>NC_092154.1:41397503-42030801 GCF_045791955.1 Oncorhynchus clarkii lewisi | reverse complement strand
TATGTATATAATCACTTGCAAATTTAGCAAAAAACACTACATTGGGGAAACCCAGTATACAATAGAAAATAGACTTAAACAACATTCTATACAATATCAAACGGGCCCATTTACACACAGAACTAGTGACTCATTTCCAGGATCACCCCATCACTTACCTCAATATATCAGGATTACAGTCGTGTTCTGGGTGGACCAGTGGGCGGCAAAAAGCAGTGGAACGTAGGTGGATAAGAGACCTACAATTACACCGAGCGGTCCACAAATCACGAGAAAAAAAAAAAAAAAAAAAGGTTTCCGGACCCGTATCTCCCATTTCCCAAGTGGACGCAAACACGGCAAAAATCTACCGCATACACAGGATCCCAAATGGACAAAAACGCGATGGTTGCTAGACCATCCCGGAGCGGGACAAAGTAGTAAGCCACCACAAGACCTCAAACCTCACAATTTCCATTTTCGACAGATAAAGTTCATTATAAAGACACACAGGTTAAAATATCAAAACAAAATATGTGACCAATGGCATTAAATTGGGGACAGGCCGAAAAGCATGAAACATGTATGGCAATTTAGCGAGTTAACCCGCTAGCTAATTTGTCCTGTGATATAAACATTGCGTCATTTTTTTACCTGAATTACACAAATTCCTCTACTCCGACAATTAATCCACACATAAAACGGTCAACTGAATCGTTTCTAGTCATCCCTCCTTCTTCATCTTTGAATTTATATGGTAATTGCCATCAACACAAATCAGTTCTTCCATCAACCACGTCCTTCAATCAACCACGTGAGTGAGGAGATATCGCGTGCATAGGCAGAAATCCCAGGGGGGGACACGACCCCCCTATCCTGGGAAAAATATGATTTCCCCCCCCAATATATCACTGTAAACATATCTATGTAATTTCAATAATATGAATGAACGCAATGAAAGCACTTATGCTGATTATAGACACTTAATAGCACGTTTTTAAGTTTCAAAAGATTGCGACCCCCGCCCTTTGCCTCACAATGGTTTGATCCACTGCAGGTCATTAGTATTGTTGGTGAATTTGCAGAGCTGGCGCGCAAACTAAAGCAAACATTAACTATCAAGCTAGCTCACCCTAAAAGTGTTTTGAAACACATAACCTGTCATTATGAAAATCACTGTATTCAAACCTGTGTAGATCAGTCAATTCTTAACTTAAAGACTTAAAACTCAGGATTCTGTAAGTGGCTATGTCAATAAAGACAAGTGTTTACTTATAGCTTCCTGTGCCAACCGGAAGTGCCTTTAATTGGGTCACACTGTCTGTTTTGAAGGGTTAAAAAAGTCACATCTTTCCAAAACTTCATATGTGTGACTAGGTAACCCTCCTAAACTGTAAATCAGTAATTTCCCCCAGCAGATGTCAAAGAAAAGCTCTCTCACACACACACAGCAAGGATGGAGTGAAAAAGTGTGGTGCTGAAAGACACAGAGAGCAGGCAAGGGCATAAACATAATCTCTAGGCCGTGCAGAGTTCAACGAGATATCCCGTAGCTCGCTCGGTCTGAGCGCAGCGACCATGAGAAAAGTAGGCCCAAAATGAAGCCTAGCCCTAAATGTCATTTGTTTTGGGTGACAGTGAGAGAACTGCTAGGGTGAGAAGCACAATTCGACCTCAGGTACGTTCCTGAGGTCCTCCCGATCCGTGCAAGCCTAACCTTGGCCGTGTGGCATTAACCCTTAGCAGTTAAAAGAAGGTGTTTACTTCAAACAGTTTGCATTGACTTCTCTCCCCATAGGAATACATTGCCTGCACCTCTAAATTCAACCTGAAGCCTATGTGGGTTATGAATGCCTTATGAACCTGTCTTCTATGACAGTCCATCAGACCACTATGAGGTCTACCTGTGTCGAATCTAAGCTTCCTGGAGCATCCGGAAGTGGTTAAATTCACCCAAAAGGTATTTTGATGTACATAACCTGCAAATGTGAAAATGACTGCATTCAACCCTGTGTAGATCAGTCAATTTTTAACATAAAGACTTTAAACTCAGGATTCTGTAAGAGAATACCCCAAGCAAGATATGTGTTTACGTATAGCTTCCTGTGCCAACCGGAAGTGCCTTTAATTGGGTCACACTGTCTGTTTTGAACTTGCATTGGCCAAGTGCCCACATCAACCTACAATTTACTCATAACCCACTTCCAGGAGCACCCCATCACTCACCTTACCATATCAGGGTTACAGTCACATATAGGCTGGACCTGTGGGCAGCGAAAGAGGGTAGAACGGGAATGGATCCAGAACCTACAGACAATAACACCAAATGGCCTGTATTAGAAAATGGGTTTTAACAGACAGGAAAATGGATGGAGAAGAACATGGTTTTATTCATAATTTATTTTTACTCTATATATTTATGGTTTGTTTGGTTTTAGTTTGGCACTTCCTCTTTTAGGTTTTTCCTTTCCTTTAACAAAACAATAAAACCATTTAAATGCACAATATGGCGTTTATGTTCATATTTAACAACACTATGGTTGAATGAATCTCTCACCACATCGACTTCTGCACTGCCACCCAGAAAAAAAGAGGCAACTTGGAGCTTACCTCAGTTTAATTTATGATCCTAGGTGTCTGGTAACATGACCGAATACAAACAGTGCAGCTATTCCCTCCGCAAGGCTATCAAACAAGCTAAGCGCCAGTACAGAGACAAAGTAGAATCTCAATTCAACGGCTCAGACACAAGAGGCATGTGGCAGGGTCTACAGTCAATCACGGACTACAGGAAGAAATCCAGCCCAGTCACGGACCAGGATGTCTTGCTCCCAGGCAGACTAAATTACTTTTTTGCCCGCTTTGAGGACAATACAGTGCCACTGACACGGCCTGCAACGAAAACATGCGGTCTCTCCTTCACTGCAGCCGAGGTGAGTAAGACATTTAAACGTGTTAACCCTCGCAAGGCTGCAGGCCCAGACGGCATCCCCAGCCGCGCCCTCAGAGCATGCGCAGACCAGCTGGCCGGTGTGTTTACGGACATATTCAATCAATCCCTATACCAGTCTGCTGTTCCCACATGCTTCAAGAGGGCCACCATTGTTCCTGTTCCCAAGAAAGCTAAGGTAACTGAGCTAAACAACTACCGCCCCGTAGCACTCACATCCGTCATCATGAAGTGCTTTGAGAGACTAGTCAAGGACCATATCACCTCCACCCTACCTGACACCCTAGACCCACTCCAATTTGCTTACCGCCCAAATAGGTCCACAGACGATGCAATCTCAACCACACTGCACACTGCCCTAACCCATCTGGACAAGAGGAATACCTATGTGAGAATGCTGTTCATCGACTACAGCTCGGCATTCAACACCATAGTACCCTCCAAGCTCGTCATCAAGCTCGAGACCCTGGGTCTCGACCCCGCCCTGTGCAACTGGGTACTGGACTTCCTGACGGGCCGCCCCCAGGTGGTGAGGGTAGGCAACAACATCTCCTCCCCGCTGATCCTCAACACTGGGGCCCCACAAGAATGCGTTCTGAGCCCTCTCCTGTACTCCCTGTTCACCCACGACTGCGTGGCCACGCACGCCTCCAACTCAATCATCAAGTTTGCGGACGACACAACAGTGGTAGGCTTGATTACCAACAACGACGAGACGGCCTACAGGGAGGAGGTGAGGGCCCTCGGAGTGTGGTGTCAGGAAAATAACCTCACACTCAACGTCAACAAAACGTCAACAAAACTATTAACGGTTACATCACCACACATGGCCCATTTCTCTTGGAGATACCCCATGATGAATTCCACACAACAGACCTGATACACTGAACAACAACCACAGCAGACCTCATTTTTAAGAATTGGTGTGAGCAGCTACATTTAGAATAGGCTCTACCCACAATTTGGACCCACACCACACCCTTCTTTTCCCCCCAACCCCCTGTACACACCCCCTTTCCTCCCCCAGTTGCTTTCTTAGATTACCCAGCAGAGGGGGTAGTTGACCCCCTCTCATCATGAATTTATCCAAGTCTTTTCAACTCACAACAGCACAGACCCAACTTTTGGAGAGGGGGGGTTGTCTTTCATTTCACTCTACACTCCAAATGTTATATATGTATATAATCACTTGCACATTTAGCAAAAAACACTACATTGGGGAAACCCAGTATACAATAGAAAATAGACTTAAACAACATTCTATACAATATCAAACGGGCCCATTTACACACAGAACTAGTGACTCATTTCCAGGATCACCCCATCACTTACCTCAATATATCAGGATTACAGTCGTGTTCTGGGTGGACCAGTGGGCGGCAAAAAGCAGTGGAACGTAGGTGGATAAGAGACCTACAATTACACCGAGCGGTCCACAAATCACGAGAAAAAAAAAAAAAAAAAAGGTTTCCGGACCCGTATCTCCCATTTCCCAAGTGGACGCAAACACGGCAAAAATCTACCGCATACACAGGATCCCAAATGGACAAAAACGCGATGGTTGCTAGACCATCCCGGAGCGGGACAAAGTAGTAAGCCACCACAAGACCTCAAACCTCACAATTTCCATTTTCGACAGATAAAGTTCATTATAAAGACACGCAGGTTAAAATATCAAAACAAAATATGTGACCAATGGCATTAAATTGGGGACAGGCCGAAAAGCATGAAACATGTATGGCAATTTAGCGAGTTAACCCGCTAGCTAATTTGTCCTGTGATATAAACATTGCGTCATTTTTTTACCTGAATTACACAAATTCCTCTACTCCGACAATTAATCCACACATAAAACGGTCAACTGAATCGTTTCTAGTCATCCCTCCTTCTTCATCTTTGAATTTATATGGTAATTGCCATCAACACAAATCAGTTCTTCCATCAACCACGTCCTTCAATCAACCACGTGAGTGAGGAGATATCGCGTGCATAGGCAGAAATCCCAGGGGGGGACACGACCCCCCTATCCTGGGAAAAATATGATTTCCCCCCCCAATATATCACTGTAAACATATCTATGTAATTTCAATAATATGAATGAACGCAATGAAAGCACTTATGCTGATTATAGACACTTAATAGCACGTTTTTAAGTTTCAAAAGATTGCGACCCCCGCCCTTTGCCTCACAATGGTTTGATCCACTGCAGGTCATTAGTATTGTTGGTGAATTTGCAGAGCTGGCGCGCAAACTAAAGCAAACATTAACTATCAAGCTAGCTCACCCTAAAAGTGTTTTGAAACACATAACCTGTCATTATGAAAATCACTGTATTCAAACCTGTGTAGATCAGTCAATTCTTAACTTAAAGACTTAAAACTCAGGATTCTGTAAGTGGCTATGTCAATAAAGACAAGTGTTTACTTATAGCTTCCTGTGCCAACCGGAAGTGCCTTTAATTGGGTCACACTGTCTGTTTTGAAGGGTTAAAAAAGTCACATCTTTCCAAAACTTCATATGTGTGACTAGGTAACCCTCCTAAACTGTAAATCAGTAATTTCCCCCAGCAGATGTCAAAGAAAAGCTCTCTCACACACACACAGCAAGGATGGAGTGAAAAAGTGTGGTGCTGAAAGACACAGAGAGCAGGCAAGGGCATAAACATAATCTCTAGGCCGTGCAGAGTTCAACGAGATATCCCGTAGCTCGCTCGGTCTGAGCGCAGCGACCATGAGAAAAGTAGGCCCAAAATGAAGCCTAGCCCTAAATGTCATTTGTTTTGGGTGACAGTGAGAGAACTGCTAGGGTGAGAAGCACAATTCGACCTCAGGTACGTTCCTGAGGTCCTCCCGATCCGTGCAAGCCTAACCTTGGCCGTGTGGCATTAACCCTTAGCAGTTAAAAGAAGGTGTTTACTTCAAACAGTTTGCATTGACTTCTCTCCCCATAGGAATACATTGCCTGCACCTCTAAATTCAACCTGAAGCCTATGTGGGTTATGAATGCCTTATGAACCTGTCTTCTATGACAGTCCATCAGACCACTATGAGGTCTACCTGTGTCGAATCTAAGCTTCCTGGAGCATCCGGAAGTGGTTAAATTCACCCAAAAGGTATTTTGATGTACATAACCTGCAAATGTGAAAATGACTGCATTCAACCCTGTGTAGATCAGTCAATTTTTAACATAAAGACTTTAAACTCAGGATTCTGTAAGAGAATACCCCAAGCAAGATATGTGTTTACGTATAGCTTCCTGTGCCAACCGGAAGTGCCTTTAATTGGGTCACACTGTCTGTTTTGAACTTGCATTGGCCAAGTGCCCACATCAACCTACAATTTACTCATAACCCACTTCCAGGAGCACCCCATCACTCACCTTACCATATCAGGGTTACAGTCACATATAGGCTGGACCTGTGGGCAGCGAAAGAGGGTAGAACGGGAATGGATCCAGAACCTACAGACAATAACACCAAATGGCCTGTATTAGAAAATGGGTTTTAACAGACAGGAAAATGGATGGAGAAGAACATGGTTTTATTCATAATTTATTTTTACTCTATATATTTATGGTTTGTTTGGTTTTAGTTTGGCACTTCCTCTTTTAGGTTTTTCCTTTCCTTTAACAAAACAATAAAACCATTTAAATGCACAATATGGCGTTTATGTTCATATTTAACAACACTATGGTTGAATGAATCTCTCACCACATCGACTTCTGCACTGCCACCCAGAAAAAAAGAGGCAACTTGGAGCTTACCTCAGTTTAATTTATGATCCTAGGTGTCTGGTAACATGACCGAATACAAACAGTGCAGCTATTCCCTCCGCAAGGCTATCAAACAAGCTAAGCGCCAGTACAGAGACAAAGTAGAATCTCAATTCAACGGCTCAGACACAAGAGGCATGTGGCAGGGTCTACAGTCAATCACGGACTACAGGAAGAAATCCAGCCCAGTCACGGACCAGGATGTCTTGCTCCCAGGCAGACTAAATTACTTTTTTGCCCGCTTTGAGGACAATACAGTGCCACTGACACGGCCTGCAACGAAAACATGCGGTCTCTCCTTCACTGCAGCCGAGGTGAGTAAGACATTTAAACGTGTTAACCCTCGCAAGGCTGCAGGCCCAGACGGCATCCCCAGCCGCGCCCTCAGAGCATGCGCAGACCAGCTGGCCGGTGTGTTTACGGACATATTCAATCAATCCCTATACCAGTCTGCTGTTCCCACATGCTTCAAGAGGGCCACCATTGTTCCTGTTCCCAAGAAAGCTAAGGTAACTGAGCTAAACAACTACCGCCCCGTAGCACTCACATCCGTCATCATGAAGTGCTTTGAGAGACTAGTCAAGGACCATATCACCTCCACCCTACCTGACACCCTAGACCCACTCCAATTTGCTTACCGCCCAAATAGGTCCACAGACGATGCAATCTCAACCACACTGCACACTGCCCTAACCCATCTGGACAAGAGGAATACCTATGTGAGAATGCTGTTCATCGACTACAGCTCGGCATTCAACACCATAGTACCCTCCAAGCTCGTCATCAAGCTCGAGACCCTGGGTCTCGACCCCGCCCTGTGCAACTGGGTACTGGACTTCCTGACGGGCCGCCCCCAGGTGGTGAGGGTAGGCAACAACATCTCCTCCCCGCTGATCCTCAACACTGGGGCCCCACAAGAATGCGTTCTGAGCCCTCTCCTGTACTCCCTGTTCACCCACGACTGCGTGGCCACGCACGCCTCCAACTCAATCATCAAGTTTGCGGACGACACAACAGTGGTAGGCTTGATTACCAACAACGACGAGACGGCCTACAGGGAGGAGGTGAGGGCCCTCGGAGTGTGGTGTCAGGAAAATAACCTCACACTCAACGTCAACAAAACGTCAACAAAACTATTAACGGTTACATCACCACACATGGCCCATTTCTCTTGGAGATACCCCATGATGAATTCCACACAACAGACCTGATACACTGAACAACAACCACAGCAGACCTCATTTTTAAGAATTGGTGTGAGCAGCTACATTTAGAATAGGCTCTACCCACAATTTGGACCCACACCACACCCTTCTTTTCCCCCCAACCCCCTGTACACACCCCCTTTCCTCCCCCAGTTGCTTTCTTAGATTACCCAGCAGAGGGGGTAGTTGACCCCCTCTCATCATGAATTTATCCAAGTCTTTTCAACTCACAACAGCACAGACCCAACTTTTGGAGAGGGGGGGTTGTCTTTCATTTCACTCTACACTCCAAATGTCATATATGTATATAATCACTTGCACATTTAGCAAAAAACACTACATTGGGGAAACCCAGTATACAATAGAAAATAGACTTAAACAACATTCTATACAATATCAAACGGGCCCATTTACACACAGAACTAGTGACTCATTTCCAGGATCACCCCATCACTTACCTCAATATATCAGGATTACAGTCGTGTTCTGGGTGGACCAGTGGGCGGCAAAAAGCAGTGGAACGTAGGTGGATAAGAGACCTACAATTACACCGAGCGGTCCACAAATCACGAGAAAAAAAAAAAAAAAAAGGTTTCCGGACCCGTATCTCCCATTTCCCAAGTGGACGCAAACACGGCAAAAATCTACCGCATACACAGGATCCCAAATGGACAAAAACGCGATGGTTGCTAGACCATCCCGGAGCGGGACAAAGTAGTAAGCCACCACAAGACCTCAAACCTCACAATTTCCATTTTCGACAGATAAAGTTCATTATAAAGACACGCAGGTTAAAATATCAAAACAAAATATGTGACCAATGGCATTAAATTGGGGACAGGCCGAAAAGCATGAAACATGTATGGCAATTTAGCGAGTTAACCCGCTAGCTAATTTGTCCTGTGATATAAACATTGCGTCATTTTTTTACCTGAATTACACAAATTCCTCTACTCCGACAATTAATCCACACATAAAACGGTCAACTGAATCGTTTCTAGTCATCCCTCCTTCTTCATCTTTGAATTTATATGGTAATTGCCATCAACACAAATCAGTTCTTCCATCAACCACGTCCTTCAATCAACCACGTGAGTGAGGAGATATCGCGTGCATAGGCAGAAATCCCAGGGGGGGACACGACCCCCCTATCCTGGGAAAAATATGATTTCCCCCCCCAATATATCACTGTAAACATATCTATGTAATTTCAATAATATGAATGAACGCAATGAAAGCACTTATGCTGATTATAGACACTTAATAGCACGTTTTTAAGTTTCAAAAGATTGCGACCCCCGCCCTTTGCCTCACAATGGTTTGATCCACTGCAGGTCATTAGTATTGTTGGTGAATTTGCAGAGCTGGCGCGCAAACTAAAGCAAACATTAACTATCAAGCTAGCTCACCCTAAAAGTGTTTTGAAACACATAACCTGTCATTATGAAAATCACTGTATTCAAACCTGTGTAGATCAGTCAATTCTTAACTTAAAGACTTAAAACTCAGGATTCTGTAAGTGGCTATGTCAATAAAGACAAGTGTTTACTTATAGCTTCCTGTGCCAACCGGAAGTGCCTTTAATTGGGTCACACTGTCTGTTTTGAAGGGTTAAAAAAGTCACATCTTTCCAAAACTTCATATGTGTGACTAGGTAACCCTCCTAAACTGTAAATCAGTAATTTCCCCCAGCAGATGTCAAAGAAAAGCTCTCTCACACACACACAGCAAGGATGGAGTGAAAAAGTGTGGTGCTGAAAGACACAGAGAGCAGGCAAGGGCATAAACATAATCTCTAGGCCGTGCAGAGTTCAACGAGATATCCCGTAGCTCGCTCGGTCTGAGCGCAGCGACCATGAGAAAAGTAGGCCCAAAATGAAGCCTAGCCCTAAATGTCATTTGTTTTGGGTGACAGTGAGAGAACTGCTAGGGTGAGAAGCACAATTCGACCTCAGGTACGTTCCTGAGGTCCTCCCGATCCGTGCAAGCCTAACCTTGGCCGTGTGGCATTAACCCTTAGCAGTTAAAAGAAGGTGTTTACTTCAAACAGTTTGCATTGACTTCTCTCCCCATAGGAATACATTGCCTGCACCTCTAAATTCAACCTGAAGCCTATGTGGGTTATGAATGCCTTATGAACCTGTCTTCTATGACAGTCCATCAGACCACTATGAGGTCTACCTGTGTCGAATCTAAGCTTCCTGGAGCATCCGGAAGTGGTTAAATTCACCCAAAAGGTATTTTGATGTACATAACCTGCAAATGTGAAAATGACTGCATTCAACCCTGTGTAGATCAGTCAATTTTTAACATAAAGACTTTAAACTCAGGATTCTGTAAGAGAATACCCCAAGCAAGATATGTGTTTACGTATAGCTTCCTGTGCCAACCGGAAGTGCCTTTAATTGGGTCACACTGTCTGTTTTGAACTTGCATTGGCCAAGTGCCCACATCAACCTACAATTTACTCATAACCCACTTCCAGGAGCACCCCATCACTCACCTTACCATATCAGGGTTACAGTCACATATAGGCTGGACCTGTGGGCAGCGAAAGAGGGTAGAACGGGAATGGATCCAGAACCTACAGACAATAACACCAAATGGCCTGTATTAGAAAATGGGTTTTAACAGACAGGAAAATGGATGGAGAAGAACATGGTTTTATTCATAATTTATTTTTACTCTATATATTTATGGTTTGTTTGGTTTTAGTTTGGCACTTCCTCTTTTAGGTTTTTCCTTTCCTTTAACAAAACAATAAAACCATTTAAATGCACAATATGGCGTTTATGTTCATATTTAACAACACTATGGTTGAATGAATCTCTCACCACATCGACTTCTGCACTGCCACCCAGAAAAAAAGAGGCAACTTGGAGCTTACCTCAGTTTAATTTATGATCCTAGGTGTCTGGTAACATGACCGAATACAAACAGTGCAGCTATTCCCTCCGCAAGGCTATCAAACAAGCTAAGCGCCAGTACAGAGACAAAGTAGAATCTCAATTCAACGGCTCAGACACAAGAGGCATGTGGCAGGGTCTACAGTCAATCACGGACTACAGGAAGAAATCCAGCCCAGTCACGGACCAGGATGTCTTGCTCCCAGGCAGACTAAATTACTTTTTTGCCCGCTTTGAGGACAATACAGTGCCACTGACACGGCCTGCAACGAAAACATGCGGTCTCTCCTTCACTGCAGCCGAGGTGAGTAAGACATTTAAACGTGTTAACCCTCGCAAGGCTGCAGGCCCAGACGGCATCCCCAGCCGCGCCCTCAGAGCATGCGCAGACCAGCTGGCCGGTGTGTTTACGGACATATTCAATCAATCCCTATACCAGTCTGCTGTTCCCACATGCTTCAAGAGGGCCACCATTGTTCCTGTTCCCAAGAAAGCTAAGGTAACTGAGCTAAACAACTACCGCCCCGTAGCACTCACATCCGTCATCATGAAGTGCTTTGAGAGACTAGTCAAGGACCATATCACCTCCACCCTACCTGACACCCTAGACCCACTCCAATTTGCTTACCGCCCAAATAGGTCCACAGACGATGCAATCTCAACCACACTGCACACTGCCCTAACCCATCTGGACAAGAGGAATACCTATGTGAGAATGCTGTTCATCGACTACAGCTCGGCATTCAACACCATAGTACCCTCCAAGCTCGTCATCAAGCTCGAGACCCTGGGTCTCGACCCCGCCCTGTGCAACTGGGTACTGGACTTCCTGACGGGCCGCCCCCAGGTGGTGAGGGTAGGCAACAACATCTCCTCCCCGCTGATCCTCAACACTGGGGCCCCACAAGAATGCGTTCTGAGCCCTCTCCTGTACTCCCTGTTCACCCACGACTGCGTGGCCACGCACGCCTCCAACTCAATCATCAAGTTTGCGGACGACACAACAGTGGTAGGCTTGATTACCAACAACGACGAGACGGCCTACAGGGAGGAGGTGAGGGCCCTCGGAGTGTGGTGTCAGGAAAATAACCTCACACTCAACGTCAACAAAACGTCAACAAAACTATTAACGGTTACATCACCACACATGGCCCATTTCTCTTGGAGATACCCCATGATGAATTCCACACAACAGACCTGATACACTGAACAACAACCACAGCAGACCTCATTTTTAAGAATTGGTGTGAGCAGCTACATTTAGAATAGGCTCTACCCACAATTTGGACCCACACCACACCCTTCTTTTCCCCCCAACCCCCTGTACACACCCCCTTTCCTCCCCCAGTTGCTTTCTTAGATTACCCAGCAGAGGGGGTAGTTGACCCCCTCTCATCATGAATTTATCCAAGTCTTTTCAACTCACAACAGCACAGACCCAACTTTTGGAGAGGGGGGGTTGTCTTTCATTTCACTCTACACTCCAAATGTCATATATGTATATAATCACTTGCACATTTAGCAAAAAACACTACATTGGGGAAACCCAGTATACAATAGAAAATAGACTTAAACAACATTCTATACAATATCAAACGGGCCCATTTACACACAGAACTAGTGACTCATTTCCAGGATCACCCCATCACTTACCTCAATATATCAGGATTACAGTCGTGTTCTGGGTGGACCAGTGGGCGGCAAAAAGCAGTGGAACGTAGGTGGATAAGAGACCTACAATTACACCGAGCGGTCCACAAATCACGAGAAAAAAAAAAAAAAAAAAAAGGTTTCCGGACCCGTATCTCCCATTTCCCAAGTGGACGCAAACACGGCAAAAATCTACCGCATACACAGGATCCCAAATGGACAAAAACGCGATGGTTGCTAGACCATCCCGGAGCGGGACAAAGTAGTAAGCCACCACAAGACCTCAAACCTCACAATTTCCATTTTCGACAGATAAAGTTCATTATAAAGACACGCAGGTTAAAATATCAAAACAAAATATGTGACCAATGGCATTAAATTGGGGACAGGCCGAAAAGCATGAAACATGTATGGCAATTTAGCGAGTTAACCCGCTAGCTAATTTGTCCTGTGATATAAACATTGCGTCATTTTTTTACCTGAATTACACAAATTCCTCTACTCCGACAATTAATCCACACATAAAACGGTCAACTGAATCGTTTCTAGTCATCCCTCCTTCTTCATCTTTGAATTTATATGGTAATTGCCATCAACACAAATCAGTTCTTCCATCAACCACGTCCTTCAATCAACCACGTGAGTGAGGAGATATCGCGTGCATAGGCAGAAATCCCAGGGGGGGACACGACCCCCCTATCCTGGGAAAAATATGATTTCCCCCCCCAATATATCACTGTAAACATATCTATGTAATTTCAATAATATGAATGAACGCAATGAAAGCACTTATGCTGATTATAGACACTTAATAGCACGTTTTTAAGTTTCAAAAGATTGCGACCCCCGCCCTTTGCCTCACAATGGTTTGATCCACTGCAGGTCATTAGTATTGTTGGTGAATTTGCAGAGCTGGCGCGCAAACTAAAGCAAACATTAACTATCAAGCTAGCTCACCCTAAAAGTGTTTTGAAACACATAACCTGTCATTATGAAAATCACTGTATTCAAACCTGTGTAGATCAGTCAATTCTTAACTTAAAGACTTAAAACTCAGGATTCTGTAAGTGGCTATGTCAATAAAGACAAGTGTTTACTTATAGCTTCCTGTGCCAACCGGAAGTGCCTTTAATTGGGTCACACTGTCTGTTTTGAAGGGTTAAAAAAGTCACATCTTTCCAAAACTTCATATGTGTGACTAGGTAACCCTCCTAAACTGTAAATCAGTAATTTCCCCCAGCAGATGTCAAAGAAAAGCTCTCTCACACACACACAGCAAGGATGGAGTGAAAAAGTGTGGTGCTGAAAGACACAGAGAGCAGGCAAGGGCATAAACATAATCTCTAGGCCGTGCAGAGTTCAACGAGATATCCCGTAGCTCGCTCGGTCTGAGCGCAGCGACCATGAGAAAAGTAGGCCCAAAATGAAGCCTAGCCCTAAATGTCATTTGTTTTGGGTGACAGTGAGAGAACTGCTAGGGTGAGAAGCACAATTCGACCTCAGGTACGTTCCTGAGGTCCTCCCGATCCGTGCAAGCCTAACCTTGGCCGTGTGGCATTAACCCTTAGCAGTTAAAAGAAGGTGTTTACTTCAAACAGTTTGCATTGACTTCTCTCCCCATAGGAATACATTGCCTGCACCTCTAAATTCAACCTGAAGCCTATGTGGGTTATGAATGCCTTATGAACCTGTCTTCTATGACAGTCCATCAGACCACTATGAGGTCTACCTGTGTCGAATCTAAGCTTCCTGGAGCATCCGGAAGTGGTTAAATTCACCCAAAAGGTATTTTGATGTACATAACCTGCAAATGTGAAAATGACTGCATTCAACCCTGTGTAGATCAGTCAATTTTTAACATAAAGACTTTAAACTCAGGATTCTGTAAGAGAATACCCCAAGCAAGATATGTGTTTACGTATAGCTTCCTGTGCCAACCGGAAGTGCCTTTAATTGGGTCACACTGTCTGTTTTGAACTTGCATTGGCCAAGTGCCCACATCAACCTACAATTTACTCATAACCCACTTCCAGGAGCACCCCATCACTCACCTTACCATATCAGGGTTACAGTCACATATAGGCTGGACCTGTGGGCAGCGAAAGAGGGTAGAACGGGAATGGATCCAGAACCTACAGACAATAACACCAAATGGCCTGTATTAGAAAATGGGTTTTAACAGACAGGAAAATGGATGGAGAAGAACATGGTTTTATTCATAATTTATTTTTACTCTATATATTTATGGTTTGTTTGGTTTTAGTTTGGCACTTCCTCTTTTAGGTTTTTCCTTTCCTTTAACAAAACAATAAAACCATTTAAATGCACAATATGGCGTTTATGTTCATATTTAACAACACTATGGTTGAATGAATCTCTCACCACATCGACTTCTGCACTGCCACCCAGAAAAAAAGAGGCAACTTGGAGCTTACCTCAGTTTAATTTATGATCCTAGGTGTCTGGTAACATGACCGAATACAAACAGTGCAGCTATTCCCTCCGCAAGGCTATCAAACAAGCTAAGCGCCAGTACAGAGACAAAGTAGAATCTCAATTCAACGGCTCAGACACAAGAGGCATGTGGCAGGGTCTACAGTCAATCACGGACTACAGGAAGAAATCCAGCCCAGTCACGGACCAGGATGTCTTGCTCCCAGGCAGACTAAATTACTTTTTTGCCCGCTTTGAGGACAATACAGTGCCACTGACACGGCCTGCAACGAAAACATGCGGTCTCTCCTTCACTGCAGCCGAGGTGAGTAAGACATTTAAACGTGTTAACCCTCGCAAGGCTGCAGGCCCAGACGGCATCCCCAGCCGCGCCCTCAGAGCATGCGCAGACCAGCTGGCCGGTGTGTTTACGGACATATTCAATCAATCCCTATACCAGTCTGCTGTTCCCACATGCTTCAAGAGGGCCACCATTGTTCCTGTTCCCAAGAAAGCTAAGGTAACTGAGCTAAACAACTACCGCCCCGTAGCACTCACATCCGTCATCATGAAGTGCTTTGAGAGACTAGTCAAGGACCATATCACCTCCACCCTACCTGACACCCTAGACCCACTCCAATTTGCTTACCGCCCAAATAGGTCCACAGACGATGCAATCTCAACCACACTGCACACTGCCCTAACCCATCTGGACAAGAGGAATACCTATGTGAGAATGCTGTTCATCGACTACAGCTCGGCATTCAACACCATAGTACCCTCCAAGCTCGTCATCAAGCTCGAGACCCTGGGTCTCGACCCCGCCCTGTGCAACTGGGTACTGGACTTCCTGACGGGCCGCCCCCAGGTGGTGAGGGTAGGCAACAACATCTCCTCCCCGCTGATCCTCAACACTGGGGCCCCACAAGAATGCGTTCTGAGCCCTCTCCTGTACTCCCTGTTCACCCACGACTGCGTGGCCACGCACGCCTCCAACTCAATCATCAAGTTTGCGGACGACACAACAGTGGTAGGCTTGATTACCAACAACGACGAGACGGCCTACAGGGAGGAGGTGAGGGCCCTCGGAGTGTGGTGTCAGGAAAATAACCTCACACTCAACGTCAACAAAACGTCAACAAAACTATTAACGGTTACATCACCACACATGGCCCATTTCTCTTGGAGATACCCCATGATGAATTCCACACAACAGACCTGATACACTGAACAACAACCACAGCAGACCTCATTTTTAAGAATTGGTGTGAGCAGCTACATTTAGAATAGGCTCTACCCACAATTTGGACCCACACCACACCCTTCTTTTCCCCCCAACCCCCTGTACACACCCCCTTTCCTCCCCCAGTTGCTTTCTTAGATTACCCAGCAGAGGGGGTAGTTGACCCCCTCTCATCATGAATTTATCCAAGTCTTTTCAACTCACAACAGCACAGACCCAACTTTTGGAGAGGGGGGGTTGTCTTTCATTTCACTCTACACTCCAAATGTCATATATGTATATAATCACTTGCACATTTAGCAAAAAACACTACATTGGGGAAACCCAGTATACAATAGAAAATAGACTTAAACAACATTCTATACAATATCAAACGGGCCCATTTACACACAGAACTAGTGACTCATTTCCAGGATCACCCCATCACTTACCTCAATATATCAGGATTACAGTCGTGTTCTGGGTGGACCAGTGGGCGGCAAAAAGCAGTGGAACGTAGGTGGATAAGAGACCTACAATTACACCGAGCGGTCCACAAATCACGAGAAAAAAAAAAAAAAAAAAAGGTTTCCGGACCCGTATCTCCCATTTCCCAAGTGGACGCAAACACGGCAAAAATCTACCGCATACACAGGATCCCAAATGGACAAAAACGCGATGGTTGCTAGACCATCCCGGAGCGGGACAAAGTAGTAAGCCACCACAAGACCTCAAACCTCACAATTTCCATTTTCGACAGATAAAGTTCATTATAAAGACACGCAGGTTAAAATATCAAAACAAAATATGTGACCAATGGCATTAAATTGGGGACAGGCCGAAAAGCATGAAACATGTATGGCAATTTAGCGAGTTAACCCGCTAGCTAATTTGTCCTGTGATATAAACATTGCGTCATTTTTTTACCTGAATTACACAAATTCCTCTACTCCGACAATTAATCCACACATAAAACGGTCAACTGAATCGTTTCTAGTCATCCCTCCTTCTTCATCTTTGAATTTATATGGTAATTGCCATCAACACAAATCAGTTCTTCCATCAACCACGTCCTTCAATCAACCACGTGAGTGAGGAGATATCGCGTGCATAGGCAGAAATCCCAGGGGGGGACACGACCCCCCTATCCTGGGAAAAATATGATTTCCCCCCCCAATATATCACTGTAAACATATCTATGTAATTTCAATAATATGAATGAACGCAATGAAAGCACTTATGCTGATTATAGACACTTAATAGCACGTTTTTAAGTTTCAAAAGATTGCGACCCCCGCCCTTTGCCTCACAATGGTTTGATCCACTGCAGGTCATTAGTATTGTTGGTGAATTTGCAGAGCTGGCGCGCAAACTAAAGCAAACATTAACTATCAAGCTAGCTCACCCTAAAAGTGTTTTGAAACACATAACCTGTCATTATGAAAATCACTGTATTCAAACCTGTGTAGATCAGTCAATTCTTAACTTAAAGACTTAAAACTCAGGATTCTGTAAGTGGCTATGTCAATAAAGACAAGTGTTTACTTATAGCTTCCTGTGCCAACCGGAAGTGCCTTTAATTGGGTCACACTGTCTGTTTTGAAGGGTTAAAAAAGTCACATCTTTCCAAAACTTCATATGTGTGACTAGGTAACCCTCCTAAACTGTAAATCAGTAATTTCCCCCAGCAGATGTCAAAGAAAAGCTCTCTCACACACACACAGCAAGGATGGAGTGAAAAAGTGTGGTGCTGAAAGACACAGAGAGCAGGCAAGGGCATAAACATAATCTCTAGGCCGTGCAGAGTTCAACGAGATATCCCGTAGCTCGCTCGGTCTGAGCGCAGCGACCATGAGAAAAGTAGGCCCAAAATGAAGCCTAGCCCTAAATGTCATTTGTTTTGGGTGACAGTGAGAGAACTGCTAGGGTGAGAAGCACAATTCGACCTCAGGTACGTTCCTGAGGTCCTCCCGATCCGTGCAAGCCTAACCTTGGCCGTGTGGCATTAACCCTTAGCAGTTAAAAGAAGGTGTTTACTTCAAACAGTTTGCATTGACTTCTCTCCCCATAGGAATACATTGCCTGCACCTCTAAATTCAACCTGAAGCCTATGTGGGTTATGAATGCCTTATGAACCTGTCTTCTATGACAGTCCATCAGACCACTATGAGGTCTACCTGTGTCGAATCTAAGCTTCCTGGAGCATCCGGAAGTGGTTAAATTCACCCAAAAGGTATTTTGATGTACATAACCTGCAAATGTGAAAATGACTGCATTCAACCCTGTGTAGATCAGTCAATTTTTAACATAAAGACTTTAAACTCAGGATTCTGTAAGAGAATACCCCAAGCAAGATATGTGTTTACGTATAGCTTCCTGTGCCAACCGGAAGTGCCTTTAATTGGGTCACACTGTCTGTTTTGAACTTGCATTGGCCAAGTGCCCACATCAACCTACAATTTACTCATAACCCACTTCCAGGAGCACCCCATCACTCACCTTACCATATCAGGGTTACAGTCACATATAGGCTGGACCTGTGGGCAGCGAAAGAGGGTAGAACGGGAATGGATCCAGAACCTACAGACAATAACACCAAATGGCCTGTATTAGAAAATGGGTTTTAACAGACAGGAAAATGGATGGAGAAGAACATGGTTTTATTCATAATTTATTTTTACTCTATATATTTATGGTTTGTTTGGTTTTAGTTTGGCACTTCCTCTTTTAGGTTTTTCCTTTCCTTTAACAAAACAATAAAACCATTTAAATGCACAATATGGCGTTTATGTTCATATTTAACAACACTATGGTTGAATGAATCTCTCACCACATCGACTTCTGCACTGCCACCCAGAAAAAAAGAGGCAACTTGGAGCTTACCTCAGTTTAATTTATGATCCTAGGTGTCTGGTAACATGACCGAATACAAACAGTGCAGCTATTCCCTCCGCAAGGCTATCAAACAAGCTAAGCGCCAGTACAGAGACAAAGTAGAATCTCAATTCAACGGCTCAGACACAAGAGGCATGTGGCAGGGTCTACAGTCAATCACGGACTACAGGAAGAAATCCAGCCCAGTCACGGACCAGGATGTCTTGCTCCCAGGCAGACTAAATTACTTTTTTGCCCGCTTTGAGGACAATACAGTGCCACTGACACGGCCTGCAACGAAAACATGCGGTCTCTCCTTCACTGCAGCCGAGGTGAGTAAGACATTTAAACGTGTTAACCCTCGCAAGGCTGCAGGCCCAGACGGCATCCCCAGCCGCGCCCTCAGAGCATGCGCAGACCAGCTGGCCGGTGTGTTTACGGACATATTCAATCAATCCCTATACCAGTCTGCTGTTCCCACATGCTTCAAGAGGGCCACCATTGTTCCTGTTCCCAAGAAAGCTAAGGTAACTGAGCTAAAAACTACCGCCCCGTAGCACTCACACCCCCTATCCTGGGAAAAATATGATTTCCCCACCCAATACATCCTGTAAACATATCATGAATTGCAATAATATGAATGAACGCAATGAAAGCACTTATGCTGATCATAGACACTTAATAGCACGTTTTTAAGTTTCAAAAGATTGCGACCCCCGCCCTTTGCCTCACAATGGTTTGATCCACTGCAGGTCATTAGTATTGTTGGTGAATTTGCAGAGCTGGCGCGCAAACTAAAGCAAACATTAACTATCAAGCTAGCTCACCCTAAAAGTGTTTTGAAACACATAACCTGTCATTATGAAAATCACTGTATTCAAACCTGTGTAGATCAGTCAATTCTTAACTTAAAGACTTAAAACTCAGGATTCTGTAAGTGGCTATGTCAATAAAGACAAGTGTTTACTTATAGCTTCCTGTGCCAACCGGAAGTGCCTTTAATTGGGTCACACTGTCTGTTTTGAAGGGTTAAAAAAGTCACATCTTTCCAAAACTTCATATGTGTGACTAGGTAACCCTCCTAAACTGTAAATCAGTAATTTCCCCCAGCAGATGTCAAAGAAAAGCTCTCTCACACACACACAGCAAGGATGGAGTGAAAAAGTGTGGTGCTGAAAGACACAGAGAGCAGGCAAGGGCATAAACATAATCTCTAGGCCGTGCAGAGTTCAACGAGATATCCCGTAGCTCGCTCGGTCTGAGCGCAGCGACCATGAGAAAAGTAGGCCCAAAATGAAGCCTAGCCCTAAATGTCATTTGTTTTGGGTGACAGTGAGAGAACTGCTAGGGTGAGAAGCACAATTCGACCTCAGGTACGTTCCTGAGGTCCTCCCGATCCGTGCAAGCCTAACCTTGGCCGTGTGGCATTAACCCTTAGCAGTTAAAAGAAGGTGTTTACTTCAAACAGTTTGCATTGACTTCTCTCCCCATAGGAATACATTGCCTGCACCTCTAAATTCAACCTGAAGCCTATGTGGGTTATGAATGCCTTATGAACCTGTCTTCTATGACAGTCCATCAGACCACTATGAGGTCTACCTGTGTCGAATCTAAGCTTCCTGGAGCATCCGGAAGTGGTTAAATTCACCCAAAAGGTATTTTGATGTACATAACCTGCAAATGTGAAAATGACTGCATTCAACCCTGTGTAGATCAGTCAATTTTTAACATAAAGACTTTAAACTCAGGATTCTGTAAGAGAATACCCCAAGCAAGATATGTGTTTACGTATAGCTTCCTGTGCCAACCGGAAGTGCCTTTAATTGGGTCACACTGTCTGTTTTGAACTTGCATTGGCCAAGTGCCCACATCAACCTACAATTTACTCATAACCCACTTCCAGGAGCACCCCATCACTCACCTTACCATATCAGGGTTACAGTCACATATAGGCTGGACCTGTGGGCAGCGAAAGAGGGTAGAACGGGAATGGATCCAGAACCTACAGACAATAACACCAAATGGCCTGTATTAGAAAATGGGTTTTAACAGACAGGAAAATGGATGGAGAAGAACATGGTTTTATTCATACTCTATATATTTATGGTTTGTTTGGTTTTAGTTTGGCACTTCCTCTTTTAGGTTTTTCCTTTCCTTTAACAAAACAATAAAACCATTTAAATGCACAATATGGCGTTTATGTTCATATTTAACAACACTATGGTTGAATGAATCTCTCACCACATCGACTTCTGCACTGCCACCCAGAAAAAAAGAGGCAACTTGGAGCTTACCTCAGTTTAATTTATGATCCTAGGTGTCTGGTAACATGACCGAATACAAACAGTGCAGCTATTCCCTCCGCAAGGCTATCAAACAAGCTAAGCGCCAGTACAGAGACAAAGTAGAATCTCAATTCAACGGCTCAGACACAAGAGGCATGTGGCAGGGTCTACAGTCAATCACGGACTACAGGAAGAAATCCAGCCCAGTCACGGACCAGGATGTCTTGCTCCCAGGCAGACTAAATTACTTTTTTGCCCGCTTTGAGGACAATACAGTGCCACTGACACGGCCTGCAACGAAAACATGCGGTCTCTCCTTCACTGCAGCCGAGGTGAGTAAGACATTTAAACGTGTTAACCCTCGCAAGGCTGCAGGCCCAGACGGCATCCCCAGCCGCGCCCTCAGAGCATGCGCAGACCAGCTGGCCGGTGTGTTTACGGACATATTCAATCAATCCCTATACCAGTCTGCTGTTCCCACATGCTTCAAGAGGGCCACCATTGTTCCTGTTCCCAAGAAAGCTAAGGTAACTGAGCTAAACAACTACCGCCCCGTAGCACTCACATCCGTCATCATGAAGTGCTTTGAGAGACTAGTCAAGGACCATATCACCTCCACCCTACCTGACACCCTAGACCCACTCCAATTTGCTTACCGCCCAAATAGGTCCACAGACGATGCAATCTCAACCACACTGCACACTGCCCTAACCCATCTGGACAAGAGGAATACCTATGTGAGAATGCTGTTCATCGACTACAGCTCGGCATTCAACACCATAGTACCCTCCAAGCTCGTCATCAAGCTCGAGACCCTGGGTCTCGACCCCGCCCTGTGCAACTGGGTACTGGACTTCCTGACGGGCCGCCCCCAGGTGGTGAGGGTAGGCAACAACATCTCCTCCCCGCTGATCCTCAACACTGGGGCCCCACAAGAATGCGTTCTGAGCCCTCTCCTGTACTCCCTGTTCACCCACGACTGCGTGGCCACGCACGCCTCCAACTCAATCATCAAGTTTGCGGACGACACAACAGTGGTAGGCTTGATTACCAACAACGACGAGACGGCCTACAGGGAGGAGGTGAGGGCCCTCGGAGTGTGGTGTCAGGAAAATAACCTCACACTCAACGTCAACAAAACGTCAACAAAACTATTAACGGTTACATCACCACACATGGCCCATTTCTCTTGGAGATACCCCATGATGAATTCCACACAACAGACCTGATACACTGAACAACAACCACAGCAGACCTCATTTTTAAGAATTGGTGTGAGCAGCTACATTTAGAATAGGCTCTACCCACAATTTGGACCCACACCACACCCTTCTTTTCCCCCCAACCCCCTGTACACACCCCCTTTCCTCCCCCAGTTGCTTTCTTAGATTACCCAGCAGAGGGGGTAGTTGACCCCCTCTCATCATGAATTTATCCAAGTCTTTTCAACTCACAACAGCACAGACCCAACTTTTGGAGAGGGGGGGTTGTCTTTCATTTCACTCTACACTCCAAATGTCATATATGTATATAATCACTTGCACATTTAGCAAAAAACACTACATTGGGGAAACCCAGTATACAATAGAAAATAGACTTAAACAACATTCTATACAATATCAAACGGGCCCATTTACACACAGAACTAGTGACTCATTTCCAGGATCACCCCATCACTTACCTCAATATATCAGGATTACAGTCGTGTTCTGGGTGGACCAGTGGGCGGCAAAAAGCAGTGGAACGTAGGTGGATAAGAGACCTACAATTACACCGAGCGGTCCACAAATCACGAAAAAAAAAAAAAAAAAAAAAAGGTTTCCGGACCCGTATCTCCCATTTCCCAAGTGGACGCAAACACGGCAAAAATCTACCGCATACACAGGATCCCAAATGGACAAAAACGCGATGGTTGCTAGACCATCCCGGAGCGGGACAAAGTAGTAAGCCACCACAAGACCTCAAACCTCACAATTTCCATTTTCGACAGATAAAGTTCATTATAAAGACACGCAGGTTAAAATATCAAAACAAAATATGTGACCAATGGCATTAAATTGGGGACAGGCCGAAAAGCATGAAACATGTATGGCAATTTAGCGAGTTAACCCGCTAGCTAATTTGTCCTGTGATATAAACATTGCGTCATTTTTTTACCTGAATTACACAAATTCCTCTACTCCGACAATTAATCCACACATAAAACGGTCAACTGAATCGTTTCTAGTCATCCCTCCTTCTTCATCTTTGAATTTATATGGTAATTGCCATCAACACAAATCAGTTCTTCCATCAACCACGTCCTTCAATCAACCACGTGAGTGAGGAGATATCGCGTGCATAGGCAGAAATCCCAGGGGGGGACACGACCCCCCTATCCTGGGAAAAATATGATTTCCCCCCCCCAATATATCACTGTAAACATATCTATGTAATTTCAATAATATGAATGAACGCAATGAAAGCACTTATGCTGATTATAGACACTTAATAGCACGTTTTTAAGTTTCAAAAGATTGCGACCCCCGCCCTTTGCCTCACAATGGTTTGATCCACTGCAGGTCATTAGTATTGTTGGTGAATTTGCAGAGCTGGCGCGCAAACTAAAGCAAACATTAACTATCAAGCTAGCTCACCCTAAAAGTGTTTTGAAACACATAACCTGTCATTATGAAAATCACTGTATTCAAACCTGTGTAGATCAGTCAATTCTTAACTTAAAGACTTAAAACTCAGGATTCTGTAAGTGGCTATGTCAATAAAGACAAGTGTTTACTTATAGCTTCCTGTGCCAACCGGAAGTGCCTTTAATTGGGTCACACTGTCTGTTTTGAAGGGTTAAAAAAGTCACATCTTTCCAAAACTTCATATGTGTGACTAGGTAACCCTCCTAAACTGTAAATCAGTAATTTCCCCCAGCAGATGTCAAAGAAAAGCTCTCTCACACACACACAGCAAGGATGGAGTGAAAAAGTGTGGTGCTGAAAGACACAGAGAGCAGGCAAGGGCATAAACATAATCTCTAGGCCGTGCAGAGTTCAACGAGATATCCCGTAGCTCGCTCGGTCTGAGCGCAGCGACCATGAGAAAAGTAGGCCCAAAATGAAGCCTAGCCCTAAATGTCATTTGTTTTGGGTGACAGTGAGAGAACTGCTAGGGTGAGAAGCACAATTCGACCTCAGGTACGTTCCTGAGGTCCTCCCGATCCGTGCAAGCCTAACCTTGGCCGTGTGGCATTAACCCTTAGCAGTTAAAAGAAGGTGTTTACTTCAAACAGTTTGCATTGACTTCTCTCCCCATAGGAATACATTGCCTGCACCTCTAAATTCAACCTGAAGCCTATGTGGGTTATGAATGCCTTATGAACCTGTCTTCTATGACAGTCCATCAGACCACTATGAGGTCTACCTGTGTCGAATCTAAGCTTCCTGGAGCATCCGGAAGTGGTTAAATTCACCCAAAAGGTATTTTGATGTACATAACCTGCAAATGTGAAAATGACTGCATTCAACCCTGTGTAGATCAGTCAATTTTTAACATAAAGACTTTAAACTCAGGATTCTGTAAGAGAATACCCCAAGCAAGATATGTGTTTACGTATAGCTTCCTGTGCCAACCGGAAGTGCCTTTAATTGGGTCACACTGTCTGTTTTGAACTTGCATTGGCCAAGTGCCCACATCAACCTACAATTTACTCATAACCCACTTCCAGGAGCACCCCATCACTCACCTTACCATATCAGGGTTACAGTCACATATAGGCTGGACCTGTGGGCAGCGAAAGAGGGTAGAACGGGAATGGATCCAGAACCTACAGACAATAACACCAAATGGCCTGTATTAGAAAATGGGTTTTAACAGACAGGAAAATGGATGGAGAAGAACATGGTTTTATTCATAATTTATTTTTACTCTATATATTTATGGTTTGTTTGGTTTTAGTTTGGCACTTCCTCTTTTAGGTTTTTCCTTTCCTTTAACAAAACAATAAAACCATTTAAATGCACAATATGGCGTTTATGTTCATATTTAACAACACTATGGTTGAATGAATCTCTCACCACATCGACTTCTGCACTGCCACCCAGAAAAAAAGAGGCAACTTGGAGCTTACCTCAGTTTAATTTATGATCCTAGGTGTCTGGTAACATGACCGAATACAAACAGTGCAGCTATTCCCTCCGCAAGGCTATCAAACAAGCTAAGCGCCAGTACAGAGACAAAGTAGAATCTCAATTCAACGGCTCAGACACAAGAGGCATGTGGCAGGGTCTACAGTCAATCACGGACTACAGGAAGAAATCCAGCCCAGTCACGGACCAGGATGTCTTGCTCCCAGGCAGACTAAATTACTTTTTTGCCCGCTTTGAGGACAATACAGTGCCACTGACACGGCCTGCAACGAAAACATGCGGTCTCTCCTTCACTGCAGCCGAGGTGAGTAAGACATTTAAACGTGTTAACCCTCGCAAGGCTGCAGGCCCAGACGGCATCCCCAGCCGCGCCCTCAGAGCATGCGCAGACCAGCTGGCCGGTGTGTTTACGGACATATTCAATCAATCCCTATACCAGTCTGCTGTTCCCACATGCTTCAAGAGGGCCACCATTGTTCCTGTTCCCAAGAAAGCTAAGGTAACTGAGCTAAACAACTACCGCCCCGTAGCACTCACATCCGTCATCATGAAGTGCTTTGAGAGACTAGTCAAGGACCATATCACCTCCACCCTACCTGACACCCTAGACCCACTCCAATTTGCTTACCGCCCAAATAGGTCCACAGACGATGCAATCTCAACCACACTGCACACTGCCCTAACCCATCTGGACAAGAGGAATACCTATGTGAGAATGCTGTTCATCGACTACAGCTCGGCATTCAACACCATAGTACCCTCCAAGCTCGTCATCAAGCTCGAGACCCTGGGTCTCGACCCCGCCCTGTGCAACTGGGTACTGGACTTCCTGACGGGCCGCCCCCAGGTGGTGAGGGTAGGCAACAACATCTCCTCCCCGCTGATCCTCAACACTGGGGCCCCACAAGAATGCGTTCTGAGCCCTCTCCTGTACTCCCTGTTCACCCACGACTGCGTGGCCACGCACGCCTCCAACTCAATCATCAAGTTTGCGGACGACACAACAGTGGTAGGCTTGATTACCAACAACGACGAGACGGCCTACAGGGAGGAGGTGAGGGCCCTCGGAGTGTGGTGTCAGGAAAATAACCTCACACTCAACGTCAACAAAACGTCAACAAAACTATTAACGGTTACATCACCACACATGGCCCATTTCTCTTGGAGATACCCCATGATGAATTCCACACAACAGACCTGATACACTGAACAACAACCACAGCAGACCTCATTTTTAAGAATTGGTGTGAGCAGCTACATTTAGAATAGGCTCTACCCACAATTTGGACCCACACCACACCCTTCTTTTCCCCCCAACCCCCTGTACACACCCCCTTTCCTCCCCCAGTTGCTTTCTTAGATTACCCAGCAGAGGGGGTAGTTGACCCCCTCTCATCATGAATTTATCCAAGTCTTTTCAACTCACAACAGCACAGACCCAACTTTTGGAGAGGGGGGGTTGTCTTTCATTTCACTCTACACTCCAAATGTCATATATGTATATAATCACTTGCACATTTAGCAAAAAACACTACATTGGGGAAACCCAGTATACAATAGAAAATAGACTTAAACAACATTCTATACAATATCAAACGGGCCCATTTACACACAGAACTAGTGACTCATTTCCAGGATCACCCCATCACTTACCTCAATATATCAGGATTACAGTCGTGTTCTGGGTGGACCAGTGGGCGGCAAAAAGCAGTGGAACGTAGGTGGATAAGAGACCTACAATTACACCGAGCGGTCCACAAATCACGAGAAAAAAAAAAAAAAAAAAAAAGGTTTCCGGACCCGTATCTCCCATTTCCCAAGTGGACGCAAACACGGCAAAAATCTACCGCATACACAGGATCCCAAATGGACAAAAACGCGATGGTTGCTAGACCATCCCGGAGCGGGACAAAGTAGTAAGCCACCACAAGACCTCAAACCTCACAATTTCCATTTTCGACAGATAAAGTTCATTATAAAGACACGCAGGTTAAAATATCAAAACAAAATATGTGACCAATGGCATTAAATTGGGGACAGGCCGAAAAGCATGAAACATGTATGGCAATTTAGCGAGTTAACCCGCTAGCTAATTTGTCCTGTGATATAAACATTGCGTCATTTTTTTACCTGAATTACACAAATTCCTCTACTCCGACAATTAATCCACACATAAAACGGTCAACTGAATCGTTTCTAGTCATCCCTCCTTCTTCATCTTTGAATTTATATGGTAATTGCCATCAACACAAATCAGTTCTTCCATCAACCACGTCCTTCAATCAACCACGTGAGTGAGGAGATATCGCGTGCATAGGCAGAAATCCCAGGGGGGGACACGACCCCCCTATCCTGGGAAAAATATGATTTCCCCCCCCAATATATCACTGTAAACATATCTATGTAATTTCAATAATATGAATGAACGCAATGAAAGCACTTATGCTGATTATAGACACTTAATAGCACGTTTTTAAGTTTCAAAAGATTGCGACCCCCGCCCTTTGCCTCACAATGGTTTGATCCACTGCAGGTCATTAGTATTGTTGGTGAATTTGCAGAGCTGGCGCGCAAACTAAAGCAAACATTAACTATCAAGCTAGCTCACCCTAAAAGTGTTTTGAAACACATAACCTGTCATTATGAAAATCACTGTATTCAAACCTGTGTAGATCAGTCAATTCTTAACTTAAAGACTTAAAACTCAGGATTCTGTAAGTGGCTATGTCAATAAAGACAAGTGTTTACTTATAGCTTCCTGTGCCAACCGGAAGTGCCTTTAATTGGGTCACACTGTCTGTTTTGAACTTGCATTGGCCAAGTGCCCACATCAACCTACAATTTACTCATAACCCACTTCCAGGAGCACCCCATCACTCACCTTACCATATCAGGGTTACAGTCACATATAGGCTGGACCTGTGGGCAGCGAAAGAGGGTAGAACGGGAATGGATCCAGAACCTACAGACAATAACACCAAATGGCCTGTATTAGAAAATGGGTTTTAACAGACAGGAAAATGGATGGAGAAGAACATGGTTTTATTCATAATTTATTTTTACTCTATATATTTATGGTTTGTTTGGTTTTAGTTTGGCACTTCCTCTTTTAGGTTTTTCCTTTCCTTTAACAAAACAATAAAACCATTTAAATGCACAATATGGCGTTTATGTTCATATTTAACAACACTATGGTTGAATGAATCTCTCACCACATCGACTTCTGCACTGCCACCCAGAAAAAAAGAGGCAACTTGGAGCTTACCTCAGTTTAATTTATGATCCTAGGTGTCTGGTAACATGACCGAATACAAACAGTGCAGCTATTCCCTCCGCAAGGCTATCAAACAAGCTAAGCGCCAGTACAGAGACAAAGTAGAATCTCAATTCAACGGCTCAGACACAAGAGGCATGTGGCAGGGTCTACAGTCAATCACGGACTACAGGAAGAAATCCAGCCCAGTCACGGACCAGGATGTCTTGCTCCCAGGCAGACTAAATTACTTTTTTGCCCGCTTTGAGGACAATACAGTGCCACTGACACGGCCTGCAACGAAAACATGCGGTCTCTCCTTCACTGCAGCCGAGGTGAGTAAGACATTTAAACGTGTTAACCCTCGCAAGGCTGCAGGCCCAGACGGCATCCCCAGCCGCGCCCTCAGAGCATGCGCAGACCAGCTGGCCGGTGTGTTTACGGACATATTCAATCAATCCCTATACCAGTCTGCTGTTCCCACATGCTTCAAGAGGGCCACCATTGTTCCTGTTCCCAAGAAAGCTAAGGTAACTGAGCTAAACAACTACCGCCCCGTAGCACTCACATCCGTCATCATGAAGTGCTTTGAGAGACTAGTCAAGGACCATATCACCTCCACCCTACCTGACACCCTAGACCCACTCCAATTTGCTTACCGCCCAAATAGGTCCACAGACGATGCAATCTCAACCACACTGCACACTGCCCTAACCCATCTGGACAAGAGGAATACCTATGTGAGAATGCTGTTCATCGACTACAGCTCGGCATTCAACACCATAGTACCCTCCAAGCTCGTCATCAAGCTCGAGACCCTGGGTCTCGACCCCGCCCTGTGCAACTGGGTACTGGACTTCCTGACGGGCCGCCCCCAGGTGGTGAGGGTAGGCAACAACATCTCCTCCCCGCTGATCCTCAACACTGGGGCCCCACAAGAATGCGTTCTGAGCCCTCTCCTGTACTCCCTGTTCACCCACGACTGCGTGGCCACGCACGCCTCCAACTCAATCATCAAGTTTGCGGACGACACAACAGTGGTAGGCTTGATTACCAACAACGACGAGACGGCCTACAGGGAGGAGGTGAGGGCCCTCGGAGTGTGGTGTCAGGAAAATAACCTCACACTCAACGTCAACAAAACGTCAACAAAACTATTAACGGTTACATCACCACACATGGCCCATTTCTCTTGGAGATACCCCATGATGAATTCCACACAACAGACCTGATACACTGAACAACAACCACAGCAGACCTCATTTTTAAGAATTGGTGTGAGCAGCTACATTTAGAATAGGCTCTACCCACAATTTGGACCCACACCACACCCTTCTTTTCCCCCCAACCCCCTGTACACACCCCCTTTCCTCCCCCAGTTGCTTTCTTAGATTACCCAGCAGAGGGGGTAGTTGACCCCCTCTCATCATGAATTTATCCAAGTCTTTTCAACTCACAACAGCACAGACCCAACTTTTGGAGAGGGGGGGTTGTCTTTCATTTCACTCTACACTCCAAATGTCATATATGTATATAATCACTTGCACATTTAGCAAAAAACACTACATTGGGGAAACCCAGTATACAATAGAAAATAGACTTAAACAACATTCTATACAATATCAAACGGGCCCATTTACACACAGAACTAGTGACTCATTTCCAGGATCACCCCATCACTTACCTCAATATATCAGGATTACAGTCGTGTTCTGGGTGGACCAGTGGGCGGCAAAAAGCAGTGGAACGTAGGTGGATAAGAGACCTACAATTACACCGAGCGGTCCACAAATCACGAGAAAAAAAAAAAAAAAAAAAAGGTTTCCGGACCCGTATCTCCCATTTCCCAAGTGGACGCAAACACGGCAAAAATCTACCGCATACACAGGATCCCAAATGGACAAAAACGCGATGGTTGCTAGACCATCCCGGAGCGGGACAAAGTAGTAAGCCACCACAAGACCTCAAACCTCACAATTTCCATTTTCGACAGATAAAGTTCATTATAAAGACACGCAGGTTAAAATATCAAAACAAAATATGTGACCAATGGCATTAAATTGGGGACAGGCCGAAAAGCATGAAACATGTATGGCAATTTAGCGAGTTAACCCGCTAGCTAATTTGTCCTGTGATATAAACATTGCGTCATTTTTTTACCTGAATTACACAAATTCCTCTACTCCGACAATTAATCCACACATAAAACGGTCAACTGAATCGTTTCTAGTCATCCCTCCTTCTTCATCTTTGAATTTATATGGTAATTGCCATCAACACAAATCAGTTCTTCCATCAACCACGTCCTTCAATCAACCACGTGAGTGAGGAGATATCGCGTGCATAGGCAGAAATCCCAGGGGGGGACACGACCCCCCTATCCTGGGAAAAATATGATTTCCCCCCCCAATATATCACTGTAAACATATCTATGTAATTTCAATAATATGAATGAACGCAATGAAAGCACTTATGCTGATTATAGACACTTAATAGCACGTTTTTAAGTTTCAAAAGATTGCGACCCCCGCCCTTTGCCTCACAATGGTTTGATCCACTGCAGGTCATTAGTATTGTTGGTGAATTTGCAGAGCTGGCGCGCAAACTAAAGCAAACATTAACTATCAAGCTAGCTCACCCTAAAAGTGTTTTGAAACACATAACCTGTCATTATGAAAATCACTGTATTCAAACCTGTGTAGATCAGTCAATTCTTAACTTAAAGACTTAAAACTCAGGATTCTGTAAGTGGCTATGTCAATAAAGACAAGTGTTTACTTATAGCTTCCTGTGCCAACCGGAAGTGCCTTTAATTGGGTCACACTGTCTGTTTTGAAGGGTTAAAAAAGTCACATCTTTCCAAAACTTCATATGTGTGACTAGGTAACCCTCCTAAACTGTAAATCAGTAATTTCCCCCAGCAGATGTCAAAGAAAAGCTCTCTCACACACACACAGCAAGGATGGAGTGAAAAAGTGTGGTGCTGAAAGACACAGAGAGCAGGCAAGGGCATAAACATAATCTCTAGGCCGTGCAGAGTTCAACGAGATATCCCGTAGCTCGCTCGGTCTGAGCGCAGCGACCATGAGAAAAGTAGGCCCAAAATGAAGCCTAGCCCTAAATGTCATTTGTTTTGGGTGACAGTGAGAGAACTGCTAGGGTGAGAAGCACAATTCGACCTCAGGTACGTTCCTGAGGTCCTCCCGATCCGTGCAAGCCTAACCTTGGCCGTGTGGCATTAACCCTTAGCAGTTAAAAGAAGGTGTTTACTTCAAACAGTTTGCATTGACTTCTCTCCCCATAGGAATACATTGCCTGCACCTCTAAATTCAACCTGAAGCCTATGTGGGTTATGAATGCCTTATGAACCTGTCTTCTATGACAGTCCATCAGACCACTATGAGGTCTACCTGTGTCGAATCTAAGCTTCCTGGAGCATCCGGAAGTGGTTAAATTCACCCAAAAGGTATTTTGATGTACATAACCTGCAAATGTGAAAATGACTGCATTCAACCCTGTGTAGATCAGTCAATTTTTAACATAAAGACTTTAAACTCAGGATTCTGTAAGAGAATACCCCAAGCAAGATATGTGTTTACGTATAGCTTCCTGTGCCAACCGGAAGTGCCTTTAATTGGGTCACACTGTCTGTTTTGAACTTGCATTGGCCAAGTGCCCACATCAACCTACAATTTACTCATAACCCACTTCCAGGAGCACCCCATCACTCACCTTACCATATCAGGGTTACAGTCACATATAGGCTGGACCTGTGGGCAGCGAAAGAGGGTAGAACGGGAATGGATCCAGAACCTACAGACAATAACACCAAATGGCCTGTATTAGAAAATGGGTTTTAACAGACAGGAAAATGGATGGAGAAGAACATGGTTTTATTCATAATTTATTTTTACTCTATATATTTATGGTTTGTTTGGTTTTAGTTTGGCACTTCCTCTTTTAGGTTTTTCCTTTCCTTTAACAAAACAATAAAACCATTTAAATGCACAATATGGCGTTTATGTTCATATTTAACAACACTATGGTTGAATGAATCTCTCACCACATCGACTTCTGCACTGCCACCCAGAAAAAAAGAGGCAACTTGGAGCTTACCTCAGTTTAATTTATGATCCTAGGTGTCTGGTAACATGACCGAATACAAACAGTGCAGCTATTCCCTCCGCAAGGCTATCAAACAAGCTAAGCGCCAGTACAGAGACAAAGTAGAATCTCAATTCAACGGCTCAGACACAAGAGGCATGTGGCAGGGTCTACAGTCAATCACGGACTACAGGAAGAAATCCAGCCCAGTCACGGACCAGGATGTCTTGCTCCCAGGCAGACTAAATTACTTTTTTGCCCGCTTTGAGGACAATACAGTGCCACTGACACGGCCTGCAACGAAAACATGCGGTCTCTCCTTCACTGCAGCCGAGGTGAGTAAGACATTTAAACGTGTTAACCCTCGCAAGGCTGCAGGCCCAGACGGCATCCCCAGCCGCGCCCTCAGAGCATGCGCAGACCAGCTGGCCGGTGTGTTTACGGACATATTCAATCAATCCCTATACCAGTCTGCTGTTCCCACATGCTTCAAGAGGGCCACCATTGTTCCTGTTCCCAAGAAAGCTAAGGTAACTGAGCTAAACAACTACCGCCCCGTAGCACTCACATCCGTCATCATGAAGTGCTTTGAGAGACTAGTCAAGGACCATATCACCTCCACCCTACCTGACACCCTAGACCCACTCCAATTTGCTTACCGCCCAAATAGGTCCACAGACGATGCAATCTCAACCACACTGCACACTGCCCTAACCCATCTGGACAAGAGGAATACCTATGTGAGAATGCTGTTCATCGACTACAGCTCGGCATTCAACACCATAGTACCCTCCAAGCTCGTCATCAAGCTCGAGACCCTGGGTCTCGACCCCGCCCTGTGCAACTGGGTACTGGACTTCCTGACGGGCCGCCCCCAGGTGGTGAGGGTAGGCAACAACATCTCCTCCCCGCTGATCCTCAACACTGGGGCCCCACAAGAATGCGTTCTGAGCCCTCTCCTGTACTCCCTGTTCACCCACGACTGCGTGGCCACGCACGCCTCCAACTCAATCATCAAGTTTGCGGACGACACAACAGTGGTAGGCTTGATTACCAACAACGACGAGACGGCCTACAGGGAGGAGGTGAGGGCCCTCGGAGTGTGGTGTCAGGAAAATAACCTCACACTCAACGTCAACAAAACGTCAACAAAACTATTAACGGTTACATCACCACACATGGCCCATTTCTCTTGGAGATACCCCATGATGAATTCCACACAACAGACCTGATACACTGAACAACAACCACAGCAGACCTCATTTTTAAGAATTGGTGTGAGCAGCTACATTTAGAATAGGCTCTACCCACAATTTGGACCCACACCACACCCTTCTTTTCCCCCCAACCCCCTGTACACACCCCCTTTCCTCCCCCAGTTGCTTTCTTAGATTACCCAGCAGAGGGGGTAGTTGACCCCCTCTCATCATGAATTTATCCAAGTCTTTTCAACTCACAACAGCACAGACCCAACTTTTGGAGAGGGGGGGTTGTCTTTCATTTCACTCTACACTCCAAATGTCATATATGTATATAATCACTTGCACATTTAGCAAAAAACACTACATTGGGGAAACCCAGTATACAATAGAAAATAGACTTAAACAACATTCTATACAATATCAAACGGGCCCATTTACACACAGAACTAGTGACTCATTTCCAGGATCACCCCATCACTTACCTCAATATATCAGGATTACAGTCGTGTTCTGGGTGGACCAGTGGGCGGCAAAAAGCAGTGGAACGTAGGTGGATAAGAGACCTACAATTACACCGAGCGGTCCACAAATCACGAGAAAAAAAAAAAAAAAAAAAGGTTTCCGGACCCGTATCTCCCATTTCCCAAGTGGACGCAAACACGGCAAAAATCTACCGCATACACAGGATCCCAAATGGACAAAAACGCGATGGTTGCTAGACCATCCCGGAGCGGGACAAAGTAGTAAGCCACCACAAGACCTCAAACCTCACAATTTCCATTTTCGACAGATAAAGTTCATTATAAAGACACGCAGGTTAAAATATCAAAACAAAATATGTGACCAATGGCATTAAATTGGGGACAGGCCGAAAAGCATGAAACATGTATGGCAATTTAGCGAGTTAACCCGCTAGCTAATTTGTCCTGTGATATAAACATTGCGTCATTTTTTTACCTGAATTACACAAATTCCTCTACTCCGACAATTAATCCACACATAAAACGGTCAACTGAATCGTTTCTAGTCATCCCTCCTTCTTCATCTTTGAATTTATATGGTAATTGCCATCAACACAAATCAGTTCTTCCATCAACCACGTCCTTCAATCAACCACGTGAGTGAGGAGATATCGCGTGCATAGGCAGAAATCCCAGGGGGGGACACGACCCCCCTATCCTGGGAAAAATATGATTTCCCCCCCCAATATATCACTGTAAACATATCTATGTAATTTCAATAATATGAATGAACGCAATGAAAGCACTTATGCTGATTATAGACACTTAATAGCACGTTTTTAAGTTTCAAAAGATTGCGACCCCCGCCCTTTGCCTCACAATGGTTTGATCCACTGCAGGTCATTAGTATTGTTGGTGAATTTGCAGAGCTGGCGCGCAAACTAAAGCAAACATTAACTATCAAGCTAGCTCACCCTAAAAGTGTTTTGAAACACATAACCTGTCATTATGAAAATCACTGTATTCAAACCTGTGTAGATCAGTCAATTCTTAACTTAAAGACTTAAAACTCAGGATTCTGTAAGTGGCTATGTCAATAAAGACAAGTGTTTACTTATAGCTTCCTGTGCCAACCGGAAGTGCCTTTAATTGGGTCACACTGTCTGTTTTGAACTTGCATTGGCCAAGTGCCCACATCAACCTACAATTTACTCATAACCCACTTCCAGGAGCACCCCATCACTCACCTTACCATATCAGGGTTACAGTCACATATAGGCTGGACCTGTGGGCAGCGAAAGAGGGTAGAACGGGAATGGATCCAGAACCTACAGACAATAACACCAAATGGCCTGTATTAGAAAATGGGTTTTAACAGACAGGAAAATGGATGGAGAAGAACATGGTTTTATTCATAATTTATTTTTACTCTATATATTTATGGTTTGTTTGGTTTTAGTTTGGCACTTCCTCTTTTAGGTTTTTCCTTTCCTTTAACAAAACAATAAAACCATTTAAATGCACAATATGGCGTTTATGTTCATATTTAACAACACTATGGTTGAATGAATCTCTCACCACATCGACTTCTGCACTGCCACCCAGAAAAAAAGAGGCAACTTGGAGCTTACCTCAGTTTAATTTATGATCCTAGGTGTCTGGTAACATGACCGAATACAAACAGTGCAGCTATTCCCTCCGCAAGGCTATCAAACAAGCTAAGCGCCAGTACAGAGACAAAGTAGAATCTCAATTCAACGGCTCAGACACAAGAGGCATGTGGCAGGGTCTACAGTCAATCACGGACTACAGGAAGAAATCCAGCCCAGTCACGGACCAGGATGTCTTGCTCCCAGGCAGACTAAATTACTTTTTTGCCCGCTTTGAGGACAATACAGTGCCACTGACACGGCCTGCAACGAAAACATGCGGTCTCTCCTTCACTGCAGCCGAGGTGAGTAAGACATTTAAACGTGTTAACCCTCGCAAGGCTGCAGGCCCAGACGGCATCCCCAGCCGCGCCCTCAGAGCATGCGCAGACCAGCTGGCCGGTGTGTTTACGGACATATTCAATCAATCCCTATACCAGTCTGCTGTTCCCACATGCTTCAAGAGGGCCACCATTGTTCCTGTTCCCAAGAAAGCTAAGGTAACTGAGCTAAACAACTACCGCCCCGTAGCACTCACATCCGTCATCATGAAGTGCTTTGAGAGACTAGTCAAGGACCATATCACCTCCACCCTACCTGACACCCTAGACCCACTCCAATTTGCTTACCGCCCAAATAGGTCCACAGACGATGCAATCTCAACCACACTGCACACTGCCCTAACCCATCTGGACAAGAGGAATACCTATGTGAGAATGCTGTTCATCGACTACAGCTCGGCATTCAACACCATAGTACCCTCCAAGCTCGTCATCAAGCTCGAGACCCTGGGTCTCGACCCCGCCCTGTGCAACTGGGTACTGGACTTCCTGACGGGCCGCCCCCAGGTGGTGAGGGTAGGCAACAACATCTCCTCCCCGCTGATCCTCAACACTGGGGCCCCACAAGAATGCGTTCTGAGCCCTCTCCTGTACTCCCTGTTCACCCACGACTGCGTGGCCACGCACGCCTCCAACTCAATCATCAAGTTTGCGGACGACACAACAGTGGTAGGCTTGATTACCAACAACGACGAGACGGCCTACAGGGAGGAGGTGAGGGCCCTCGGAGTGTGGTGTCAGGAAAATAACCTCACACTCAACGTCAACAAAACGTCAACAAAACTATTAACGGTTACATCACCACACATGGCCCATTTCTCTTGGAGATACCCCATGATGAATTCCACACAACAGACCTGATACACTGAACAACAACCACAGCAGACCTCATTTTTAAGAATTGGTGTGAGCAGCTACATTTAGAATAGGCTCTACCCACAATTTGGACCCACACCACACCCTTCTTTTCCCCCCAACCCCCTGTACACACCCCCTTTCCTCCCCCAGTTGCTTTCTTAGATTACCCAGCAGAGGGGGTAGTTGACCCCCTCTCATCATGAATTTATCCAAGTCTTTTCAACTCACAACAGCACAGACCCAACTTTTGGAGAGGGGGGGTTGTCTTTCATTTCACTCTACACTCCAAATGTCATATATGTATATAATCACTTGCACATTTAGCAAAAAACACTACATTGGGGAAACCCAGTATACAATAGAAAATAGACTTAAACAACATTCTATACAATATCAAACGGGCCCATTTACACACAGAACTAGTGACTCATTTCCAGGATCACCCCATCACTTACCTCAATATATCAGGATTACAGTCGTGTTCTGGGTGGACCAGTGGGCGGCAAAAAGCAGTGGAACGTAGGTGGATAAGAGACCTACAATTACACCGAGCGGTCCACAAATCACGAGAAAAAAAAAAAAAAAAAAAGGTTTCCGGACCCGTATCTCCCATTTCCCAAGTGGACGCAAACACGGCAAAAATCTACCGCATACACAGGATCCCAAATGGACAAAAACGCGATGGTTGCTAGACCATCCCGGAGCGGGACAAAGTAGTAAGCCACCACAAGACCTCAAACCTCACAATTTCCATTTTCGACAGATAAAGTTCATTATAAAGACACGCAGGTTAAAATATCAAAACAAAATATGTGACCAATGGCATTAAATTGGGGACAGGCCGAAAAGCATGAAACATGTATGGCAATTTAGCGAGTTAACCCGCTAGCTAATTTGTCCTGTGATATAAACATTGCGTCATTTTTTTACCTGAATTACACAAATTCCTCTACTCCGACAATTAATCCACACATAAAACGGTCAACTGAATCGTTTCTAGTCATCCCTCCTTCTTCATCTTTGAATTTATATGGTAATTGCCATCAACACAAATCAGTTCTTCCATCAACCACGTCCTTCAATCAACCACGTGAGTGAGGAGATATCGCGTGCATAGGCAGAAATCCCAGGGGGGGACACGACCCCCCTATCCTGGGAAAAATATGATTTCCCCCCCCAATATATCACTGTAAACATATCTATGTAATTTCAATAATATGAATGAACGCAATGAAAGCACTTATGCTGATTATAGACACTTAATAGCACGTTTTTAAGTTTCAAAAGATTGCGACCCCCGCCCTTTGCCTCACAATGGTTTGATCCACTGCAGGTCATTAGTATTGTTGGTGAATTTGCAGAGCTGGCGCGCAAACTAAAGCAAACATTAACTATCAAGCTAGCTCACCCTAAAAGTGTTTTGAAACACATAACCTGTCATTATGAAAATCACTGTATTCAAACCTGTGTAGATCAGTCAATTCTTAACTTAAAGACTTAAAACTCAGGATTCTGTAAGTGGCTATGTCAATAAAGACAAGTGTTTACTTATAGCTTCCTGTGCCAACCGGAAGTGCCTTTAATTGGGTCACACTGTCTGTTTTGAAGGGTTAAAAAAGTCACATCTTTCCAAAACTTCATATGTGTGACTAGGTAACCCTCCTAAACTGTAAATCAGTAATTTCCCCCAGCAGATGTCAAAGAAAAGCTCTCTCACACACACACAGCAAGGATGGAGTGAAAAAGTGTGGTGCTGAAAGACACAGAGAGCAGGCAAGGGCATAAACATAATCTCTAGGCCGTGCAGAGTTCAACGAGATATCCCGTAGCTCGCTCGGTCTGAGCGCAGCGACCATGAGAAAAGTAGGCCCAAAATGAAGCCTAGCCCTAAATGTCATTTGTTTTGGGTGACAGTGAGAGAACTGCTAGGGTGAGAAGCACAATTCGACCTCAGGTACGTTCCTGAGGTCCTCCCGATCCGTGCAAGCCTAACCTTGGCCGTGTGGCATTAACCCTTAGCAGTTAAAAGAAGGTGTTTACTTCAAACAGTTTGCATTGACTTCTCTCCCCATAGGAATACATTGCCTGCACCTCTAAATTCAACCTGAAGCCTATGTGGGTTATGAATGCCTTATGAACCTGTCTTCTATGACAGTCCATCAGACCACTATGAGGTCTACCTGTGTCGAATCTAAGCTTCCTGGAGCATCCGGAAGTGGTTAAATTCACCCAAAAGGTATTTTGATGTACATAACCTGCAAATGTGAAAATGACTGCATTCAACCCTGTGTAGATCAGTCAATTTTTAACATAAAGACTTTAAACTCAGGATTCTGTAAGAGAATACCCCAAGCAAGATATGTGTTTACGTATAGCTTCCTGTGCCAACCGGAAGTGCCTTTAATTGGGTCACACTGTCTGTTTTGAACTTGCATTGGCCAAGTGCCCACATCAACCTACAATTTACTCATAACCCACTTCCAGGAGCACCCCATCACTCACCTTACCATATCAGGGTTACAGTCACATATAGGCTGGACCTGTGGGCAGCGAAAGAGGGTAGAACGGGAATGGATCCAGAACCTACAGACAATAACACCAAATGGCCTGTATTAGAAAATGGGTTTTAACAGACAGGAAAATGGATGGAGAAGAACATGGTTTTATTCATAATTTATTTTTACTCTATATATTTATGGTTTGTTTGGTTTTAGTTTGGCACTTCCTCTTTTAGGTTTTTCCTTTCCTTTAACAAAACAATAAAACCATTTAAATGCACAATATGGCGTTTATGTTCATATTTAACAACACTATGGTTGAATGAATCTCTCACCACATCGACTTCTGCACTGCCACCCAGAAAAAAAGAGGCAACTTGGAGCTTACCTCAGTTTAATTTATGATCCTAGGTGTCTGGTAACATGACCGAATACAAACAGTGCAGCTATTCCCTCCGCAAGGCTATCAAACAAGCTAAGCGCCAGTACAGAGACAAAGTAGAATCTCAATTCAACGGCTCAGACACAAGAGGCATGTGGCAGGGTCTACAGTCAATCACGGACTACAGGAAGAAATCCAGCCCAGTCACGGACCAGGATGTCTTGCTCCCAGGCAGACTAAATTACTTTTTTGCCCGCTTTGAGGACAATACAGTGCCACTGACACGGCCTGCAACGAAAACATGCGGTCTCTCCTTCACTGCAGCCGAGGTGAGTAAGACATTTAAACGTGTTAACCCTCGCAAGGCTGCAGGCCCAGACGGCATCCCCAGCCGCGCCCTCAGAGCATGCGCAGACCAGCTGGCCGGTGTGTTTACGGACATATTCAATCAATCCCTATACCAGTCTGCTGTTCCCACATGCTTCAAGAGGGCCACCATTGTTCCTGTTCCCAAGAAAGCTAAGGTAACTGAGCTAAACAACTACCGCCCCGTAGCACTCACATCCGTCATCATGAAGTGCTTTGAGAGACTAGTCAAGGACCATATCACCTCCACCCTACCTGACACCCTAGACCCACTCCAATTTGCTTACCGCCCAAATAGGTCCACAGACGATGCAATCTCAACCACACTGCACACTGCCCTAACCCATCTGGACAAGAGGAATACCTATGTGAGAATGCTGTTCATCGACTACAGCTCGGCATTCAACACCATAGTACCCTCCAAGCTCGTCATCAAGCTCGAGACCCTGGGTCTCGACCCCGCCCTGTGCAACTGGGTACTGGACTTCCTGACGGGCCGCCCCCAGGTGGTGAGGGTAGGCAACAACATCTCCTCCCCGCTGATCCTCAACACTGGGGCCCCACAAGAATGCGTTCTGAGCCCTCTCCTGTACTCCCTGTTCACCCACGACTGCGTGGCCACGCACGCCTCCAACTCAATCATCAAGTTTGCGGACGACACAACAGTGGTAGGCTTGATTACCAACAACGACGAGACGGCCTACAGGGAGGAGGTGAGGGCCCTCGGAGTGTGGTGTCAGGAAAATAACCTCACACTCAACGTCAACAAAACGTCAACAAAACTATTAACGGTTACATCACCACACATGGCCCATTTCTCTTGGAGATACCCCATGATGAATTCCACACAACAGACCTGATACACTGAACAACAACCACAGCAGACCTCATTTTTAAGAATTGGTGTGAGCAGCTACATTTAGAATAGGCTCTACCCACAATTTGGACCCACACCACACCCTTCTTTTCCCCCCAACCCCCTGTACACACCCCCTTTCCTCCCCCAGTTGCTTTCTTAGATTACCCAGCAGAGGGGGTAGTTGACCCCCTCTCATCATGAATTTATCCAAGTCTTTTCAACTCACAACAGCACAGACCCAACTTTTGGAGAGGGGGGGTTGTCTTTCATTTCACTCTACACTCCAAATGTCATATATGTATATAATCACTTGCACATTTAGCAAAAAACACTACATTGGGGAAACCCAGTATACAATAGAAAATAGACTTAAACAACATTCTATACAATATCAAACGGGCCCATTTACACACAGAACTAGTGACTCATTTCCAGGATCACCCCATCACTTACCTCAATATATCAGGATTACAGTCGTGTTCTGGGTGGACCAGTGGGCGGCAAAAAGCAGTGGAACGTAGGTGGATAAGAGACCTACAATTACACCGAGCGGTCCACAAATCACGAGAAAAAAAAAAAAAAAAAAAAAAGGTTTCCGGACCCGTATCTCCCATTTCCCAAGTGGACGCAAACACGGCAAAAATCTACCGCATACACAGGATCCCAAATGGACAAAAACGCGATGGTTGCTAGACCATCCCGGAGCGGGACAAAGTAGTAAGCCACCACAAGACCTCAAACCTCACAATTTCCATTTTCGACAGATAAAGTTCATTATAAAGACACGCAGGTTAAAATATCAAAACAAAATATGTGACCAATGGCATTAAATTGGGGACAGGCCGAAAAGCATGAAACATGTATGGCAATTTAGCGAGTTAACCCGCTAGCTAATTTGTCCTGTGATATAAACATTGCGTCATTTTTTTACCTGAATTACACAAATTCCTCTACTCCGACAATTAATCCACACATAAAACGGTCAACTGAATCGTTTCTAGTCATCCCTCCTTCTTCATCTTTGAATTTATATGGTAATTGCCATCAACACAAATCAGTTCTTCCATCAACCACGTCCTTCAATCAACCACGTGAGTGAGGAGATATCGCGTGCATAGGCAGAAATCCCAGGGGGGGACACGACCCCCCTATCCTGGGAAAAATATGATTTCCCCCCCCAATATATCACTGTAAACATATCTATGTAATTTCAATAATATGAATGAACGCAATGAAAGCACTTATGCTGATTATAGACACTTAATAGCACGTTTTTAAGTTTCAAAAGATTGCGACCCCCGCCCTTTGCCTCACAATGGTTTGATCCACTGCAGGTCATTAGTATTGTTGGTGAATTTGCAGAGCTGGCGCGCAAACTAAAGCAAACATTAACTATCAAGCTAGCTCACCCTAAAAGTGTTTTGAAACACATAACCTGTCATTATGAAAATCACTGTATTCAAACCTGTGTAGATCAGTCAATTCTTAACTTAAAGACTTAAAACTCAGGATTCTGTAAGTGGCTATGTCAATAAAGACAAGTGTTTACTTATAGCTTCCTGTGCCAACCGGAAGTGCCTTTAATTGGGTCACACTGTCTGTTTTGAAGGGTTAAAAAAGTCACATCTTTCCAAAACTTCATATGTGTGACTAGGTAACCCTCCTAAACTGTAAATCAGTAATTTCCCCCAGCAGATGTCAAAGAAAAGCTCTCTCACACACACACAGCAAGGATGGAGTGAAAAAGTGTGGTGCTGAAAGACACAGAGAGCAGGCAAGGGCATAAACATAATCTCTAGGCCGTGCAGAGTTCAACGAGATATCCCGTAGCTCGCTCGGTCTGAGCGCAGCGACCATGAGAAAAGTAGGCCCAAAATGAAGCCTAGCCCTAAATGTCATTTGTTTTGGGTGACAGTGAGAGAACTGCTAGGGTGAGAAGCACAATTCGACCTCAGGTACGTTCCTGAGGTCCTCCCGATCCGTGCAAGCCTAACCTTGGCCGTGTGGCATTAACCCTTAGCAGTTAAAAGAAGGTGTTTACTTCAAACAGTTTGCATTGACTTCTCTCCCCATAGGAATACATTGCCTGCACCTCTAAATTCAACCTGAAGCCTATGTGGGTTATGAATGCCTTATGAACCTGTCTTCTATGACAGTCCATCAGACCACTATGAGGTCTACCTGTGTCGAATCTAAGCTTCCTGGAGCATCCGGAAGTGGTTAAATTCACCCAAAAGGTATTTTGATGTACATAACCTGCAAATGTGAAAATGACTGCATTCAACCCTGTGTAGATCAGTCAATTTTTAACATAAAGACTTTAAACTCAGGATTCTGTAAGAGAATACCCCAAGCAAGATATGTGTTTACGTATAGCTTCCTGTGCCAACCGGAAGTGCCTTTAATTGGGTCACACTGTCTGTTTTGAACTTGCATTGGCCAAGTGCCCACATCAACCTACAATTTACTCATAACCCACTTCCAGGAGCACCCCATCACTCACCTTACCATATCAGGGTTACAGTCACATATAGGCTGGACCTGTGGGCAGCGAAAGAGGGTAGAACGGGAATGGATCCAGAACCTACAGACAATAACACCAAATGGCCTGTATTAGAAAATGGGTTTTAACAGACAGGAAAATGGATGGAGAAGAACATGGTTTTATTCATAATTTATTTTTACTCTATATATTTATGGTTTGTTTGGTTTTAGTTTGGCACTTCCTCTTTTAGGTTTTTCCTTTCCTTTAACAAAACAATAAAACCATTTAAATGCACAATATGGCGTTTATGTTCATATTTAACAACACTATGGTTGAATGAATCTCTCACCACATCGACTTCTGCACTGCCACCCAGAAAAAAAGAGGCAACTTGGAGCTTACCTCAGTTTAATTTATGATCCTAGGTGTCTGGTAACATGACCGAATACAAACAGTGCAGCTATTCCCTCCGCAAGGCTATCAAACAAGCTAAGCGCCAGTACAGAGACAAAGTAGAATCTCAATTCAACGGCTCAGACACAAGAGGCATGTGGCAGGGTCTACAGTCAATCACGGACTACAGGAAGAAATCCAGCCCAGTCACGGACCAGGATGTCTTGCTCCCAGGCAGACTAAATTACTTTTTTGCCCGCTTTGAGGACAATACAGTGCCACTGACACGGCCTGCAACGAAAACATGCGGTCTCTCCTTCACTGCAGCCGAGGTGAGTAAGACATTTAAACGTGTTAACCCTCGCAAGGCTGCAGGCCCAGACGGCATCCCCAGCCGCGCCCTCAGAGCATGCGCAGACCAGCTGGCCGGTGTGTTTACGGACATATTCAATCAATCCCTATACCAGTCTGCTGTTCCCACATGCTTCAAGAGGGCCACCATTGTTCCTGTTCCCAAGAAAGCTAAGGTAACTGAGCTAAACAACTACCGCCCCGTAGCACTCACATCCGTCATCATGAAGTGCTTTGAGAGACTAGTCAAGGACCATATCACCTCCACCCTACCTGACACCCTAGACCCACTCCAATTTGCTTACCGCCCAAATAGGTCCACAGACGATGCAATCTCAACCACACTGCACACTGCCCTAACCCATCTGGACAAGAGGAATACCTATGTGAGAATGCTGTTCATCGACTACAGCTCGGCATTCAACACCATAGTACCCTCCAAGCTCGTCATCAAGCTCGAGACCCTGGGTCTCGACCCCGCCCTGTGCAACTGGGTACTGGACTTCCTGACGGGCCGCCCCCAGGTGGTGAGGGTAGGCAACAACATCTCCTCCCCGCTGATCCTCAACACTGGGGCCCCACAAGAATGCGTTCTGAGCCCTCTCCTGTACTCCCTGTTCACCCACGACTGCGTGGCCACGCACGCCTCCAACTCAATCATCAAGTTTGCGGACGACACAACAGTGGTAGGCTTGATTACCAACAACGACGAGACGGCCTACAGGGAGGAGGTGAGGGCCCTCGGAGTGTGGTGTCAGGAAAATAACCTCACACTCAACGTCAACAAAACGTCAACAAAACTATTAACGGTTACATCACCACACATGGCCCATTTCTCTTGGAGATACCCCATGATGAATTCCACACAACAGACCTGATACACTGAACAACAACCACAGCAGACCTCATTTTTAAGAATTGGTGTGAGCAGCTACATTTAGAATAGGCTCTACCCACAATTTGGACCCACACCACACCCTTCTTTTCCCCCCAACCCCCTGTACACACCCCCTTTCCTCCCCCAGTTGCTTTCTTAGATTACCCAGCAGAGGGGGTAGTTGACCCCCTCTCATCATGAATTTATCCAAGTCTTTTCAACTCACAACAGCACAGACCCAACTTTTGGAGAGGGGGGGTTGTCTTTCATTTCACTCTACACTCCAAATGTCATATATGTATATAATCACTTGCACATTTAGCAAAAAACACTACATTGGGGAAACCCAGTATACAATAGAAAATAGACTTAAACAACATTCTATACAATATCAAACGGGCCCATTTACACACAGAACTAGTGACTCATTTCCAGGATCACCCCATCACTTACCTCAATATATCAGGATTACAGTCGTGTTCTGGGTGGACCAGTGGGCGGCAAAAAGCAGTGGAACGTAGGTGGATAAGAGACCTACAATTACACCGAGCGGTCCACAAATCACGAGAAAAAAAAAAAAAAAAAAAAAAGGTTTCCGGACCCGTATCTCCCATTTCCCAAGTGGACGCAAACACGGCAAAAATCTACCGCATACACAGGATCCCAAATGGACAAAAACGCGATGGTTGCTAGACCATCCCGGAGCGGGACAAAGTAGTAAGCCACCACAAGACCTCAAACCTCACAATTTCCATTTTCGACAGATAAAGTTCATTATAAAGACACGCAGGTTAAAATATCAAAACAAAATATGTGACCAATGGCATTAAATTGGGGACAGGCCGAAAAGCATGAAACATGTATGGCAATTTAGCGAGTTAACCCGCTAGCTAATTTGTCCTGTGATATAAACATTGCGTCATTTTTTTACCTGAATTACACAAATTCCTCTACTCCGACAATTAATCCACACATAAAACGGTCAACTGAATCGTTTCTAGTCATCCCTCCTTCTTCATCTTTGAATTTATATGGTAATTGCCATCAACACAAATCAGTTTTTCCATCAACCACGTCCTTCAATCAACCACGTGAGTGAGGAGATATCGCGTGCATAGGCAGAAATCCCAGGGGGGGACACGACCCCCCTATCCTGGGAAAAATATGATTTCCCCCCCCAATATATCACTGTAAACATATCTATGTAATTTCAATAATATGAATGAACGCAATGAAAGCACTTATGCTGATTATAGACACTTAATAGCACGTTTTTAAGTTTCAAAAGATTGCGACCCCCGCCCTTTGCCTCACAATGGTTTGATCCACTGCAGGTCATTAGTATTGTTGGTGAATTTGCAGAGCTGGCGCGCAAACTAAAGCAAACATTAACTATCAAGCTAGCTCACCCTAAAAGTGTTTTGAAACACATAACCTGTCATTATGAAAATCACTGTATTCAAACCTGTGTAGATCAGTCAATTCTTAACTTAAAGACTTAAAACTCAGGATTCTGTAAGTGGCTATGTCAATAAAGACAAGTGTTTACTTATAGCTTCCTGTGCCAACCGGAAGTGCCTTTAATTGGGTCACACTGTCTGTTTTGAAGGGTTAAAAAAGTCACATCTTTCCAAAACTTCATATGTGTGACTAGGTAACCCTCCTAAACTGTAAATCAGTAATTTCCCCCAGCAGATGTCAAAGAAAAGCTCTCTCACACACACACAGCAAGGATGGAGTGAAAAAGTGTGGTGCTGAAAGACACAGAGAGCAGGCAAGGGCATAAACATAATCTCTAGGCCGTGCAGAGTTCAACGAGATATCCCGTAGCTCGCTCGGTCTGAGCGCAGCGACCATGAGAAAAGTAGGCCCAAAATGAAGCCTAGCCCTAAATGTCATTTGTTTTGGGTGACAGTGAGAGAACTGCTAGGGTGAGAAGCACAATTCGACCTCAGGTACGTTCCTGAGGTCCTCCCGATCCGTGCAAGCCTAACCTTGGCCGTGTGGCATTAACCCTTAGCAGTTAAAAGAAGGTGTTTACTTCAAACAGTTTGCATTGACTTCTCTCCCCATAGGAATACATTGCCTGCACCTCTAAATTCAACCTGAAGCCTATGTGGGTTATGAATGCCTTATGAACCTGTCTTCTATGACAGTCCATCAGACCACTATGAGGTCTACCTGTGTCGAATCTAAGCTTCCTGGAGCATCCGGAAGTGGTTAAATTCACCCAAAAGGTATTTTGATGTACATAACCTGCAAATGTGAAAATGACTGCATTCAACCCTGTGTAGATCAGTCAATTTTTAACATAAAGACTTTAAACTCAGGATTCTGTAAGAGAATACCCCAAGCAAGATATGTGTTTACGTATAGCTTCCTGTGCCAACCGGAAGTGCCTTTAATTGGGTCACACTGTCTGTTTTGAACTTGCATTGGCCAAGTGCCCACATCAACCTACAATTTACTCATAACCCACTTCCAGGAGCACCCCATCACTCACCTTACCATATCAGGGTTACAGTCACATATAGGCTGGACCTGTGGGCAGCGAAAGAGGGTAGAACGGGAATGGATCCAGAACCTACAGACAATAACACCAAATGGCCTGTATTAGAAAATGGGTTTTAACAGACAGGAAAATGGATGGAGAAGAACATGGTTTTATTCATAATTTATTTTTACTCTATATATTTATGGTTTGTTTGGTTTTAGTTTGGCACTTCCTCTTTTAGGTTTTTCCTTTCCTTTAACAAAACAATAAAACCATTTAAATGCACAATATGGCGTTTATGTTCATATTTAACAACACTATGGTTGAATGAATCTCTCACCACATCGACTTCTGCACTGCCACCCAGAAAAAAAGAGGCAACTTGGAGCTTACCTCAGTTTAATTTATGATCCTAGGTGTCTGGTAACATGACCGAATACAAACAGTGCAGCTATTCCCTCCGCAAGGCTATCAAACAAGCTAAGCGCCAGTACAGAGACAAAGTAGAATCTCAATTCAACGGCTCAGACACAAGAGGCATGTGGCAGGGTCTACAGTCAATCACGGACTACAGGAAGAAATCCAGCCCAGTCACGGACCAGGATGTCTTGCTCCCAGGCAGACTAAATTACTTTTTTGCCCGCTTTGAGGACAATACAGTGCCACTGACACGGCCTGCAACGAAAACATGCGGTCTCTCCTTCACTGCAGCCGAGGTGAGTAAGACATTTAAACGTGTTAACCCTCGCAAGGCTGCAGGCCCAGACGGCATCCCCAGCCGCGCCCTCAGAGCATGCGCAGACCAGCTGGCCGGTGTGTTTACGGACATATTCAATCAATCCCTATACCAGTCTGCTGTTCCCACATGCTTCAAGAGGGCCACCATTGTTCCTGTTCCCAAGAAAGCTAAGGTAACTGAGCTAAACAACTACCGCCCCGTAGCACTCACATCCGTCATCATGAAGTGCTTTGAGAGACTAGTCAAGGACCATATCACCTCCACCCTACCTGACACCCTAGACCCACTCCAATTTGCTTACCGCCCAAATAGGTCCACAGACGATGCAATCTCAACCACACTGCACACTGCCCTAACCCATCTGGACAAGAGGAATACCTATGTGAGAATGCTGTTCATCGACTACAGCTCGGCATTCAACACCATAGTACCCTCCAAGCTCGTCATCAAGCTCGAGACCCTGGGTCTCGACCCCGCCCTGTGCAACTGGGTACTGGACTTCCTGACGGGCCGCCCCCAGGTGGTGAGGGTAGGCAACAACATCTCCTCCCCGCTGATCCTCAACACTGGGGCCCCACAAGAATGCGTTCTGAGCCCTCTCCTGTACTCCCTGTTCACCCACGACTGCGTGGCCACGCACGCCTCCAACTCAATCATCAAGTTTGCGGACGACACAACAGTGGTAGGCTTGATTACCAACAACGACGAGACGGCCTACAGGGAGGAGGTGAGGGCCCTCGGAGTGTGGTGTCAGGAAAATAACCTCACACTCAACGTCAACAAAACGTCAACAAAACTATTAACGGTTACATCACCACACATGGCCCATTTCTCTTGGAGATACCCCATGATGAATTCCACACAACAGACCTGATACACTGAACAACAACCACAGCAGACCTCATTTTTAAGAATTGGTGTGAGCAGCTACATTTAGAATAGGCTCTACCCACAATTTGGACCCACACCACACCCTTCTTTTCCCCCCAACCCCCTGTACACACCCCCTTTCCTCCCCCAGTTGCTTTCTTAGATTACCCAGCAGAGGGGGTAGTTGACCCCCTCTCATCATGAATTTATCCAAGTCTTTTCAACTCACAACAGCACAGACCCAACTTTTGGAGAGGGGGGGTTGTCTTTCATTTCACTCTACACTCCAAATGTCATATATGTATATAATCACTTGCACATTTAGCAAAAAACACTACATTGGGGAAACCCAGTATACAATAGAAAATAGACTTAAACAACATTCTATACAATATCAAACGGGCCCATTTACACACAGAACTAGTGACTCATTTCCAGGATCACCCCATCACTTACCTCAATATATCAGGATTACAGTCGTGTTCTGGGTGGACCAGTGGGCGGCAAAAAGCAGTGGAACGTAGGTGGATAAGAGACCTACAATTACACCGAGCGGTCCACAAATCACGAGAAAAAAAAAAAAAAAAAAAAAGGTTTCCGGACCCGTATCTCCCATTTCCCAAGTGGACGCAAACACGGCAAAAATCTACCGCATACACAGGATCCCAAATGGACAAAAACGCGATGGTTGCTAGACCATCCCGGAGCGGGACAAAGTAGTAAGCCACCACAAGACCTCAAACCTCACAATTTCCATTTTCGACAGATAAAGTTCATTATAAAGACACGCAGGTTAAAATATCAAAACAAAATATGTGACCAATGGCATTAAATTGGGGACAGGCCGAAAAGCATGAAACATGTATGGCAATTTAGCGAGTTAACCCGCTAGCTAATTTGTCCTGTGATATAAACATTGCGTCATTTTTTTACCTGAATTACACAAATTCCTCTACTCCGACAATTAATCCACACATAAAACGGTCAACTGAATCGTTTCTAGTCATCCCTCCTTCTTCATCTTTGAATTTATATGGTAATTGCCATCAACACAAATCAGTTCGTCCTTCAATCAACCACGTGAGTGAGGAGATATCGCGTGCATAGGCAGAAATCCCAGGGGGGGACACGACCCCCCTATCCTGGGAAAAATATGATTTCCCCCCCCAATATATCACTGTAAACATATCTATGTAATTTCAATAATATGAATGAACGCAATGAAAGCACTTATGCTGATTATAGACACTTAATAGCACGTTTTTAAGTTTCAAAAGATTGCGACCCCCGCCCTTTGCCTCACAATGGTTTGATCCACTGCAGGTCATTAGTATTGTTGGTGAATTTGCAGAGCTGGCGCGCAAACTAAAGCAAACATTAACTATCAAGCTAGCTCACCCTAAAAGTGTTTTGAAACACATAACCTGTCATTATGAAAATCACTGTATTCAAACCTGTGTAGATCAGTCAATTCTTAACTTAAAGACTTAAAACTCAGGATTCTGTAAGTGGCTATGTCAATAAAGACAAGTGTTTACTTATAGCTTCCTGTGCCAACCGGAAGTGCCTTTAATTGGGTCACACTGTCTGTTTTGAAGGGTTAAAAAAGTCACATCTTTCCAAAACTTCATATGTGTGACTAGGTAACCCTCCTAAACTGTAAATCAGTAATTTCCCCCAGCAGATGTCAAAGAAAAGCTCTCTCACACACACACAGCAAGGATGGAGTGAAAAAGTGTGGTGCTGAAAGACACAGAGAGCAGGCAAGGGCATAAACATAATCTCTAGGCCGTGCAGAGTTCAACGAGATATCCCGTAGCTCGCTCGGTCTGAGCGCAGCGACCATGAGAAAAGTAGGCCCAAAATGAAGCCTAGCCCTAAATGTCATTTGTTTTGGGTGACAGTGAGAGAACTGCTAGGGTGAGAAGCACAATTCGACCTCAGGTACGTTCCTGAGGTCCTCCCGATCCGTGCAAGCCTAACCTTGGCCGTGTGGCATTAACCCTTAGCAGTTAAAAGAAGGTGTTTACTTCAAACAGTTTGCATTGACTTCTCTCCCCATAGGAATACATTGCCTGCACCTCTAAATTCAACCTGAAGCCTATGTGGGTTATGAATGCCTTATGAACCTGTCTTCTATGACAGTCCATCAGACCACTATGAGGTCTACCTGTGTCGAATCTAAGCTTCCTGTGGCATCCGGAAGTGGTTAAAGTCACCCAAAAGGTATTTTGATGTACATAACCTGCAAATGTGAAAATGACTGCATTCAACCCTGTGTAGATCAGTCAATTTTTAACATAAAGACTTTAAACTCAGGATTCTGTAAGAGAATACCCCAAGCAAGATATGTGTTTACGTATAGCTTCCTGTGCCAACCGGAAGTGCCTTTAATTGGGTCACACTGTCTGTTTTGAACTTGCATTGGCCAAGTGCCCACATCAACCTACAATTTACTCATAACCCACTTCCAGGAGCACCCCATCACTCACCTTACCATATCAGGGTTACAGTCACATATAGGCTGGACCTGTGGGCAGCGAAAGAGGGTAGAACGGGAATGGATCCAGAACCTACAGACAATAACACCAAATGGCCTGTATTAGAAAATGGGTTTTAACAGACAGGAAAATGGATGGAGAAGAACATGGTTTTATTCATAATGTATTTTTACTCTATATATTTATGGTTTGTTTGGTTTTAGTTTGGCACTTCCTCTTTTAGGTTTTTCCTTTCCTTTAACAAAACAATAAAACCATTTAAATGCACAATATGGCGTTTATGTTCATATTTAACAACACTATGGTTGAATGAATCTCTCACCACATCGACTTCTGCACTGCCACCCAGAAAAAAAGAGGCAACTTGGAGCTTACCTCAGTTTAATTTATGATCCTAGGTGTCTGGTAACATGACCGAATACAAACAGTGCAGCTATTCCCTCCGCAAGGCTATCAAACAAGCTAAGCGCCAGTACAGAGACAAAGTAGAATCTCAATTCAACGGCTCAGACACAAGAGGCATGTGGCAGGGTCTACAGTCAATCACGGACTACAGGAAGAAATCCAGCCCAGTCACGGACCAGGATGTCTTGCTCCCAGGCAGACTAAATTACTTTTTTGCCCGCTTTGAGGACAATACAGTGCCACTGACACGGCCTGCAACGAAAACATGCGGTCTCTCCTTCACTGCAGCCGAGGTGAGTAAGACATTTAAACGTGTTAACCCTCGCAAGGCTGCAGGCCCAGACGGCATCCCCAGCCGCGCCCTCAGAGCATGCGCAGACCAGCTGGCCGGTGTGTTTACGGACATATTCAATCAATCCCTATACCAGTCTGCTGTTCCCACATGCTTCAAGAGGACCACCATTGTTCCTGTTCCCAAGAAAGCTAAGGTAACTGAGCTAAACAACTACCGCCCCGTAGCACTCACATCCGTCATCATGAAGTGCTTTGAGAGACTAGTCAAGGACCATATCACCTCCACCCTACCTGACACCCTAGACCCACTCCAATTTGCTTACCGCCCAAATAGGTCCACAGACGATGCAATCTCAACCACACTGCACACTGCCCTAACCCATCTGGACAAGAGGAATACCTATGTGAGAATGCTGTTCATCGACTACAGCTCGGCATTCAACACCATAGTACCCTCCAAGCTCGTCATCAAGCTCGAGACCCTGGGTCTCGACCCCGCCCTGTGCAACTGGGTACTGGACTTCCTGACGGGCCGCCCCCAGGTGGTGAGGGTAGGCAACAACATCTCCTCCCCGCTGATCCTCAACACTGGGGCCCCACAAGAATGCGTTCTGAGCCCTCTCCTGTACTCCCTGTTCACCCACGACTGCGTGGCCACGCACGCCTCCAACTCAATCATCAAGTTTGCGGACGACACAACAGTGGTAGGCTTGATTACCAACAACGACGAGACGGCCTACAGGGAGGAGGTGAGGGCCCTCGGAGTGTGGTGTCAGGAAAATAACCTCACACTCAACGTCAACAAAACGTCAACAAAACTATTAACGGTTACATCACCACACATGGCCCATTTCTCTTGGAGATACCCCATGATGAATTCCACACAACAGACCTGATACACTGAACAACAACCACAGCAGACCTCATTTTTAAGAATTGGTGTGAGCAGCTACATTTAGAATAGGCTCTACCCACAATTTGGACCCACACCACACCCTTCTTTTCCCCCCAACCCCCTGTACACACCCCCTTTCCTCCCCCAGTTGCTTTCTTAGATTACCCAGCAGAGGGGGTAGTTGACCCCCTCTCATCATGAATTTATCCAAGTCTTTTCAACTCACAACAGCACAGACCCAACTTTTGGAGAGGGGGGGTTGTCTTTCATTTCACTCTACACTCCAAATGTCATATATGTATATAATCACTTGCACCTTTAGCAAAAAACACTACATTGGGGAAACCCAGTATACAATAGAAAATAGACTTAAACAACATTCTATACAATATCAAACGGGCCCATTTACACACAGAACTAGTGACTCATTTCCAGGATCACCCCATCACTTACCTCAATATATCAGGATTACAGTCGTGTTCAGGGTGGACCAGTGGGCGGCAAAAAGCAGTGGAACGTAGGTGGATAAGAGACCTACAATTACACCGAGCGGTCCACAAATCACGAAAAAAAAAAAAAAAAAAAAAAGGTTTCCGGACCCGTATCTCCCATTTCCCAAGTGGACGCAAACACGGCAAAAATCTACCGCATACACAGGATCCCAAATGGACAAAAACGCGATGGTTGCTAGACCATCCCGGAGCGGGACAAAGTAGTAAGCCACCACAAGACCTCAAACCTCACAATTTCCATTTTCGACAGATAAAGTTCATTATAAACATACCAGCTGCGTGCTTGCAGACGCGATAAAGACACGCAGGTTAAAATATCAAAACAAAATATGTGACCAATGGCATTAAATTGGGGACAGGCCGAAAAGCATGAAACATGTATGGCAATTTAGCGAGTTAATGGCTATCTTTGTAAAGGGAGGCCCCCTACCTCGTCAATGGCTATTTTTGGATAGTGGAGGCTATTGTATTGGAAAATATAATAGCAAGGGGTTACAGCCCTGAAGGGCTCGTTCCACCAGAGATATGGCTACCTCTTGGGCATTGTTCTAAGGCATCTGCTGATGGGGGATTTGCATTTTGGCTTATGGGGCCACCCCTCATACTTTTATGAGGTCTTTACTGACTGGTTGTCACTGCAACTTTTTTGGGGGGGGCATATTCAATTAGTGTCAGAGCCTCTGTTGGGTGATGCTGTTGGAAGTACCCAGGCTTCGGAGAGCATGTCTGCATTATGGGACTTGGCTATATCCCATAGTGAGACATCGAAACAAGTATTTGAAATAGAACCGGTTCTATGAGAATATGAGTGAGAGCGCAAGGAAGATTGGCATGCTCGAGAATGACCAGTTGGTGGGTGAGTGGAGGAGAGGGGGCTCACCTCATTCACTACTCGACCTCTGTGATTGGTTACTTTGAGCTTGTGGACAGGCCCAGGCGTATCCTATTGTGAGACATTTCACTCATATTCTCATAAAAGTCAACAAAAATTATTACTTTGCAAAATCAAAAAATACTTCACTACATGTTAATTCAAACATGCTTTATTGTTGCGGGAGGAATGTTAACTTTGACTTAATTGTGCATTACCCGGTTATGGGTGTATTTAAGTAAATAAGACTGAATTGTGTGTGAATTTACTCACTAATTTGTTAACTTACATGATTATTTTACCCCCCTGAATTTCAGCAGTTAGTTAACTAGGAGATATTTGTAAAGAAGGCGCTGCTCTGATTTGCAAAAGGAGGGTGGTGGTGCAGGGTGTGTGCTGAGGAAAGCCTCTCCCAGATCTGCAAATGAAAAGGACTTGGCCCAGATGCAGACAGCAATGTTAACTTTGAGTGGCCCCTGTGGCTTGAGCATGCTGAGCCCTCCTACGACCCTCATACACCCATGCGGCCTCCTCCTCCCTCTCCCTCTTCCCAAGCCCCCAGGTTGCCTTTGCATGACATCATCCTAGAAGTATGCCCCCCATACCCATGTGAATCTGAGCTGTACCCCCATTAAACTGTACTGCACTGGAAACCCATACATTTATTATTTTTCCTCTCCCTTTCTTTCCTTCTCTTTTTCACGCTCTCTCACTCTCTCCTCCAACCATATCAATCTCCTCCCTTTTTCTTGTTCTTGTTCTTCTTCTTGTTCTTGTTCTTCTTTTTTAACCCCCAGAAAAAGCATTGTTTGGGGGAAGGCTTGATCAAAAAACTGTTGCCCTCCAACTGCCGGGCTTTCGGTAAATTCAATAAGGCCACCTTAAAGATTTTCCCTATTAATGGATGACATCTTTGGCTGGAGGAGAGGGGAGGCATTCTGCTCTGGCTCGCTCTTTGTTAACCTCCTAATTAACTTTCGTAGGTCACTCAGGTCTCAGAAACCTGAGAGTGAAGAGCCCCCATTGAGGAGGGAGTTGTAAACTTACTTTTTTCCCTCTCTGCACTTAAAAGGGGAAAGCAACTATAGGGAACAGAAAATATCCTATTTAAGTCCTTTGTGATTGAACTGCCTGCACATGTTCCAATAAAGGAAGTCTTCTAAATAAGCTTCTCGCTCTCGCGCGCCACAGAAAGGTTATGAATCATAGTTCTTGGTTGAGGCAGGGGCGTAAGGGCTAAAGAACAGCATCTGTGTATTTGTTTGCATCTGAAACTTTAGTGGTGGAATTAAAGGATGGGAAAGACACTGCACTGACTTAAAAATAGGTGAACTTTAGAAACAGACATACCTCTTTGCCAACATTATTGTTAAGAATTTTTATAAGAACGAAGCCCCCCCCAATCGTTTACCCCCTGCCCCATTCCTCCTTCCTAGAAAAAATATGAAGTAGTCGTAAAACAAATCATCATCATAGTGCTTTCACTCTAAAAAATGCTGGGTTAAAAACAACCCAGTTTGGGTTATTTTGACCCAGTCAGTTGGGTTGTGTCAATAACCCAACATGTTGGGTTGTTTGGGTTACTTTAATTTAACCGGCAATTTAGTTTTTATTCACTTTCAAGGGTTGACCCAGCAGCTGTGCCTTTTTTTCCAAGTAATACATAGTTTATTTTCAGGAGGCGTAGCCTATTAGGTGTGTAGCTTTCAGATAGTTATTTTTGGTCACCTGTGAAGGTAAATGTCATTCCTGTTCATGATGTTAAATTTGTACACTGCAAATTTCAATTTTCCTTCAATATTACACATTACATATTTTATTATAAAATGAATAACGTTATTTTATTGCAACAAAGTAACTATACAAACATTTAGATATGCATAGGCTCTTGAGGAACTCATACACTTGTGTAAGCCTCATTAAAACTACAAGATTTTCAGTGTTCAACCTTAACTTGTGATAAAAATACAACAGAACAGATAAACCGGAATTACTTTTACTATCGCGGGTGACCAAAAAGATCTAGCTAAAAGCCACACCCCTACTAAGCTATGCCTCCACTCATATCTCAACAACCCAGCATCAATAACCAGAATCAAAAACCCAGCCTTGCTCTTTTTAAAGAAAACAACCCAACTAAGTGACCCAATACCTGCATCCCAGCAGTTGGGTCATTGGAGGTTGCATTGGCCTAACAACATACCCGGTCAAAGAGAGGACAGTCCTGAGTCCCCACAACAACACAACCAGTGTTTTTTTCTCTGAAAGACAATAGCATTAACCTCACTATCCCTACTGACCCTGTGCCCCCCTAGTCAGACACAAGCCTCCCTCACATAATGACCGGGGTGTGATCTTTCCACAGTAGCCTACATCACAATGGTAATGTTCATCTTTCAGTATTGAAAAGATTTGAATTCAATATGCTTTTCACCTCCTCATATGCTTTTTATCCTTTATTGTTTTAACAGTATCTAGAAGATACATTTTTAGTTTAAACTTGTGTGGTTTATGAGTTATTTTTTCTTTCTTTGTTTGTTATATAATAATGATTTGCATAATTGCACATGTGTTGTGGAAATTGTAATTGAGTGTTGAGTAAAGGGATGGGGTGGGGTTAAAATAACAACACAACAAAATGACTTTACTGTATACCGATGAATTTGTAGGTAACGTAAACGTGTGACTAAGGTGCTTTTGAAATGATGTCCCATTTTCTATTTCCTCAAATTTAGACCAGCAATCACTGAGCATTCAGCAGTGAGAATCTAGTCAAGGTAAGGATTGAATGATGCTGTAGTGTTGAAAAGAAGAATAGTTCACACCTATTGCATAGTTCCATGCATGGTGGAAAACAAATATTTGAAATAGATACTCTAGCACACTGGTATTTCTAGACTTCTCCACAAGCGATGGAATGGATCTTGTTTGTGAGTATTCACAGAGCTTCTTCTTTTTCAGAAACTTTCACATCACCAGCAATAGTAAGACAAGGAACAGCAATATCAGTGACTGTCTGTGTGCAGAACCCAGACCCCAGTAACATCCAGCCACCTGGTCTGCTCTGTATTAAGACACACTAAGTGACTGTGAGGGTCTTGATGACAACTCCAATGCTGTAGGGTTAAATGGGGTCAATGACAGGCGGGATCATGACCCCAAGCTATGACAGTTTAACCTGGGCAGTGTCTGAAATGGCAGACTATTTACTATACTGTATAGTGCACTACCTATGGGCCCTGGTCAAAAGTAGAGCACTATACAGTAAAGGGACTAGGATGCCATTTTGTACACAGGCTTGGTCAGCCAACTTGGGCATGGAGCTCTGTTGCACCTGAGGGTCGACCGTGACTTTAAACTGATTGTCTGAGGACTGCAACCACAACAAAATGAGTGGTTTGAGTATAATGATTCTCACTCTACCATGGTGACCGCAGTTGAACCCAACTATGACCGCGACCATTGTTGTGGTCAAACCTAATGACGACCATTGTTTAACTAATCCATTTGACGACCACGACCAGTCTTTGTCGCGGTAGTGTTCACAGACATGATAGAATGTTAGTGCTGGCATTTAGACTGTGTGTGTTTGTTTCATTATACACTTTTCTTTAATGCTATTTTGTCTTGAGCCTGAAATTAATTTTCAGTTATTAGTTATTAGTTAGTTATTAGGTATAGTTATTGTACTTCCTTAGAATATAGTATTTCACCCTGTTTTATTAAAGTCTTTGAACTCAGAACATTAAGGAATCCAAAATGTCTAACATAAGCCTCTGCTTAGTGTCAATTCTACTTTTCATAATCATAACCAAATGCCTCATTGTATAGTGTGTGTATACAGTAGACAGTTTGTTCTGTACACAGCAGATGTTTGGATGGATGCATAGATAGATCAACGAAGTCATGCAGCAGCTATAAACAGCCAGCCCAACAGTGCTCCCTACTCTGCTATACTGCAGCCTGCTCTCTGGCCTCCTGGGCTCTAACATGTTTGTCTTTGCAGTGTGAATGGCCTAAGCCTCTCTACTCAGCTGTCATAATTTGTTAATGAGCCTTTTCATAGAAAAAAAGAAAAAGCGAAGACGGGAAAAAATAAAGAAAAGAAGGGGCTCTTCACGAGTGACTGAAAGCAGAGGTCGGTCCAGAGGGAACCCAGGGGCGACATCAGACCGATTTCAGAGCGGCCCGTGATGGCATCTCTGTAGCTATATATTAATATTAATGGACCACGGGCCGCAAAGCTGCAGGCTGCAGGCCTAAGCCTCCAACAGGTGCCTTACAGCTCCACTTCACTCGGAAAACACCAGCTGAGAGTCCTTCAGATCAAGGAGGGGTATAGAACCTTCCCACTACCCACCATGGACGCTCAGATAGAAACCCTAAAAAAGGAAGGAGAGGGAGAAGAAGAAGAGGGGAAAATTAGAAAAGTTGAAGAAGTTAGCAAAGTTAGTCATCCCTGGCAAATAATGTTTTGAGTCACTTTCCGGAGTGGAGAGGGTAATATGGCCTGGGTCGATATTTTTTTCCCCCTTGAGAAAGAGATTGACTTTTGTTTGGAGTTTGTGAGAAGTGGGAATCAGGAGGTGGACAATGGGACTCCCCACAGTGAGGGCCCGAGAGGAGCCATCTCAAATCAGTGAGCCAGGGGACGGACTAATCCGCCCATTGTGCCTCCCCAGCCACCGGGCCGCACATCAACACATTCAATCCCATTGTCCCCACCCTCATGCAGCAGGATTTGCTCTCACCAACAGCCAGTTTTGTCCGAGGCAGTTCGAGCGGAAGTTTCTCACTGACAATTTGCCCCAAATAGATTTATCAAATGAGAATCCTACCGCACTGACCACACCGTACGGCACCGACTTGTGGCAGGTTTGGGTTCTGGCATGATGAGCTGTTGGAAGGTTCCTATTAGGTGAATTTGGTTAACTGTAGCCAGGTGTGTTGTACAGGTAGATGGGTGTAGATGTGTCTGGGGGATAGGAGATGTGCCTGTTAGTGTGTGCTGTGTGCATGTGTGTTCGACCAGGGAGTCGAAGTCTATGAGAGGCTGGTTGTTTCTTCCTCTTTGTACCAATGCCAAAGACCCAGACAGAGAGAGGGATGCCCTGGGTTGACCCCCTGACAGGTTTGGTGGAGGGGGGTGGGTGGGTGGAGTAGTGGTTCAGGAATGGTTGGGTGGAGAGGGGTAGGAGGGAGGAATGGAGGGTAGTGGGCCGGGGATGGTTGTCTGGCCACCCATCATTCAACAGGTCAAGGGGGTGTGCCATCCCTCTGGCTGTCTGGGATCAGTAGTGGTAAGGAAACTGGGACACTGGCATGGTAGTGATAGCGGAATAGAAACAGAGCCAGTGGTAAGCCCAGACCAATGCCCCAAGGGCCACTAAAATGTAACAATCGCACCCATCCATAGGGGCATATTAATGTAGGGCCACAAATATGAGTGGGAATAAAATGTGGGATTATAGTGGATGGTAATTGCATGATGACTTTGAGGTTGCAGTTTATTTAATTTTTTTAATCATTCCAACTTTGTTTTCCAGAGAAGCCCTTCAAGACAATGAACACAGTCCCCCACACTTCACTAAACCCGAAATTGTGAACACAGGGCAAGGTCTGGGTGATTGCTTCTACCCTCACCCCTCATCCCAACCCACGGTCAGTCCTCAACGCCAGGTTTCTGTCTCTCATGTTTTGTCGACTCTTCATCGGTGCAGTCCATGGTGATGAAATTGGACTTGTTTACTATTGTAGTCTAGCCATCCGTTATTTAGCCATCCGTTATTGACTCTAATTTGTGATGCTGATTGTAGAATTTGAGATTAGCATATTTCAAAAGTAGAACATTTGAATTTATTCACCTTATTTTGTTATTTAATAGCCCATTTCATTTTCACAGACTTATGTTTCCTGTTTATGATTTCTTTAATAATGTATATGCCTATTAAGATTGGTTGTGACAATTCGTCTTCGTCCTTGATTGTCATAGTGGAACAATTCACGGTGGTAATATCTACATTCTATAGCGTATAGGGTTATAATGACTTCCAATAAGTTACTCAAATTTTCAAAGACAATTTACAGTAAGTATAGATGCATATTGATGCCGTCAAGGAAAAAACAGATAGGCCCCTAGACAATCCACTGTCCTTTGTTAATGATTTTTCATTGACTGCTGGAGATGAAGGGAGTTCCAAAACAAAAAGTTAAAGCAAGCAATTCGGGCAACAATGATGTTGGTTATATTTGTGTAAAGGCTATCAGTGAATGACAAGGATTAGGGAGATTATCTCGCACATTCAGTCCCCCCCGCCCCTTTCCTGGCATAGCCTAGTATAGAAACAATTGTGTGAAATAAAGCTCATTGTACTAAATATGGAATATCATAAAAATTGGGAAAGTAATTATTTCCTTCATATGTAACAAAAAACGTTTACTAAAATATATTTTTGTTTTTAGACAGTATCTGAGGCACTTGCACTTGTAGCCTGTGTAGCCTGTGTATAGTTTGCTCATTAAAGCTAGAATCCTTAGTTGCTACATCCATTTTTGAATGTATTAATGACATACCCATTGATTGTTGAAGAATATTAAATATGGCCTAAATGCCTCCTGAGATTAGTTCACCCATTGTACCCCATCACAACCCAAAATATAAACTTGTTTTATTCCAATGTAAATGTAGACAAACAATGTATAGACTCAAAACATGGTTATGGTTAGCCTTTGCAAACTTTGTGTACTTGTGTGACCTTTCCCCACAGAGGGGTAGGGGGGGGGGGGGGGGATTGGTTGGTTATGAAATGTGTAAATTAGAGGGGTAGGAGGGAGGAAAAGACACTGATTCACCAGAGAAAAGACCAACACTATAACTTTGTATATCATAGACGGTCAGTCCTTGCATCCATAGCTATGTCAATGAATTTGAGAGTGGTTACATTTCTCCAGGCACATCTTTCAGGTTTTTACCAAAAGCCAAAATAGAGGCGGATGCCCGCTTTGCTATTGTTTCAGTTAAGGATTCTAGCTTTAACATATTCGTTTTATTTATTTATAACATACTTAGAGAATTTAGTACTTGGACCAGCTCGAGCATACTCAAAACTGACTCAACCAAGCAAGCCATGATTAAGGCATTTTTGTGAAAGACATGACAACGACTAATTGCAATTAACTACGCCATTGTACCCCGCCCTTGTCTGTTTAAATCGACACTTTAAACGTTCATATGACCTCTGGGATACCGTGGGAATGTTCATAATTAGAAACAGAATTATCGATTTCTGGAGTTACCGGTCGAAAGCGTCACAAGCTGTCAAGGTCAGTGAGTCAATGATGGGTCTACGGGCGCGGTTCCCTCGCCCCTGCTCCCCTGCACTCCCTGCTCCTCAGACGAAGAGGAGAGGCTGCATCTTTCCGCCCCGGCAAGCGGGCAATGGTGGCGAGGGAGAGACCACCACACTGCTCTAGTTTAGGCTACATTAGCGTGTGAGTACCCAACCCAGAACCCCTGCTTCGTTGCCGACTACAAAAGGTCTGTGGGAACCGCTGTCTTTCACACATAGCCCTGGAGGGATGCCCAAACGGTCTGCCGTTGACAAAATCCATAACTCACCCTCTCTCGATGATAATCGATCGACATTCGTTTTAGACAATACTAGTAACAACTCACGTTCAAGTGAATGCACCATGCACATAAGCGCAACAGGTGCACATTCAAGTGTCTTCAAATATGTTAACTAGCCGTTGAAGAGGTTGCACCTATTTAAACATTTGCACTAAAACATTATAGACGCAGCAGTCAGAAAGAATGGGAAAAAATAGAGAGAAGAGTTCAATAGCGATGTACAACACCCCGTAATATTAATTCACAGATAGTCGCATCTAAACAGCCCAGTGTTTTCTTTCCCACTTCACTTGCCTCCAAGCGAGTCCTGTGAGCCGGGTGACGTCATGCTGGCACACAGAAGTTGGGAGTAGAAAGCATGGAAAAGCTAAGTGGGTGAAGCAAGCGGAATTCTCCACCCTCCGCCTTTTCTGACACTTCTCGTAAATATTACAGTTAAGAAGAGCCTTGTTTTTTTGTTGGTTTAGACTGGACTCGCTGGGTAGTCCGTCTGTTCAGGAGCGCCGATCCGGCAGTTTTTTAAACAACTTTGTGCGCGGTGTTGAGCTCCGAGCAACGGTGGAGCTGTTGCCACTCGCCGCTTGTAGACGGATCTCTATCCGGTTTTCGCGCTACTGTCCACACTGCCTGGACCTTGTGTGACTCAACGTCCAAGATTTGCAAATACTCTATAATCCATCTTGGTAACTAGAATTTGGTAATCCTTGGAAAATCTCAAATTGGGCGACATTACAGAAATCTAATTGTTTTAAGGAAAACTGTAGGTTATATTTCATTTTTTTGATATTCGTCAGCTGTTACTTTTGCACCGACAGTGGATTTTGATTGTTATAATATAAAACAGTGTAGAACGACACTGTCCACGATGAGCAAAGCCACCTGTTCAACAAGTGGGTGTTTGGATATTCTGAATGTTAAATCAAGTAAGTAGGCTACAGTTCCTATTTGTCCTTCACATATAATTAGGTATTCATGTATTTATAATTATTACTTCAAACATGTATTATTCGAAAAGTAATAGGATATTATGTGAAAAGCGTTGAAAAATTCCGAAATAAAGTCAGCGACAATTTGCGTTTACCTTGGAGTTGCTGTAGGCTACATCTGCTTCCCGTTTTATAACTTAAATGTTGAAGTCAATTTTGTTATTACATAAAAAAATATATTTTTTAAAATGTTCCAATGTGAGAATGGTAGCCTAGGCATACTCCCCACAAATATGACTCATTGAGCACTGTACAAGATAATGCGCTGATTAATTACCTGTTTAATTCTAGTTATTTGTTGTTGAGTATTATTGCATTAATATCTCATGGAAAATTACACTGCAAGTACAGTGAGTTACAAGACTGAGGAGGCGAGAGAAGGAATAGAGGTAAAAGGGGTTAGTTAGGGTTAGAATGTTCCTGAAATAGTGTGCGAAAGACACATACTATCTAGGCCTACATGACGCTGAATAAGAACACAAACTATAGGCTACAGTTTCTTGCTGTTTCCAATTTAAAGTCCTGCACTTCGAAAGTCTATAGTGAGGGTTATCGAGGTAGGACAATTGGTCAATGTGCCACCATTGCATGATAGCCCAGTCAGCTAATTTATTGATTAACAACTTAGTCTTGATGATGATGATGTGTGTGTGTGTGTGTGTGTGTGTGTGTGTGTGTGTGTGTGTGTGTGTGTGTGTGTGTGTGTGTGTGTGTGTGTGTGTGTGTGTGTGTGTGTGAAGGTTGAAATACAGAATGTGTGTGCAAATAACTGGAATAATGAGACAACAATTAGCCATATATTATATATTCTGTACTAGCTTGCATGTATTTGTATTCTTACATAAAGTGTTGCTAAACTGAAAGCACGTCCAAACGAAATATGCCTAAAACGCATAGGTTATTTATTATTCGTTTCACCAATGCCTGGTTGGTTGCTATTTAGGCCTTGGAAAATCTCAGGCAGTAGCCTAATCTACAATTATTTACTTTCATATAGCTTTTAATTAGAATAATTTACATCAACATCACAATCATTATTATAGCCTATTGCTTTCCTCCAAGTTCATTGCACACATTGTGGCTGGTCACAAAAACCTTTCGCTCAGTCAGGTTTTGGGACTGATGGTAATCAGTAATGGAATATGCCATATATTTTTAAGCAATTACGGCACACAATGGCAACGACTGGGACCCCCATGGAGAGAAGTTAAGACGTGTTCCCACTCACACCAAAATCAAGCTCATTTTATTTTCCTCCAACAGCATTATATTAATTCTGCCCTTTATTGGTGCGTAGGCCTAATTATAATTGTTCAGTGAGGAAAACATTTGTTATATTGGATTCATTCGTTATATAGGCCTACTTCTATGCCCATAATAGTTTCAGATGCGCAATTAGGCTATTGTCAACTTGTATTAATTGTTTATGGTTATACAGTCATTATTTTTTAACGAATAGTTTGAGTCACTTCGTTTACGCCTATTTTATTTGTTTTTGTAGCCATGGCATCAAATATTTTTTCTAAATAATTTAGATGTATGCTGGATTTTTTTTAGCCTAATACAACCCCATAAGAGACACTTTGTATAGACACTTTGTATAATTGGTGTGTTGAAGTCCCAACTCCTCGCCGAAGTCGATTGTTTTTGCTGCTCTGTCGTTATAGGGTTGTATTCAAATTCCCATGCTACCCTTTATTGATGGGTCACTGGTGAATCAATGAGCAGGTGCCAAAACGTCAGTGTAATTACATAGCCGGCGTATCCCGCCATAAAAATACTCCCTCATATACATACAAATATAATTCTTTCAAATGGATTTGAATACAAATCTTTATAGAAATCAATGTTGTTTCATTTACTCCCGGGTCAATTTACATACACTTCATTTGAGTTGGTGAAACGAGTTGGTGCGCATTATTCTCTGTGCGGTGTCACTCCCTAATCCGCAGGCCTATAGACCTGCGGGATAAAGCAGCTGTCGATTCCCATTATGAGGGGGAGTTGGCAGCTTTTCGAGATCGGGGCAGTCAGACGAGGTTCAATGGGGAAAATCATTAAGTTAACACTTTCCCTAATGTCTCCATTGTGTGCCCCCGGGCATTGTCTTTAGAGACATCAGATATGACGCTTCCCACGAACTCACAAGATACGCGCGCGTGTACATGCCCATGGCCGGGCGACCTATTTAAGGCACGGGACGCTGCCCATTGTCACGTTGTGTATTTTGTTTTGTCGTCCCTCATTAAAAGGGAAGGGGGTGATGAGGTGGAGGGAGTACAGTGCATGAGTTTGAATAAAGAATTTATTCTGATGGGTGCTCTTCCAAGCCTTTGATGACGCGTAAAACACCTTTCTGATTCTTGATTTTGAGGCACAAAGTACATTAACTATCAAAAGTAATAAAGATGAATTAATGAATGTGTATTTATTTTTATCCAGGTCGTATCTTGGATATCCCGTGTAAAGTGTGTGGGGACCGGAGCTCTGGGAAACACTATGGCGTGTATGCGTGTGACGGCTGCTCTGGCTTCTTCAAGAGGAGCATCCGTAGAAACAGAACATACGTCTGTAAATCAGGCTGTCAGGTAGTGGGCAGTGTTTCTGAATTTCATGGTCATCTATTTTCAATTCAGGGGGTCCTAAATGTATGCAAATATGACCTGCAGTTTTGGCGCACACACAGCACATTTTTACGCGTCGTACGTTATTGGTCAGCCTTGAGTCTGCAGGGTTGAATCTCCCCTGAGATGTGTCTCTGAGAGGGCCCAGCGATGCAGGGCACGGCAAAGGCCTAATTGCATCACCTACCAGGGTCATTGACTGGCGTTAAACACAGTCCTGCATTAATTTATCAGGTGTAATCCAATCGAATGTAATGACACTAACCCGAGGATTTAGCCAGCAGTGGGCGGGATAGCCCTACTTATCCTCGGGGATAAGACTGCTGCTGAGCCGAGTCAATAGCTATGATAATAACACATCCTTCACCTGTAGATTTTCGCTTCCCTCAAACGTGTTAATTTTCTTGTGATTTCCTCTCTCCTCTCTCTCTCTCTCTCGCTCCCCCCATCTCGCTCTCTGTCTCTCTCTCTCTCTCTCTCTCGCTTCCTTCCACCATCTCTCTCTCTCTCTCTCTCTCTCTCTCTCTCTCTCTCTCTCTCTCTCTCTCTCTCTCGCTCCCCCCATCTCGATCTCTGTCTCTCTCTCTCTCTCTCTCGCTTCCTTCCCCCCTCTCGCTCTCTGTCTCTCTCTCCCTCTCTCTCTTTTCCATCATAGGGAGGATGCCCCGTGGACAAAACGCACAGAAACCAATGCCGAGCGTGCCGCTTGAAAAAGTGTCTCGAAGTGAACATGAATAAAGATGGTAAACGGGCTTAATTAAATTATTATTCTGGCTATACGCCCGCTATGACATTTCGGTTTAAGGTGGCCAAATCGGATGGAAAAACCGTATTTAACGGAATCAGCTGAGAGCTGGGTAAACAGTGGACGTATTCATAAAGTTATCATGAGAGGCTAAGCCTTTTACCTTACCAATCTTCGAACAAAATAAAAACATTTTTAAATAAGGCATTCACAGACCATTATTTTACTAAAGAGTCTTGTCCCTGCTCTCCATTCCTCAGCCGTTCAGCACGAGAGGGGTCCCAGGACGTCCACCATACGCAAGCAGGTCGCCCTATATTTCCGGGGGCACAAAGAGGTGAACGGTTCATCGACCCACTTCCCGTGCTCGAGCCTACCGGGGCCGCCTTTGTTCACTACGGTCACACAACTGGAGCCACATAACTTGGAGATGAGCACAGTAGCCTGCACGCCGGAGAGGCAGGCCATCGTGGGACTGGCCCAGCCCACCCCGAAGGTAAGCCTCTGTCCTCCGTTCGCACTTCACTCACGGAGCAGCGCTATGTGGGCAATGAGTCAACGAGGCCTGCACGTTGCAAAGTTATTTATTTTCTCCACTTTTAAGCGGTTTAGAAGTTGATATTCCCGTCCTGATTCAACAGCTTCGAGGGACACAATATGTCATTCATGTGTTCACCTAAATCCAACGCAGGCAACATGAGTTTATAGCCTACATCTTAGTTTTTTTATGAGATACACACACAGGCCCATTTGTCACCATGTTATTTATTAGTCCTATAACACAATATTTATGTTTTATTCAAATAGCACCCACAGGCGCCATTTGTTTATTGACCTCTTGCATTGCAGTACCCTCACGAGGTCGGCGGCACACCCATGTATCTATATGAGGTTGCTACTGAGTCGGTGTGTGAGTCAGCCGCGCGCCTGCTGTTCATGAGCATCAAGTGGGCCAAGAGCGTGCCCGCCTTCTCCACGCTCCCCTTACCTGACCAGGTAAGCCACTATATTCAGCATATGGATATTATAGGCTAGATATCAGCCAATTAGCTACTTTATTAAGCTATCCCTTTCCAAAAAGAAAAGTTGCAATTCCATAGGCCTAAATCCATCATTCGAATAATATGACAAATGTGTGCAAAGCATACATCCCTATCTATATTTTCTCAAAAGTATATTAGCCATGCTCATGGGGGCTGACTGAGGTTTGTAATCCGTTTTGCAGCTGATCCTCCTGGAGGAAGCCTGGAGAGAACTGTTTGTTCTGGGCATAGCGCAGTGGGCCATTCCGGTGGACTCCAACACCCTGCTCGCTGTTTCCGGTATGTAACCTATATGATCAACAGGTTAACTCTACTTATTGTACTTAGGCTACTTACTATCGTTAGGTTTCGTTTAGATTATTTTCGTTTCAATTTTCAGAACGAAAGTGGAGACATATTTTGCATTCCTTTTCTGTTTTTCGAAATATTCACATTATCCTCAATTACAATGTAACAAAACTTTGTAAATGTTTCTGTATATGTTTCGTAGCTAATATCGTTATTGCCCCCCCCCCCCTCCCCCCCCACCAATGAAGGTATGAATACAGACAACACAGAGTCCCAGCGGATGAATAAAATAATCTCCGAAATACAAACCCTGCAAGAGGTCGTTACCTGGTTCAGACAGCTGCGCCTGGACGCAACTGAGTTCGCCTGTTTGAAGTGCATCGTCACGTTTAAAGCTGGTGAGTTGAAGAGGGGGTACTCAACATTTATTTTAAATGAAATTATCCTCACTAAAGTAATAAGAAGGCAGCATTGGGGTCAATGTAATTACATTTCAGTAAAATAGTCAGACATTCGTTAGTGGGGGGACAGGAATTCTACACATTTAGCCATGGGGGAAGTACACAAATGTGCAGCTTTACAGCTAATCTCATGCTATTGCACACATTTTGCCATTAGGCTGAGATACATTTTTGCATCTTTAAAGCTAAAATATAGTTGTGTTGACTGTGATAAAGAAACTGGATTATGAACTGTTGTTGTACATAGTCCCACTATTTTATGGGACCAAAAGTATTGGAACAAATTCACATATGTGTTTTAAAGTAGTAAAAAGTTAAGTATTTGGTCCCATATTCATAGCACACAATGACTACATCAAGCTTGTGACTCTACCAATTTGTTGGATGCATTTGCTGTTTGTTTTGGTTGCTTTTCAGATTATTTTGGGCCAATATAAATGAATGGTAAATAATATGTTGTGTCATTTTGGAGTCACATTTATTGTAAATAAGAAAATAATGTTTCTAAACACGTCTACATTAATGTGTGATTACGGATAAACCTGCGTCGTGAATAATGATGATAATAATTATATTTGATGATGTTTGCATGTTTAGGTAAAAAGGTAAATATAATGTCCCGTTTGGAACTCTGGCAAGTAGAGAGCATTTAAAAAACGTGTTTTTATTTTTATTCTGATTCGCTGGGCCTGGCTCCCCACTGGGTTGGCCCGTCCATGCCCACCCGTGCCTACACGACTTTTTGAATTCCAATCAATTCAGGAAGTACACTGAAATTCCAATTCTCTTCAATGCTTTTCAATTATGAACATTTGGAATTGGAATTTGGTGTACATTCTGAATTGATTGGAATTTAAATGGAATTGACCCCAACCCTGCGAGGTCACCAATACTTCAGAAAAAAAGGTGAAAAGGGTAGAATAGTCAAGGACATAAAAGCCAAATAACATGTTTTTTTAACATTACAATTGCACATTTTTGAAGACTTTTTTCGTGTATGAACATGTCCATTGAAAACAATATATTTGTCAGGTGCAGCTTGAACATAATGGCAGTCAGTAACCATGCTGTTTATTCCTTTTCCCTTCAAGCAGTGCCAACGCATGACGGGTCGGAGTTGAGGAGTTTCCGCAACGCCAGTGCCATTGCTGCACTCCAGGATGAGGCACAGCTCACCCTAAACAGTTACATACACACCAGGTGAGACATTTGATAAAAACAAACATTTATTTTTGTCTAAACAGATATGCTCTTGTTTAATTCAGCTATGTGTTCCATTTACCAAAATACTTGGCACACAGGTGGCCAATATAGCCATACTTACTGTATCTACAATAGGCTATTATGCAGCAAGATGGGTTACCCTGTAAACAAAATTAGTCGTTAGGCCATCCCCAGAACGTCACGAAATGGTTGCCTAAAGTAATCTGGACGTTGTGTCATTGTGCTGTGGAGGTTTGTGGATATATATGCTATTTTTGGGGGGGTTGTAAAACCACTATTTGGTCAACAGTAATGTGCATTATTCAAATCTATGCAATGAAAGTATATGCCCTGTCCCTGTTTCGCTGCCAGCTTTCACTTCCTTTCCCACCTGTGCGCACAAAGTAGAGGGAAAGATTAATTCTGATAAACGCAAGCGTACGATGATTGCGCAACATTTCAACGTTGCAATTGTGGGGAAAACACAGTTTGTAAAGCAACTTTGATAAAGAGAGGAGAGCCTAAGCTTTATGTGACTATTATTTCTCAACTCTCAATATTGAACAAATGGCAGCACGTTACATCCCAGTATGTAGGCTAATATGGTTTCGAAATAATGCGCCCGCAGAGAGTAGCTCACCTTTTGCATTGAACACATCAAGTAGCCTAGTACCCCCTGTATACAGTCTTGTTATTGTTATGTAATTTTCTTGTGTAACTTTAAGATATATATATATTTTTTAACTTTAGTTTATTTAGTAAATATTTTCTCAATTCTATTTCTTGAACTGCATTGTTGGTTAAAGGGTTTGTAAGTAAGCATTTCACGGTAAGGGCTACACCTGTTGAATCACGTGACAAACAACATATTCTATTTGATTATAGAGTTCTATATAGAACTTTTAGAGGTTCCTTATGTGAAGAAAGCGATATAACACTTTTTTTAGTGTGTGCAAGATTGCTACCTCTAAATATGATTTTGTTGCTAGATAGCCATCTATGTTTTCGCATATTGGCCTAATCTATAGGCCTATGCGACACCCCCTGAGGATGTGGGACCTCACAACAAATTAGCTAGATTGCTATCTCTAAATATGATATAGTTGCTAAATAGCCATGTAGTTGATGAATCTATCAGTACATTTAATGTCCTACACAATTGTTTAGTCTGTAGCCCTACGGTACAGAGTCAATCTGTGTGGGTACATGTTAGTCGAGGTAATTTGTAAAGTGACCATGCATAGATAATAAACAGCAAGTAGCAGCAGTGTAAAAACAAGGGGGGGTCAATGTAAATACTACGGGTGGCCATTTGAGAACAGTCTATGACGTGGTGACTGGAGTTTGCTATGCAGACATATAATTATTATGACGTAGAAGGACAACTTACATGAAGTTGTTGTCAGCAGCAGCCGGAAGGGAGATCATCTGCCTCTTATAGTTGGGTTACTGCCATACTTTGCAAGTAATAAATATTGTGTTAAAGTCCCAGTGCAGTCAAAAACGTGATTTACCTGTGTTTAATATATATTTCCACACTATGAGGTTGGAATAATACTGTGAAATTGTAAAATGATGATGATGCCCTTTAAGTGTAAGAATGGTTTGAAAAGAACGTCTGAAATTTCAGCCTGTTTTGGTGGAATGGAGTTTAGGCCTGCTTGGCGACATAAATTTAGTTAATAAACCAATAACAGCTAGTATTCAGTTTTCCGCTCCCCAATCAGACCACTCCCAGACAGTCCTAGCAAAGTTATTGCTTGAGTCATTTCTCTTTGCTTCTTTTTAACAATTTTAATTGAAAACAATCCAAGTCAGTACTTAATTGTTACCCAGAAATGATTTGATATTGAGATAGAAACGCCTGCGTTAGACCTTAGGCTTGTGTGAGGCTGCTCGAACATGGGAACCATTTCATGAAGCTCCCGACAAACAGTTATTGTGCTGACGTTGCTACCACAGGCAGTTTGGAACTTAGTAGTGAGTGCTACAAGTGATGACAGATGTTTTTTTTTTACACGTATCACTCAGTGGTCCCGTTCTGTGAGCTTGTGTCCTACCACTTCGCGGCTGAGCCACTGTTGCTCCTAGATGTTTCCATTTCACAATAACAGCACTTACAGTTGACCGGGGCAGCTCTAGCAGGGCAGAAAGGTGGCATCCTATGACAGCACCACATTGAAAGTCACTGACCTCTTCAGTAAAGCCATTCTACTGCCAATGTTTGTCTTTGGAGATTGCATGGCTGTGTGCTCAATTTTTTCTTTTTTACACCTGTCAGCAACAGGTGTAGCTGAAATAGCCAAATCCACTCATTTGTAGGGGTGTCCACATAGTTTGTATACATAATGTGTTACTTTTTGTCCATATCGCCAGCTCTATGAGAACGTCTTAAAAACGTCCTTGATGACATCCCCGGAACGTACTGGGAACTAGATAGAGCCCTCTTGGACCATGACAACGTCCTAACGTGAGAAAACAAGGGCCTGTATAAAACATCCCTTTGTGGTCGTCATAAGGAGAACGTCCTGTCAGAGCCAAAAGGGACATTCCCTAATGGTCATGAAAATACTTTATCGTAACATTCTGTCGGTAGCAAACCAGGACCTGTCTGAAATGTCCCATTGCGGTCATTACATGTCCCGAGCATAACGTAATGTCATAATCTAATAGGAACCTATTTGTAATGGTCGCTAGTGGACATCAAAATACCTTATTATAACGTTATACTGCGACAAAACCGGGACATGTAATGAATATCCTTTTATGGTCCCAGTCATGTCTTAATGTTCCCGAATGATCTAAGAACGTCAGTGGGATAACGTTTCGCCGAAACCCTAAAAGGGAGCTAATGGGAACGTCGCCTAATGTCCTTAGGACGTCCCCTGTTTGCTGGGTACTTGTTCAATTCATATAAACAGTTACAAGCACAAAATGTTGAGGGAGTCACTGTGCAATTACTCAAAAGTCTCAAATGAAATTTAAAGGTGATGAAAGAATTCAGAGTGTCTAATCAAAAAGCATATTTTGTCCAACGGGTAAAATAATGTGTTAATTGTGTAGATAATCTTCTAAGAAAACCCATGGTCCACTTGTAGGAAGGCCAGAATTAGGGTGACTAAATCAATGGCCAGAGAAAAAAAGTTGTAAAAAAACAGGAAAATTGCATCATGTCACCTAGGCTTGATTCTGTGTTCTCGTCATCTTTCTTCTCGAATCCGCAGGACATAAAACAATATAGAGGTAAGACAGATATCGATTTTGAGACATGACATATAGTATTTTAACATTTTAGGATGCACTTTTCATATTTTTTTTCGAAATACCTGTTCTTATTCGAAGATTTCTCAAGGAGCACTATACCAAGCTTTTTATTTTCAAAGCCTTTTACATTTAATTCAGCTCGTGGCATACTAATTTAGCTTTTTGCAACCTGTGGAAACAACTTTGAAGATGACCACCACAAAATATAAATCCTCAAAAGCATTTAGAGAAATCTGCAGCTCTGTCAACAGAGCTTGGTGCTAATTATCAGATGTATTACATTACCAAATCTGACTTTTTGGATATAATGTTAATGTTATGTTAGAGAAAGAACACACTGAACAATTCAGAACAAGAATAATCATAGTTTGATTGCATTTTGAAAAATAGGGATGTGAAATTTTATCACCAAAGCACGTTTTTGGCCACTCTGGGCAGAGTGGGTTGACAACCTAAATCTCTGCATCTTTCTTGTTATTTGCAGATATCCAACTCAGCCCTGCCGCTTTGGGAAGCTGCTCCTACTTTTACCAGCTTTGCGGTCAGTCAGCCCATCCACCATAGAAGAAGTATTTTTCAAGAAGACCATCGGGAACGTGCCCATCACAAGGCTCCTCTCTGACATGTACAAATCAAGCGATATATGAGTTTATTTCCGCCATATCAACATTACGCTCACTAGCCAAGAGTGTCTGTTAAGGCTCATAGACACAAACATTCTAATGAGCACGTGACAAATTGAACTTGAAGAACATAAAAACCTTGATTTTACCAATCTTTGGGTTAGGCTTACGTTTTGAGGATGTATACTGAACAGAAATATAAACAGAACATGTAAAGCATTGGTCCCATGTTTCATGAGCTGAAATAAAAGACCCCAGATTTTTTCCTTACGCTCAAAAAGCTTATTTCTCTCAAATTTGGTGCACAAATTTGTTTACATCCCTGTCTGAGCATTTCTCCTTTGCCAAATTAATCCACCCACATGAATGGTGTGGCATATCAAGAAGCTGATTAAACAGCATGTTCATTACGCAGCTGCACCTTGTGTTGGGGACAACAACAAAAAAACACTCTAAAATGTGCAGTTTTGTCACATAACACAATGCCACAGATGTCTCAAGTTTTGATGGAGCCTGCAATTGGCATGCTGACTGCAGGAATGTCCAGCAGAGCTGTTGCCAGACAATTTAGTGTTCATTTCTCTACCATACCAACGTCGTTTTAGAGAATTTGGCAGTACATCCAAACGGCTTCACAACTCCATATCCGGCTTCATTACCTGCGGGATCGTCTAAGACCAGCCACTCAGACAGCTGATGAAACTGAGGAGTATTTCTGTCTGTAATAAAGCCCTTTTGTGGGGAAAAACTCATTCTGATTGGCTGTGGTCCTGCACAGTCATGTGAAATTGATTTAAAATGACTGATTTCTGTATATGAGCTATAACACATTAACATCATTGAATTATTGCATGTTGCATTTATTTTTTTGTTCAGTATAATAATAGAATTGTCTAGCCAATTTAAGATTGCTACAATTTCGCTAAATACTGCAATCTCTGGTTTACACAAAATGTGCGCAATTGGTGAACCTTTAAAACGTAGAGATGTTTTTGAGTGTCTCTAAGACCAATAAGCTTTACGACCAATGCCCTTTCAATCTTTTATTGCCATGTTCAATCTGATCGACTGGAAGAAACCAAAAAAGATGATTTACAGCATGATCCACGGTCAGATGTGCTATAGGGTCGTTGCCCCCTTGCCCAATACTGAAACCAAAGGGTGTGAAGCGTCACAACTGCCTGCATGAAGTGGAGGGGCCACCTCCTCAAGGTAGGAGAATGCTGTGATTGTCCTCCAGGAGCTCGTGTGATGATCCCATACAAGCGATGAATGACAGGCAGAAGGAATTGAGAAGTAAAACGACTTTTGGTATGTGCAGGTTTCAGTGTTCAAGGCTGAGTGAAATAAATGTTGCCTGTTTGCGTTTGTGTGTCAGTATGTGTGGGGAAGTATTAAGTAGGAAGTTAGACACTAACACTGGAAAAAAATATTCAGCACTTGGATTTGTGGATTTTGTTGTTGGCTGTAAATATTTTTCTCTGTTGTACAAAGTGGGAGTTTTATTCTTGTGAGAGTTGTACTGAAATATATTAGAAGAATAAATGATATTGAAATATGTGTGTCCCAAATTGTAATTTAGTTACCTTATACCACATTGTTTGGGAAATTGATTTACATTTCCTTTTTGACTAAATATGCTATCCAGCTCTCTCAGGTACAGTGCCTTCAGAAAGTATTCATAACCCTAGACTTATTCCACATTTTGTTGTGCTACAAAAAAAATCCCTAGTCCTTTGCTGGTGACAAGCACACCCATGATGCAGCCTCCTCTATGCTGGAAAATATTAAGAGTGGTACTCTGTGATTGAATTTGCCCCAGACATAATGCTATGTATTCAAGAACAAATTTCTTTGCCATATCTTTTGCAGTATTACTTAAGTGCCTTGCTGTAAACAGGATGCATGTTTTGGAATATTTTTTAAAATTATGTACAGGTTTCCTTCTTTTCACTCTGTCATTGAGGTTAGTATTGTGGAGTAACTACAATGTTGATCCATTCTCAGTTTTCTTTTATCACAGCCATTAAATTCTTAACTATTTAAAATCACCATTGGCACATTGTGAAATCCCTGAGTAGTTTCCTTCCTCTCCGGCAACCGAGTTAGGAAGGATGCCTGTATCTTTGTAGTGGCTGGGTGCATTATTACATCATCCAAAACCTAAATAATAACTTCAAAGACAAATTCAGATGCTGATCCATTAATTATGATTATTTTTTGACATATCTACCAATCGGTGTCCTTTTCGAGGCATTGAAAAACCTCTGATCTTTGTGGTTGAATCTGTGCTTGAAATTCAAAACTCGATTGAGGGACCTTACAGATAGTTGTATGTGTGGGGTACAGAGATGGTGTATTAATTTAAAAAAAATCAGGTTAACCACTATTGAACACAGAATGAATCCATGCAACTTATGCTCTTTGTTACACACATTTTTACTCCAGAACTTTAGGCTTGCCATAACAAAATGGTTGAATACTACTCAAGACATTTCAGCTTTTAATTTTGTATTAATTTCTCACATTTTCTACCAACAAAATTTCACTTTGACATTATGGAGTATATTGTGTAGATCAGTGACACAATCTCAATTTAAAATTCATGTCGTCAAAATAACAATGTGGAAAAAGTAGCACTGTACAAGGCAGTTTTGGAATCTAAAATCACTTGAGCGTGACCCAGAGTGAAGGGTACGTTACCCTGAAATTGCAGTGAGAACAAATGCCATGGGTTTTAAAGCTAGGCTGCAGTAAAGTACACATTGAGCCATGGCCAATGCAATACATTTTCACAGGGGTTTCAAGTATTTTCTGATGAATCAACCTTTAATTGCGTTTCATATTTAGTATAATGATTTAAAAAAACTCACGCACAATTAACATTAATGTGGTTGCCATTGACAGGTGGTTCTAACTGCTGTATATCAGAAGCAGCATGGACCAAAGTGTGTGTCTATTCACTGAAATCTTTACTCAGGAAAAACATGACATCACCTCATGCATATGAGTGCGTTTGACCTATTTTATTGGAAAATTTTCAAAATAACACAGCAGTATACACATTTCATAAACACATGGTCAGTTGGTAGAAATGCTGTGGGGTTCCCCTCTCTGGTGCATTTTTTCTCATTATAAAATAATTTACAGGCTAACGAACAGTGGAAGTGCTGGCTGGTAGTACACAGACACACACATGCTTCAGTTCATGGTAGTGATGGACCGTCCACAAAGGGTGATTTTCAGAGTCAGGGACAAAGAGTGCCAAGGACAATCATTCCAATTGGACATTGAGTAAAAACAACACTGTGTAATGTATGGGGTTTTAACATGAGGTTTGCATACATGGAAAGGTATTTTTTATATTTCTTTAAAAATGAATATCCAAGACATACCTCACTGATAAATATAGATAACATACTGTAAAATACACAAGGTAGTGGCATTGAGACAACAAAAACAATGATATATTATTTTCAACCACAGTTTTTACATGTAGACCATTTCCTAGTTTGATCCAATCGAGAGTTGAAAACGAGCACTACATGAGATCACTAATCAACACGGAGATAAAAGACAAAGAAAGAAAGAAAGTGATTGCAAACAAAAGAAGAATGAAGATTATACAAGTGTTTGTGGTCGGAGCAGAGCAGGACCGTTAGCAGAACAGAGAGCTTTGGGTTGTGGAGTGGGGCCTGGCCGAGTATAGACCGGGGCTGGGCCGCGTGGTGGCCCGCTTCTCTTAGGCTTGTCGTATTTTGGAGGGGGTATAGGTCTTGTCCACAGACTCGTCCTGTAGAAACATGTGCAGACAGCGCTCGTTCTGGGCCAAGGGGTGACCAGCCACTCTGAAACAGAAAACAGGGAGAGACAAAGGTTGCAAGTGGTTATGAATATATGTTGTTGTTACAATCTGTCTGACATGGCCACAAAATACATGGTACATATTTTTCTTCCTGGAAAGAAATCTCAAAATATTTTTTTTACAATAACGACACCCTTACTTTGGTTTGATAGGAAGGAAGAGGATTAAGTATTTATAAAGCCCTTATTACATCAGCTGATATCTCAAAGTGCTGTACAGAAACCCAGCCTAAAACCCCAAACAGCAAGCTATGCACAGTGACTAGAAAAAACTCCCTAGAAAGGCCAGAACCTAGGAAGAAACCTAGAGAGGAACCAGGCTAAGAGGGGTGGCCCGTTCTCTTCTGGCTGTGCCGGGTGGAGATTATAACAGAATATGGCCAAGATGTTCAAATGTTCATAAATGACCAGCAGGGTCAAATAATAATCACAGTGGATGTCGAGGGTGCAACAGGTCAGCACCTCAGGAGTAAATGTCAGTTAGCTTTTCATAGCCGATCATTGAGTATCTCTACGGCTCCTGCTGTCTCTAGAGAGTTGAAAACAACAGGTCTGGGACAGGTAGCATGCCCGGTGAACAGGTCAGGGTTCCATAGCTGTAGGCAGAACAGTTGAAACTGGAGCAACCAGCACCGCCAGGCCCGCTATGTGGAACATAAGGCTTCCATGAGAGTGCCACGAGAAAGATTGACCATAATTGGACAGCATTAAAGTACTGTGAATAGTGTTGTCAAAAGTTAGGCAAAATATGCCCACATTTTCATCAGGTTTGTTTTCAATTTTTTCAGTGTCCAAATGATCAGGTCAGATGCAATTTAGAAGACCACTGACCTGTCTTTAAATTCATAAAGTCCCCATGTTACATCTGAAGCAGGAGGCAGAGAATTTGATGAAGAGGAAAGGATTCTGGAAACCTGCTCATAATTACCATCAATGTCAGGGAGAGGGATGGGGAGATTGAAGCAAAAGAGAAGAAAGAAAGAGAAGAGAAAGATGGAGGGGGAAAGAAGAGGAGAAAGAGCAAAAAAGTGAAAGGGCACCTGAGACCAAAAATAATATACTTACTCTTAACAGACCAATTTCCAATGACAGACGTACTCTCATCATCCTATGTACTCAGCTACATTCTTAAAAGGGTAATATTTATGAAGGGCAAGCATGACCAAGGGTTCATGTACAACAGAAACATTGTGGAGGATTTGAGGAGGCTTCCATTTGCCATTAGATGAGCAAGTTGAGCCCCCCTCCTGACACTCCATGACTCAATCAAAACTGACATTTATATTTTTTTATGGAGTTGAATTAAAACCGTAAATAAGCTGGCCCCTGATCGCATCTAACCCTGTACCCACTCCTCCATCCTAACTCCGACTATATTCTCGCCTTTTGTTTTTGAACAATATCGCCTGCAAACTTCCCTTTAAACTTCACTGTGCTGTTCTCTCCTCCTCTGCTGGGTTGTTTAGAAATGATAACCATGTTTACCTCTAGGTAAATGGTTTTCCTCTCCACAATACACTCAATCACAGTTCATAACAGCAGAGCGAACCAACTCCACTCCGCTGTGCAGCTATTAAGTCTGAACAATGCCATGATCAACAGTAGCGTTTAATTTGAGGAAAAAAAATCTTAATTACCAACACATTCTTCGCTCTTTCGAAAAAAACTATTTTTTTCTCTTCTCGCTAGTCTTTAGGCATACTTAATATTCTAACAGGTATAATTTGCACATGAAACAAAGATAATAGCCAAGTCTGCAATCAAAGCAAATAATAACAGGCCCACTGTAACTTTTATTGTTCTCCACGTGGGAGTGCGAACACCTTGGGTAAAAAAATAAGCAGGGGTGCACACACCACCCATCGAGGAACCGTTCGCTGTAACTTGAGACTCAATTATCATAAATTACACATATAGAAAAAAAACAAGTACTAAGGGACGCACTTGCGGCCTCTTTGGCTGTTCTTGTTCCTTTACTAGGCAATTATGAAGGAGAACGAAGGAGTAGACGTCCTGCTGTATGTGTTCAGTCTGTTAACGACACCAAGAAAGACGAGAGAAAATCTGATTTATGTTAAGTGTTTCATAGGCTCTTAAGGTTAAGATTGAGCTAAGAGTGGCTACAAATGAAATGTTTAACAAACACACACGCCTGACATCAAAAAGTAGTAATATCGCAACCAAACACAACATCCTGGCTCTAGGAAGCAGAGGATCTTGTCTGTGTCGACTCACTTGTTGAGGAACTGCTCCAGCCCAGCTCTCCGCTCCTCGATGAAAGAATCGTCAAATATCCCATCGTCCCCTCGGAACGGCAGCTGTCTGGAAAGAGCCTTCCCTGGGAGAGGGGGTACCACCACCTGAGAGGGACACACATGTTAACAAGTTAACATCTAGTTAGTTATATTGTTGTCTTTATCTCTCAGGTTGGATTCAATTATTCTTGTGTAATGTGTATTGAGACTTGTAAAGCCCCAGAGGGCTCACCTTGCTGTCTCTCTCTAGCTCCCCTCTGAGCCACTGAAAGTCGCTGTACCGTCTCCGCACACGAGACTCCTTCAACTTGAAGATGGGCAAGTTGGTCTGAAACAGAGAGAAATCAAACTTAGGGGAACCAGAGCTAACATACTGTATAAGGGTAGTATAAATTGTAGGGTAAAATAAAGACAGAGTTAGAGTATAAAGAACACTTGAACAAAACCATGATCTTATTGAGTGGAAAGTTGCCTACATTGTAGATTGAGTCAAGTATAAGTCAGTGACAAATTATATTGATACTAAACATTTATAAAGCTTTTTCACTAGGTCTCACAGTACACTGTATGGTACCATCTATCAATCCACAACCAATGAGTAGTTCAGTCAGAAAAACACCACGTATTACTTTCAACCATTTATTAGAAAGAAAATGACAATACATTAGGTCTTGGCGGTTGGCTCTGCTGCTTCAGGCTCGCTCACTGCCATAGCAAAGCTCATTACCATAATAACAAACTACAGGCAGTGAGCGCGGTATAGCTATACCAATCGCCCGACTGAAACAAAAGCTGGCAGGTGGAGGCTTGGGGTGGCGGGAGGCGAGCAGAAAACAGACATGCATAGTGAGTAACACGTTACAGCAACAGCATGTCAAAGAAACACAAGCACATAGCTTACACGTGGCAAACAGAGGATGTGTGTGCAGAAACTGGCCAACTAAATACACCGCCATATTAAAGTAGAGTGAGGAATCGAATTGTTGCAATATCAGCTAATTCAATCACTCAGGTTTCCTGTCTGAAATGGCTTTATTAACCTGAGTGAATCACAGCTGCCATTTTGTGCCAGAGACACTCACCATACACTAGCTATGAGAGTGGAGAGTAGATGCAGAGTGAATGACCCATGCTTGCCATTGTGGCGTTTGGGCCTAGCCTTGTGTGAATCCCTCTGTGGAAAATTACTGTTAAGAGCCATACAAATAGAAATTTAATTGGAAATACTGTATTTAAAAAAAAAACACATATATATATACACATATATATATATATACATATATATATATATATATATATATATATATATACACATATATATATATACATATACATATATATATATTTAACCTTTACTTAACTAGGCAAGTCAGTTAAGAACAAATTTACAATGACTGCCTACCAAAAGGCAAAAGACCTGTGGGGACAGGGCTGGGATTTAAAAAAAAACATAAATATAGGACAAAACACACATCACGACAAGCGAGACAACACAATACTACATAAAGAGAGACCTAAGACAACAGCACAGCATGGAAGCAACACAACATGGTAGCAGCACAAAACATGGTACACACATTATTGGGCACAGCACAACAGCAAAGTGCAAGAAGGTGGAGACAACAAAGCAGCCACAACTCAGTAAGAGTGTCCATGAGTGTCTTTGAATGAAGATTGAGATTGAGATAAAACTGTCCAGTTTGAGTGTTTGTTGCAGCTTGTTCCAGTCGCTAGCTGCAGCGAACTGAAAAGACGAGCGACGATGGGATGTGTGTGCTTTGGGGACCTTTAACAGAATGTGACTGGCAGAAGAGGTGTTGTATGTGGAGAATGAGGGCTGCAGTAGATATCTCAGATAGGGGGAGTGAGGCCTAAGAGGGTTTTATAAATAAGCATCAACCAGTGGGTCTTGCGACAGGTATACAGAGATGACCAGTTTTTTAGGGTCAAGTTTCAGGAGCTCCTCAGACTCAGTGACTGCATGTAGGGATAAACTTTGTAGCGGGGCAGGGGAAAAAGAGGGAGAAGCATTGGAGATAGTCACATTAAAAGGGGTGTGAGAGGAGGAAATGTTGGACGGGCATTGCTGAGTCAAATAGGAATCCTGACTTAAGGAAGTGGTGATTAAAGAGCTCAGCCAGGTGCTTCTTGTCAGTAACCACCACATCATCAACTTTAAGGGACATGGGCAGCTGTGAAGGAGGTTTTATTCTTCAGGTCTTTAACCGTTTTCCAGAACTTCTTGGGGTTAGACCCACAGAGAGAGAACTGCTCCTTAAAGTAACTAACTTTGGCCTTCCGGATAGCTCGAGTGTACTTATTTCTCATTTGCCTGAACGAGTATGCGTGTGCCGAGTCATTACAGAAAACACCAGACTGATCCCTATCAGGATTATTTGTGAGGATAACATCAAGAAGAGTAGCCTTTTCTGGGTATTTGGAGTCATACCTTGCGGAATTAGTAATAATCTGGGAAAGATTTAGGGAGTCCCATTGATTTAGGAATTGGGATAGGGGGCAGTATTTTGACATCCGGATGAAAAGCGTGCCCAAAGTAAACTGCCTGTTACTCAGGCGAAGTCCTCCCAGATTGCAGTTCCTAGGGCTTCCACTGGATATTACGTTTTTAGAAAGAGTTTCAGGCTGTTTTTTTTTATTTAAATGAACCAGAAATTGTCGTTTTTCTAGGTGGCTCCCATTTTGGCTGTAGTTTTTCCAAGCGAGTGAATGAGTACATTCTTTGGTATTTTTCTCCGGTAAAGACAATAACGATTCTCCGTCTTAAATTGTATCATTTATTTACATATTAGGGTATCTAAGGTTTGATTATAAACGTTGTTTGACTTGTTTGGAAAAGTGTATTAGTAACGTTTGGGATTCATTTTGTATGCATTTTGATGGAGGGAAACTGGGTGGATTATTGACTGAAGCGCGCCAGGTAAACTGAGTTTTAGGAGGACATTAATCGAACAAAAAGACAATTTGTGATGGCACTCCAAAAGGTCCCAGTTACAACAGAAGAGCAAAGGTAAGGCATTTATTATTTCGCTATTTCTGACTTTCGTGTCGCACCTGCCTGGTTGAAATATGTTTTTCACGCTTTTGTGTTTTTCGCGCTGTACTCCAATAATCTTATGGTGTGCTTTCACCGTAAAGCCTTTTTGAAATCTGACACAGCGGCTGGATTAAGAAGTTAATCTTTATTTTTATGTATTACACTTGTGATTTTATGAAAGTTAAATATTTATAATACTGTAGTTTGAGTTTCGCGCTCTGCAATTTCACCGGATGTTGTCGAGGTGTCCCAAAGAGGTTTTAAGCATGTCCCAATTTAGGTCACCTAGCAGGACAAATTCAGACTTGGTGTAAGGGCCAGGAGAGTGCTTAGGGCAGGTAGGGTACAGGCCGGTAATGATGGAGGATGATAGTATCCAGCAACAATCAACAAAGAGCTATTTGAAAGTTTAATACTTAAAACAAGCAAATCAAATTGTTTGGGGACAGACTTGGTGGAGACAACTGAGCACTGAAGGTGATCCTTGGTAAAGATTGCAACTCCCCCACCTTTTCTTGCCGAAAAAGGTTATAACCAGAAAGGTTAACATCAGCATTCAAAACACTCTTCCTTAACCACGTCTCAGTAATGACCAACACGTCGGGATTGGAGCTCTGAACCCACACTTTCAATTGATCCATTTTAGGTAATAAGCTTCTCGTGCAGAAAACCCAGGCTTTTACGGGAGCAAAAATCAGTGACGCAGATATCAGAGCACAAGTCAGAATTTGGGCTAGCAACAAAAGATGGGCCAGGGTGTACATGAAGATTTCCAGATATCATCAGCAGTAATACAATCAAGGCACGGCATAGTACGGGGAGAGCTCTGAAGTGCTGATTTATGACATCTGAATGTGCATCAGATGGCAACAAGATCATAATGTAGAGAAATTTAATCAGATAACATAAATGCAAAGCCGGCAAGAGGTGTTTAGAATGGAATGGAAGGCCAAAAGTCTGTGTAACCAATAGAGTCAGAGTCCTGAGTGTGGCAACAAACAGTCTGTCCCACGGTTGGGTAAAGAAAGTTCAGACAACAAAGCATGCAGGAGTCATGAGGCAAATAGCAAAATACACAAGACATTTTTAAAATATATAGACGACTTGGGCAATGGGAGTAGGTGTCACTCACTTGGGAGAAGCTTTTATTTCTGGAGCCAGATTTCTTGTAGAAAATGGCAGTGGATAGTCTGAACAGCAGGAGGGGGCTTCAAGGCCTCTGGATCTGGGTGGGGTAGCCTGCCATTTGGCTTCGGCACCTCACAACTTCAATTAGCACTGACGTGCGAATGGAATCTCTTTGTCCTAGCAAAGCTTGGTAGCCTGATCATTCAGTCCTTATTAAGTAAAATATATAAATTGTAATGTATTTTTCTTATTGGCTTTTGAAAGTAAAAAAAAATGCTCCAGACTAAGCATTACTCACTCAGCTCCAGGTTGGAAGGGGTTTTCAGGTCTCTGCTTGTTTGCCAGAGCATTTGATGTACAGTTATGGCCAAAAGTCTGCTGCCTCAGTTTGTATGATGGCAATTTGCATATACTCCAGAATGTTATGAAGAGTGATCAGATGAATTGCAATTAATTGCAAAGTCCCTCTTTGCCATGCAAATGAACTGAATCCAGAAAAAACATTTCTACTGCATTTCAGCCCTGCCACAAAAGGACCAGCTGACATCATGTCAGTGATTCTCTCATTAACACAGGTGTGAGTGTTGACGAGGACAAGGCTGGAGATCATTCTGTCATGCTGATTGAGTTTGAATAACAGACTGGAAGCTTCAAAAGGAGGGTGGTGCTTGGAATCATTGTTATTCCTCTGTCAATCATGGTTACCTGCAGGGAAACATGTGCTGTCATCATTGCTTTGCACAAAAAGGGCTCACAGGCAAGGATATTGCTGCCAGTAAGATTGCACCTAAATCAACCATTAATCGTATCATCAAGAACTTCAAGGAGAGCGGTTCAATTGTTGTGAAGAAGGCTTCAGGGCGCCGAAGAAAGTCCAGCAAGCGCCAGGAACGTCTCCTAAAGTTGATTCAGCTGCGGGATCGGGGCACCACCAGTACAGAGCTTGCTCAGGAATGGCAGCAGGCAGGTAGGAGTGCATCTGCACCCACAGTGAGGCGAAGACTTTTGGAGGATGGCCTGGTGTCAAGAAGGGCAGCAAAGAAGCCACTTCTCTCCAGGAAAAACATCAGGGACAGACTGATATTCTGAAAAAGGTACAGGGACTGGACTGCTGAGGATTGGGGTAAAGTCATTTTCTCTGATGAAGCCCCTTTCCGATTGTTTGAGGCATCTGGAAAAAAGCGTGCCCGGGGAAGACAAGGTGAGCGCTACCATCAGTCCTGTGTCATGCCAACAGTAAAGCACCCTGAGACCATTCATGTGTGGGGTTGCTTCTCAGCCAAGGGAGTGGGCTCACTCACAATATTGCCTAAGAACTCAGCCATGAATAAAGAATAGTACCAACACATCCTCTGAGAGCAACTTATCCCAACCATCCAGTAACAGTTTGGTGACGAACAATGCCTTTTCCAGCATGATGGAGCACCTTGCCATAAGGCAAAAGTGATAACTAAGTGGCTCGGGGAACAAAACATCAATATTTTGGGTCCATGGGAATCAGTGGCTAACTGCAAGCATTGCAAAGCAACCAGTAGCCTGCTATTCAATGGAGTTGCTGTGCCCCCCCCCAAGAGTGTCCACACCATAAATGCCAGACTTTGATGACACAAAGGACCGCCGTGCCACCTTCATGTTTAAGTGAGCACATCACAAGCCAAGGTGAGTCCAAAAATGTATTGTATGCTGCTGCATAAATTATGTAATATGCAAGGGAGATATGTATACTGTAGCTAAGAAAGTAATACTAATTGTATGTTGTGTAGTAAACTGTTAGTAGCCCATGTGCCTCACCCTAATAATTCGGTCCATTTTCACCTCTTAATTTCACCTAAAGTTAATGTTCTGACTCTGTGGTGCTGCACATGTAGCCTATAACCTGTTTTTGAGAAATGTAATCTAAAAGGAAAATACAGTAAGAGCAGGAAAATACAGTAAGAGCAGCCCATGCTCTGCATTCTGTGGCTGTACATTTCAAAAGTGCTGTACACATAGTTATATTGATTACGCCATTGTCTTAATCGAAATGCCTCTTATCCGCTCACTGTACCCTTACGCCATAGTTTGTACATCTCAATTGTCAATAGAAACCACATTTGCTTAAGCAAGTCAGCCACAGAGCTATGTTTTTTTTTAAAGGCAGTAAACTAGGCTGAATTAATTGTTTCGCTGCCAAACAAGGCTCTGCTGATAGCCAGGTGTAGCAGTGGTAAGGATTCACTCCATTGTGCTGGAAAGAAAGCTCTGCTGTTGGTACAGCTTTATGTAGGCCCTAATAGTTTGTGGGCACCGCTTGTCGCCGTTATAGTGCAATTAATGTATTGTTAGTGTTGTAGTTGTGTCTTTGCTGGCATGCATTTTTTTGTTGTTGAGTTTGCCCCACCAAGATTTACATGCTAAAATCAGTGATGCAGTCAATCTTGCCTAAACTTTGAGCCAGGAGAGATTGACATGCACATTACTGACACTTTCCCTCTGTGTACATCTAAGTGCGATACGTGCTGCTTTGTTCTGGACCAATTGCAACTAACCTTTGTTCCTCTTTGCCGCACATGACCACACAGCAGGTGCAACAAAACTAGGGCCTGTTTGTAGGACTTGTCTGGTCAACTGAGCTGTCAAGAAGGCAAAACAACGCCTTATCACGGACAGACCTCTTCCCATTTTAGCAATCATGGAGTCTAAATGTTTTGACCATGACAGCTTGCTATCTAGTTGGATGGATGTGGGGTGACGTGTGTGTGTGTGTGTGTGTGTGAGCAGAGGCAAACTGATTGATGAGCAGGAGAATGAAGGTCCTCATGGTCTCCCTCTCGCTCCTGCCTCTTCAAATTTTCCCTCTCCTATAATAAGTCAGTGTTTTGCCCTTGAGACCCCTCTTGAGTCTTTTCACTGTGAAATACACAGGCCATTCTCTCCTCTTCTGTCCTCTCTCCCCCCATTTTTCCTCCCTCGGTCCTCCCTTCTCTCTTTAAAATTATGGATTATTCTCCTTTACAAGAGGTAGAAGAGAGCAATTTTTTGGAAGGCTTTCATAACAACAAATCAAAGTTATTTGACAATAACAATTGCTATTTTTTTTTAGATGCACTATGCAGAAATCTCTTCGCCATTTCCTGGTTGCAAAAATTATAATAATTTGCCTAATTTCAGTTTGTGTGACAAAACAATGTACAGAATCATTGTACCATCTAAACCGCTGTGAAACACTTTCCAATCAAAAATATTACAGTTTCAGTTGTTTGAAGCTGATGTACAAACCTGAAAGTTAGAGGCAAAATGAAAAGCATAGAAATAGCGCACAGAACAGATCTACCACTTCTTAGACTTGCTTTTAATGAGCACCACCGTGCTAGCCAGTTTCCCTCGGGGGAATCCCCTTTGAAACAGGACGCAGTTTGATTGCCATCTTAAGTGGAGGTCCAATTCACAAAAATTACCTCCTGGGTCCTCTTTATAGCTTGAGGGAGCGAGTGAACAACTTCGATCACTTGTCGGGTTGATCTAGCCCACAATTCAATGCAATCTGTAGTCACGTGTCAAAGTCCGGTAGCCACAAAGTGTGAAATTTACTCAACACGGCTGGGTATATATTTTTTAAATAACATTGACTTTAGCATTGGCAAATCGGAATGACGCAAAGTGGCTCGGACTCAGTGAGGAGACAATAAAAAAAATGTTGGGGGGGGGGGGGGGAGTTCGGAATAAAAGGACCAAACTACAAAATTGCTAGCCAGCTAAAGGTAACAGTAGCTGAAGCTCAACTTCAATATTTCCACCAAAGACGTTGCCACTCCATTCATCATCATCCCTCAATTGGATTTAGGGCCGAAGGCTGTCTACTTTGCATTTGGAACACAACAGTGACTAGGGTCTGGTTTCAATGATAGACTATTTTGGCATAGAGGAACTACGTCACTGCCTACGTCGATAAAATAAAAATAAATTCTGGGGACACTCCCAACAAATCACAAGGCAGACATGCCAGAACGTTGTGAATTAAAACCCAAGTTTGCTGGCAAAACCTTTGCAGTGGTTTGAGTTAGAGATTCTGCAGTACTTTTGTATACTTTTTAGCCAGTAGTTCTGAAAGTAGCACATGCAAGCAAAAGTGGTCCCTGAAAATTGCATACTACACCACATACGTTCATTGCCCTCTCTCGATCTTTTAATGCTGTGTCCATTGAGCCGTTGGGCCTGCCCTGCATCCTCATTGGATATTGCTGGGCATACCTCTTGCTAGCTGTCACTTAAATGTGAGGGGCTGGAGCTCATGGGCTAGAACTTGAATTGCTAGGGGGCTGGCCCATGTGGGGGGGAAAATGTAGGAAAATGGCATAGCACAGCTTCAAGAAAACAGTCGCTTTCAAACAAGGGACTTCGTGGCTAATTGAGGTAAAACAGAAATTCTGCTCATAGATTATGTATGTATGTGTGAGCTACACATTAACACATCCATCCCAAAGTGGGAGGTTTAAAAAATACTTTGTTGCCCAAGTACCAGAGCACGGCTTTCCACCTTAAGTTGCAAATAAATTCATTAAAAATCCTACAATGTGATTTTCTGGATTTTTTTTCTTCTCATTTTGTCTGTCATAGTTGAAGTGTACCTATGATAAATTACAGGCCTCTCTCATCATTTTAGTGGGAGAACTTGCACAATTGGTGGCTGACTAACTGTAGTTCCTCTATGCCAAAAGAGTCTATCATTGAAACCAGACCCTAGTCATGGTTTCCTAGGGTCGGGTTTCCGAGACTACATGCAACTCAGCAGCTAAGCAGAACATGAAATTGCTAGAGTGCCTTTGTGTCACACTTATGTTTGCAAAGTTTGTACAAACATGTTGATCATGTCACTTGTGTACAACATGATAGCTACATGTAGCCTAACACCTATTCTGAAAAAAGAACACGAAATCGCGCTTGGGACATGGAATGCATAGTCTTTAGTGTACTACATGAATTTGACCTTCCATGTCAAGGAAGGGGACGTGGCAGTAAAGGAAGGGGACGCGGAATCTACGTAGACAGCAGAGTGGGCAGCAGCTACATAAAAAAAATGCTGCAAACACACAGAAATCTATCATTAAACACAGCAAGTCGGGTTCCAGAAAATCCAGAACCGCAGCCACTCCATTTTTAATACCACAAAAAATACAATGAAGTCAATTATTAATATCAGAAAATGAATTACAAGTAACCATGTGGCTCAGTTGGTAGAGCATGGCACCTGCAATGCCAGGGTTACACGTGGGACCAGTATAGATTTTTTTTTTAATGGAAATGTATGACCTCACTACTGTAAATTGCTCTGGATAAAAGTGTCTGCTAAATGACTAAAATGTAAATGTAAAATTAAAGAGAAGACAGAAAACTGTGCTTAATGTGGGGGTTCTGACAGTTGATAAGAGGAAAAAAACCTATAAAGAACAAGGTCGAGACAAAAGCTTTTGTCTGACGGGCTCTAGAACAAACTTTTTTCCCCCTGTCTTGCTCCTCCTTTCTTTCCCCTCTCAGTACCCTCTTTCTTGTTATCTCCTTTCTCACCCTTTCTGAAGTAGTAGGCTTCCGCTCTTGTTCGTCTATCCAGCCATTCTCTCTCCTCTTACTCTTTATTTCCTTCCCCATTTCCCTTTCTCACCAGGTGAGGTTGTCAGCCCCACCCCCCCCCCCCTCCTCCCTTCCTCTCAGGTCACAGGAGAAGGGGATTAGCCTAACTTTAGCGCCCGTCAGCTCTTAGCTGCTCTCACCCCTCTCAGTGGGCTGCTCCCCAGTGTTCTGGTACTTCACAGCATGGAGCGCTTCACGGAATGCTGGGAAGTTAATCCCCACGACAACAGATCATGGTTACAGCTAATCTCATCAGGCCCAACACACACACAGGAGCATAACTCTGTATGTGGACACTCAGGCGCTAGAGTTGGACAACACATTTAAAAAGGTTGCACAACAATACACACACGCACTTGACGATTAGACAATTCAGCATTTGAGCCTGTAAATCGAACCCACAAGTGCTGATGCTCCTGATACTCAACTAGTCTAAAGGCCAGTTTTATTGCTGCTTTAAATCAGCACGACAGTTTTCAGCTGTGCTAAGATCATTAGACAACTATTGCAATGATCAATTAGCCTTTTAAAAGGATAAACTTGGATTAGCCAACACAACGTGCCATTGGAACACAGGAGTGCTGGTTGCTGATAATGGGCAACTGTACATGTATGTAGATATTCTATAAAGAAATCTGATGTTTCCAGCTACAACAGTCATTTACAACATTAACAATGTCTACAGTGTATTTCTAATCAATTTGATGTTATTTTAAATGGACAAAAAAATGCTTTTCTTTAATAAACAAGGACATTTCTAAGTGACCACAAACCTTTGAACGGTAGTGTAAATAAAATCAATTTAGTCTCAAATAAATAATGAAACATGTTCAATTTGGTTTAAGTAATGCAAAAAAAACTGTTGGAGAAGCAAGTAAAAGTGCAATATGTGCCAAGTAAAAAAAGCTGACGTTCAGAACATATGAAAGCTGGTGGTAAAGTTTAACATGAGTCTTCAATATTCCCAGTTAAGAAGTTTTAGGTTGTAGAGCAAAAAGCAGAGCTTGTCTGTATGTTCTCCTGTCAGTCTGCTCCTCTGCTTATCATAAATGATCCCCACATCACTGAACACTCTCTCGCTTGGGACAGAGAAACGTCTTTGCCAGTGGAGCGAGTGATTGAAGTCTGTCCTCATTCTGCTTCCACCACTCCAAAGGCAAGTCACTTTCTGTCAATGGCTCTATGAGGTAACACTCCAACTCAATTTCAAAACTGCACTGGACTTCAGCCTTGCCCTCTTGGCTTCCAAGGATTCTAGCGTAGAGGCTGTCCACCAGACTGGGTGGCTGATCTACTGGAACTCTTTGCCAATTTGCACCGGAATCTGCGTCCTCCTCTTCACTAGTCCCTTCTGCTGTGGCTCTGGGATTTGGTTTCCTTAGCATGTCAGATTCCTCCTTCAGCCGCCCTTTTGCTTTCTCTAGTGCTGCACCTGAGCTGAGGCGTAGCTCTTATAACGTGGATCCAGGACAGTTGCCAGCACCAGGCACTTTGTCTCCTCGGCCTTGGAGAACTGCCTTGTCAGACTGTCCAACATGGTCTCCCGTAAAGTTAATGCCTTGAGTAAAAGAACCCTCCTGCTGCAGCATCATCTTCAGCACCGACACACTGGGGATGATGCATGCGGCTGTAGATTTGGAGTGGCTCAACTCCAGTGTCACCTCCTCCATAGGGGCCAGTCTCTCAAATAGGTTAGACAATGTCCCACTGTGCAGCAGACAAACTGCGAGTTTGAACTACTTGGATGATGCTGTGTTTGTGAAGGGCAAGCTCTTCCTGAATGGCCCTCAGCCTCTGTTTGGCCAGTACGGAGTGGTCAAAGTGAGTTGCACAGCTCTTCAACATGGCAATAATGTCTAGCGCAGCTCTCTGACTGGATAGTCTATCATTGATTACAAGCTGTAGGGTGTGTGCACGGCAGCTGAAGTCTGGAAGCTCCGCCAGTCTTATACCTTTCACCATGTTTGCCCCACTGTCCCTGAGGACCAGCACTACACGTTCTGTGTGGATTTCCCAATATTCCAACATGGTCAAAAACATCTCTCTGATGTAGTTTCCTGTGTGTGATCCAGTTATAGTCTTGACATTTGGCACAACCTGCTTTCTTGTCCAGTAAGGCAGTTTACCCACTGTTCCTAGGCTGTCATTGTAAATAAGAATTTGTTCTTAACTGACTTTGCCTAGTTAAATAAAGGTTAAATAAAAACATTTAAATCAGGGACTCTAGTGCCTGACCAGCAGTCAGTTGTGATTGCCATGTGTGGAGCATTCACCGGTGCCACCAGATTCTTCACAACTCTTTCATATGTTTTATCTAGTATTTCTGTGCAGTAATTTTTAATCTTTGATCCTGTACCGGGATTCAGCAAGAGTAATCAGCCGCTGAAAACCAACATGTCAGTGACAATCATCTCAATAATTGCTTCATCCATCTTCTTGGCCCTTGGGTCTTTGTCCTGCCATTTTACTTGTTTATTAAAAAAGTTGTAAGATTGCAGGTTACAATGTCTGTGACGTGTCTGTATAACTTCTTCCTTCTGAAGAATTTGCGTTGAAGGTCAGTCAATCGGGAAAATTTCAAGAACTTTGAATGCTTCTTCAAGTGCAGTCACAAAAACCATCAAGCGTTATGATGAAACTGGCTCTCATGAGAACTACCACAGGAATGGAAGACCCAGAGTTACCTCTGATGCAGAGGATAAATTCAATGGAGTTAGCAGCCTCAGAAATTGCAGCTCAAATAAATGCTTCACAGGGTTCAAGTAACAGACACATCTCAACATCAACTGTTCAGAGGAGACTGTGTGAATCAGGCCTTCATGGTCGAATTGCTGCAAAGAAACCCCTACTAAATGACACCGATAAGAAGAAGAGACTTGCTTGGGCCAAGACACACAAACAATGGACATTAGAAAAGGTGGAAATCTGTCCTTTGGTCTGATGAGTCCAAAAGGACCATCTGGTTTGTGCTTAGTGGGACTATCATTTGTTTTTCAACAGGACAATGACCCAACACAACTCCAGGCGGTGTAAGGGCTATTTGACCAAGAAGGAGAGTGATGGAGTGCTGCATCAGATGACCTGGCCTCAACAATCCCCCGACCTCAACCAAATTGAGATGGTTCGGGATGAGTTGGACCGCAGAGTGAAGGAAAAGCAGACAAGTGCTCAGCATATGTGGGAACTCCTTCAAGACTGTTGGAAAATCATTCCAGGTAAAACTGGTTGAGAGAATGCCAAGTGTGCGCAAAGCTGTCATCAAGTCAAAGGGTGGCTAATTGAAGAATCTCAAATAAACATATTTTGGATGGTTTAACACTTTGTTACAAAATGATGCCGTATGTGTTATTTCATAGTTTTTACGTCTTCCCTATTATTCTACAATGTAGAAAACAGTAAAAAAAATAAAAAAAAATATTAATGAGTAGATGTCCAAACTTTTGACTAGTACTGTACATACAGTTTAAGTCGGAAGTTTACATACACCTTAGCCAAATACATTTCAATTCAGTTTTTCACAAATTCTAGTAAAAATTCCCAGTCTTTGGTCAGTTAGGATCACAAATTTACTTTAGGAATGTGTAATGTCAGAATAATAGTAGAGAATTATTTATTTCAGCTTTTATTTTTTAATCACATTCCCAGTGGGTCAGAAGTTTACATACACTCAATTAGTATTTGGGTGCATTGCCTTTAAATTGTTTAACTTGGGTCAAACGGTAGCCTTCCACAAGCTTCCCACAATAAGTTGGGTGAATTTTGGCCCATTCCTCCTGACAGAGCTGGTGTAACTGAGTCAGGTTTGTATGCCTCCTTGCTCGCACACACTTTTTCAGTTCTGCCCACAAATTTTCTATAGGTTGAGGTCAGGGCTTTGTGATGGCCACTAATACCTTGACTTTGTTGTCCTTAAAACCTCTTACTTCTACCCCCTCCTTTTTCGAAAATTCTGTTAAAAATCGCGCAACTTTTCAGCATCCTGCTACTCATGCCAGGAATATAGTATATGCATATGATTAGTATGTGTGGATAGAAAACACTCTGAAGTTTATAAAACTGGTTAAATCACGGCTGTGACTATAACAGATCGTGTGTTTCATTGAAAAACGCAAGAAAAACTGCTCTCTGAAAGCTAAAAATAATTTCCATAAGTCACTTCCACGAGTTGTTAAAAGAGAACAGAATTTAATATCGAACTGCCTGCAATTCATACAAATTCCGCACGATGGCGCCATTGTCCTCATTTTCAATTGAATTAATTGTTGGAAAATCCATCTATCTGACCTCCATTTTCCCAGTCTTCACCCGGATGTAGTTGATGAAGACATTAGAAGCCATTGTTTTGCAAGTGAAGACCTATTGAAAAGACATCGCCCTGTAATCATTTTGATAGATTATTAACGTTTACTAATACCTAAAGTTGGATTACAAAAGGATTTCGAAGTGTTTTGTGAAAGTTTATCGTCGACTTTTTTAATTTTAAAAAATTACGCAGCGTTTAAAAACGATGGTTTTTTCTGAATGACACAGCTTCCATACAAAGCTATTTTGGGTATATATGGACCGATTTAAACGAAAAAAAGACCCAATAGTGATGTTTATGGGGCATATAGGAGTGCCAAGAAAGAAGCTCGTCAAAGGTAATGAATGTTTTATATTTTATTTCTGCGTTTTGGGTAGCGCCGGCTACCGCAAAATCTGTTGTTTACGTGTCGTGCTGGCATTTTGGGGGGTGCATGCTATCAGATAATAGCTTCTCATGCTTTCGCCGAAAAGCATTTAAAAAATCTGACTTGCTGGCTAGGTTCACAACGAGTGTAGCTTTAATTCAATACCCTGCTTGTGAATTTTGATCAAAGATTGAGTTGTAACGAGTACATTTAGCATTTAGCGTAGCGCATTTGCATTTCCAGGGGCATACTTGAGACGTCTGCGTCTCAAGTATGGTCAAGAAGTTAAGCTATTTTGCCATAACTTTGGAAGTATGCTTGGGATCATTGGCCATTTGGATGACCCATTTGCGACCAAGATTTAACTTCCTGACTGATATCTTGAGATGTTGCTTCAATATATCCACATCATTTTACTTCCTCAGGATGCCATCTATTTTGTGAAGTGCACCAGTTCCTCCTATAGCAAACCACCCCCACAACATGATGCTGCCATTCCCGTGCTTCACAGTTGGGATGGTGTTCTTCGGCTTGCAAGCCTCCCCCTTTTTCCTCCAAACATTGATGGTCATCATGGCTAAACAGTTCTATTTTTGTTTCATCAGACCAGAGGACATTTCTCCCAAAAGTACGTTCTTTGTCCCCATGTGCAGTTGCAACCGTAGTCTGGCTTTTTATGGCGGTTTTGGAGCAATGGCTTCTTCCTTGCTGAGTGGCCTTTCAGGTTATGTTGATATAGGACTCGTTTTACTGTGGATATAGATACCTTTGTACCCGTTTCCTCTAGCATCTTCACAAGGTCCTTTGCTGTTGTTCTGGGATTATTTTTCACTTTTCTCACCAAAGTACATTGATTTCTAGGACACAGAACGCGTCTCCTTCTTGAGTGGTATGACGGCTGCGTGGTCCCATGGTGTTATACTTGCGTACTATTGTTTGTACAGATGAACGTGGTACCTTCAGGCGTTTAGAAATTGCTCCCAAGGATGAACCAGACTTGTGGAGGTCTACAATTTTTTTTCTGAGGTCTTGGCTGATTTCTTTTGATTTTCCCATGATGTCAAGCAAAGAGTCACTGAGTTTGACAGTAGGCCTTGAAATACATCCACAGGTACACCTCAAATTGACTCAAATGATGTCAATTAGGCTATCAGAAGCTTCTAAAGAAAGCCATGACATTTTCTGGAATTTTCCAAGCTGTTTAAGGCAGTCAATTTAGTATATGTAAACTTCTGATCCACTGGAATTATGATACAGTGAATTATAAGTGAAATAATCTATCTGTAAACAATTGTTGGAAAAATTACTTGTCTCATGAACAAAATAATGTCCTAACCGACTTGCCAAAACTATAGTTTGTTGACAAGAAATTTGTGGAGTGGTTGAAAAACGAGTTAATGACTCCAACATAAGTGTATGTAAACTTCCGACTTCAACTGTATATTCCAGACTCTGACATTGCTCGTTCTGATATTTCTTAATTTCTTGTATTTTTACTTTTTGGATTTTGTATGTATTGTTATTGAATTGCTACCTGTATATATTTCTGCACTGTTGGAAGATTTCTCTGCACCTGCGATAACATCTCCAAATCTGTGTACGAGACCAATAAACTCTGATTTGATACACCCAGACAAACAACCCCACCCCGCATCCTCATTTAAAGAGGGGAGTGGGAGCTCTACAAGTCAAAGTTCACATTTCTCTGTCCTCTTCACACCTGGCTGAAGGCTGGGGCTGGGGAGGGGGGAGGGGGGAGGGGGGGGGGGGGGTGGTTCAGGCTGGGGCTTTTAGTTCAAGGAAGGCATATCTTTATTTCCTAAATTATTCAAAAAGTACACTTTGCTTCTCTAACTTTCAGAGATCAATGAGGTCAAGGAATGGGAGGGGTAATTAGCCTTTTATAACCAACAAAGTAGATAGATGCAACCATACTACAAGGCAGGACATTTCTCTGCATCCAAGTTGATGCACTCGTGCATGCGACACAAGCGGTGTGGTCAGCATGTCAGAGTAGTAATTTTTATCTAGGATCAGATCCCCCTTGTCAATGTAATTGTACTCCGTTTGAAGGCAAAACTGATCCTAAATCAGCACTCCTACTCTGAGATGCTTTGTGAATACGGCACTGGTCTGTCAGCAGCACGCCTCTCTACTGAAATGCAACAACAACATGAATAAGAATTAGCCTAGTCAGTCAGTAACTTATCTAACTAACAAAACATTCAGGTAAATATGCACAAGCCTAATCAGCCAAATTATTTCAAAACAGCCTATTTGCAGTGAAATCGGGAGAGGCATTTATATTGGAAACCTTTTTCAGTCAAAAATGCATCAATAAATAGGCAGGGGGATAAAGTAGTTTGACAAAAAGTGTTCAATAGTCAGTAACCAGTCTTTAAAATATAGCTGGCAATTATATAGCTAGTTTAAAAAATGTTTTTTTATTAAATCCAGCTAGCTAAGGTGAACTCACCTCAGACTGATGGTTGGTGTTAACATTAGCATATGTTAGCTAGCTTTCCCCCAGCAGTTTCAATCTAGCAAACTAGTTAATGGCATTTTCTCAACTTGATCAGATGGACAGCGGTTTCCCTCCCATCTAAAGCTGACTGATACAGCTTGCCAGTTGATTGTAAAGCAGGATGAATGATACAGCTAGCTAGCTAGCTGCAGCAATGCCAATGGCTAGCCAGGAGTTTGTCTGAAATATTGACTTACTTGTGAACAACAGTGTGCACTTCACTGTGAGTCTTATCAACAGCTTGATGAAATAGCTTTTGCCATAGCCAGTTGGCAATAATGCTAAAACTTTCTCTTGCCAGTCAACAATTTAACGCAGAACTGTTGCAGTGGCTTAAACAGGATGGAATGGACACTGCTAAGATTCAAAATAGTTGTATTTACTGCTTCGTTTTGGCTGCTTCACACGTGAACACATGGATCATAAAAATGGGTGAAATTTGCGGGAGGGATTTGACAGTTTCTTTTTGCGTGGGAGGAGACTTTGCTTCCTTCCTTCACACAACACAAATCACAATTTTTTAAGATTGACTGCCCTTAACCTTTTGCGACGAGAAAACCCGTATCCGGGAGCGTAATCATAGCTTCAAATGCATTAGCATAACGCAACGGACATAAATACCCCTATAAACTTTTCCTATTCATGAAAATCACAAATTAAATGAAATAAATATATTCAAACAAGCTTAGCCTTTTGTTAACAACACTGTCATCTCAGATTTTCAAAATATGCGTTACACAAATGCTTGTCTAGCGTTGGCTGTAAGTTTATCATGATATAATGCTATGCTAGGTTCTGCTGGCAGCAGGAAACATTTTCAAAAAAATAAGAAAAGCAACCAAATTAAATAATTTACCTTTGAAGAACTTCGGATGCTTTCACTCAGGAGACTCCCAGTTAGATAGCAAATGTTCCTTTTTTCCCAAAATATTATTTTTGTAGGCGAAAAAGCTCCCGTTTCTTCACCCTGCTTGGCTGAGAACCGAAAAATGCTACAACTATAACGCCAAACTTAAAATTAGCTACATAAGATCGACAGAAACACGGCAAACGTTGTTTAGGATCCATCCTCAAGGTGTTTTTAACAAATATATTCGATAATATATCCGTCGAGGCAGTTGGTTTCTCATAAGAAGCGATTGGAAAAATGGCTACCTCAGTATTTTACGCAAGGTTTTCTGCGGGAGACACCATGTGACCACATGCCATATATGGTCCCTTACAGCCATTCCTCAAGGGAAATGCCTAAAAAGACATCACAATGCTGTAGACACCTTGGGGAAAACGTGGAAAGCGTAAGCTCATTCGTAGCTCATTCACAGTCATTGGCATGAGGCGGTTTCAAAAAATGCGGCACTTCCTGGTTGGATTTTTATCTGGGTTTCGCCTGTAACATCAGTTCTGTGGCACTCACAGACAATATCTTTGCAGTTTTGAAACGTCAGAGTGTCTTCTTTCCAAAGCTGTCAATTATATGCATAGTTGAGCATCTTTTCGTGACAAAATATCTTGTTTAAAACGGGAACGTTTTTCATCCAAAAATTAAAATAGCGCCCCCTAAATCCAACTGGTTAAAAAGCAATAATCCCCTTGAAAACAGCCTATGGCATCTGTGTCAAAATCAACTACAAAGTGTAAATAGGATCATTTTGATTATAAAGTCAGAATCGCCTAAAACAGAGTTTTGGAACCTTAGTGTGCCACAACGAGTAAATTAAGATTGGGTTTGGATTACAATTATGTCAACAAATCTTGCCCACTTTCGCCAAGCTCCACTTGCAAAACACCCCTCCACCCAATTTGCTTCCCTTCATTGAATGGGGCTCTGTTGTTTCATTGACCCCAAGAGAAAAAAACTACTCCGCATACTAGGGTCCTTTAGCAGGGCATGCAAACAATTTAACCAGCAGAATCTCTCTAATGTCAATATGACTTGTCTACTGCGGTCTTTGCTAGTTCTTATTGTTTCACTTCACTTTAGAGCCCTCAGTCCCGCTTAAAATGCCTTAGATAGCTCTTTTGTCTCAACCCACACACATGCGGAGACCTCACCTGGCTTAACTGGTGCCTCAGGAGACGAAACCTCTCATCGTCACTCAACGCCTAGGTGTACCCCGCTGTACTCACATCCTACCGTACCATTGTCTGTACATTATGCCCTGAATCTATTCTACAATGCCCAGAAACCAGCTCCTTTAATTATCTGTCCCCAACGCACTAGACGACCAGTTCTTATAGCCTTTAGCCGTACCCTTATCCTACTCCTCCTCTGTTTCTCTGGTGATGTAGAGGTTAACCCAGGCCCTGCAGCCCCCAGATCCACTCCTATTCCCCAGGCGCTATCAATTGCGAACTTCTGTAGCCATAAAAGCCTTGTTTTCATGCACGTTAACATTAGAAGCCTCCTCCCTAAATTTGATGTATTCACTGCTTTAGCACGCTCGCCAACCCTGAAGTCCTAGCCGTGTCTGAATCCTGGCTTAGGAAGGCCACCAAAAATTGTGAAATGTCCATCTCAACTACAACATTTTCTGCCAAGATAGAACTGCCAAAGGGGGTGGAGTTGCAATCTACTGCAGAGATAGCCTGCAGAGTTCTCTCATGCTATCCAGGTCTGTGCCCAAACAGTTCGAGCATCTACTTTTAAAAATACACCTTTCAAGAAATAAGTCTCTCACTGTTGCCACTTGTTATAGACCCCCCTCGGCCCCCAGATGTGCCCTGGACACCATGTGTGAATTAATTGCCCCCCATTTAGCTTCAGAGATTGTACTGTTAGGTGACCCAAACTGGGATATGCTTAACACCCCAGCCGTCCTACAATCTAAGCTAGATGCCCTCAATCTCACACAAATGATCTAACAACCTACCAGGTACAACCCTAAATCCGTAAACACGGGCACCCTCATAGATATCATCCTGAACAACCTGCCTTCTAAATACACCTCTGCTGTCTTCAACCAGGATCTCAGCGATCACTGCCTCCTTGCATGCGTCCGTAAATGTGTCCACGGTCAAACGATCACCCCTCATCACTGTCAAACAATCCCTAAAACACTTCAGCGAGCAGGCCTTTCTAATCGACTTGGCCCGGTTTCCTGGAAGGATATTGACCTCATCCCATCAGTAGAGGATGCCTGGTTATTCTTTAAAAAGTGCTTTCCTCACCATCTTAAATAAGCAAGGCCCATTCAAAAAATGTAGAACTAAGAACAGATATAGCCCTTGGTTCCCCCCAGACATGACTGCCCTTGACCAGCACAAAAACATCCTGTGGCGTACTGCATTAGCGTCGAATAGCGCCTGCGATATGCAACTTTTCATGGAAGTTAGGAACCAATATACACAGGCAGTTAGGAAAGTTAAGGCTAGCTTTTGCAAACAGAAATTTGCTGCCTGTAGCCCAAACTCCAAAAAGTTCTGGGACACTAAAGTCCATGGATAATAAGAGCACCTCCTCCCAGCTGCCCACTGCACTGAGGCTAGGAAACACTGTCACCACCGATACATTTATGATGATCGAGAATTTCAATGAGCATTTTTCTACGGCTGGCCATGCTTTACACCTGGCTACCCCTACCTCGGTCAACAGCTCTACAGCAACTTGCCGAAGACTCCCCAATTTCTCCATCACCCAAATCCAAAATCTGGACCCCGACAAACCAGCCGGGCTAGATAATCTGGACCCTCTCTTTCTAAAATTATCCACCGCAATTGTTGCATCCCCTATTACTAGCCCATTCAACCTCTTTTGTATCTTCTGAGATCCCTAAAGATTGGAAAGCTGCCGCGGTCATCCCCCTCTTCAAAGGGGGAGACAAATTGTCTCCCAAACTGTTACAGACCTATATCTATCCTACCCTGTCTTTCTAAGGTCTTTGAAAGCCAAGTTAACAAACAGATCACAGACCATTTCAAATCCCACCGTACCTTCTCCGCTATTCAATCTGGTGTCTGAGCTGGTCATGGGTGCACCTCAGCCACTTTCAAGGTCCTAAACGATTTAATAACCGCCATCGATAAAAGACAATACTCTGCAGCAGTCTTCATCGACCTCAACTACTTCTCAGATAGAGTTCAGGGTGTCAAATCGGAGGGCCTGTTGTCTAGACCTCTGGCAGTCTATGGGGGTGCCACAGGGTTACATTCTCAGGCTGACTCTTTTCTCTGTATACATCAATGATGTCACCCTTGCTGCTGGTGATTCTTTGATCCAGCTCTACGCAGACAACACCATTCTGTATACTTCTGGCCCTTCTTTGGACACTGTGTTAACAAACCTCCAGACGAGTGTCAATGCCATACAAGACTCTTTCCATGGCCTCCAACTACTCTTAAATGCAAGTAAAACTAAATGCATGCTCTTCAACCGATCACTGCCCGTACCCGCCCGCCTGTCCAGCATCACTACTCCGGACGGTTCTGACTTAGAATATGTGGATAACTACAAATACCAAGGTGTCTGGTTAGACTGTATACTCTCCTTCCAGACTCACATTAAGCATCTCCAATCCAAAATGTAATCTAGAATCGGCTTCCTATTTCACAACAAAACATCCTTCACTCATGCTGCAAAACATTCCCTTGTAAAACTGACCATCCTACCGATCCTCGACTTCTGCGATGTCATTAACAAAATAGCCTCCAACACTCTAAGCAACAAATTGGATGCAGTCTATCCCAGTGCCATCCGTTTGGTCACCAAAGCCCCATATACTACCCACCACTGCGACCTGTATGCTCTCGATGGCTGGCCATCGCTTCATATTCGTCGCCAAACCCACTAGCTCCAGGTCATCTACAAGTCTTTGCTAGGTAAAGCCCCGCCTTACCTCAGCTCACTGGTAACCATAGCAGCACCCACCTGTTGCACGCGCTCCAGAAGGTATATTTCACTGGTCATCCCCAAAGCCAACTCCTGCTTTGGCCACCTTTCCTTCCAGTCCTCTGCTGCCAATGACTGGAACGAATTGCAAAAATCACTGAAGCTGGAGACTCATATCTCCCTCACTAAACTTTAAGCATCAGCTGTCAGAGCAGCTCACAGATCATTGCACTTGTACACAGCCCATCTATAAATAGCCCACTCAACTACCTCATCCCCATATTGTTATTATTTTCTTTGCTCCTTTGCACCCCAGTATCTCTACTTGCACATTAATCTTCTGCACGTCTATCACGGCAGTGTTTATTGCTAAATTGTAATTATTTTGCCACTATGGCCTATTTATTTCCTTCCCTCCCTAATCTTACTACATTTGCACACACTGTATATAGATTTTTCTATTGTGTTATTGACTGTACATTTGTTTATCCCATGTGTAACTGTGTTGTTTGTGTCGTACTGCTTTGCTTCATCTTGGCCAGGTCGCAGTTGTAAATGAGAACTTGTTCTCAACTGGCCTACCTGGTTAAATAAATAACAAATGTTTGAGTTTGACTAATACAGTGAACTAGGAGCAACAAATGGTAACGACGTCACCGGCCTGAATCTAATCCAATCTGGAGCAATACCTTCAGTAACAGAGGTAAATGTATTTTTATACTCGGTTCTCTCTTGTCAATGACCCAAGCATGTCATGACCATGAAGATTAGGGGTGTGCCGAGTAGTCTAACAAAACGAATAGTGTAACAAATATGGGACATTTTCTGGCTACGATTATGATCCAAGTATTTTTTGTAATTGTCTGTGATCAAAAATAAAGTACTTTTTGGGTGCCACAAAGTTCTATGTGGTCTAAATAACTTAACTGGCTAGTTAGCCTGTCTGTAAAGAGAAAGGCGGTCTGTGTGTTGACCCTGCTGCTCGGATTGGATTGAATGAAGCTGTATTTCTCTGTCCACTCACTTCATAATAAAACAATCACTTTTCCTCACATGTTTTCGGGCTGCTGCCTGCTACTATGACAAATCACATGGTGAGGATGTTTGCTATCAAGCTATCAATGTGCATAATATCTAACAAGCGGGGCAAGATTAGGGGAAAAAAGATGAAATGCTGATGTGCAATGTGATTGAGTGACAGAAAGCTTGGCTGCCTGCTGCAAATTGAGGACACACTGCTAATTTGCAGCAAGAATGTGCAGGTAAGGTATTTTCAGAAAGTGTATTAATACACTTGTTTTTTTTTCCTTCAGATTCATGAGTATCACGATAAAAGACAGTACTGTGCAGCTGTCTTCATCGACCTGGCCAAGGCTTTCGACTCTGTCAATCACCATATTCTTATCGGCAGACTCAGTAGCCTCGGTTTTTCTAATGACTGCCTTGCCTGGTTCACCAACTACTTTGCAGACAGAGTTCAGTGTGTCAAATCGGAGGGCATGTTGTCCGGTCCTCTGGCAGTCTCTATGGGGGTGTCACAGGGTTCAATTCTCGGGCCGACTCTTTTCTCTGTATATATCAATGATGTTGCTCTTGCTGCGGGCGATTCCCTGATCCACCTCTACGCAGACGACACCATTCTGTATACATCTGGCCCTTCCTCAGACACTGTGCTATCTAACCTCCAAACGAGCTTCAATGCCATACAACACTCCTTCCGTGGCCCCCAACTGCTCTTAAACGCTATTAAAACCAAATGCATGCTTTTCAACCATTCGCTGCTTGCACCCGCACGCCCGACTAGCATCGCCACCCTGGATGGTTCCGACCTAGAATATGTGGACATCTATAAGTACCTAGGTGTCTGGCTAGTCTGTAAACTCTCCTTTCAGACTCATATCAAACATCTCCAATCTAAAATCAAATCTAGAGTCGGCTTTCTATTCCGCAACAAAGCCTCCTTCACTCACGCCGCCAAACTTACCCTAGTAAAACTGACTATCCTACCGATCCTCGACTTCGGCGATGTCATCTACAAAATAGCTTCCAATACTCTACTCAGCAAACTGGTTGCAGTTTATCACAGTGCCATCCGTTTTGTTACTAAAGCACCTTATATCACCCACCACTGCGACCTGTATGCTCTAGTCGGCTGGCCCTCGCTACATATTTGTCGCCAGTCCCACTGGCTCCAGGTCATCTACAAGTCCATGCTAGGTAAAGCTCTGCCTTATCTCAGTTCACTGGTCACGATGGCAACACCCACCCGTAGCACGCGCTCCAGCAGGTGTATCTCACTGATCATCCCTAAAGCCAACACCTCATTTGGCCGCCTTTCCTTCCAGTTCTCTGCTGCCTGTGACTGGAACGAATTGCAAAAATCTCCATCGGTAAATAGCCCACCCAATTTACCTACCTCATCCCCATACTATTTATTTACTTTTCTGCTCTTTTGCACACCAGTATCTCTCCCTGCACATGACCATCTGATCATTTATCACTCCAGTGTTAATCTATAAATCTATAATCTATAAAATTGTAATTTTTCGCCTACCTCCTCATGCCTTTTGCACACAATGTATACAGACTCTTTTTTTCCTTTTTTTTCTCTACTATGTTATTGACTTGATTATTGTTTACTCCATGTGTAACTCTGTGTTGTCTGTTCACACTGCTATGTTTTATCTTGGCCAGGTCGCAGTTGTAAATGAGAACGTTCTCAACTAGCCTACCTGGTTAAATAAAGGTGAAATAAAAAAAATCATCCGATCCGACTATCAATTGTCAATTTACGGATACGATTACGGCCATGTTGGAATAACCTCTAATGAAGATGGTATATTCTGAATCAGTGGAGGATAGAGACAAATAGAAATATGTAATAAAAATCAATAATGTGTATCTTCCAGCTTTCAATCTTCAATAGCTACACAAAGTGTGCCATGACTACAGAACAAGCCCAAAAACATACTTTGATTTATTGATTATATTGATATAACGGAAATCTTAAAAATAAGTTTGTCTTGCCTAATTAATGGAATTACAAGTAATTGAACCGACATCACTCAATTAGTTGTTTAATAAAATCGCGGGGGAAAAAGTTGTGGGTAATCGCTCAGCACGAATAGCAGCTCATCTCTGTAATGCACCGTCCCTAGTACACTCACCTCTCAAGCAAAATAATGGTGGCGTTCACTCTCGCAAAAATGATAAAAAAATGATGGTTCAGCCTGTTTCCATGTTAAGGTCAAATATAATCTTACACAGAGTTATCCTCATAGGCCAGTAGTGACATCTTCTCCCATTGTTTGCATGGAGAGTTGCATGTCCAGGCTGTCTTACAGGTGTGATATCACGCATTGATACTGACCCAAATAGGTTTGATTTTAGAGACTGGAGTATGTTTTAGATAACAATTTAGAATTAATTGATAGATATTTTTAATTATTTTCATTTAAATTATATAAGCTATTCAAGAATGAAAGCAAAAAAAAAAACCTGGACATTTCAACAACAAAACAAAAAGCTGTGAACTTTTGTCCATCCTCCCCTAACTCAGAATATATCATTTTCATAGTCGGTACCGTTTAAGATTAGGGAGGACTAATGTATATATTTTTTAAATGGGCCTTACTTCTATTACAGCATATTCAATTACTGTCACTCATATTCCATTTAACCAGCTCAATGTACAGCACATTCGGAAAGTATTCAGACCCCTTGACCTTTTCCACATTTTGTTACGTTACAAGCTTATTCTAAAATTGATTAAATAATTTTTCCCTCATCAATATACACACACAATACCTCAATGACAGTGCATTTTTGCAAATGTATTTAAAAAAAACACAGAAATACCTTAATTACATAAGTATTCAGTACCTTTGCTATGAGACACAAAATTGAGCTCAGGTGTATCCTGTTTCCCTTGATCATCCTTTCTACAACTTGGAGTCCACCTGTGTTAAATTCAATTGACTGGACTTGATTTGGAAAGGCAACACCTGTCTATATAAAAGGTCCACAGTTGACAGTGCATGTCAGAGCAAAAACTAAGCCAATGAATTGCCCGTAGAGCTCCGAGACAGAATTGTGTCGAGGCACAGATCTGGGGAAGGGTACCAAAAAATATATGCAGAATTGCAGGTCCCCAAGAACACAGCGGCCTCCATCATTCTTAAATGGAAGAAGTTTGGAACCACCAAGAATCTTCCTGGTGCTGGCCGCCTGGCCAAACTGAGAAAATCGGGAGAGAAGGGCCTTGGTCAAGGAGGTGACCAAGAACCTGATGGTCACTGAGAATTATTTTTTTTTTTTGAATACAATTTAGAAAAATTCAAGGGGGTCGGAATACACTATACAAACAGCATAATCACTTTGCTTGTTGTATAATTCCTTCTCGCATCTAAGCACGCTCCTCACCTTTTCAGTGCACAACACAACAGCTGTCTGATCAGGCAAAAAAAAAAAAAAAACTTTCCCGGCCAAACCATAACCGCTAACCACTACATACAGCCTACATCATTGTCAATGTCACCATATTAGCTAAAGTCATAGTGAACATAGCTATGAGAACTAACAAATGTTAGTAAACCCGCTACAATAACGAGGTAGTGTACAGAAAGTAGTTTAGCAGTTACACCGGCAGGCCCCGGTGATAATGCATTAATAAAACCGAAAGCTTACCTTGACTTGGAAGAGTTCCAGTGCCTTAGCCAGCTAGCCAACATAAATAGCATTCATCAGTTTGAACTGGGTGTTTGAGTATGCTAAATTAGCTAGCTGTGTAAGTGAAAAAACACCAATGTAGCAATTACATGATTAGTAACATTCCTGGCATTTGAAAATAGTATGCATTTTGTTTCACCCAAATTCAGAACCCGCTTCAAATCATGCAGATTATGTTGTATGGAGTTAAATGCTCTTTGGGCATTTGAAAAGCTAAGAAACTGCTACCACGTGAATAAAGAGCGGTATCATCTGCATAAAAATGAACATCCGCTGTTTCAATACGATTCCCAATGTTGTTGATCTACAAAACAAACAACATTGGGCCCAAAATAGCAATTGCGGAACACCTGAGCACAACTCTATGGAGTACTCTACTCTCTATCAGATTTACAACTATCCGCCATTACACATTGTGTACGAGTTGATAGGTAATTCATAAACCAATGTAGAGGATGACCAGTAATTTCACAACATTTTAATCTTTGCACCAACACAGTATGGTCCACCGTGTCAAATGCAGCTGACAAAACAATACAGACATACACACAATGTAACTTCTTGTCAAGAACACAGTGTATGTCAATTATAACCTTCAATTTTTCTGAAACGGTGCTGTGGCCAAACCAAACTTGACTGCATTCCATTTAAGATGTTGTTTTCTTGGATGTAGGCCTTCAGCTGCCTACTAACTTAAGACTAAAGTACCTTAGACAGTACAGACAATTTTGATGTGGGTTGATAGTTGTCAGGTAGCGAAAGATTACCACCTTTCAGGAGAGGCAGCACAATAGCAGATTTCCATAACCTTGGGATTATCATCAAGCGTGAGTTTAAAAAGACATGTTAAGGGGGAGCAATGATGTCTGCAGCTAGGTGTAAGGGGCGGGGGTCTAGATCTTCAGGGCCAGGGTATTTCTTTCTATCAATTTCCTTTTGTTTGGGAAGCTGTATATCTTTTTTGCTCTCCAAGCCTTTCACTAGTTGCAAAAATGTAGAAGGATTATTTAAATTATCTGAAGTAGATTTAAGGTAGTAGTCTGCTTTCAGTTTTCGGGTCATAGCCACACCCAGACTTTTAAAAGCCATCCTATCGCCCACCGAACCAGAGCCTCTTGCTATAACCCACATAGCATTTAGATCCCTTATGATTTTAGCAAGTTCATCAGTAAACCAAGGGTTCTCTACATTTAATCCTGTATTTTTTTGAAAGGGACATGCCTATTGCATACCTCCTGGAATGCGTTGTGGAAGTAAGAAAATGCTAATTCAAAATCAGGGATTAATTCAATTCTATTCAATGCTAAATACAGTTGAAGTCGGAAGTTTACATACACTTAGGTTGGAGCCATTAAAACTAGTTTTTCAACCACTCCACAAATTGTTTACAGACAGATTATTTCACTTATTCACAATTCCAGTGGGTCAGCAGTGGGGCAGAAGTACACTAAGTTGACTGTGCCTTAAACTGCTTGGAAAATTCCAGAAAATGATGTCATGGGTTTATTAGCTTCTGATAGGCTAATTGACATCATTTGAGTCAATTGAAGGTGTACCTGTGGACGTATTTCAAGGCCTACCTTCAAACTCAGTGTCTCTTTGCTTGACATCATGGGATTTTTTTTTTTTTAATTAGCCAAGGCCTCAGGAAAAAAAATGGTAGACCTCCACGCCTGAAGGTACCACATGTATCTGTACAAACAATAGTACGCAAGTATAAACACCAAGGGACCATGCAGCTGTCATATTGCTCAGGAAGTAGACGCATTCTGTCTCCTAGAGATGAAAGTACTTTGGAGAGAAAAGTGCAAATCAATCCCAGAACAACAACAAAGGACCTTGTGAAGATGCTGGATAGAACTGTTTGGCCATAATGACCATTGTTATGTTTGGAGGAAAGAGGGGGAGGCGTGCAAGCCAAAGAACACCATCCCAACCGTGAATCACGGGGGTGGCAGCTTCATGTTGTGGGGGTGCCCCTGCTGCAGGAGGAACTGGTGCACTTCACAAAATAAATGGCATCATGAGGAAGTACAATTGTGGATATATTGAAGAAAAATCTCAAGTTAAAGCTTGGTCGCAAATTGGTCTTCCAAATGGACAATGACCTCAAGCATACTTCCAAAGGTGTGGCAAAATGGCTTAAGGACAACAAAGTCAAGGTAATGGAGTGGCCATCACAAAGCCTTGACTTCAAATCCTACAGAAAATGTGTGAGCAGAACTGAAAAAGCGTGTGCGAGCAAGGAGGAAATGGGCCAAAATTCATCCAACTTATTGTGGGAAGCTTGTGGAAGGCTACTCAAAACGTTTGACCCAAGTTAAACAATGTAAAAGGCAACGCTGCCAAGTACTAATTGAGTGTATGTAAACTTCTGACCCACTGGGAATGTGCTGAAAGAAATAAAAGCTATCATTCTCTACTATTATTCTGACATTTCACATTCTTAAAATAAAGTGGTGATCCTAACTGACCTAAGACAGGGATTTTTACTAGGACTAAATGTCAGGAATTGTGAAAAACTGAGTTTAAATGTAGGTGGTATGTAAACTTCCAACTTCAACTGTACATCATGTAAAAAACCTTGAATATCAAACTGCTTCCAGTTTCTTTTCGTAATGACATGTGGAGATCACTTAGGAATTTGACCATCTCTCACACAGGCAAGAGCACACTGATCACTTAAGTAATTTGAAACAACTAAAAAAAACGATGAGTATTGGTTAAGATCAATCAAAGAGGATTTCAGAGGATACATTATATTCAACCTAGTTACACTGTTGACAATCTGAGTGAGATTAGTTATTGCATATTTTTTTTTAGTTCATCAGAGCTAATGATAACCAGACTTGATTCAGATCACACATCAACACAAACTCAGAGTTGAAATGCTGTGATAATTCGAAAACACAATCCAGAGAGCCAGCAGTAGCAGATGGGAGGTCTATAACACCAAGATACAACAATATTTCAAGATGAGCTGAGGTTTAGGTTCAAAGACAGATTCAAATTGCTTAGGTTAATTAACATTAGTATTTTACGTACACAGTACAGCAACATCACCACCCTTAGATTTACGATCTGCACGAAAAACACTAACCATTTACGCCAATATTTTTGTCTAATAGATTTTCTGAACCAGGTTTCAGAAAGCATAAATACAGTAGTATTGGCAGGACCTGGGTTAGATTGCACATTTCCAGACAGTAAAAGCAGCAAGATAATGGCACGTCTAGATCGGGGGTTACAACATTTGGATTTACAGACAGCACTTGAATGACAATCCAGTCTCCGGTCTTTAACACCACATATTTCAGGAGATGTGTAAAGTCCAGAGACATGGTTAAGTACCAAGAGAACAGTCCTGACATGTAAGCGGAAGAGTCCGATTTACCCATTGTTGTTTGGGAGAAATGTGCAAAGTTCACGCGTGCATTTATAGAGCAAGCGTGTGATTTCTCCCAAGGCATGAGGGAGAAAGTCATATTTCCCCATTCACAGAGCAAAGGGCTATAAAAAGTATCGGCAACATTGTAAAATCCAAGGGTAGACTTCATATGAAAGCGTTCCTAAATAATAATAGCAAGAATCCCTAATCAACTATTCCAACAGCAGGTCAGTAAAAAGTATGCGGTGTATGATCCCTCCCCCTCTCTCCCTCCCGGGGGCACCTGTACCAGACTGGAGGAGACAGACCAGGGCAGGCGGGGAGCAATGTCATGACGGTGATACAATCGCTAACCAAAACAGTAATAAAATCAATAAAATCCAGACCAAAACCAGTCAGTACCTGGTGGGACCACCATTTGCCTCATGCGACATCTCCTCTGGATTGAGTTGATCAGGCTATTGATTGTGGCCTGTTGTCCTACTTCTCTTTAATGGCTGTGCGAAGTTGCTAGATACTGGCGGGAACTGGAGCATGCGGTCATACACGTCAATCTAGAGCATCCCAAACGTGCTCAACGGATGACATGTCAGGTGAGTATGCAGGCCATTGAAGAACTGGGACATTATCAGCTTCAGTCAGGTCAAGACCCTGGTGAGGACAACGAGCACGCAGATAATCTTCACTGAAACAGTTTTTGAAAGTTTGTGCAGAAATTCTTTGGTTGTGCAAACCCAGTTTCATCAGCTGTCCGAGTGGCTGGCATCGGACGATCCCGCAGGTAAAGAAGCCGGATGTGGAGGTCCTGGGTTGGCATGGTTACACGTGGTCTGCGGTTGTGAGGCCGGTTGGACATACTTCCAAATTCTCTAAAACGACATTATGGTAGAGAAATTAACATTCAATTATCTGGCAACAGCTCTAGAGGACATTCCTGCAGTCAGCATGCCAATTCCATGCTCCCTCAAAACGACATGCCTGAAGTTAAACAGAAAGGTGAATGCAGCGATCAGGTTGGTTCCACCATGCTAATCAAAGACCTTACCTCCACCCACCTCTTGCCTGCTCACCAACAGTCATTGATGGGGAGACCAGAATTAGGTAGGTTTAGTATGACCGGTTCAAACTTCATCATAATACATGTTTATTTGTCAGATATCACATATCCTAACTGGCATTGGTAATAGAACAGTGACTGTGGATGCATCTATGGAGCCAGCACTTGGGGACTTGCAAGTTGATGTGATGAAGTCCTGACCAACAGACAGGCTTGATACTGTCTCTGAATGGAGAGAGACCTGGCACTCAACACATCCACAATGTGGGACTGAATGTGATTACTAATAATATAGTATAGAAGAAATGTCCAGTATTTGCAACACCCTTTTCATTCTATCAGTCACTGATGAACTCTGCCTCAACTCAGCCTATTTCTACAGTTGGAGAGGACTGTAGAAGCTTTTTCCAGATGCCAGCCTCTGTCATTTGATGGGGAGACCATAATTGGGTAGGTTGTATCAAACTTAAATATAATACCCGTTTGTGTGTCAGATATGACCATTGTAACTGCCGTTGAGAATAGAACAATGACTGTGTGTGTGTGTTCACAGAAACATGTATCAGCCAGCACATGGAGACTTGCAAGATGATGTGATGTCCACTCCAGACTGACAGATGGGTTGGTACTGATATCTCTAAATGGAGAAAAACCTGGCACTCAGCATAACATTTTTACTAGACAACTTTTACTTATATTGTCTTTTTTAATTATTGAATTGAATGGAATCAGTCAATATGGGGAGGTGTATTCTGCACCAGGATTAGGGAACTTTGGTTGTATATGGGATACCACACAGGAAGATATGACCACTGACATATTTGCCAAGGTAGCCAGCCCTATTACCACCAGACAAAATGCCGATAGTCACAGTATCTGTATCGGCTGGGAATGACGGGGCACATTACAATAGAAGCAGTGTCCTGCTAATATAACATTATGTAAAGGGTTGTTTCTTCTACATGGATCAGTAACTACATTTGAAAGTTATCAAAACATTTAGTTTAGAATATCTAAATAAAGTCAGCAATTTCTCATATAAGTCTGTAGGCTATTGACACATTCAAAGCTTCCTCCAGCATCAAACCATACATCTGCCTGTTGTTATTGAATTCAATCTGCACAAGGTTTGTTCGTTGTGATTGAGTGGGGGGAAACAGCAGGCAAGGTTCTGACAGATGGGTGTATCTTGGTGGTGGCAAGGACACAACCAAGATACCCTACATCAAACCACACCCAAATCAAAGTGTATTGGTCACGTACACAGATGTTATTGCAAGTGCTGTGAAATGCTTGTGTTTCTAGCTCCAACAGTGCAGTAATGCCAGAATATAAATACATAATGTATATAATATACAGTGCCTTCAAAAAGTATTCAGACCCCTGGACTTTTTCACACACTTGGATTGAAATGTTTTATTGGATTTAAATAATGTTGTTTTTTACCTCAATCTACAAACAATACTACCCCATAATGACAAAGGAAAAACTGGTTTTTACACATTTTTGCTAAATTATAAAAACGTAAATATTGCATAAGTATTCAGACCCTTTACTCCGTACTTTTATGAAGCATCTTTGACAGCAATTACAGCCTCGAGTCTTCTTGGTTATGACACCACAAGATTGGCACACCTTTATTTGGGGAGTTTCTCCTATTCTTCTCTCAAGCTCTGTCAGGTTGGATGGGGAGCATTGCTGCACAACTATTTTCAGGTCTCTCTGAAGATGTTCGATCAGGTTCAAGTCCGGGCTCTGGCTAGGCCACTCAAGGACATTCAGAGACTTTACCCTAAGGACACAACGCAAGAGTGGCTTCGGGACATTATCCTGTTGGAAGGTGAATATTCACCCCAGTCCGAGGTCCTGAGCATTCTGGAGCAGGTTTTAATGAAGGATCTATGTACTTTGCTCCGTTCATCTTTGCCTCGATCCTGGCTAGTCTCCCAGTCCCTGCATTCGGGCCAAAGAGTGCAATCTTGGTTTCAACAGACCAGAGAATCTTGTTTCTCATGGTCTGAAAGTCTTTAGGTACCTTTTGGAAACCTCCAAGTGGGCTGTCATGTGCCTTTTACTGAGGAGGGGGCTTCAGTCTGGACACTCTACCATAAAGGCCTGATTTGTGGGGTGCTGCAGAAATGTCGACAACAGCCACCCTCGAAGCAGCGTTACCCATGCAGAGCAAGGGGAGCAACTACTCCAAGTCTCAGAGCGAGTGACGTTTGAAACGCTATTAGCGCGCACCCCGCTAACTAGCTAGCCATTTCACATCGGTTACACCAGCCTAATCTCAGGAGTTGATAGGCTTGAAGTCATAAACAGCGCAATGCTTGAAGCACAGCGAAGAGCTGCTGGCAAAGTGCACTAAATTGATTTTTTAACCTCTTGAACCTCTGGGGGCAGTATTTCATTTTTGGATGAAAAACATTCCCGTTTTAAGCGCAATATTTTGTCACGAAAAGATGCTCGACTATGCATATAAATGACAGCTTTGGAAAGAAAACACTGACGTTTCCAAATCAGCAAAGATATTGTCTGTGAGTGCCCCAGAACTGACGCTACAGGCGAAACCAAGATTAAACTTCAAACAGGAAATGAGCAAAATTTCTGAGGCGCTGTTTTCCATTGTCTCCTTATATGGCTGTGAATGCGACAGGAATGAGCTTACACTTTCTGCCGTTTCCCCAAGGTGTCGGCAGCATTGTGACGTATTTGTAGGCATATCATTGGAAGATTGACCATAAGAGACTACATTTACCAGGCCTGGTGTCCTGCGTCAAAATTGGTGCGCAAACGCCAGGTGCAACTATTTTTCCATTTGATAGAGAGGAGAAACCAGACTTCCACGAACGTTATATCATCTAAGAGATATGTGAAAAACACCTTGAGGATTGATTCTAAACAACGTTTGCCATGTTTCAGTCGATATTATGGAGTTAATTTGGAAAAAAGTTTGCCGTTTTGATGACTGAATTTTCAGGTTTCTTTGGTAGCCAAACGTGATGTACAAAACAGAGCGATTTCTAATACACAAAGAATCTTTTTGGAAAAAGTGAACATTTGCTATCTAACTGAGAGTCTCCTCATTGAAAACATCTGAAGTTCTTCAAAGGTAAATGATTTTACTTGAATGCTTTTCTTGTTTTTGTGAAAATGTTGCCCGCTAAATGCTACGCTAGCTATCAATACTGTTACACAAATGCTTGTTTTGCTATGGATGAAAAGCATATTTTGAAAATCTGAGATGACAGTGTTGTTAACAAAAGGCTAAGCTTCAGAGCTAGCATATTTATTTCATTTCATTTGCAATTTTCATGAATAGTTAACGTTGCGTTATGCTAATGAGCTTGCTGGGATAATTACACTCCTGGATACAGGTTTTTTTGGTAGCCAAACGTGATGTACAAAATGGAGCGATTTCTAATACACAAAGAATGTTTTTGGAAAAACTGAACATTTGCTATCTAACTGAGAGTGTCCTCATTGAAAACAGCTTAAGTTCTTCAAAGGTAAATGATTTTATTTGAATGCTTTTCTTGTTTTTGTGAAAATGTTGCACGCTGAATGCTACGCTAAATGCTACGCTAGGTATCAATACTCTTACACAAATGCTTGTTTTGCTATGGTTGAAAAAAAAATCTGAGATGACAGTGTTGTTAACAAAAGCCTAAGCTTGAGAGCTAGCATATTTATTTCATTTCATTTGCGATTTTCATGAATAGTTAACGTTGCGTTATGGTAATGAGCTTGAGGCTATAAATAGGATCCCGGATTCGGGTTTGCTCGTCGCAACTGGTTAATGAATGCTTACGAGCCTGCTGGTGCCTACCATTGCTCAGTCAGACTGCTCTATCAAATCATAGACTTAATTATTACATAATAGCACACAAAAATACGAGCAATAGGTCATTAATATGGTCAAATCCGGAAACTATCATCTCGAAAACAAAATGTTTAATCTCTCAGTGAAATACGGAACCGTTCCATATTTTATCTAACGGGTGGCATCCCTAAGTCTAAATATTCCTGTTATGTCGCACAACCTTCAATGTTATGTCATAATTACGTAAAGTTCTGGCAAATTAGTTCGCAACGAGCCAGGCGGCCCGAACTGTTGCATATACCCTGACTCTGCGTGCAATGAATGCAAGAGAAGTGACAATTTCACCTGGTTAATATTGCCTGCTAATCTGGATTTCTTTTAGCTAAATATGCAGGTTTAAAAATATATACTTTTGTGTACTGATTTTAAGAAAGGCATTGATGTTTATAGTTAGGTACACGTTGGAGCAACGACAGTCCTTTTTCGCAAATGCGCACCGCATCGATTATATGCAACGCAGAACACGCAAGATAAACTAGTAATGTCATCAACCATGTGTAGTTAGTTATAACTAGTGATTATGATAGATTGATTGTTTTTTATAAGATAAGTTTAATGCTAACTAGCAACTTACCTTGGCTTCTTACTGCATTCGCGTAACAGGCAGGCTCCTCGTGAGGCAGGTGGTTAGAGCGTTGGACTAGTTAACCGTAAGATTGTATGATTGAATCCCTGAGCTGACAAGGTAAAAATGTGTCGTTCTGCCCCTGAACAAGGCAGTTAACCCACCGTTCCTAGGCCGTCATTGAAAATAAGATTGTGTTCTTAACTGACTTGCCTAGTTAAATAAAGGTGTTAAATTTTTTTATAAAATTGACAAAATCGGCATCCAAAAATACCGATTTTCGATTGTTATGAAAACTTGAAATCGGCCCTAATTAAAATCGGCAATTCCGATTAATCAGTCGACCTCTACCGCCTACTATCTAGGACCTGGATGGCAAGAAGCTTGGCCCCAGTGATGTACTGTGCCGTACGCACTACCCTCTAGCGCTTTACGGTCAGATGCCGAGCAGTTGCCATACCAGGAGGTGATGCAACCGGTCAGGATGCTCTCGACAGTGCAGCTGTAGAACTTTTTGAGGATCTGTATATACATATAAAGTGGGTAAAACAGTACGTAAACATTATTAAAGTGACCACAAGCAATCTCATGTTTGACTTCTGTCGTGGCAGCCAGCATTTCTTGAGGAGCAAGCCAAAACGTAAGGCCAAATCAGCGGGTACAGTTCCCCTTTAAACATTGTTCCCTCCAAAAGGTGAAGTGACAACCTTCACAAGAATTTTACTAATGGGAAACAAACTTTACTTTGAATGCAAAAAGAAAGTCATTAAATTAAAAGAATTCCACACACACACACTCAGATGTTTCCCTTTAAATGGATGTCAAACAAAAAGCAATTATTGCAAAGTTAAACAAGCCATACAACTCTATGCACAAGGACTACTTTTGACAATTTCTACAGAAAATGTTACATATTTCACTCTATTAATGTGGAATTGCCCTAGTGTGGTTAAATTAAGGTTACTAAGTAATTAGCAGTAATGGGCTTTTATTAATAGTTTTATTTTGTGTTACAGCATTAAACCAACATTATGCATTTATTGTAAAAAAAATACATTATATAGACACATTTTTTGGGCCCAATTAAAAATGTCCTTGATTTTTAAGGAAAAGCTCATTTTTTGCCTCTTCACGGTTGACGTTGAGACTGGTGTTTTGCGGGTACTATTTGATGAAGCTGCCTTTTAATCAATAAGCCTTTTTAAAACTTGGATTAGCTAACACAACATGCCATTGGAACACAGGAGTGATGGTTGCTGATAATGTGCCTCTGTATGCCTATGTAGATATTCCATGAAAAATCTGCCGTTTCCAGCTACAATAGTCATTTACAACATTAATGTCTACACTGTATCACTAATCAATTGTATGTTATTTTAATGGACAATTTTGTATTTTCTTTCAAAAACAAGGACATTTCTAAGTGACAATACCATAGGTAATTATAAACTGGGGGGGGGGGGGGGGGGCAGAGAGAGAGGTCCCCCCTCTCATGTGAGAATGGTTGAAGGCCGCCTACGCATTAGATTTTAGTAGGATGGATTAAGTAAACTTCGAGAGTGCCACATCTCCCCCCATACCCTTCTTGCCTAGCTGTCCCTTTAAAAAATCCAAAGTATGAAAAATGGCAGAACAATACCATCTCATCATATCTTATTCCAAAGGGGGAAAGAGAGGGGGGAAACAATGGTGTTGGGTCCGTCGGTCTCACTATCGTTTTCTCTGTGCACTCTCACTTACTCTCTCTCGCCCCTACAGCTCGACAGCCTTCCCTCTCTCCTCCCCGACTGGCCTAGCTGGCAGAAAGCTGCTTTGTTGCCATAGTATCAACTCCCACTTTTGATACTGTCATTTCAAGTCGGCCATGGTAGCCTTGATACAATATGTTCCCCATTTCCATTCAAATAGTTGTCAGATATGATCCTGTAGATTTTGGATTACACTTGACTGTGCCTGACAAGACACCCACACCCCTCCCTATTTTATTAATGGCCAAAAAGTCCCCCCCCCAAATAGAAAGATAGATAGAAAGATAGAAAGATAAAAAGAAAGAGGGGGGGGATATGGGAGTGGAGAGGATATGAGAGAGCTGTAGTAAGAGGCCTTTTTGTATGCTCCCGTCTGTCCATAAATAAAGTGAGATCCCAAAGTCCATTCTCTCTAGTGTGTGCTGCTCTCTGACGGGGGAGATGGAGGCTACCAAAGGCAAGGTCTAATGTTGGTGGCGAAGCTTCCACCCCCCTCCCCTGTTTGTTGAGATAAAAATCAAATACACTACTCTGCTGAGAGAGAGAGAGAGAGAGAAAAGTCCTTTCACCCAACTGAAAACCATTTGAGAGACATCAGGATTATGTAGCATCCCCTCAGCATTCAAGACATGAAAAAAATTAAAATAATAAAACAACTAAATCCTGAGGATGAACTAACTGGAAAGCAAACTAAAATTAGGCTATCCAACATGTTGTCCACAAAATGTAGGCCTATAAGCAATAGCCTTCTATTATCAGGGGGATTATTTAAACTACATATGATAGGCAGAAGGCACACTTCAAATATAACAAATGACAAACGTAAAGACCAAAGATTAAATTCCATTGTTTTTTGCAAGACCATATTTCTCAGGTTTACGAGTCTGGACATGCGAATTGTAGGTTAACTTGAGAAACTGGCCTAAACGATAGGTCTAAACGACCACTAACTGACCACACACACTCTCACCGTGACTTTGTCACATGACCATAATAAGTCACCTATCATCATGAAATGCACCACGCGAGTGACCATAAAATGACCACTGCACATCAGTGAAAACCATAATGACAAAAAATGTATACTACCAAACAAAGACATTGAATGATTGTTACTTAGGCTAGAGTAGGCCTACTACTTGTCTAAAAGAGTTGTGCAACAGTTACCACAGATACTGAAGTTGGGACAGAGACCTAGAATGAGTAGTATGAACCAAAGAAACATGAACTCAAAGTATAGAATCTAGCCTATAGGCATTGCAGTGAAGAGGTGGCCTGCCAGACCCCTGACTCTGCTGGTGCAGGTACAGCACACATTTCACCTGTCATACAGGACTTTAAAGAGTCATCGTGAGCCAAGGTCGTGAGCCAATTCTCTCCACTAGGAAGGGTGGGCGAGGGACGTTGGAGATGGAGGGATATGGTAGATGAAGAGCGAGGGAGTGCCTATGTGGCCTCCCAGGGGGGGGCCTTCCCCTACCCACCGGCCTGATCCATTCTTCTCCCCTCTCAATGAGGGGATTAAGAAGGCTCTCTCAGTATGGCCATATTGGGGGGGGGGGGGGGGGGGGGTTGTACTGGGAGAGTGGAGACAGGGGGGAGGCATCCAAATAATATTATAGCTAAGTGGTGAGGGAACCTGAAACACTAACTCTGCAAATCATTCCAGGCTCACCAAGGCACCAGACAGGCCTTTCGCTATAGCTGAAACACCTTTAGAATGGGGAGTAAAGTTTCTAAAGAAAGGGAAAAGAAAGGAATGAGGAGGGAAGCGAAGAAAAGTTGAGACCACGTTTGTTGAGAAGTGAGGGATGCTCCTCTTATTCCAGCCTCTTATGCAAAGCAGGGTCAAGGAGGGCTACGAAGCACACAATTAATGCTGATTACACGCATATGCTAATTATTACACCCTAATCAAGTACAGTAGCCTTATATTCAGACCTAATGCCTACAGACAGGCTTCTCTCGCTCTGGCTTCTTTAGGTAGGAAAGCTATAAATACTACAGGACTGCTAGGGGCTAAACCACTACACCTCTAATAACCATGGGGGCCGTCAGTCAAGGCTTCAGACAGACACAGAGGCAAACAACAACAGAGAGACAGCCCAGACAATCAGACATGCATAACTCTTGATGTACTGCCTCAAATGCAACAAATCTGGTCATTTGACATTTGTTTTCTATTCTGCACATTGTGTAGGTGGCAGAAAGAGTGGTGTGAAACATATAGGATAAAATCAGAGGATGAAAAACAGAGTATATTCTATTAAAAAAAAGTATTGTTGCGTTGGTAACCGTATTCAGTTGGTTTGCTTAGGTTTTCATAAAAACATGAGAACAAGCACCAGACATGTTCAAAAATATATTTGTTTAAAATTGTGTTATACCCCATGCATTGTCTGTCCTCATCTTAACTGTCATGATGATACTTTGAGTAACTTTGTTTTATTTACAAGCACTCAAGAGCACCTTCAGCCTATTTGAGGGTTCAACAGTTGTTGAAGAGTGACTTTAATAGTGCAGTTTATAAAACATGGATCAAACCAAAGGTGAATGTCAAAAATCATTATTTGATTCCAATCTAACTGTCCTCTCCCCACCAGTGGGAAGCAGGAAGAGAATTGGAGGACCTGAGGTCTAGCTTTGTGACAACAAACATTTTGTCCTGTTTACTCAGCAGAGCAGGAAGGAAATGCGTGGGGTGAATGAGTGGTCCGTGGGGCTTGCTGATGCTGAGCCTGCTCAACATCATGTCTTCATTCCAGAGAAGCTGACCAGTACAATTTCAACACACTGAACTTTACACAGAGACCCTTCACTGGAATAGTATTACTCTGACTAACAGAGGGGAAGGGAAAACACTGGGGTAATCTGTATTGCCCAATATCTGAGTAGGGGCATAAGAGAAGAGACATTTCTTCACCGAGTGAAGGAGCTGGACTCTGAGCTCTAGCTCTGTTTCTAGGTAGAGACTTGCAATTAACGTCTCGTTGACTGTTTAAATACGCCCTTGTCAAGCTCTTTACTTCTGTGTGTGACAAATACCATTATCTACCCTTAACACCCGATGACAGGGGTGTGGCTGGCGCACAACAAAGATTTGTTAACGGTTCGTTACTTTAGTAAATATAGCCTAGCTTAGCCTAGATATATATATATATATAAATATAAATATAGCCTAGATCATACAAATTCGCTTCTGTAGCTAACTACATGGCTCCCTGACGGTTTGACATGGAGCTCTTGCAAACAAGACACAAACAAGTCCCCCACCTTCAACAACATATTTCTAACTTGCCATTGGCGTCACATTCCTTAAGATAACATCTAGCTAGCTAGCTAACAATTAGCAAGAAAGTTGGCTAGGCTGTCGACAATAACTGGAGGCCCATGCAATGATACAATGTATCCATACTTTGACAACCTCACCAGAATGGGTTGAATTGTTTTAATATACAGCTGCATTGGTAAAATGTCACTATAACTACGCGTTAGTTTAATTAAACCACCTGGTAGTTGGCTAACTATTATGCTAACGTTAGCTAGTTACCCAGTGTTTAAAAGCTGGTTGGCTAACTAACGTCAGCTACTGTAACTGATTTGACAGTGTCTGACTGGTACAAATCCCTTAGTGTGAGCTAAACTCAATCCCCTTTATAAAGATGACCAGGTTCATTGCCCTAAAGAGCAAGATAATGGTATGCTCACCTTTAGTCTGATTTCATACGTGGTAAACCTGGTCCTGCCGACACCGACCGTCTCCGGGTTGCTCACGTCTATCTCTAGAAAGTTACTAGGTGGTCCATACGCGTCATTCAAGTTCTGAGGCTTGGAGAATAGCCTCCTTGTATCAGCTATGGTATCAGCCATTTCTCCCTCACTCGCTAGCTAAATTAGCCTCAATGGTTTGGGGTTGCGCGCTCCACTTCCGATCAGCTGAGGTGCAGCTGACGCTTGGCACCTTACTTGTGTTTTGTTTACTACCTCTGTTTCAGCGCATTTGCATTTTCTTGGCTGATAAGTGCACTATCTGAAATATTGACCAATCAGAGTTAAATGCGCTGTGTAAAGTATTGCATTTGATTCCCAACAAACTAAACAAAATCGCCACATACGTATACCAAAATACACTTTACGGAACACATATTACATGTAAAACCTTTTTATTGGCTTAATAACTCGCCCATAACCTAGTTAATTACAAAGGAAATCACGTTGGTTATTTCTTCTTCTTTGGTATAATGGCGTTCGCAACATTTATATGTGCATTCCCGCCACCTACTGTACGGGTGGATAATAAGGATCCTAAAAGGAAAACAAATACATGTACAAAAATGTCATACAAATTACGAAATGTTAATTAAACTAAATCAGCCTGCTTTTCTGTTTTGATCAGGTCCCTACCCAGGCTCAGAAGTATCCTGCGATGGCAGGACATTTCCAGGCGACAGTAGTCCTTGCAGTGCTTCTTCCATTAAGTATTGGAGGCCCAAAAACTTCTCAGCTGCAGATATAATGATGTCCATCTTCTTGGACTTTTTGGGCACTTGTTAATAACTGTGGCTATAAATACTACAACACCCACCTTTTTCACAATAAGTGTATCCAGATCACTTGATTGATGTATAACCTTTGCAACTGGTTGCGGTGCTTCTATAGAACTGTGGCCTCTTACCCCTTCAACACTCTTCACCGCCTCCACATAGGAGATTTGCTGTACAACCCTGATCCTTGACACCTCAACCTCTTTCATCCTAACAGGGCACTCGGGGAATTCAGAAATATGATCCCCACCACAGTTGCAACATTTTACATTCAAAGACTCTTCAATAACATATTCCTTCTGTCTGCAAACACAACACATGGCCAAACTTTTTACACTTCTTGCATTGCATTGGGTTTTGCACGAACGCTCTTATATATGTTACAGTGCCTTGCGAAAGTATTCGGTCCCCTTGAACTTTGCGACCTTTTGCCACATTTCAGGCTTCAAACATAAAGATATAAAACTGTATTTTTTTGTGAAGAATCAACAACAAGTGGGACACAATCATGAAGTGGAACGACATTTATTGGATATTTCAAACTTTTTTAACAAATCAAAAACTGAAAAATTGGGCGTGCAAAATTATTCAGCCCCCTTAATTTAATACTTTGTAGCGCCACCTTTTGCTGCGATTACAGCTGTAAGTCGCTTGGGGTATGTCTCTATCAGTTTTGCACATCGAGAGACTGACATTTTTTCCCATTCCTCCTTGCAAAACAGCTCGAGCTCAGTGAGGTTAGATGAAGAGCATTTGTGAACAGCAGTTTTCAGTTCTTTCCACAGATTCTCGATTGGATTCAGGTCTGGACTTTGACTTGGCCATTCTAACACCTGGATATGTTTATTTTTAATCCATTCCATTGTAGATTTTGCTTTATGTTTTGGATCAATGTCTTGTTGGAAGACAAATCTCCGTCCCAGTCTCAGGTCTTTTGCAGACTCCATCAGGTTTTCTTCCAGAATGGTCCTGTATTTGGCTCCATCCATCTTCCCATCAATTTTAACCATCTTCCCTGTCCCTGCGGAAGAAAAGCAGGCCCAAACCATGATGCTTCCACCACCATATTTGACAGTGGGCATGGTGTGTTCAGGGTGATGAGCTGTGTTGCTTTTACGCCAAACATAACGTTTTGCATTGTTGCAAAGTTCAATTTTGGTTTCATCTGAACAGAGCACCTTCTTCCACATGTTTGGTGTGTCTCCCAGGTGGCTTGTGGCAAACTTTAAACAACACTTTTTATGGATATCTTTAAGAAATGGCTTTCTTCTTGCCACTCTTCCATAAAGGCCAGATTTGTGCAATATACGACTGATTGTTGTCATATGGACAGAGTCTCCCACCTCAGCTGTAGATCTCTGCAGTTCATCCAGAGTGATCATGGGACTCTTGGCTGCATCTCTGATCAGTCTTCTCCTTGTATGAGCTGAAAGTTTAGAGGGACGGCCAGGTCTTGGTAGATTTGCAGTGGTCTGATACTCCTTCCATTTCAATATTATCGCTTGCACAGTGCTCCTTGGGATGTTTAAAGCTTGGGAAATCTTGTTGTATCCAAATCCGGCTTTAAACTTCTTCACAACAGTATCTCGGACCTGCCTGGTGTGTTCCTTGTTCTTCATGATGCTCTCTGCGCTTTTAACGGACCTCTGAGACTATCACAGTGCAGGTGCATTTATACGGAGACTTGATTACACACAGGTGGATTGTATTTATCATCATTAGTCATTTAGGTCAACATTGGATCATTCAGAGATCCTCACTGAACTTCTGGAGAGAGTTTGCTGCACTGAAAGTAAAGGGGCTGAATAATTTTGCACGCCCAATTTTTCAGTTTTTGATTTGTTAAAAAAGTTTGAGATATCCAATAAATGTCGTTCCACTTCATGATTGTGTCCCACTTGTTGTTGATTCTTCACAAAAAAATACAGTTTTATATCTTTATGTTTGAAGCCTGAAATGTGGCAAAAGGTCGCAAAGTTCAAGGGGGCAGAATACTTTCGCAAGGCACTGTATATATCCCAACATAATACAGATACACTTTGCTCCTTTTTCCCATTCTCCATGCGGGTCATGCGACATGCATTAACTACTCCTGGAATTTTTTGCCTAAGATATCGATTATCAATGTCCAACCGGACGCCAGAAATAACACCTTTTACTGGTGCCCTGCTCCGAAAATCAAAGCTGTTCACTTCATGTGTCGATATTTTCGCAAGCCACAATGCACGCTCCTTTTGCTATTTAGATACACACGATATCAATATCATACCATTCCTGGTTACTTTGATTGCATCCACTTTTCCCAATGCCTTCTTCACCATCCTCGTGACTTCAAAAGGGTTTCCCAAATAAACATCTTTATCCAAAAAATGTACTCCAACAAGGAATGATTCATCAGACTCATTTACCACAATAATTTGTCCACTCATCTTGCCACGCCCTGACCTTAGTTATCTCTGTTTTCTTGATATTTTGGTGAGGTCAGGGTGTGACTAGGGTGGGTACGCTAGTTTTTGTACTGTCTAGGGTTGTTGTAGGTCTAGGGGTTTTTGTATTTCTATGTTGGCCTGATATGGTTCTCAATCAGAGACAGCTGTTTATCGTTGTCTCTGATTGGGGATCATATTTAGGTAGCCATTTCCCTTTTGTGTTTTGAGGGATCTTGTCTATGTGTAGTTGCCTGGCAACACTTATTTGTATAGCGTCACGTGTTGTTTTTTTTGGTTAGTTTGGTCAGTGTTCATTCTTATAATAATAATAATGTACGTATACCACACTGCACGTTGGTCCGATTCATACGGCGAACGTGACACCTTTCTCGCTAACAGTACTCAACGCGCTTTCAGCTTCAAAAACTTCTGATTTCCCCATCTCACGGTCCTAAGGTGCAAGGTAACTCCTAGATAAACAATCCCCCACTTCTCTCTGTGCACTTCAAGAACTTGTCCGGGTTAACTTGTGTCATTGCTGTTCAGGTTCCAAAAACTATTAGGGCCAAATGAACATTTAAAAAAATACCAGCCATGGGTTGTGGTACTTGGAAACATTTTTTTTTGCAAGTGGCAATATTTAGAGAATAAAATCAAAATAACATTTCTTGAATAAAGATAAAAACGTTTGAGATTTTCTGTACATTAGGCGACCATTTTTCACAGCCATAATCACATGCGACTGCTGGTCATACTGTCGTTACACCACCACTGGCATCCCAGCCAGCTAGTACACAGGAGAGTTGTAAATCTAGTTTGTTCATTAGTGCTTGGAAAATTACATTTTAAAAGGAGGCAAATAATTAGTAGGAAAACCATTGTCATCAATTTTATGTCGCCAGACTGACTTTAGATGCAGTATAATGTTAGCTAGCTAGATTGAGGGGAGACCGGTGGATTTTAGATAGCTAGCTAACGTTAGCATTTATAACTATTTTTAATGAACGTTGCTCACTAATGACAACATCGTCACGTCTAAAGTAAATTAGACGACCTGAAAAAGATGGCAAAGTTGTATCCAACTTAATATTTGCCTACTTTAGCAATGGCATCATATTTCTAGGTCTAGTGTATTTTAGACTAAACAGTCTCCATTCAAAATGACTGGGTTCATCACGACTATTTACACAGGACATCTAGCAGTCCAGTTTGTAGCTAACGGTCCAGCTTCTTGAAGATGTCAATCATCAATATGTCGGATTTCCTGCGCGAACGCGGGGTCACAGAAGAGGTCCTCTCAAAGTTGGAGGAGCAAAAGGGGGGTTGTGTAGGTGGTGCAGTGGGTTAATAGAAGTGCCATTCATAGGGGTAGGAGAATCGCGCAGAGATCTGCTCGTTGTTTGCATGAAGAATGTTCTTCCTGACTTGATGCATGCTCACACCGATGGTAACCAAATTTGTTATCCAGATTACAGGTTCATAATTTATCAACAGATCATGGATCAGGTAAAAGTGGAAGTAGGCTAACACTTCCGCCCTACATGTCCGTGGTTAGGTGCTACATTGGTGTAGTATTTTTGCATGGACATGGAGTACTCTCTCAACAATAATTCCAGCAAATTGGTTATTAGAGTATGCATGCAGTTGTTCTTCACCACCACTAGCATATACTCCCGGTGCTATTTACCATGAGCATTTATGCTATTCTATGCTTCAAATGTAACCCATATTTATTCAAATTTTACATTGGAATATTTAGTTGGTCTTTGTAAGTTAAACAGTCAGACACTGCCATCACTGCTTCTCAAACATGATCTTTCATATTTGAAGGGACATTATCTTCAGTTGTGAACAAAATAATCTTGTTCGGGCCTCCCGGGTGGCGCTGTGGTCTAGAGCACTGCACTGCAGCGCTAGCTGTGCCACCAGAGACTCTGGATTTGCGCTCAAGCTCTGTCGCAGCCATTCGCGACCAGGAGGTCCGTGGGGCGACGCACAATTGGCCTAGCGTCGTCCGGGTTAGGGAGGGTTTGGCCGGTAAGGATATCCTTGTCTCATCGCACACCAGCGACTCCTGTGGCGGGCCGGGTGCAGTGCACACTAACCAAGGTTGACAGGTGCACGGTGTTTCCTCCGACACATTGGTGCGGCTAGCTTCCGGGTTGGATGTGCGCTGTGTTAAGAAGCAGTGCGGCTTGGTTGGGTTGTGTTTCGGAGAACACATGACTTTCGACCATCGTCTCTCCCGAGCCCGTACGGGAGTTGTAGCGATGAGACAAGATAGTAACTACTAACAATTGGGGAGAACAAAAGGGGCTAAAATAAAATACAAATAATAATAATAATAATCTTGTACGCACAACATGTGTCTGCTAAATAGGCACCACTGATTCGGCTGGACAAGCACTGATATACATGAAATCATCCAAGTGTGCTTGTGTAAGGGTTGAAATTGACTACGTAAATACAGTACTAGTCAAAGGTTTGGACACACTTACTCATTGCAGAGTTTCTTTATTTGTACTATTTTCTACATTGTAGAACAATAGTGAAGACATCAAAACTATGAAATAACACACATAATGTAATAACCAAAAGTGTGTTAAACAAATCAAAATATATTTGAGATTCTTCACAGTAGCCACCCTTGAAAAGTAGCCAAGCACTCCGTAGCCGATGTAAGACCTTTTAAACAGGTCAACATTCACAAGGCCGCAGGGCCAGACGGATTACCAGGACGTGTACTCTGAGCATGTGCTGACCAGCTGACAAGTGTCTTCACTGACATTTTCAACCTGTCCGTAATAGCAACATGGTCTCAAGCAGACCACCATAGTCGCATTGACCAAGAACACTAAGGTAACCTGCCTAAATGACTACCGACCCGTAGCACTCATGTCTGTAGCCCTGAAATGCTTTGAAAGGCTGGTCATGGCTCACATCAACACCCTTATCCCAGAAACCCTAGACCCACTCCAATTTGCATACCGCACCAACAGATCCACAGATGACGCATCTCTATTGCACTCCACACTGCCCAATCCCACCTGGACAAAAGGAACACCTACGTGAGAATGCTATTCATTGACTACAGCTCAGCGTTAAACACCATAGTGCCCTCAAAACTAATTACTAAGCCAAGGACCCTGGGATTAAACACCTCCCTCTGCAACTGGATCCTGGACTTCCTGACGGGCCGCCCCCAGCTGGTGAAAGTAGGTAACAACATATCTGCCACGCTGATCCTCAACATGGGGGCCCCTCAGGGGTGCATGCTATGTCCTCTCCTGTACTCCCTGTTCACCCATGACTGCATGGCCAGACTCCAACACCGTCATTAAGTTTGCCGATGACACAACAGTGTCACCGACAACAATGGGAGGAGGTCAGAGTCCTGGCCGTGTGGTGCCAGGATAACAACCTCTCCCTCAAAGTGATCAAGACAAAGGAGATGATTGTGGACTACAGGAAAAGGAGGATCGACCACGCCCCCATTCTCATCGACAGGGCTGTGGTGGAGCAGGTTGAGAGCTTCAAGTTCCTTGGTGTCCACATCACCAACAAACTATCATGATCCAAACACACCAAGACAGTCGTGAAGAGGGCACGAAAAAACATATTCCCCCTCAGGAGACTGAAGAGATATGGCTTGGGTCCTCAGATCCTCAAAAAGTTATTCAGCTGCACCATCGGGAGCACTGGTTACATCACTGTCTGGTATGGCAACTGCTTGGTCTCCGACCGCAAGGCATTACAGAGGGTAGTGCATACAGTAAATATATATATTTGTGTGTTTATACAACGGGTGTATAATTTTATTTTATTTGCATTTCACCTTTATTTCACCAGGTAGGCTAGTTGAGAACAAGTTCTCATTGACAATTGCGACCTGGCCATCATAAAGCAAAGCAGTTCGACAGATACAATGACACAGAGTTACACATGGAGTAAAACAAACATACAGTCAATAATACAGTATAAACAAGTCTATATACGATGTGAGCAAATGAGGTGAGAAGGGAGGTAAAGGCAAAAAAAGGCCATGGTGGCAAAGTAAATACAATATAGCAAGTAAAACACTGGAATGGTAGATTTGCAATGGAAGAATGTGCAAAGTAGAAATAAAAAATAATGGGGTGCAAAGGAGCAAAATAAATAAATAAATTAAATACAGTAGGGAAAGAGGTAGTTGTTTGGGCTAAATTATAGGTGGGCTATGTACAGGTGCAGTAATCTGTGAGCTGCTCTGACAGTTGGTGCTTAAAGCTAGTGAGGGAGATAAGTGTTTCCAGTTTCAGAGATTTTTGTAGTTCGTTCCAGTCATTGGCAGCAGAGAACTGGAAGGAGAGGCGGCCAAAGAAAGAATTGGTCTTGGGGGTAACTAGAGAGATATACCTGCTGGAGCGTGTGCTACAGGTGGGAGATGCTATGGTGAACAGCGAGCTGAGATAAGGGGGGACTTTACCTAGCAGGGTCTTGTAGATGACATGGAGCCAGTGGGTTTGGCGACGAGTATGAAGCGAGGGCCAGCCAACGAGAGCGTACAGGTCGCAATGGTGGGTAGTATATGGGGCTTTGGTGACAAAACGGATGGCACTGTGATAGACTGTCTCCAATTTGTTGAGTAGGGTATTGGAGGCTATTTTGTAAATGACATCGCCAAAGTCGAGGATTGGTAGGATGGTCAGTTTTACAAGGGTATGTTTGGCAGCATGAGTGAAGGATGCTTTGTTGCGAAATAGGAAGCCAATTCTAGATTTAACTTTGGATTGGAGATGTTTGATATGGGTCTGGAAGGAGAGTTTACAGTCTAACCAGACACCTAAGTATTTGTAGTTGTCCACGTATTCTAAGTCAGAGCCGTCTAGAGTACTGTCACCACTGATAAATCCACTATAATTGAGAATTTCTATAAGCATTTTTCTTTGGCTGGCCATGCTTTCCACCTGGCTACCCCTACCCCGGTCACCAGCACTGCACCCCCCACAGCAACTTGCCCAAGCCTTCCCCATTTCTCCTTCTCCCAAATCCAGTCAGCTGATGTTCTGAAAGAGCTGCAAAATCTGGAACCCTACAAATCAGCCGGGCTAGACAATCTGGATCCTGTCCAGGTAAATCTCATAATGAGGCGGAGGTGCGTGTTATGATGGTTGTCAGGGCCAGTGATTAGTAAACCAGCGACGTCGAGGGGGAGTAGTAGAAGACATGACAGGGTTGGTCTAATCCGGAATGCTTATTTGTTACTTTTATTTCTTATTCTTATTTTTTTTAGGTATTTTTTTAAACTGCTTTGTTGGCTAGAGCTTGTAAGTAAGCAATTCACCGTAAGGTATTATATTTCGGCGCATATGACAAATCAAATTTGATGTATTGGTTAGAACCGCATTCCAGCCAATGTCTATTCCATAAGTTACCACCGGCTAAATCTATGACATTAAAATGCTTATTTACTCTGTTCCATCTGACTGCGCAATCCACTGTCTCAACAGCCCAGCCAAGTAATTTCTAAACTTCATCTCCACTATAAAAATAATAAAAATATTATCTCACATTTTTTTTAGACTAACATTTATTTTACAACAGCGGAGATTTGAGTAAACCTTGCAGTTTGTCTCCGACATTTGGATTCAAAATCGATCTCCAGCTGTCCTATAGTAATGAATGTGTCGAAACAAACCACCGCATTTAACCATGGCAAGGTGACTGGGAATATGGCTGAATACAAACAGTGCAGTTATTCCCACAGTAAGGCAGTCAAACAGGCAAAACGTCAGTACAGAGACAAAGTGGAGTCGCAATTCACGGCTCAGACACGTGATGTATGTGGCAGGGTCTACCGACAATCACGGGTTACAAAGGGAAAACCAGCCATGTCGTGGACACCGATGTCTTGCTCCCGGACAAGATAAACAGCTTCTTCGCCCGCATTGAGGATAACACAGTGTCTCCGGCGCATCCCGCACCCAAGGACTGTGGGCTCTCGTTCTCCGTGGCAAACGTGAGTAAGACATTTAAACGTCTTAAACATCGCAAGGTTGCCGGGCCAGACGGCATCCCGGGCCGAGTCCTCAGAGCATGCTGTGACCAGCTGGCTGGAGTGTTTACGGACATATTCAATCTCTCCCTATCCCAGTCTGCTGTACCCACTTGCTTCAAATGTCCACCATTGTTCCTGTACCCAGGAAGCAAAGGAAACTGAACTAAATGATTATTTCCCCGTAGCACTCACTTCTGTCATCATGAAGTGCTTTCAGAGGCTAGTTGAGGATCATATCACCTCTACCTTACCTGATACCCTAGACCCACTTCAATTTGCATACCGCCCCAATAGATCCACAGACGATGCAATCGCCTTCGCACTGTACTGTATACTGTCCTATCCCATCTGGACGAGAGGAAAACCTATGTAAGAATGCTGTTCATTGACTATAGCTCAGCCTTCAACACTATAATACCCTCCAAGCTCATCATTAAGCTTGAGGCCCTCCGTCTGAACCCCACCCTGTGCAACCTGGACTTCCTGACGGGCCGTTCCCAGTTGGTGAAGTTAGGAAACAACATCTCCACTTCGTTTATCCACAACACACCAATATATCCTAACAACATACAAATATATCCTCCAAACACCAGCTTCTCTGACTTTATCACTTTATCGCTTTTTTCTCTGAAATGTTGTGCACAAATGTGTGTAACACCCCTCTTAGTAAGCATTTCTCATTTGCTAAGATTATCCATCCACCTGACAGGTGTGGCATATCAAGAAGCTGATTAAACAGCATGATCATTACACAGGTGCACCTTGCACTGGGGACAATAGAAGGCCACTCTAAAATGTGCAGTTTTGTCACTCAACACAATGCCACCAATGTCTCAGGTTTTGAGGAGCGTGCAATTGGCATGCTGCCTGCAGGAATGTCCACCAGAGCTGTTGCCAGATAATTTAATGTTAATTTCTCTACCATAAGCTGCCTCCAACGTGATGTCAGCCATTGAGCATGTTTGGAATGCTCTGGATTGACGTGTACGACAGCATGTTACAGTTCCCATCAATATCCAGCAACTTCTCACAGCTATTGAAAAGGAATGGGACAACATTCCACAGACCACAATCAACAGCCTGAATAATTCTATGCGAAGATGTGTCACGCACCATGAGGCAAATAGTGGTCACACCCCTACTTTTTTTAAAGGTATCTGTGACCAACAGTTGGATATCTGTATTCCCAGTCATGTGAAATCCATAGAATAGGGCCTAAGGAATTTATTTCAATTTACTGATTTCCTTATATGAACTGCAGCTCAGTAAAATCTTTGAAATTGTTGTATGTTGCGTTAAAAGTTTTGTTCAGTGTACACACACACACACACACACACACACACACACACACACACACACACACACACACACACACACACTGGTGGAAAAAGTACACAATTGTCATACTTCAGAAAAAGTAAAGATACCTTCATTAATATAAAATGACTAAAGTAGAAGTCACCCTGTAAAATACTACTTGAGTAAAATTATGTTTTTAAATGTACTTAAAGGAAAGGTTCACCCATTTGAATGTTATATTGTTTTTGTGCATCTCCGAGTGAAGTTCTATCGATTCCTAGTGTCATTACATGTTTTCATGTGTAGCTGAGTTATTGGTGTTCAGGGTCTAGCACATTTCTCTTATTTGTCTGCCTCTTTAGTCCAGGGTGCACTGCATGGTGCTGTTGCCAGAGATATTATTGAAAGGAGATAGAAATACAGTGAATGAAAGAAAGTACAATGCCAAACCCAGCAGACTGTAGTCCAATTGTGTTCATGTTGTCAAGCTGCGTCACGGTGGAGTGATGCAGAGATGGTTGTCCTTCTGGAAGGTTCTCCCATCTCCACAAAGGAACTATTGCATGTAGCAACGTTTGGTTTATTTCTTACTAGCTATTTAGTCAGCCAGCCTATAGAGAGATCATTGCATTGTGGATTTTGCAGTTAACCTGAGCTGCAACAGATTTCCACAACAATTGCCACCAACCTTATTATAATTTTTCCTTTAAGTACAGTGGTGGAAGAAGTGGTGGTGGAAGAAGTACTCAATTGTGACAGAATACCAGCACACTCCAACAATTATGAATGCAGTATTTGTGTTTAGTGAGTCAGAGGCAGTAGGGATGACAACGCATTACATTGATATGTGGTGTGAATTAGACCATAATTCTGTCCTGCCTGAGCATTCTAAATGTAACAAGTACTTTTTGGTGTGAGGGAAAATGTATGGGAGTAAAAAGTACACTACATATGTAGTGGAGTAAAAGTAAAAGTTGTCAAAAAAAGAAATAGTAAAATACAGGTCCGCCAAAATAACTACTTATTTAGTACTTTAAAGTATTTGTATTTTAGTACTTTACACCACTGTATAAAGTACCACCGTATAAAGTACTTGAATTTCATTATAATTAAGCACCTTGTTTATGTACAGCTATGTATAATTATGAAGCCATCTATTGGAATGTTCTTGCCACTTGTTCTTTCTGCATTTTCTTTAACTTAAAAAAAAACATTTTTACCTTTAACTTAAGATAACCACCATTGCACATTTTAAACAATTTGGGGGGATATAGTTGCTCTAAGGGTTCTTAATTATGAGTTAATGTTATGGTAAAAACTGTATTGTCACCGCCTGCTGCATGATAATAATGCAACACAGTCAGTTTTGGTTCGTTGTTCTTGTCTGCTGAAATGACCTATGCCATTGATTTACTGTGTTGTCAGTATTCAAAGCAAATTTTACTTTCAGAAGTTGTTTTCTATGCAGTTATCCACATCAGGGCAGTGTAATGAGGATAAAATAATGAAATAAAAATGTACACTATTTTCAATGCTTAGAATTTTATATCATATTTTCTTTCTCCACAGATTTACAAAGATGTTGTCCTGCTCATGAAAGATTCAGATATGGCCATCTACACTTGGAGACAGGATTGCTCGTCAATTTCTGCCGAAGTCAAAAACCAGTCTCAAAACAACAATTTTGGCTTTTTGAAAAAGCTGAAACTAAGAAAGCAATGTGGAAGAGGATCCCCAACCCTCTCAACTCAAAGGAAGCAGACCAGAGTAAGATCAAGCACTCACAGTATTGAAGTAGGGTGGATTCACATTGATAACAAGGAGACCAAACAAGTCAGAGCAATGCAAGAAGGAGGCACCAGAAAGGTTATTACGGACTATAGAGCAGGAGTTACCGAGACAGTGAAAGTGGAAAGGGTTATTTTCTTCCCCAACGGACAATGCAGCAAAGGCCTTGAGACTGACTTTGTGTTTGAGGTGTGGGACTTCAAGCAAAACACAATTCCAGCTGATGTTTCCATTGGCACAATCTGAGACAGTCAAGCTACCCAAGTTTCGTTTCTATATTGCAATTAAGCCATTCAAGAGTTTGAAGACATTTAAATATCTGAGCCTTTGAGTGATGGGTCTCACAATGAGGATGATGATGATAATGATGACAGCACTGAGTTCCTTGTCTCGGATGAATACCAAACATCAGAGGTCAGTCAACATGGGCCAAGCATCTCTGATTACCCAGTCAGCATATATATCCCCATAATCTTCAACCACCCAGTGCAGTAGCAGAGAGAACAGTCTATGACTAGGGGGGCTGGAGTCTTTGACAATTTTTAGGCCTTCCTCTGACACCGCCTGGTATAGAGGTCCTGGATGGCAGGAAGTACTGGGCCGTTTGCACTACATTATGGCCTTCCTCTTGCATTTAAAAGATGATGGTTGTTTTTTTCTTTGTATTATCTTTTACCAGGTCTATTGTGTTATATTCTCTTACATTCCTTTCACATTTCCACAAACTTCAATGTGTCTCCTTTCCAATGGTACCAGGAATATGCATGTCCTTGTTTCAGGACCTGAGCTACAGGCAGTTAGATTTGGGTAGGTAGGTCATTATAGGTATTTTTTTTTTGTTGAAATGGGGCGGAACCATAAGAGGTTTTAAATGTTTCCTAAAGTCTGAGTGCAGACAAGATGATGTTAGGATGCTGCTTTATTGAACAAAGTTCACTTCAGTCTCAACGTCAACAGTGAAGAGGTGACTCAGGGATGCTGGCCTTCTAGGCAGAGTTCCTCTCTCCAATGTCTGTGTTGTTTTGCCCATCTTAATCTTTTATTTTTATTGGCCAGTCTGAGATATGTATGTTTCTTTGCAACTCTGCCTAGAAGGCCAGCATCCCAGAGTCGCCTCTTCACTGTTGACGTTGAGACGGGTGTACTTGTCCTCTTGCTCAGTTGGGCACCGGGGCCTCCCACTCCTCTTTCTATTCTGGTTAGAGACAGTTTGCACATTGTTCTTTGAAGGGAGTTTGACACAGCGTTGTTCGAGATATTCAGTTTCTTGGAAATTTCTCGTATGGAATAGTCTTCATTTTTCAGAACAAGAATAGACTGACGAGTTTCAGAAGAAAGTTCTTTGTTTCTGGCCATTTTGAGCCTGTAATCGAACCCACAAATGCTGATGCTTTAGATACTCAATTAGTCTAAAGAAGGACAGTTTTATTGCTTCTTTAATCAGACCAACAGTTTTCAGTTGTGCTAACATTGTTGCAAAAAGGGCTTTCTAATGATCAATTAGCCTTTTAAAATGATACATTTGGATTAGCTAACACAACGTGCTATTGGAACACAAGAGTGATGGTTGCTGATAATAGGCCTCTGTAAGCCTGTGTAGATATTTCATAATCTGCAGTTTCCAGCTACAATAGTCATTTACAACATTAACAATGTCTACACTGCATTTCTGATTATTTTTTTCTTATTTTAATGGACAAAAAATTAGCTTTTCTTTCAAAAACAAGGACATTTCTAAGTGACCCCAAACTTTTGAATGGTAGTGTATATTATTTTATTCTTGTAATATTGACACTTTATTCTCATCATATTGACACTTTTTTTCTTGTAATATTGCCACTTTATTCACAAAATATTGCCACATTATTCTCAACATTTTCCACTGGATTCTCTAAATATTGCCACTTTATTCACAACATACAATTTAGGATTTATTCTTGAAATATTGCCACTTTTGTCACAAAACATTGACACTTTATTGACAAAATATTTCAACTTTTTTCAAGAAATATTGCCATTTTATTTTCAAAAAATTGGCACTTTATAAGTACCACCACCTCTCACAGTTTTTTTTCTCTCTTGAATTGGCCCTAACACTTTTCTGTATTCAGGTGATTCTAGCTGATTATAAATAGGTATCACTCAATTTGCAACCAGATGTTTGTTTAGATATTCACTGAAAGACATCTCTAAACAACACGAGCAGAATTGCAAAATGCGAGAGCTTCCACATTTTGACCAAATGTTTCATTTCGTGAACATTCAAAGGAATGACATTGTTCTGCAAGCTTACCTGCTAGTTAAATAGCTTGCCTTAGCTAGTATGTAGTTAGTCTGTTAGCCCATTCATGTACTGTACAGTCTTAGCCTTTGATACGCTCCCCTTAACATTACAAAAACAGTGTTCTATGCCTATGATAAGATTTACTGGCATGATGATCTTCTAAGTTATTCCAAACATAAGCATACAATACTCTGGTTGTGAGTTGATAATATGCTGCTGTTTTATTGTATGCCGTCTAACGTAAGTGTTGATGGTCTTGTACATTGTATCATTGTCTTCTATGATATGTTCAACCTGTCACTTTCCCATTCTGTAGTCCCCACCTGCTTTAAGGAAACCACCAACTCAGATACCTCCTGCACCTCGACCTCTTGCTTTGGCCTGTGTTTTCCGAAGTTGTATTTTTTATTTTGTTCATAAGTGCTTGTGTCAATACCTAGCTAGCTAGCTAGGTTGCAACGGAGCCTGCTTTGCCTGGAATAGCTAACAAACATTTCCAGCGCTGTAGAAGCTATGTTTATTACACTCTTGTCCGGGACAATATTGACAGTCCGGAGTTACAATGCGGCAATTATTTGCTAGAGGAGGATTACAGGAATGAAGTGCTTATTCTTAGCAAGCAAATCTTATTTCTGCTCAAACTCAACTCTTATGGCTGGATGCCGCTCAGGCCTGATGGATGTTTCCTTGCCTTGTCATCTGTCCCTATCCGAATGGCCTGTGCTACCTGGAACTTGCCTGCCAAGGAAGTCATCTCCATCTGCTTCCTCTTCTCCATCCTGAAGTGAAGTAGAGAACAGCAAGAAGATTGGAACAATCAGTGCTCGTGGAAACCGAAGGCAGAGGCATGCTGTTAAGTGGACGGGAGTGACTTTGAGAGGTTTGGAGCAGATTGACTTCAGGAATAGCTTCGCTGCACTGGTGCCTGATGTGTGGCTGTGGCTGTGACAGTGATACTGACTCCATCAGCTGCTTCTTTTCCCTCGATCTGGATCTGACGGGGCACAGCCTGCTGTGGGAGGTCTGGACCTATCGCTGGGAGCAGCGGGCGTACTGCTTATCTGCTTATCGTGCGCCCGTGAAAGGTTCAATGAATTGTGTGAGGGGTAGGAATGGGCGGATTTCTCCATTCCCTTCTCCTGCCGTTGTATTGGGCAGTTCATTGGTGAGAAATGTCTGGAGCAAAAACGTTGTGCTATCCGGGAGCAAGAGTACAGGACATCAATAAGCTGCTCTCATTTTAAACCAGCATTAGGAATTTGAGTTATCTTAGTTCATGTGGGATTCAATGACATTATGAATGGCAGCTCAGAACATCTGAAGATAGATTTTAAAGAACTGATTGGGTCACTGCTTGAAACCAACAAACGCCCCATAATATCTGGTCTTCTGCCCTCCCTAAATCGTGGCATTGAATGTTTCAGTAGACTTTTAGCCCTTTATTACTGGCTACGAGACTATTGCAGCTCTAACATTTTTTGAAAATTATGATACCTTCTGGAAACAAAGCTCGTTTTATAAGGAGGATGGGATCCACCCAAATAATTTAGGTTCCTGGATACTTTCACAGCATTATAATGCTGTGTTGAGACAGAGAAGTATATTTTCTGGTTGATATGAATATTGACTGGCTTTCATCAGGCTGCCCACTCAAAAGAATGCTTCAAACTGTAACTAGTGCATGCAACCTGGATCAGGTTATCAGTCAACCTTCCAGGGTAGTTACAAATAGCGCAGGAATTAAATCATCAACATGTATCGATAATATCTTTACTAATGCTGCAGAAAATGGGTTTAAAGCAGTATCCAAATCCATCGGATGTAGTGATCACAATATAGTAGCCATATCTAGGAAAACCAAAGTTCCAAAGGCTGGGCCAAATTTAGTGTATAAGAGGTCATACAAGACGTTTTGAAGTGATTCCTATGTTGTTGATGTAAAGAATATTTGTTGGTCTGTGGTTTGTAACGAGGAGCAACCAGACGCTGCACTTGACTCATTTATGAAATTGCTTATACCAGTTACTAATAAGCATGCACCCACTAAGAAAATGACTGTAAAAACTGTTAAATACCAGTGGATTCATAAGGAAATTAACAATTTTATGGATGAGGCAAAAGGAATGTTAAATACAGTGGCTTACGAAAGTATTCGCCCCCCTTGGCATTTTTCCTATTTTGTTGCCTTACAACCTGGAATTAAAATAGATTTCTGTGGGGTTTGTATTATTTGATTTACACAACATGCCTACCACTTTGGAGGTACAAAATATTTTTTGTAAGACAAAAACAGAGAACTTGAGCGGCATAACTTCACCCCCCCAAAGTCAATACTTTGTAGAGCCACCTTTTGCAGCAATTACAGCTGCAAGTCTCTTGGGGTATGTCTCTATAAGCTTGGCACATCTAGCCACTGTAATTTTGCCCATTCTTCAAGGAAAAACGGCTCCAGCTCCTTTAAGTTGGATGGGTTCCGCTGGTGTACAGCAATTTAAGTCATACCACAGTTTCTCAATTGGATTTAGGTCTGGGCTTTGACTTGGCAATTCCAATACATTTAAATGTTTCCCCTTAAACCACTCAAGTGTTGTTTCAGCAGTATGCGTAGGGTCATTGTCCTGCTGGAAGATGAACCTCCATCCCAGTCTCAAATCTCTGGAAGACTGAAACACGTTTCCCTCAAGAATTTCCCTGTATTTAGCTCCATCCATCATTCCTTCAATACTGACCAGTTTCCCAGTCCCTGCTGATGAAAAACATCTCCACAGCATGATGCTGCCACCACTATGTGCATGGTGTTCTCGGGGTGATGGGAGGTGTTGTATTTGCGCCAGACATAGTTTTTTCCTTGATGGCCAAAAAGCTCATTTTTAGTCTCATCTGACTCGAGTACCTTCTTCCATATGTTTGTGGAGTCTCCCACATGCCTTTTGGCGAACACCAAACATGTTTGCTTATTTTGTTCTTTAAGCAATGGCTTTTTTCTGGCCACTCTTCCGTAAAACCCAGCTCTGTGGAGTATATGGCTTAAAGTGGTCCCATGGACAGATACTCCAATCCCTGCTGTGGAGTTGTGCAGCTCCTTCAGGGTTATCTTTGGTCTCTTTGTTGCCTCTCTGATTAATGCCCTCCTTGCCTGGTCCGTGAGTTTTGGTGGGTGGCCCATTCATTGCAGGTTTGTTGTGATGCCATATTCTTTATTTTTTAATAATGGATATAATGGTGCTCCATGGGATTTTCAAAGTTTTGGATATTTTTTATAACTCAACCATGATCTGTACGTCTCCATAACTTTGTCCCTGACCTGTTTGGAGAGCTCCTTGGTCTTCATGGTGCCGCTTGCTTGGTGGTGTCCCTTGCTTAGTTGTGTTGCAGACTCTGGGGCCTTTCAGAACAGGTGTATATATACTGAGATCATGTGACACTTAGATTGCACACAGGTGTACCTTATTTAACTAATTATGTGACTTCTGAAGGTTATTGGTTGCACCAGATCTTATTTAGGGGCTTCATAGCAAAGGGAGTGAATACATATTGCATGTTGTAGTACAACAAAATAGGAAAAACAACAAGGGGGATGAATACTTTTGCAAGGCACTGTAAGTCTGGCTGCACAACCGATTGGCAAACGTACTGCAAATTGAGAAATCATGTGACTAAACTGAATAAAAAAAGAATAATTTACATTATGAAACAAAGATAATTGGCATAAACAATAATAGTAAAAAGCCTTGGAGCACCTTAAATACAATTTTGGGCAAGAAGGCAAATTCAGCTCCATCATTAATTGAATCAGATGGCTCATTCATCACAAAACCCACTGATATTGCCAACTACTTTAAAGATTTTTTTCAGTGGTAAGATTTGCAAACTTAGGCATGACATGCCAGCAACAAATGCTGACACTACACATCCAAGTATAACTGATCAAATTGTGAAAGACAAGCGTTGTAATTTTGAATTCCGTAAAGTAAGTGTCGAAGCAGTGAAAAAACGATTGTTGTCTATCAACAATGACAAGCCACCGGGGTCTGACAACTTGGATGGAAAATTACTGAGAATAATAGCAGATGATATTGTCTCTACCATTTGCCATATCTTCAATCCAAGCCAGCTAGAAAGTGTGTGCCCTCAGGCCTGGAGGGAAGCTAAAGTATTTCCGCTACCCAAGAATAGTAAAGCCCCCTTTACTGGCTCAAATAGCTGAGCAATCAGCTAATCAGCAATCAGCCTGTTTACCAACCCTTAGTAAACTTTTGGAAAAAATTGTGTTTGACCAGATACAATGCTCCTTTAATGTAAGAAAATTGACAACATATTTTTAGCATGCTTATAGGGAAGGACGTTCAACAAGCACTTACACAAACGACTGATGATTGGCTGAGAGAAATTGATGATGAAAAGATTGCGGGAGCTGTTTTAATAGACTTCAGTGCGACATTTTGACATTGTCGATCATAGTCTGCTGATGGCTTTACAACCCCTTATATATTGTGGATAAGGAGTTACCTGTCTAACAGAACAGTTGTGATTCATATGTTGATGATATAAATAATATTTACTGGTCTGGGGTGCGTAATGAGGAGCAACCAGATTCTGCACTTGATGCATTTATGAAACTACTTATTCCAGTTACTAATAAGCCATTAAGAAAATGACTGTAAAAACAGTTAAGTTCCCTTGGATTGATGAGGAATAGGGGTGAAAAAACGATTGTTGTCTATCAACAATGACAAGCCACGAGGGTCTGACAGCTTGGATGGAAAATTACTGAGGATAATAGCAGACGATATCGTCACTCCTATTTGCCACATCTTCAATTTAAGCCAACTAGAGAGTGTGTGCCCTCAGGCCTGGAGGGAAGCTAAAGTGTTTCCGCTACCCAAGAAGAGTAAAGCCCCCTTTACTGGCTCAAATAGCCGAGCAATCAGCTTGTTACCAACCTTTAGTAAACCTCTGGAAAAAATTGTGTGCGACCAGATACAATGCTATTTTACAGTAGACAAATTAAACATAAATTAAGCATGCTTATAGGAAAGGACACTCAACAAGTACAACACTTACACAAATGACTGATGATTGGCTGAGAGAAAGTGTTACGGTGCGTGAATGAGGACCCAAAAGCGAATTAATGTAAACAGAGCTTCTTTAATAACCAAACATAGGTAGGCTCAGATGGACCGGCAGATCAGGACAGGACAAGGTTGCAGCAAACATGACGATAGTCTGGTTCAGGCATGACTAACACAAACAAGAATCCGACAAAGACAGGAGCAGAAAGAGAGAGAGATATAGAGACCTAATCAGAGGGAAAAAGGGAACAGGTGGGAAAAGGGGTGAACGAGGTAGTCAGAGAAGACAAGGGACAGCTGGGGGAAAGAGGGGGAGAAAAGGTAACCTAACACGACCAGCAGAGGGAGACAGGGTGAAGAGAAAGGACAGAAACAAGACACAACATGACAGTACATGACAGTACCCCCCCACTCACCGAGCGCCTCCTGGCGCACTCGAGGAGGAAGCCTGGCGGCAACGGAGGAAATCATCGATCAGCGCACGGTCCAGCACGTCCCGAGAGGGAACCCAACTCCTCTCCTCAGGACCGTACCCCTCCCAATCTACTAGGTACTGATGACCACGGCCCCGAGGACGCATGTCCAAAATCCTACGGACCCTGTAGATGGGTGCGCCCTCGACAAGGATGGGGGGGGGGGGGGGGGCAAGACGAGCGGGGGCGCGAAGAACGGGCTTGACACAGGAGACATGGAAGACCGGGTGGACGCGACGAAGATATCGCGGCAGAAGAAGTCGCACTGCGACAGGGTTAATGATTTGAGAAATACGGAACGGACCAATGAACCGCGGGGTCAACTTGCGAGAAGCGGTCTTAAGGGGAAGGTTCTGAGTGGAGAGCCAAACTCTCTGACCGCGACAATATCTTGGACTCTTAGTTCTACGCTTATTAGCAGCTCTCACAGTCTGCGCCCTATAACGGCAAAGTGCAGACCTGACCCTCTTCCAGGTGCGCTCGCAACGTTGGACAAAAGCCTGAGCGGAGGGGACGCTGGACTCGGCGAACTGAGATGAGAACAGCGGAGGCTGGTACCCGAGGCTACTCTGAAAAGGAGATAGCCCGGTCGCAGACGAAGGAAGCGAGTTGTGGGCGTATTCTGCCCAGGGGAGCTGTTCTGACCAAGACGCAGGGTTGCGAAAAGAAAGACTGCGTAAGATGCGACCAATAGTCTGATTGGCCCGTTCTGCTTGACCGTTAGACTGGGGGTGAAAGCCGGAAGAGAGACTGACGGAAGCCCCAATCAAACGGCAAAACTCCCTCCAAAATTGAGACGTGAATTGCGGACCTCTGTCCGAAACGACGTCTGACGGAAGGCCATGAATTCTGAAAACATTCTCGATGATGATTTGTGCCGTCTCTTTAGCAGAAGGAAGCTTAGCAAGGGGGATAAAATGAGCCGCCTTAGAGAACCTGTCGACAACCGTAAGAATAACAGTCTTCCCCGCTGACGAAGGCAGTCCGGTGACAAAATCTAAGGCGATGTGAGACCACGGTCGAGAGGGAATGGGAAGCGGCCTGAGACGGCCAGCAGGAGGGGAGTTACCGGACTTAGTCTGCGCGCAGACCGAACAAGCAGCCACGAAGCGACGCGTGTCATGCTCCCGGGTGGGCCACCAAAAACGCTGGCGAATGGAAGCAAGCGTACCCCGAACGCCAGGGTGGCCGGCTAACTTGGCAGAGTGAGCCCACTGAAGAACGGCCAGACGAGTAGGAACGGGAACGAAAAGAAGGTTCCTAGGACAGGCGCGCGGCGACGGAGTTTGAGTGAGTGCTTGCTTTACCTGCCTCTCAATTCCCCAGACAGTCAACCCGACAACACGCCCCTCAGGGAGAATCCCCTCGGGGTCAGTGGAGGCTACTGAAGAACTGAAGAGACGAGATAAAGCATCAGGCTTGGTGTTCTTAGAGCCCGGACGATAAGAAATCACGAACTCGAAACGAGCGAAAAACAGCGCCCAGCGCGCCTGACGCGCATTAAGTCGTTTGGCAGAACGGATGTACTCAAGGTTCCTATGGTCAGTCCAAACGACAAAAGGAACGGTCGCCCCCTCCAACCACTGTCGCCATTCGCCTAGGGCTAAGCGGATGGCGAGCAGTTCGCGGTTTCCCACATCATAGTTACGTTCCGACGGCGACAGGCGATGAGAAAAATACGCGCAAGGGTGGACCTTGTCGTCAGAGAGGGAGCGCTGAGAAAGAATGGCTCCCACGCCCACCTCTGACGCGTCAACCTCGACAACGAACTGTCTAGTGACGTCAGGTGTAACAAGGATAGGTGCGGATGTAAAACGATTCTTGAGGAGATCAAAAGCTCCCTGGGCGGAAACGGACCACCTAAAGCACGTCTTGACAGAAGTAAGGGCTGTGAGAGGAGCTGCCACCTGACCGAAATTACGGATGAAACGACGATAGAAGTTCGCTAAGCCGAGAAAGCGCTGCAGCTCGACGCGTGACTTAGGGACGGGCCAATCAATGACAGCTTGGACCTTAGCGGGATCCATCTTAATGCCTTCAGCGGAAATAACAGAACCGAGAAATGTGACGGAGGAGGCATGAAAAGAGCACTTCTCAGCCTTCACAAAAAGACAATTCTCTAAAAGGCGCTGGAGGACACGTCGAACGTGCTGAACATGAATCTGGAGTGACGGTGAAAAAATCAGGATATCGTCAAGGTAAACGAAAACAAAGATGTTCAGCATGTCTCTCAGGACATCATTGACTAATGCCTGAAAGACAGCTGGAGCGTTAGCGAGGCCGAAAGGAAGAACCCGGTATTCAAAGTGCCCTAACGGAGTGTTAAACGCCGTCTTCCACTCGTCCCCCTCCCTGATGCGCACAAGATGGTAAGCGTTACGAAGGTCCAACTTAGTGAAAAACCTGGCTCCCTGCAGGATCTCGAAGGCTGAAGACATAAGAGGAAGCGGATAACGATTCTTCACTGTTATGTCATTCAGCCCTCGATAATCTATGCAGGGGCGCAGGGACCCGTCCTTCTTCTTAACAAAAAAAAACCCCGCTCCGGCGGGAGAGGAGGAGGGGACTATGGTACCGGCGTCAAGAGCTACAGACAAATAATCTTCGAGAGCCTTACGTTCGGGAGCCGACAGAGAGTATAGTCTACCCCGGGGGGGAGTGGTTCCCGGAAGGAGATCAATACTACAATCATACGACCGGTGTGGAGGAAGAGAGGTGGCCCTGGACCGACTGAACACCGTGCGCAGATCGTGATACTCCTCCGGCACCCCTGTCAAATCACCAGGCTCCTCCTGTGAAGAAGAGACAGAGGAAACAGGAGGGATAGCAGACATTAAACATTTCACATGACAAGAGACGTTCCAGGAGAGGATAGAATTACTAGACCAATTAATAGAAGGATTATGACAAACTAGCCAGGGATGGCCCAAAACAACAGGTGTAAAAGGTGAACGAAAAATTAAAAAAGAAATGGTTTCGCTATGATTACCAGAAACAGTGAGGGTTAAAGGTAGCGTCTCACGCTGAATCCTGGGGAGAGGACTACCATCCAGGGCGAACAAGGCCGTGGACTCCCTTAACTGTCTGAGAGGAATGTCATGTTCCCGAGCCCAGGTCTCGTCCATAAAACAGCCCTCCGCCCCAGAGTCTATTAAGGCACTGCAGGAAGCTGACGAACCGGTCCAGCGTAGATGGACCGACAAGGTAGTGCAGGATCTTGAAGGAGAGACAGGAGTAGTAGCGCTCACCAGTAGCCCTCCGCTTACTGATGAGCTCTGGCTTTTACTGGACATGAAGTGACAAAATGACCAGCAGAACCGCAATAGAGACAGAGGCGGTTGGTGATTCTCCGTTCCCTCTCCTTAGTCGAGATGCGGATACCTCCCAGCTGCATAGGCTCAGCACCCGAGCCGGCAGAGGAAGATGGTAGTGATGCGGAGAGGGGGGCAACGGAGAACGCGAGCTCCTTTCCACGAGCTCGGTGACGAAGATCAACCCGTCGCTCAATGCGAATAGCGAGTTCAATCAAGGAATCCACGCTGGAAGGAACCTCCCGGGAGAGAATCTCATCCTTAACCTCTGCGCGGAGACCCTCCAGAAAACGAGCGAGCAAAGCCGGCTCGTTCCAGCCACTGGAGGCAGCAAGAGTGCGAAACTCAATAGAGTAGTCTGTTATGGATCGATTACCTTGACATAGGGAAGACAGGGCCCTGGAAGCCTCCTCCCCAAAAACAGATTGATCAAAAACCCGTATCATCTCCTCCTTAAAGTCCTGATACTGGTTAGTACACTCAGCCCTTGCCTCCCAGATTGCCGTGCCCCACTCACGAGCCCGTCCAGTAAGGAGAGATATGACGTAGGCGACACGAGCAGTGCTCCTGGAGTAAGTGTTGGGCTGGAGAGAAAACACAATATCACACTGGGTGAGGAACGAGCGGCATTCAGTGGGCTCCCCAGAGTAACACGGCGGGTTATTGATTCTGGGCTCCGGAGATTCGAAAGCCCTGGAAGTGGCCGGTGGATCGAGGCGGAGATGGTGAACCTGTTCTGTGAGGTTGGAGACTTGGGTGGCCAGGGTCTCAACGGCATGTCGAGCAGCAGACAATTCCTGCTCGTGTCTGCCTAGCATCGCTCCCTGGATCTCGACGGCTGAGTGGAGAGGATCCGAAGTCGCTGGGTCCATTCTTGGTCGGATTCTTCTGTTACGGTGCGTGAATGAGGACCCAAAAGCGAATTAATGTAAACAGAGCTTCTTTAATAACCAAACATAGGTAGGCTCAGATGGACCGGCAGATTCCGACAGGACAGGACAAGGTTGCAGCAAACATGACGATAGTCTGGTTCAGGCATGACTAACACAAACAAGAATCCGACAAAGACAGGAGCAGAAAGAGAGAGAGATATAGAGACCTAATCAGAGGGAAAAAGGGAACAGGTGGGAAAAGGGGTGAACGAGGTAGTCAGAGAAGACAAGGGACAGCTGGGGGAAAGAGGGGGAGAAAAGGTAACCTAACACGACCAGCAGAGGGAGACAGGGTGAAGAGAAAGGACAGAAACAAGACACAACATGACAGTACATGACAGTACCCCCCCACTCACCGAGCGCCTCCTGGCGCACTCGAGGAGGAAGCCTGGCGGCAACGGAGGAAATCATCGATCAGCGCACGGTCCAGCACGTCCCGAGAGGGAACCCAACTCCTCTCCTCAGGACCGTACCCCTCCCAATCTACTAGGTACTGATGACCACGGCCCCGAGGACGCATGTCCAAAATCCTACGGACCCTGTAGATGGGTGCGCCCTCGACAAGGATGGGGGGGGGGGGGGGAAGACGAGCGGGGGCGCGAAGAACGGGCTTGACACAGGAGACATGGAAGACCGGGTGGACGCGACGAAGATATCGCGGCAGAAGAAGTCGCACTGCGACAGGGTTAATGATTTGAGAAATACGGAACGGACCAATGAACCGCGGGGTCAACTTGCGAGAAGCGGTCTTAAGGGGAAGGTTCTGAGTGGAGAGCCAAACTCTCTGACCGCGACAATATCTTGGACTCTTAGTTCTACGCTTATTAGCAGCTCTCACAGTCTGCGCCCTATAACGGCAAAGTGCAGACCTGACCCTCTTCCAGGTGCGCTCGCAACGTTGGACAAAAGCCTGAGCGGAGGGGACGCTGGACTCGGCGAACTGAGATGAGAACAGCGGAGGCTGGTACCCGAGGCTACTCTGAAAAGGAGATAGCCCGGTCGCAGACGAAGGAAGCGAGTTGTGGGCGTATTCTGCCCAGGGGAGCTGTTCTGACCAAGACGCAGGGTTGCGAAAAGAAAGACTGCGTAAGATGCGACCAATAGTCTGATTGGCCCGTTCTGCTTGACCGTTAGACTGGGGGTGAAAGCCGGAAGAGAGACTGACGGAAGCCCCAATCAAACGGCAAAACTCCCTCCAAAATTGAGACGTGAATTGCGGACCTCTGTCCGAAACGACGTCTGACGGAAGGCCATGAATTCTGAAAACATTCTCGATGATGATTTGTGCCGTCTCTTTAGCAGAAGGAAGCTTAGCAAGGGGGATAAAATGAGCCGCCTTAGAGAACCTGTCGACAACCGTAAGAATAACAGTCTTCCCCGCTGACGAAGGCAGTCCGGTGACAAAATCTAAGGCGATGTGAGACCACGGTCGAGAGGGAATGGGAAGCGGCCTGAGACGGCCGGCAGGAGGGGAGTTACCGGACTTAGTCTGCGCGCAGACCGAACAAGCAGCCACGAAGCGACGCGTGTCATGCTCCCGGGTGGGCCACCAAAAACGCTGGCGAATGGAAGCAAGCGTACCCCGAACGCCAGGGTGGCCGGCTAACTTGGCAGAGTGAGCCCACTGAAGAACGGCCAGACGAGTAGGAACGGGAACGAAAAGAAGGTTCCTAGGACAGGCGCGCGGCGACGGAGTTTGAGTGAGTGCTTGCTTTACCTGCCTCTCAATTCCCCAGACAGTCAACCCGACAACACGCCCCTCAGGGAGAATCCCCTCGGGGTCAGTGGAGGCTACTGAAGAACTGAAGAGACGAGATAAAGCATCAGGCTTGGTGTTCTTAGAGCCCGGACGATAAGAAATCACGAACTCGAAACGAGCGAAAAACAGCGCCCAGCGCGCCTGACGCGCATTAAGTCGTTTGGCAGAACGGATGTACTCAAGGTTCCTATGGTCAGTCCAAACGACAAAAGGAACGGTCGCCCCCTCCAACCACTGTCGCCATTCGCCTAGGGCTAAGCGGATGGCGAGCAGTTCGCGGTTTCCCACATCATAGTTACGTTCCGACGGCGACAGGCGATGAGAAAAATACGCGCAAGGGTGGACCTTGTCGTCAGAGAGGGAGCGCTGAGAAAGAATGGCTCCCACGCCCACCTCTGACGCGTCAACCTCGACAACGAACTGTCTAGTGACGTCAGGTGTAACAAGGATAGGTGCGGATGTAAAACGATTCTTGAGGAGATCAAAAGCTCCCTGGGCGGAAACGGACCACCTAAAGCACGTCTTGACAGAAGTAAGGGCTGTGAGAGGAGCTGCCACCTGACCGAAATTACGGATGAAACGACGATAGAAGTTCGCGAAGCCGAGAAAGCGCTGCAGCTCGACGCGTGACTTAGGGACGGGCCAATCAATGACAGCTTGGACCTTAGCGGGATCCATCTTAATGCCTTCAGCGGAAATAACAGAACCGAGAAATGTGACGGAGGAGGCATGAAAAGAGCACTTCTCAGCCTTCACAAAAAGACAATTCTCTAAAAGGCGCTGGAGGACACGTCGAACGTGCTGAACATGAATCTGGAGTGACGGTGAAAAAATCAGGATATCGTCAAGGTAAACGAAAACAAAGATGTTCAGCATGTCTCTCAGGACATCATTGACTAATGCCTGAAAGACAGCTGGAGCGTTAGCGAGGCCGAAAGGAAGAACCCGGTATTCAAAGTGCCCTAACGGAGTGTTAAACGCCGTCTTCCACTCGTCCCCCTCCCTGATGCGCACGAGATGGTAAGCGTTACGAAGGTCCAACTTAGTGAAAAACCTGGCTCCCTGCAGGATCTCGAAGGCTGAAGACATAAGAGGAAGCGGATAACGATTCTTCACTGTTATGTCATTCAGCCCTCGATAATCTATGCAGGGGCGCAGGGACCCGTCCTTCTTCTTAACAAAAAAAAACCCCGCTCCGGCGGGAGAGGAGGAGGGGACTATGGTACCGGCGTCAAGAGCTACAGACAAATAATCTTCGAGAGCCTTACGTTCGGGAGCCGACAGAGAGTATAGTCTACCCCGGGGGGGAGTGGTTCCCGGAAGGAGATCAATACTACAATCATACGACCGGTGTGGAGGAAGAGAGGTGGCCCTGGACCGACTGAACACCGTGCGCAGATCGTGATACTCCTCCGGCACCCCTGTCAAATCACCAGGCTCCTCCTGTGAAGAAGAGACAGAGGAAACAGGAGGGATAGCAGACATTAAACATTTCACATGACAAGAGACGTTCCAGGAGAGGATAGAATTACTAGACCAATTAATAGAAGGATTATGACAAACTAGCCAGGGATGGCCCAAAACAACAGGTGTAAAAGGTGAACGAAAAATTAAAAAAGAAATGGTTTCGCTATGATTACCAGAAACAGTGAGGGTTAAAGGTAGCGTCTCACGCTGAATCCTGGGGAGAGGACTACCATCCAGGGCGAACAAGGCCGTGGACTCCCTTAACTGTCTGAGAGGAATGTCATGTTCCCGAGCCCAGGTCTCGTCCATAAAACAGCCCTCCGCCCCAGAGTCTATTAAGGCACTGCAGGAAGCTGACGAACCGGTCCAGCGTAGATGGACCGACAAGGTAGTGCAGGATCTTGAAGGAGAGACAGGAGTAGTAGCGCTCACCAGTAGCCCTCCGCTTACTGATGAGCTCTGGCTTTTACTGGACATGAAGTGACAAAATGACCAGCAGAACCGCAATAGAGACAGAGGCGGTTGGTGATTCTCCGTTCCCTCTCCTTAGTCGAGATGCGGATACCTCCCAGCTGCATAGGCTCAGCACCCGAGCCGGCAGAGGAAGATGGTAGTGATGCGGAGAGGGGGGCAACGGAGAACGCGAGCTCCTTTCCACGAGCTCGGTGACGAAGATCAACCCGTCGCTCAATGCGAATAGCGAGTTCAATCAAGGAATCCACGCTGGAAGGAACCTCCCGGGAGAGAATCTCATCCTTAACCTCTGCGCGGAGACCCTCCAGAAAACGAGCGAGCAAAGCCGGCTCGTTCCAGCCACTGGAGGCAGCAAGAGTGCGAAACTCAATAGAGTAGTCTGTTATGGATCGATTACCTTGACATAGGGAAGACAGGGCCCTGGAAGCCTCCTCCCCAAAAACAGATTGATCAAAAACCCGTATCATCTCCTCCTTAAAGTCCTGATACTGGTTAGTACACTCAGCCCTTGCCTCCCAGATTGCCGTGCCCCACTCACGAGCCCGTCCAGTAAGGAGAGATATGACGTAGGCGACACGAGCAGTGCTCCTGGAGTAAGTGTTGGGCTGGAGAGAAAACACAATATCACACTGGGTGAGGAACGAGCGGCATTCAGTGGGCTCCCCAGAGTAACACGGCGGGTTATTGATTCTGGGCTCCGGAGATTCGAAAGCCCTGGAAGTGGCCGGTGGATCGAGGCGGAGATGGTGAACCTGTTCTGTGAGGTTGGAGACTTGGGTGGCCAGGGTCTCAACGGCATGTCGAGCAGCAGACAATTCCTGCTCGTGTCTGCCTAGCATCGCTCCCTGGATCTCGACGGCTGAGTGGAGAGGATCCGAAGTCGCTGGGTCCATTCTTGGTCGGATTCTTCTGTTACGGTGCGTGAATGAGGACCCAAAAGCGAATTAATGTAAACAGAGCTTCTTTAATAACCAAACATAGGTAGGCTCAGATGGACCGGCAGATTCCGACAGGACAGGACAAGGTTGCAGCAAACATGACGATAGTCTGGTTCAGGCATGACTAACACAAACAAGAATCCGACAAAGACAGGAGCAGAAAGAGAGAGAGATATAGAGACCTAATCAGAGGGAAAAAGGGAACAGGTGGGAAAAGGGGTGAACGAGGTAGTCAGAGAAGACAAGGGACAGCTGGGGGAAAGAGGGGGAGAAAAGGTAACCTAACACGACCAGCAGAGGGAGACAGGGTGAAGAGAAAGGACAGAAACAAGACACAACATGACAGTACATGACAGAAAGTAATTAAAAAAATGATTGTGGTGAAAAAACTATTGACATTATCGATCATAGTCTGCTGCTGGAAAAACATATGTGTTATGGCTTTACACCCCCTGCTATATGTGGATAAAGAGTTACTTGTCTAACAGAACACAGAGGGTGCTCTTTAACCCTTTCACAGGTACCATCACAGAGGTATCACAGGTACCCGTGGTACCCCAGGTACCCGTGTGATTAGAACGCTTATTTAGAATACTTATTTAAAACGGCCAATTTTGAATGACACAACAATCAGCATTTGAGCTGGCCACACTTTTTTTCAGAAACTATTTACAGAAACACAGTCCTTACAAAGGTATGTCCAGAATTTAAGCAGTTTATTTTTGGATGCAATGTTCAGATATTCACAGAAGTATCTATAGTATAACACAATCATCCAAACCAGAAAAATGTAGGCTACATTTGTCCTAGCACTAGCTGAGGAAAGATTGACACAACACAAGCGGTCATATTTTATAACTCTCGGCTGACATAAACTACAATATGAATTAGCTAATAGCAATTACTATTTATAATTAATCACATTACGGGTGAGCTCACCATTGATCAAAATAATTGTCTAAAACATTTTCTAGAATGAAAGTTCTCAAAAAATGAGTGAACCCTTACTCACCTCATTTTGTTTTAGCATCTTTGGTCCGACAGATGATTACTTGAAACCCAGAAGTATTTTACACACATAATATGTGCCCATTACCATCTATGCAAGAATCGGAATGCATGATTTATCACCGGTACTTGAAAAACATGTGAATAAAACAGTAAATATATCAATAATTACCACACAAAACATTTTCTGATAGTGATTTATTGATACAAATGGCGCGTGCAGGCAGTCAATCACGTAACCTCCCACTCCCACGCTGAGCCATAGATGATTACTGAACAAGGGATTTTTTTGTAATTGGACATACAGTTCACATGCAAATCACATACAGAAACTAATGTGTAGTGATGCCTCTCGCACTGAGACACTGTGTCTTAGACAGCTGTGCCACTTGGGAGTCATAAGGCCAGAGTAGCTTCAAAATATAGCACATGCTAATACTTCTCTGGTGCAATTAGCAGTGTTTTCCAGAGCTAATAGAATAATGTAGCTAGCTATCTAAGCATTGAGTATAACACCATAAAGGTAATGAAATAAGTAACGATACCTTGCGTGTCCGCAGTTATAAGGAATATACACAAAAATATTATGCTACAGTAGAAACAACATAACACGACATGCAGAAACTATTATAACGTAATAAAACATACTTTGATAGAAATGCACACATTTCCAAAGTTATTATTGGTAATGAAAACAACTGACTACGATACAGGGAACAAACGAAAAATGTGAACACGTATGTGCAAGACGGGAGATGAGCAAATGTCTGCAGACTTGAACTGTATAAACAATTGGGAAGTGTTTGGGGAATTTTGTCTGGGTCAGAAATGTCAAAGAAATGTCAAAGATGTCAAAGACATAGTAAAAATGACTACTTTTATGTCAAAGAATGAGGAGGAACACACCTCAATTCAAATTGTTCTTAGAAAATAAAAAACTTAATAAGGATTTGACAAGTTGAAAACAGCCTATAAATAAAAACAGGCGTGCCTTGTTTTGAGGGCAGTGCGGATTAAATGTACTGTTGCGTAACAATCACATTCTGGAATGGAGAGAACGTTCTAACATCATGTGCATATAAAAACTCACACTGGGGTGACCATTAGAGATATTTAGAACTCACGCATGAAAGGGTTAATGGAAGCCTATCAAATATAATCCAGTTAGATTCAGGAATTCTGTTTAGGCCCCTTGCTTTTTTCAACACTCAACAAAGAGCTACAGTTCAGACACAGCTCAGACTGTTACGGTGCGTGAATGAGGACCCAAAAGCGAATTAACGTAAACAGAGCTTCTTTAATAACAAAACATACGTAGGCTCAGATGGACCGGCAGATTCCGACAGGACAGGACAAGGTTGCAGCCAACATGACGATAGTCTGGTTCAGGCATGAATAACACAAACAAGAATCCGACAAAGACAGAAGCAAAAACAGAGAGAGATATAGAGGACTAATCAGAGGGAAAAAGGGAACAGGTGGGAAAAGGGGTGACGAGGTAGTTAGGAGGAGACAAGGAACAGCTGGGGGAAAGAGGGGGAGAAAAGGTAACCTAATAATGACCAGCAGAGGGAGACAGGGTGAAGGGAAAGGACAGAAACAAGACACAACATGACAATACATGACAGTACCCCCCCACTCACCGAGCGCCTCCTGGCGCACTCGAGGAGGAAACCTGGCGGCAACGGAGGAAATCATCGATCAGCGCACGGTCCAGCACGTCCCGAGAGGGAACCCAACTCCTCTCCTCAGGACCGTACCCCTCCCAATCTACTAGGTACTGATGACCACGGCCCCGAGGACGCATGTCCAAAATCCTACGGACCCTGTAGATGGGTGCGCCCTCGACAAGGATGGGGGGGGGGGGGGGGAGACGAGCGGGGGCGCGAAGAACGGGCTTGACACAGGAGACATGGAAGACCGGGTGGACGCGACGAAGATATCGCGGAAGAAGAAGTCGAACTGCGACAGGATTAATGATCTGGGAAATACGGAACGGACCAATGAACCGCGGGGTCAACTTGCGAGAAGCGGTCTTAAGGGGAAGGTTCTGAGTGGAGAGCCAAACTCTCTGACCACGACAATATCTAGGACTCTTAGTTCTACGCTTATTAGCAGCCCTCACAGTCTGCGCCCTATAACGGCAAAGTGCAGACCTGACCCTCTTCCAGGTGCGCTCGCAACGTTGGACAAAAGCCTGAGCGGAGGGGACGCTGGACTCGGCGAACTGAGATGAGAACAGCGGAGGCTGGTACCCGAGGCTACTCTGAAAAGGAGATAGCCCGGTCGCAGACGAAGGAAGCGAGTTGTGGGCGTATTCTGCCCAGGGGAGCTGTTCTGACCAAGACGCAGGGTTGCGAAAAGAAAGACTGCGTAAGATGCGACCAATAGTCTGATTGGCCCGTTCTGCTTGACCGTTAGACTGGGGGTGAAAGCCGGAAGAGAGACTGACGGAAGCCCCAATCAAACGGCAAAACTCCCTCCAAAATTGAGACGTGAATTGCGGACCTCTGTCCGAAACGACGTCTGACGGAAGGCCATGAATTCTGAAAACATTCTCGATGATGATTTGTGCCGTCTCTTTAGCAGAAGGAAGCTTAGCAAGGGGAATAAAATGAGCCGCCTTAGAGAACCTGTCGACAACCGTAAGAATAACAGTCTTCCCCGCTGACGAAGGCAGTCCGGTGACAAAATCTAAGGCAATGTGAGACCACGGTCGAGAGGGAATGGGAAGCGGCCTGAGACGGCCGGCAGGAGGGGAGTTACCGGACTTAGTCTGCGCGCAGACCGAACAAGCAGCCACGAAGCGACGCGTGTCATGCTCCCGGGTGGGCCACCAAAAACGCTGGCGAATGGAAGCAAGCGTACCCCGAACGCCAGGGTGGCCGGCTAACTTGGCAGAGTGAGCCCACTGAAGAACGGCCAGACGAGTAGGAACGGGAACGAAAAGAAGGTTCCTGGGACAAGCGCGCGGCGACGGAGTTTGAGTGAGTGCTTGCTTTACCTGCCTCTCAATTCCCCAGACAGTCAACCCGACAACACGCCCCTCAGGGAGAATCCCCTCGGGGTCAGTGGAGGCTACTGAAGAACTGAAGAGACGAGATAAAGCATCAGGCTTGGTGTTCTTAGAGCCCGGACGATAAGAAATCACGAACTCGAAACGAGCGAAAAACAGCGCCCAGCGCGCCTTAAGTCGTTTGGCTGAACGGATGTACTCAAGGTTCCTATGGTCAGTCCAAACGACAAAAGGAACGGTCGCCCCCTCCAACCACTGTCGCCATTCGCCTAGGGCTAAGCGGATGGCGAGCAGTTCGCGGTTTCCCACATCATAGTTACGTTCCGACGGCGACAGGCGATGAGAAAAATACGCGCAAGGGTGGACCTTGTCGTCAGAGAGGGAGCGCTGAGAAAGAATGGCTCCCACGCCCACCTCTGACGCGTCAACCTCGACCACGAACTGTCTAGAGACGTCAGGTGTAACAAGGATAGGAGCGGATGTAAAACGATTCTTGAGGAGATCAAAAGCTCCCTGGGCGGAAACGGACCACTTAAAGCACGTCTTGACAGAAGTAAGGGCTGTGAGAGGAGCTGCCACCTGACCGAAATTACGGATGAAACGACGATAGAAGTTCGCGAAGCCGAGAAAGCGCTGCAGCTCGACGCGTGACTTAGGGACGGGCCAATCAATGACAGCCTGGACCTTAGCGGGATCCATCTTAATGCCTTCAGCGGAAATAACAGAACCGAGAAATGTGACGGAGGAGGCATGAAAAGTGCACTCTTCAGCCTTCACAAAAAGACAATTCTCTAAAAGGCGCTGGAGGACACGTCGAACGTGCTGAACATGAATCTGGAGTGACGGTGAAAAAATCAGGATATCGTCAAGGTAAACGAAAACAAAGATGTTCAGCATGTCTCTCAGGACATCATTGACTAATGCCTGAAAGACAGCTGGAGCGTTAGCGAGGCCGAAAGGAAGAACCCGGTATTCAAAGTGCCCTAACGGAGTGTTAAACGCCGTCTTCCACTCGTCCCCCTCCCTGATGCGCACGAGATGGTAAGCGTTACGAAGGTCCAACTTAGTGAAAAACCTGGCTCCCTGCAGGATCTCGAAGGCTGAAGACATAAGAGGAAGCGGATAACGATTCTTCACTGTTATGTCATTCAGCCCTCGATAATCTATGCAGGGGCGCAGGGACCCGTCCTTCTTCTTAACAAAAAAAAACCCCGCTCCGGCGGGAGAGGAGGAGGGGACTATGGTACCGGCGGCAAGAGCTACAGACAAATAATCTTCGAGAGCCTTACGTTCGGGAGCCGACAGAGAGTATAGTCTACCCCGGGGGGGAGTGGTTCCCGGAAGGAGATCAATACTACAATCATACGACCGGTGTGGAGGAAGAGAGGTGGCCCTGGACCGACTGAACACCGTGCGCAGATCGTGATATTCCTCCGGCACCCCTGTCAAATCACCAGGCTCCTCCTGTGAAGAAGAGACAGAGGAAACAGGAGGGATAGCAGACATTAAACATTTCACATGACAAGAGACGTTCCAGGAGAGGATAGAATTACTAGACCAATTAATAGAAGGATTATGACAAACTAGCCAGGGATGGCCCAAAACAACAGGTGTAAAAGGTGAACGAAAAATTAAAAAAGAAATGGTTTCGCTATGATTACCAGAGACAGTGAGGGTTAAAGGTAGCGTCTCACGCTGAATCCTGGGGAGAGGACTACCATCCAAGGCGAACAAGGCCGTGGGCTCCCTTAACTGTCTGAGAGGAATGTCATGTTCCCGAGCCCAGGTCTCGTCCATAAAACAGCCCTCCGCCCCAGAGTCTATTAAGGCACTGCAGGAAGCTGACGAACCGGTCCAGCGTAGATGGACCGACAAGGTAGTGCAGGATCTTGAAGGAGAGACAGGAGTAGTAGCGCTCACCAGTAGCCCTCCGCTTACTGATGAGCTCTGGCTTTTACTGGACATGAAGTGACAAAATGACCAGCGGAACCGCAATAGAGACAGAGGCGGTTGGTGATTCTCCGTTCCCTCTCTTTAGTCGAGATGCGGATACCTCCCAGCTGCATAGGCTCAGCACCCGAGCCGGCAGAGGAAGATGGTAGTGATGCGGAGAGGGGGGCAACGGAGAACGCGAGCTCCTTTCCACGAGCTCGGTGACGAAGATCAACCCGTCGCTCAATGCGAATAGCGAGTTCAATCAAGGAATCCACGCTGGAAGGAACCTCCCGGGAGAGAATCTCATCCTTTACCTCTGCGCGGAGACCCTCCAGAAAACGAGCGAGCAAAGCCGGCTCGTTCCAGCCACTGGAGGCAGCAAGAGTGCGAAACTCAATAGAGTAGTCTGTTATGGATCGATTACCTTGACATAGGGAAGACAGGGCCCTGGAAGCCGCCTCCCCAAAAACAGATCGATCAAAAACCCGTATCATCTCCTCCTTAAAGTCCTGATACTGGTTAGTACACTCAGCCCTTGCCTCCCAGATTGCCGTGCCCCACTCACGAGCCCGTCCAGTAAGGAGAGATATGACGTAGGCGATACGAGCAGTGCTCCTGGAGTAAGTGTTGGGCTGGAGAGAAAACACAATATCACACTGGGTGAGGAACGAGCGGCATTCAGTGGGCTCCCCAGAGTAACACGGCGGGTTATTGATTCTGGGCTCCGGAGATTCGAAAGCCCTGGAAGTGGCCGGTGGATCGAGGCGGAGATGGTGAACCTGTTCTGTGAGGTTGGAGACTTGGGTGGCCAGGGTCTCAACGGCATGTCGAGCAGCAGACAATTCCTGCTCGTGTCTGCCTAGCATCGCTCCCTGGATCTCGACGGCTGAGTGGAGAGGATCCGAAGTCGCTGGGTCCATTCTTGGTCGGATTCTTCTGTTACGGTGCGTGAATGAGGACCCAAAAGCGAATTAACGTAAACAGAGCTTCTTTAATAACAAAACATACGTAGGCTCAGATGGACCGGCAGATTCCGACAGGACAGGACAAGGTTGCAGCCAACATGACGATAGTCTGGTTCAGGCATGAATAACACAAACAAGAATCCGACAAAGACAGAAGCAAAAACAGAGAGAGATATAGAGGACTAATCAGAGGGAAAAAGGGAACAGGTGGGAAAAGGGGTGACGAGGTAGTTAGGAGGAGACAAGGAACAGCTGGGGGAAAGAGGGGGAGAAAAGGTAACCTAATAACGACCAGCAGAGGGAGACAGGGTGAAGGGAAAGGACAGAAACAAGACACAACATGACAATACATGACACAGACACCCATGCATACCCCACAAGACATGCCACAAGAGGCCTCTTCACAGTCCCCAAGTCCAGAACAGACTATGGGAGGCACACGGTACTACATAGAGCCATGACTACATGGGCCTCTATTCTACCTCAAGTAACTGACACAAGCAGTAAAATTTTATTTAAAAAACAGATAAAAAAAACACCTTATGGAATAGCGGGGACTGTGAAGCAACACAAACACACACACACACACATGGCGCGTGCAGGCAGTCAATCACGTAACCTCCCACTCCCACGCTGAGCCATAGATGATTACTGAACAAGGGATTTTTTTGTAATTGGACATACAGTTCACATGCAAATCACATACAGAAACTAATGTGTAGTGATGCCTCTCGCACTGAGACACTGTGTCTTAGACAGCTGTGCCACTTGGGAGTCATAAGGCCAGAGTAGCTTCAAAATATAGCACATGCTAATACTTCTCTGGTGCAATTAGCAGTGTTTTCCAGAGCTAATAGAATAATGTAGCTAGCTATCTAAGCATTGAGTATAACACCATAAAGGTAATGAAATAAGTAACGATACCTTGCGTGTCCGCAGTTATAAGGAATATACACAAAAATATTATGCTACAGTAGAAACAACATAACACGACATGCAGAAACTATTATAACGTAATAAAACATACTTTGATAGAAATGCACACATTTCCAAAGTTATTATTGGTAATGAAAACAACTGACTACGATACAGGGAACAAACGAAAAATGTGAACACGTATGTGCAAGACGGGAGATGAGCAAATGTCTGCAGACTTGAACTGTATAAACAATTGGGAAGTGTTTGGGGAATTTTGTCCGGGTCAGAAATGTCAAAGAAATGTCAAAGATGTCAAAGACATAGTAAAAATGACTACTTTTATGTCAAAGAATGAGGAGGAACACACCTCAATTCAAATTGTTCTTAGAAAATAAAAAACTTAATAAGGATTTGACAAGTTGAAAACAGCCTATAAATAAAAACATTTGATTTGCCTTGTTTTGAGGGCAGTGCGGATTAAATGTACTGTTGCGTAACAATCACATTCTGGAATGGAGAGAACGTTCTAACATCATGTGCATATAAAAACTCACACTGGGGTGACCATTAGAGATATTTAGAACTCACGCATGAAAGGGTTAATGGAAGCCTATCAAATATAATCCAGTTAGATTCAGGAATTCTGTTTAGGCCCCTTGCTTTTTTCAACACTCAACAAAGAGCTACAGTTCAGACACAGCTCAGACACCCATGCATACCCCACAAGACATGCCACAAGAGGCCTCTTCACAGTCCCCAAGTCCAGAACAGACTATGGGAGGCACACGGTACTACATAGAGCCATGACTACATGGGCCTCTATTCTACCTCAAGTAACTGACGCAAGCAGTAAAATTTTATTTAAAAAACAGATAAAAAAAACACCTTATGGAATAGCGGGGACTGTGAAGCAACACAAACACACACACACACACACACACACACACACACACACACACACACACACACACACACACACACACACACACACACACACACACACACACACACACACACACACACACACACACACACACACACACACACACACGGTAACTTAAGCACTATACATGCACATGGATATAGTAATGTAGAGATGTGGTAATGGTGGAGTAAGGGCCTGAGGGTACACAGTGTGTTGTGAAATCTGTGAATGTTTTGTAATGTTTTAAATTTGTATGAATTGCCTTAACATCTTAAGTTATAGGGGGCAGGATTTTCAATTTTGGATAAATAGTGTGCCCAATATCAACTTCCTGCTACTCATGCCAAGAATATAAGATATGCATATTATTAGTAGATTTCGATAGAAAACAATCTGAAGTTTCTAAAACTGTTTGAATCATGTCTGTGAGTATAACAGAATCTATGTAGCAGGCAAAACCCCGAGGACTAACCGTTCAGATTTATTTTTTAGGTCTCTGTCTGTTCAGTGAGTTCTCATTGGAAAACGATATTTCTTAAGAACTTATTTTCAGTTCCTACCGCTTCCACTGGATGTCACCAGTCTTTGGAATATGGTTGAGATTATTCCTTTGTGCAATGAAGAAGTAAGGCCATCTAGGAACTGCGTAACACTGTTGAGAGTTGCGCAAGACTTGAAAAGTAGCTTGGTTTGTTGTCTTCCTGTATTGAACACAGATAGACCGGTCTTCAATTTGATCGATTATTACCTAAAGTTGTATTACAAAAGTAGTCTGAAATGTTTTGGCAAAGTTTACAGGAAACTTTTGAAATATTTTGTAGTGACGTGGTGCAATTTGAAAGCTGTTTTTTTCTGGATCAAACGCACCAAATAAATTGACATTTTGGAAATATATGGACGGAATTAATCAAACAAAAGGTCCAATTGTGATGTTTATGGGACATATTGGAGTGCCAACAAAAGAAGCTCATCAAAGGTAAGGCATGTTTTATATTTTATTTCTGCGTTTTGTGTAGTGCCTGCAGGGTTGAAATATGCTACCCTCTTTGTTTACTGTTGTGCTGTCATCAGATAATAGCTTCTTATGCTTTTGCCGAAACGCCTTTTTAAAATCTAACATGTTGGCTGGATTCACAACGAGTGTAGCTTTAATTTAGTATCTTACATGTGTGATTTAATGAAAGTTTGATTTTATATCATTTTATTTGAATTTTCCGCGCTGCCTTTTCCCTGGCTTTTGGCCAAGTGGGACGCAAGCGTCCCCTATACCATGAGAAGTTAATGTTGCTGGACCCCAGGAAGAGTAGCTGCTGCTTTGGCAGCAGCTAATGGGGATCCATAATAAAAACAAATACAGAGGGTGTTCTTTAATGGAAGCCTCTACAACATTATCCAGGTATAATTAGCAATTCCTCAGGGCAGCTGTCTACGCCCCTTTCTTTTTTCAATCGTTACTAATAACATGCCACTGGCCTTGAGTAAAGCCAGTGTGTCTATGCATGCGAATGACTCAACACTATACACATCAGCTACTACAGAGAGTGAAATCATTGCAACACTCATCAAAGAGCTGCAGTGTGTTTCAGAATGGGTGGCAAGGAATATATTTGTCCTAAATATTTCCTAAACTAAAAGCATTGTATTTTTAATACATACTTATTTTTTAAAATAGCTATGTACAGTGGGGAGAACAAGTATTTGATACACTGCCGATTTTGCAGGTTTTCCTACTTACAAAGCATGTAGTGGTCTGTAATTTTTTATCATAGGTACACTTCAACTGTGAGAGACGGAATCTAAGAAAAAATCCAGAAAATCACATTGTATGATTTTTAAGTAATTAATTTGCATTTTATTGCAGTAAGAATTCCAGCTCTCACAGACCTGCTTCTTCAAGAAGCCTTCCTGTTCTCCACTCATTACCTGTATTAACTGCACCTGTTTGAACTCGTTACCTGTATGAAAGACACCTGTCCACACACTCAATCAAACAGACTCCAACCTCTCCGCAATGGCCAAGACCAGAGAGCTGTGTAAGGACATCAGGGTTAAAATTGTAGACCTGCACAAGGCTGGGATGGGCTACAGGACAATAGGTAAGCAGCTTGGTGAGAAGGCAACAACTGTCGGCGCAATTATTAGAAAATGGAAGAAGTTCAAGATGACGGTCAATCACCCTCGGTCTGGGGCTCCATGCAAGATCTCACCTCATGGGGCATCAATGATCACGAGGAAGGTGAGGGATCAGCCCAGAACTACACGGCAGGACCTGGTCAATGACCTGAAGGGAGCTGGGACCACAGTCTCAAAGAAAACCATTAGTAACACACTACGCCGTCATGGATTAATATCCTGCAGCGCACACAAGGTCCCCCTGCTCAAGTCAGCGCATGTCCAGGCCCGTCTGAAGTTTGCCAATGACCATCTGGATGATCCAGAGGAGGAATGGGAGAAGGTCATGTGGTCTGATGAGACAAAAATAGAGCTCCACTCGCCGTGTTTGGAGGAAGAAGAAGGATGAGTACAACCCCAAGAACACCATCCCAACCGTGAAGCATGGAGGTGGAAACATCATTCTTTGTGGATGATTTTCTGCAAAGGGGACAGGACGACTGCACCATATTGAGGGGAGGATGGATGGGGCCATGTATCGCGAGATATTGGCCAACAACCTCCTTCCCTCAGTAAGAGCATTGAAGATTGGTCGTGGCTGGGTCTTCCAGCATGACAATGACCTGAAACACACAGCCAGGGTAACTGAAAGCAAAAATAAGCATCTCAAGGTCCTGGAGTGGCCTAGTCTGGGTCTCCAGACCTGAACCCAATAGAACATTTTTGGAGGGAGCTGAAAGTCGGTATTGCCCAGCGACAGCCCCGAGACCTGAAGGAACTGGAGAAGGTCTGTATGGAGGAGTGGGCCAAAATCCCTGCTGCAGTGTGTGCAAACCTGGTCAAGAACTACAGGAAACGTATGATCTCTGTAATTGCAAACAAAGGTTTCTGTACCAAATATTAAGTTCTGCTTTTCTGATGTATCAAATACTTATGTCATGCAATAAAATGCAAATTAATGACTTAAAAATCATACAATGTGATTTTCTGGATTTTTGATTTTAGATTCCGTCTCTCACAGTTGAAGTGTACCTATGATAAAAATTACAGACCTCTACATGCTTTGTAAGTAGGAAAACCTGCAAAATCGGCAGTGTATCAAATACTTGTTCTCCCCACTATATATATAGCAATTTGAGGGGAGAGCATTGTAAATACTTTTAGCAGTTGATCTGCTTCTGTTCAGTGGGTGGCACTGTGTGCTCTTTTCAAAGGACTGATCCTGGCCTCTCGGGAGGCCTAGGTATCCGGGGGACGGGGGGGAGGGGTCTGCCGGTCACTGGGATGACAACCCAGCTGGGGATGGGGAGGGCCTTTAGCAGGTGGGATAGTGGAGAACAATTGGAGGGTTACTTAGTAGCAATGCAAATATCATGGTACAGCTATATGGACACTCAATCACTATGCTACTTTTTAATGGTACATTTACAAACATATATTATGATAAATAGATTTTAAACTTTATGGTAAATGGTGAAATAAGTACAGCCAGTTATAATTGTAATGGCTTAGCAGATAATAAGAAAAGAAGAACAATATTTACCTGGCTCAAAGAGAAGGAATATAATATCCATTGTTTACAAGAAACTCAATCAACAATTTTAGATGAAGTTGTGTGGAAAAAGGACTGGGGGTGGTTGTGAAATATACTTCTCCCATGGGCAAAGAAACTCAAAAGAGGTGATGATATTAATTAACAGTAATTTTGATCTGAATGCGCAAATTGTCCAAACAGATTCGCAAGGAAGATGGATGATTTTATATATGTTATTGGACCATATACAGATATGGCTCATTAACCTATACGGTCCAAATAGTGATGATCCACGCTTCTTTGAAAATATATGTAATAAATTATCAACCCTGCAAGCAATACAATACTATTATTGTGGTGGGAGATTATAATACTGTTTTAATTAATACCTCAATGTAAAGGAAATCACACTACAAACTATTACTTACCCTCATGCTCTTAATGAAATCATGAATGTCATAGATATATTGGAACTAGTGGATACATGGAGGCTTAAATATCCTGACCTAGTGAGATATACATGGTGGAGGCTCAATCAAGCTAGTCATCTTGGCTACTTTCTTATGCCATTCTCGTTGGCACCAAAAGTCTTTAAAAAAGTTGATAAAATACTTACTAAATAAACTAAAGTATATATTTTTTTATCAATCAAAAAGTAGCACAAACATTTGCATAACAACAATGGGTACCGGTACCGAGTCAATGTGCGGGGGTACAGGATAGTCAAGGTAATTTGCAAAGTGACTATGCATAGTTACAGCGAGTAAAAGCACTTGAGTGACTGGAGTCTTTGACAATTTTTTGGGCCTTCCTCTGACACCGCCTAGTATATAGGTCCTGGATGTCAGAAAGCTTGGCCCCAGTGATGTAGTGTAGGGCCTTACGGTCAGATGTCGAGCATTTGCCATACCAGTGATGCAGCCGGTCAGGATGGTCTTGATGGTGCAGCTGTAGAACCATGTTTTAAATATTTATTTTTATCAAAGCCTATAGGATGATAACTTTTTTTTTAACTAGGACAGAGGAATTTATAAATACATTTTTCAGACATAACATAGGTACAGAAAATCCCCTTATTGTATGAGACACTTTTAAATGTTCCTTTAGAGGCCATGCTGTACTCATCTCTAAAACAAGAGCAATTTAGGTCAAGAGTTCATGCTAACAAAAGAAATGGAAGGTCTAACAGAACAGATAGATAGCAATAAAAACTGTAGCATAGAGCCTCAGAAGAAGCTAGAGGAAAAACAATAAGAAATGGAGGAACTTATTCAAGAAAGATCAAGTTTAATATATTATGAAATTAAACAAACTGGATGGGAATATGGGGAAAAATGCGCACATTTAAAAAAAAAATCTTGAACATAGAAATGCTACCAAAAATAATTTACTGAAACAAATTACGGAGTCACCCATGATTCCCAAATTAGATTTTGTAATAGGAAGCATATGTTTTCTCTCCAACACCTCCAAACGAAGCTAATTGTTTGGATCTTTTTCTATTAATACTGTAAAATTAACAGCCGTACAGAAAGACCATGTCAAGGCGAAAAGACAGAGAAGGAATTTCTTGGTGCAATTAAAGCCTTTAAGTCTGGGAAACTCCAGACTTTGTTTAATAGTAAACTTTGTTTGATATACTCAGAGTACCGTTATTAGCATGTTTTAACCACTCCTATGTAAATGGTAGATATCAGATACTCAACAAGGTCTGATTTCATTATTACTGAAACAGGATACAAGTGGGAAAAAGAAAGATCCCGTCCATTTAAATAATTGGAGGCCACTTAAAACTCATTTTTCAACCACTCCACACATTTCTTGTTAACAAACTATAGTTTTGGCAAGTTGGTTAGGACATCTACTTTGTGCATGACACAAGTCATTTTTCCAACAATTGTTTAAAGACAGATTATTTCACTTATAATTCACTGTATCACAATTCCAGTGGGTCAGAAGTTTACATAGACTACGTTGACTGTGCCTTTAAACAGCTTGGAAAATTCCAGAAAATTATGTCATGGCTTTAAAAGTTTCTGATAGGCAAATTTACATAATTTGAGTCAATTGGAGGTGTACCTGTGGATGTATTTCAAGGTCTACTTTCAAACTCAGTGCCTCTTTGCTTGACATCATGGGAAAATCAAATGAAATTAGCCAAGACCTCAGAAAAAAAATTGTAGACCTCCACAAGTCTGGTTCATCCTTGGGAGCAATTTCCAAATGCCTGAAGGTACCACGTTCATCTGTACAAACAATAGTACGCAAGTACAAACACAATGGGACCACACATCCGACATACCGCTCAGGAAGGGGATGCGTTCTGTCTCCTAGAGATGAACGTACCTTGGTGCGAAAAGTGAAAATCAATCCCAGAACAACAGCAAAGGAGCTTGTGAAGATTCTGGAGGAAACAGGTACAAAAGTGTCTATATCCACAGTGAAACAAGTCCTTTTTCAACATAACCTGAAAGGCTGCTCAGCAAGGAAGAAGCAACTGTTCCAAAACAGCCACAGCCAAAACAGCCAAACTACGGTTTGCAACTGCTCATGGGGACAAAGATTGTACTTTTTGGAGAAATTTACTCTGGTCAAATGAAACAAAAATGTAACTGTTTGGCCATAATAACCATCGTCATGTTTGGAGGAAAAAGGGGGAGGCTTGCAAGCCAAAGAACACCATCCAAACACCCTTTGCCTTAAATGTTTTATTTATCCTTTATTTTACTAGGCAAGTCAATTAATAACAAATTCTTATTTACAATGACACCCTAGAAACAGTGGGTTAACTGCCTTGTTCAGGGGCATAAGCGCCATATTTTTACCTTGTCAGCTCAGGGATTTGAGCAACCTTTCGGTTACTGGCCGAACGCTCTAACCACTAGGCTAACTGCCGCCTTGATGACAGCTTTGCACACTCTTGGCATTCTCTCAACCAGCTTCACCTGGAATATTTTTCCAACAGTCTAGAAGGAGTTCCCACATTGGCTGATTTTCCTTCACTCTGCGGTCCAACTCATCCCAAACCATCTCAATTTGGTTAAGGTGGGGGGATTGTGCAGGCCAGCTCATCTGATGCAGCACTCCATCACTCTCCTTCTTGGTCAAATAGCCCTTACACAGCCTGGAGGTGTGTTGGGTCATTGTCCTGCTGAAAGTCAAATGACAGTCCCACTAAGCCCAAACCAGATAGGATGGTGTATTGCTGCAAAATACTGTGTTAGCCATGCTGGTTAAGTGTGCCTTGAAATCTAAATAAATCACAGACAGTGTCACCAGCAAAGCACCCCCATACCTCCTCCATGATTTATGGTGGGAAATACACATGTGGAAATCATCCCTTCACGCTGTGTCTTTGTGAGACGCAGCATGGTTGAAGGAGAGGGATGATCTCCGCATGTGTATTTTTGGAACCAAAAATCTCCAATTTGCACTCCAGACCAAAGAACACATTTCCACTGGTCTAATGTCCATTGCTCGTGTTTATTGACCCAAACAAGCTTCTTCTTCTTATTGGTGTACTTTAGTAGTGGTTTCTTTGCAGCAATTTGACCATGAACGCCTGATTCACACAGTCTCCCCTGAACAGTTTATGTTGAGTTGTATCTGTTACTTGAACTCTGTGAAGCATTTATTTGGGCTGCAATTTCTGAGTCTGGTAACTCTAATGAACTTATCCTCTGCAAAGAGGAAACTCTGGATCTTCCATTCTTGTCGCGGTCCTCATGAGAGCTAGTTTTATCATAGCGCTTGAGGGTTTTTTGCAACTGCACTTGATGAAACTTTAAAAGTTCCAATTTTATTTGTGTTGACTGACAATGATGAAAAGCAATTATGGACTGTCATTTCTCTTTGCTTATTTGAGCTGTTCTTGCCATAATATGGACTTGGTCTTTTACCAAATAGGGCTATCTTCTGTATACCCCCTCCCACCACCACCTTGTCACAACACAACTGATTGGCTCAAACGCATTAAGATAGAAAGAAATTCCACAAATGAACTTTTAAGAAGGCACACCTGTAAATTGAAATGCATTCCAGGTGAGTACCTCATGAAGCTGGTTGGGAAAATGCCAAGAGTGTGCAAAGCTGTCATCAAGGCAAAGGGTGGATATTTGAAGAATCTCAAATAGAAAATATATTTTGATTTGTCTAACACTTTTTTGGTTACTACACGATTCCATATGTGTTATTTCATAGTTTTGATGACTTCACAATTATTGTACAATGTATAAAATAGTAAAAATAAAAAAAACTTGAATGAGTAGGTGTTCTCACTTTTACCGGTTGTGTATTTTTATAAATATTTACAAAAACATATATGAGGATTTAGAAGTGATTCAGACAATTACATTGATATAATCTACAACCTATCTACAATATTAAAGTCGATCTACCCTCCCGCAAAAAAAAGAGCCCTGGGTCTGGACACCACCCTATATAACGGGATCCTCGACTACCAGACCACAGGCTGTAAGGATTGGCGTTAACACCTCCTCCACACTGACTCTTAACAAAGGGGCACCCCAGGGGTGTGTCTATACTCCCTGTTCATCCACGATTGCGTGGCTTTACACAACACCAACTGTGTGGCTTTGCTCGACCAATAATGACGATTCAGCCTATAGGGAGGAGGTAAGTGAACTGGCGTTGTGGTGTCATGACAACAACCTCTCCCTCAACATAAGCAAAACAAAGGAGTTGATTGTTGACTTCAGGAAGCAGAGGAGGGAACATGCACCTATCCACAGCAATGGGACTACAGTAGAGAGAGTCACCTGTTTTAAGTTCCTTGGCATCCACGTCACTGAGGACTTAACCAACAACACCACCACTCTTGTTAAGAGGGCGCAACAGTGTCTCTACTTCCTAAAGCAGCTGAGGAAATTCTCAAAATACTACCGCTGCAACATTGAGAGCGTCCTGACCGGTTGCATCATGGCCTGTTCCTGGGATTTCTTTGTTCAAGGCCCTCCAGCGGGTGGTGAAAACATCCCAGTGCATCCCACCCACCCATCTAGGACATTTACTCGAAACAGTGCCTGATGAAGTCACGCAGCATCATCAAGGACTCCACACACCCCAGTCACAAGCTGCTCTCTCCTTTACCATCACATAATTGTGTGTTGAATGGTTGTCCTTATTGTATTGCAAGGCCATGAGATCTTATGTAGCACTATTTTGCATATCAAAATTACAAACGATGACGTCCTACCCCAGCCAAACCCTCCCCTAACCCGGATGATTCCGTGCCAATTGTGGCCACCCTATGGGACTCACGATCATGATACAGCCTGGGATCGAACCAGGGTCTGTAGAGACACCTCTAGCACTGAGATGCAGTGCCTTAGACCGCTGATCCACTCAGAAGCCCTTGAAACAATTAGTGACTTGATTATAATGTTCCTGACATTTGCCTTGACCTCAAAACATGATGGCCCTATGTGCTTTGGAAAGAATGTTGATGAAACCATAGAAATATACTTAACAAAAATATAAACGCAACATGTAACGTGTTGGTCCCATGTTTCATGAGCTGAAATAAAAGATCCCAGAAATCTTCCAAACGGACAAAGGCTTATTTCTCTAAAATGTTTGTTTAGGTCCCTGTTCTCCCCTGCAAAGATAATCCATCCACCTGACAGGTGTGGCATATCGAGAAGCTGATCAAACAGCACGATCATTACACAGGTGCACCTCGTGCTGGGGACAATAAAAGGCCACTCTGAAATGTGCAGTTTTGACACACAACACAATGCCACAGCGTACAATTTGCATACCGACTGCAGGAATGTTCACCAGGGCTGTTGCCAGAGAATTTAATGTTCATTTCTCAACCATATGCCGCCTCCAACGCCGTTTTAGAGAATTCGGCAGTACGCCCTCACAACCACAGACCATGTGTAACCAAGCCAGCCCAGGACCTCTACATCCGACTTTTTCATCTGTGGTATCGTCTGAGACCTGCCACCCAGACAGCTGATGAAACTGAGGGATTGCACAACTGAAGAATTTCTGCACAAACTGTCGGAAACCGTCTCAAGGAAGCTCATCTGCGTGATCGTCGTCTTCACCAGGGTCTTGACCTGACTGCAGTTCGGCGTCTTAACTGAGGAGTAGTTCTGTCTGTAATACAGCCCTTTTGTGGGGAAAACTTATTCTGATTGGCTGGGCCTGACTCCCCAGTGGATGGATCTGGCTCCCAAGTGGGTGGGCCTATGCCTTCCCAGCCCCACCCAGGGCTGTGCCCCTGCCCAGTCATGTGAAATCCATAGATTTGAGCCTAATGAATTTATTTCAATTGACTGATTTTCTTATATGAACTGTAACTACATAAAAAATAATTGAAATTGTTACATGTTGCATTTATATTTTTGTTAGAACGGGCTTGGAACCTCTAACCACAGAAATAGGATGAATTAGTATCCCTATTTAAGTCAATGGTGGCGTAATGGGTAAACTGGCAGCCAATTTGAGTGTCCCCATTGGAGCAAAGCTAGGTTGAAGATGACAAAGGTTAAGAGGATTCTAATATTCCATAACTCTTTCCATAAATGAGGAGGAATTCTAAACAATGGGACTGGCTATGCTAGATAGCAACGGCACAGGTCCAAGCTATAGCACACAATATTTTTTATTTTTTAAAAATATTTTAAAGGACCAAAAAGTTTGGTATGCTTCATGTTTTCATGTTTGCCATGGAAAAAATATTGCGATACTGGTATCGTCCCGGCCCTAGTAAAAAATTGATGTCGCATGGTGAGGTGGGGTATGCAAATTGGGTAAACTTTGAGCACCTATATCTGCTAAATGTTTTGACATTCGGGTCCAAAAATAACATTTTCTGACCACTTCTATCAAGTGATTGAAATCAAATGGAACTACCCTTGGTTCAATGATCCATAAGGACTATACACGTGACTGTTAAGGTGCCTCCTAACGGAGGGAGGTGCAGGAATCAGGAGCAGGAGAGCAAAGAAATCCCAGTGGCAAAAGTTTAATGAGCAGCCCCAAAACAACTACAACATGGGACATAAACACTGCCAAAACGAGATTGCCACACACACAGGGAATAAAGCGTAACACACACGGAGGAGAAACCTCTACTACTAAACTCCATACCAAAACGGCACAACTGCCGAGAGAAAAGAAACCCTGTGGTGCAGACATGCACCCCTAAATAACGTCACCACAGAAAACAATCCCGCACAAAGACTCGCAGGCAGCGGAGGTAAATATACCCACCGAAATCAACTAACAAGACACAGGTGTAAACAATATAGACAGACACAAACGAAATGGAGAAATGCATCGGTGGCAGCTAGTAGGCTGGCGACGACGACTGCCGAGCACCGCCCGTACAGGGAGAGGAGCCACCTTCGGTGGAAGTCGTGACAGTAACCCCCCCCCCCCCCCACCCTGATGTGTGGCTCCCACAGCGCGCCAACGCCGGCCTCGAGGATGACCCAGAGGACGAGGCGCAGGGCGATCCGGATGGAGGCAGTGAAACTCACTCAGCAGAGATGGGTCCAAGACGTCCTCCACCAGCATCTCTCCTCCGGACCGTACCCCTCCCAATCCACAAGGTACTGCAGGCCCGATGCCTGGAATCCAGTATGGATCGTACTGTGTACGCCGGAGCCCCCTCAATGTCCAGGGGTGGCGGAGGGCGGAGGGTACCTCAGCTCCTTGGATCGTACCAGCTTCCACCGACCTGAGGAGAGAAACATGAAACGAGGGGTTAATACGGTAATAACTGGGGAGCTGTGACCTATAACACACCTTGTTTATTCTCCTCAGGACTTTAAATGGCCCCACAAACCGCGGACCCAGCTTCCGGCAGGGCAGGCGGAGGGGCAGGTTTCGGGTCGAGAGCCAGACCCGGTCCCCCGGTGCGAACACCGGGGCCTCAATGCGGTGGCGGTCAGCGCTAGTTTTTTGCCACCCTTTGGCCCGTTTCAGGTGCTCGTGGACGGCCCCTCAGGTCTCCTTCGAGCGCTTCACCCAGGCCTCCACCACAGGAGCCTCGGTCTGGCTCGGATGCCACGGTACCAGGACTGGCTTATACCCCAACACGCACTGAAAGGGCGAAAGGTTAGTTGAGGAGTGGCGGAGTGAGTTCTGGGCCATCTCTGCCCATGGCACGTACCTCACCCACTCCCCTGGCCGGTCCTGGCAATAAGACTGCAGAAACCTACTCACATCCTGGTTTACTCTCTCCACCTTCCCATTACTCTTGGGGTGAAAACCAGAGGTCAGGCTGACCGAAACCCACAGATGCTCCATGAACGCCCTCACACCCGGGATGTGAACTGGGGACCCTGATCAGAAACTATGTCCTCAGGCACCCCGTATTGCCGGAAGACGTGAGTAAACAGGGCCTCCGCAGTCTGTAGGGCCGTGGGGAGACTGGGAAAAGGGAGGAGACGACAGGACTTAGAAAACCTATCCACAACGATCAGGATCGTGGTGTTACCCTGGAACGGAGGAAGATCAGTCAGGATGTCTACAGACAGGTGTGACCAAGGCCGCTGTGGAACGGGGAGGGATTGTAACTTCCCTCTAGGCAGGTGTATAGGAGCCTTGCACTGAGCGCACACTGAACAGGAGGAGAAATAAACCCTCACGTCCTTAGCTAAAGTGGGCCACCAGTGCTTCGCACCGTCCTATCAATACACGGATGACCAGAGGAGGGTAATGTGTGCGCCCACCGAATCAACCTATTACGGACACCAAGCGGGACGTACTTCCGTCCAGCTGGGCACTGAGGTGGGGTAGGCTCTGACCGAGATGCCCGCTCGATGTCTGCGTCCACCTCCCATACCACCGGCGCCACCAGAGAAGATGCCGGCAGTATAGGGGTGGGATTGATGGACCGCTCCTCTGTATCATACAGACGGAACAGTGCATCTGCCTTAGCATTCTGGGAACCCAGTCTATACGATATCATAAAATTGAATCTAGTGAAAAACATGGCCCACCTTGCCTGGCGAGGGTTCGGTCTCCTCGCCGCCTGGATACACTCCAGATTACGCTGGTCAGTCCAGATGAGGAAAGGGTGTTGAGCCCCCTCAAGCCAATGATTCCACACCTTAAGGGATTTTACGACAGCCAGCAACTCCCTGTCCCCCACGTCATAGTTTCGCTCCGGCGGGCTGAGCTTCTTCGAAAAGAAAGCGCAGGTTCAGTGGCACGTCCGAGCGCTGTAAGAGCACGGCTCCAATTCCAGCCTCGGATGCGTCCACCTCCACCATGAATACCAAAGAGGGATCTGGATGTGCCAACACGGGAGCCTCGGCAAACAGAGTCTTCAAGCGACTAAACGCTCTGTCCGCCTCAGCCGACCACCACAGACTCACCGGCCCCCCCTTCAGCAGTGAGGTAATGGGAGCAGCCACCTGCCCAAAACCCCGGATAAACCTCCGGTAGTTATTGGCAAACCCTAAAAACCGCTGCACCTCCTTTACAATTACGACCGGCTGCAATGCGATCACACTCACACAAGGAGACGGCCTTGATGTATACGTACCCAGAGTACCCAAGTACTCTGCGCACCAGAGACACATGTGCGGCGCATGTGGCGGAATATATCAACATGTCATCGATATATACGCCACCACACCCTGCCCGTACAGGTCCTTGAGAATCTTGTCTACAAAGGATTGGAAGACTGCTGGGGCATTCTTCAACCCATACGGTATGACGAGGTACTCATAAAGGCCGGATGTGGTACTAAACGCTGTCTTCCACTCATCTCCCTCCAGGATACGCACCAAGTTATGCGCGCTCCTGAGATCCAGTATTGTGAAGAAGCTTGCTCTGTGAAATGACTCAGTCGCCGTAGCGATGAAAGGTAGCGGGTAACTGTACCCCACCGTAATAGAATTTAGACCTCTATAGTCAATGCATGGACGCAGACCTCCCTCCTTCACAAAAAATATACTCGAGGAGGCGGGTGACGTGGAGGACCGAATGTACCACTGCCTCAGCGATTCAGAGACATATGTTTCCATAGCCACCGTCTCCTCCTGTGACAGGATATACACGTGACTCCTGAGAAGTGCGGCGTTTACCTGGAGGTTTTTCACGCAATCCCTTCGTCGATGGGGTGGTAATTGGGTTGCCCTCTTTTTACAGAAAGCAACTGCCAAATCGGCATATTTGGGGGAATGCACACGGTGGAGCTTTGGTCTGGACTCTCCACCGTCGTCGCACCGATGGAAACTCCCACACACCTACTTGAGCACTCCTCTGACCACCCCTTTAGAGCCCTCTGTTGCCACATAATAGTGGAGTTGTGAAGGGCCAACCAGGGAATCCCCAGCACCACCGGAAACACAGGTGAATCAATGAGGAAAATACTAATTCTCTCCTCGTGACCCTCCTGCGTAACCATGTCCAGTGGGGCCGTGGACTCCCTGACTACCCCTGACCCTAATGGTTGACTATCTAGGGAGTGCACATAATGTTTTGTCCATCTGAACCAGGGGAATCCCTAACCTATGCACGAAACCGTGGTCCATGAATTTACCCGTTGCTCCTGAATCTACTAACGCCTTATGCTGGATATGGGGGAACAACTCAGGGAAAGAGATTAACACATATATGTGACCAACAGGGGGCTCCGGGTGAGCCTGGTGCTGACTCACCTGGGGTGCCCGAGCAGTACTCGGCCCGTCTCGACTCCCAGATGAGCTCCTCCAGCACCGGTCGGCATTGTGCCCTCTCCGACCACACAGTGCAGGAGGAGGCTCCTCCTCCGATCGCCCTCGCTGCAGCACCTCCTAACTTCATGGGTCCCAAACGGGGCGGCAGGGTAGCCTAGTGGTTAGAGCGTTGGACTAGGAACCGGAAGGTTGCATGTTCAAACTCCCGAGCTGACAAGGTACAAATCTGTCGTTCTGCTCCTGAACAGGCAGTTAACCCACTGAACAGGCTGTCATTGAAAATAAGAATTTGTTCTTAACTGACTTGCCTAGTTAAATTAAGGTAAAAAATAAATAAAAATAAAAAACAGGTAGAGGCCCGAACAGGGAGAGGAGCCACCTTCGGTGGAAGTCGTGACAGTGACACAACACCATTATTAGGCGTAGTCATACACCGTTATATATTCACCCAACTTATTGTTGGAAGCTTGTGGAAGGCTACCAGAAACATTTTACCTAAGTTAAAAAATGTAAAGGCAATGCTACCAAATACTAATTGAGTGTATGTAAACTTCTGACCCACTGGGAATGTGATGAAATACGTGATGATAGGCTAATGTGATGAAATACAAGCTGAAATAAATCTCTATCTACTATTATTCTGACATTTCACATTCTTAAAATAAAGTTGTGATCCTAACTGACCTAAAACAGGGAATTTTTACTAGGATTAAATGTCAGGAATTGTGAAAAACTGAGTTGAAATGTATTTGGCTATGGTGTATGTAAACTTCCGACTTCATCTGTATACCCACTACTGATTTTAACCTTAAACAATATATAATCTAGCAAAATGTTACCAATTATTTAACTGGCATATTGGCTGCTGACCGGTCGAGAAACCTCTTCTACCAGGAAGTCCTTCATGAGGATTAGTGACACCTCCAATAAATACATTGCCATCCAGACAGACTAACAGGAGCCTCTGACTGGATGTAATACAGCCACCATCCACTGGGATTTTGTGCTGTACCTCCACCATCTCTCTACAACACACATGCCGACCCTCTAGCTGAGGTGTTTCAGGCTGCATGTCTGTGTTGTTACTGCTACTAGAACAAACTCTTTGATCTGGGGCAATGATCGTCTCAAACATGAACGGCTTCAGTATGTTTATTGGCTCCCTAACTAACATTATTTAATTCCCTGTAATAAACTCATTCTCAGACTCGGAGCTACTCGGTAAATTCAGCCATTTTTAGGAGTTCCAAAATGTTTGTTCCTGCCAGTGACGTAACAATGCCAATCTGGCAAATTACAGTTTGTTAGCTGCTGTTCTAAATCCTAATATTTCCATTCTCCTTTAGTATTGACCCAATGTGTCTTGTTTTTTGTAGTGGCAATCAATGGCACAGTGTTTTTATGAAGGATCCACCCCCTTTGAAGTCCGATTGACCCTCGTGGACTGGTTGTCCTTTCTACTAGGCCTTGGTTAGTATTACCAGTTGTTCCAACCATTATAAAATTCCTCATTGATGTAAAAACAGGGTCTACAACAAAGAGCCCAACCTCCGACACTAATGTGTTGACGTGTACTCTTTGCACGTGAGCTAATCTCCACTCCAGGGCCGGTGCAGGAGACCGGGCCAGGTGAAAATAGGTGGCTGAACTCAGAGCAGTGGGCTGCCGGCCATCTTTGTCCTTCTCCACTCTGCCTTAACATTACAACATGGCTTTGGCCACCTTCGACAATTGCATACACTGCCCGCAGTGCCAGAGAGCAGCTTGGGAAGTCAGCGAGAAGTCACACACTGTCTTCCAGCATTTCACCCCAGTGGAGGATTTGACTGGGAGAAAATGAGGGAGGGAGGGAAAGAGGAGAGAGAGAGGGAGAGCAGAGGACAGGATGAGGAGGGAAGGAGAGGCCCGAAAAGTGAGATGGGAGGGTGGAGGAAATGGAGGGAGGGTTGACACTGATTAATGTAGCTGCTGAATTGCAGACAAAATTCAATCCACTCCAAAACCATTTTCAGGTCAAAAGGAACTTTATTTATCTATGAGGTAGTTTACTGAGGACAACAAAATAAAACAAATTCATAACAACCTAGTACCAAACAGGGACATCGTGACAAATGAATGGTGGGCTGATGACTATGTGATTGATAGATACAATCCTGACAATTCAGGAATGACTAAAAACTGCCACCGTCACACCACTTCAACATAGTATCACAATTAACCAGTTCAACCCAGTGAGTTTGTTGAAGTCCACTAGACCTCATATTAACCTCGCTCTACAGTCCAAACCCTGTTTTGTCTGACACATCCCCCAATTGTTCTGCTGATGCTTTTCTTCATGGGAAACCTGTTTTGTTTTGTTGATTAGATGTCCTTTGTCTTGCTCAGCTGCAGTAGGCTAGTTGTCTAGAGAACTGGAATCCATACTTTAGTAGTCAGTGGCTTGATGCCCTGACTCATTATGGATAAAAAACAATGATATGTTAATGAATAGTCTATGTTACATAGGCCTATAATTATTAATGTAATTTGATTCAACAATAATTCATTCATTCATATATTCAGTGATCCCCTTTCTCAATATGACCCTTCTCATTCAAAATTTTAAAAAATCACAAGAGGACCCCCCCCCCCCCCACTCCCAGAGGGTTCTGTACACGTTATACAATGGGTGGGTCTAATCATGAATGCTGATTGGTTAAAGCCGCATTCTAGCCGTTGTCTATTCCACAAATTACCACTGGTTAAATCTATGATGTTAAAATGCCTATTTTCTCTGTTCCATTTGACTGCGCAATCCAGCTGCAGCCAGGCAATTTATAAACTTGATCTCCGCTATAAAAAGCATCTAGACATTATCTCACATTTCTTTTAGACTAACATTTACTTTTCAACAGCGGAGATTTGTATAAACATTGCTTTCTGTCTCCAACATTTGCCACATTGTTTCAATATTCAAATTCTATCTCCAGCTGTCACATAGTAATGAAGGTGTCAGGAGTCGGGATGAGACAGACAGGCAGGCAGCTTTTTCAGCCAGTCGAAATCATGAATCAACATAATGTTTATGGATATATACAAAGAAATAGTAATGAAGGAGTCGGGATGAGACAGACAGGAAGGCATCTTTTTCAGCCAGTCGAAATCATGAATCAACATAATGTTTATGGATATATACAAAGAAATATCAATACAAAACAGGTACAACTAAATTAAATGCAGCTAGTTTGCTGTATTTCCAGCTTCAATTTGAAGTCATTGTGTTAGCTGTGTTCTTAGCTAGCTCCTCTGAACAATAGTGTCCTGACGAGAGAGCACATTTTCTGTGCCAGGCAAAATCGTGCCTCATTAGCTCATTGTTATGGATGTATCCAAATAAATGTCACTAGAAAACAGCTTAAACAAACTAAAATGGAGTTACTTTGCTGTTATTCTGGCTGCACTGTTTAAAGTGACAGCAATTTAGCCGTAGTTGGCTAGCTAGCAACCAAGGGACAAGAATGTTGCCAGCCAGCATGGCAATGGAACATTTAGAGCGAACAACTGGGTTGTGTCAACAGATACAGAACAAAAAGACTGAACGACTGGGTCGCGTCCATAGATGCAGAAAAAAAAGACTGAGCCTTCGTCTCAGACCTAACAACACCTGTTCCAATATATCTTCCAAACGCCGACTTCTCGGGAAATATCACTTAATTATCTGCCAGTTAAAACGCTATCTGCAAGTTATAACAAATTATCGGCCAGTTAAAACATTATCTACAGGTTATAACACATTATCTGACAGTTCTAACACTTACTTACATTCTGTTTGATGCTGACCCTGTGACTACTGACTACTTGTGTTATTGCCATGTTGTTTCATGCTTTCTTCAGATATTGTTAGCTATATTTTATGATCCATATGTTTCTTTCTTGTCTCTTTTTGTAGGTGAATTCCAGGGACAGGAAAGACCATGCTCATGGATATGTTCTACTCTCATGTGGATAATGGATGTAAGAAAAGGGTCCATTTCAACAGATTCATGTTGGACATCCAGAAACGTTTTTATTATCCTAGTATATTACCTCCTATCTCATTATATACAGCTATCATATACAGCTATCAGAGGCTTGACTTTGAGCAAGTCAATCACCTCCCATGCATTCTGTATTCTATCATTACCTCACTCTCTGTTGGTCCTAATGCAATACTAAAATTGTGTACTGTTATAAACAGGATTGGGAAGTAACAGATTACATGTGGTATGGATTTGCTATTTTCTATACTTTAGAACCAGAACACCCAACAGAAGCTAGCCAGCTAACTAGCTACTAGCTAGTAGTCAGTTAGCCACTGCTAGCGGTCATCAGCTAACCTTAGCCCGGTCAACTAATGCCAGTCTGCACAGCGGGATTCAAACAAGAGCATACCAGACTGCTTTTTCTCCATCAAATCTACACATTTCTGGATTCCTTCCGCATGCTTTGAACCTGGCTAATGTCTCTGTCCCGAAGCAAGCACCAGTTAGCCTGGAACTAGCCTCGTGCTAGGCCCATCTCTCGGCTAGCTGAAGAGATCCATCAGCCACTCCTTGGGCTACAAAATATACATATTTTGCCAATTGGCCCGGACCCCTTTTACTGCCAACACAAAACCCCGCCGATCCATCACAACTGGTCTACTGATGTAATCCGCCAAAGGGGGTTTCAACAGGCTCCCCCTGAAGTCCCATCTGCTAGCCTGCTAGCTGCGGCCTACTAGCTGTCTAGGACATATCGGACTGTTAGTTGAAGAGGTCCATCAGCCAATTTATTGGACTACAATACCTATTTTGCCAATTGGCCTGGACCCTTTTACTGCTTACATGGAGCCCTGCCAATCCATCATGACTGGTCTGCCGACGTAACCGTCCGAGGGGGCTACAACAGACTCTTCCGTTGTGACGTCCCCCTAAGGCCCTTCTGCTAGCCCCAGCCGGTTATCTCTCTGAATCGCTGTGTCTCCAGCTCGCCTAGCTACTCACTGGTCCTTATGATCACACGGCTACGCATGCCTCTCCCTAATGTCAATATGCCTTGTCCATTGCTGTTTTGGTTTGTGATTATTGTCTTATTTCACTGTAGAGCCTTTAGTCCTGCTCAATATGCCTTAGCTAGCCCTTTTGTTCCAACTCCCACACGTGGTGACCTCAACCGGTTTAAATGGTGTTTCCCGAGACAAAACCTCTCTCATCGTCACTCAATGCCTAGGTTTACCTAAACTGTATTCACATCTTACCATACCCTTGTCTGTGTATTATGCCTTGAATATATTCTTCCGCTCACCAGAAACCTGCTCCTTTTACTCTCTGTTCCGAACGCACTATACAACCAGTTCTTACAGCCTTTAGCCGTACCCTTATCCTACTCCTCCTCTGTTCTTCTGGTGATATAGAGGTTAGTCCAGGCCCTGCAGTGCCTAGCTCCACTCCTATTACCCAGGCACTCTCATTTGTTGACTTCTGTTACCGTAAAAGCCTTGGTTTCATGCATGTTAACATTAGAAGCCTCCTCCCTAAGTTTGTTTTATTCACTACTTTAGCACACTCTGCCCACCCGGATGTTCTAGCTGTGTCTGATTCCTGGCTTAGGAAGGCCACCAAAAATCCTGAAATATCCAACCCTAACTATAACATTTTCTGACAAGATAATACTGCCAAAGGGGGCGGAGTTGCAATCTACTGCAGAGATAGCCTGAAGAGTTCTGTCATGCTATCCAGGTCTGTGCTCAATCAATTCGAGCGGGATTCAACCTTGTTATAGACCACCTTCAGCCCCCAGCTGTGCCCTGGACACCATATGTGAATTGATTGCCCCCCATCTATCTTCAGAGCTCGTACTGTTAGGTGACCTAAACTGGGACATGCTTAACACCCTGGCCATCCAACAATCTAAGCTAGATGCCATCAATCTCACACAAATTATCAATGAGCCTACCAGGTACAACCCAAAATCCGTAAACCGTCATAGATATCATTCTGACCAACCTGCCCTCTAAATACACCTCTGCTGTCTTCAACCAGGATCTCAAACGTGTTGATGTTTTCACTATTATTCTACAAAGTAGAAAATAATAAAAAATAAAGAAAAACCTTTGAATGAGTAGGTGTGTCCAAACTTTTGACTGGTACTGTGTATATATATATATACAAACATTGGAGTAAAAAAAAGCTTATATTTTGGGTTCTCGTGGAGAACTAAGCTCATGAGGATTTTATGAGTTATTTTCGTCAAGAATCAATGTATATCCATTGATTCTTGACGAAAATAACTCATAAAATCCTCATGAGCTTAGTTCTCCACGAGAACCCAAAATATAAGCTTTTTTTTACTCCAATGTTTGTAAACAAAGTAAATGCAAACAAACAAAACATGGTAAAAACTATAATTTTGATATCATGGATGGTCAGTCCTTGCATCCATTGCTCTGTCTATTAATCTGAGAGTGGTTATATTTCTCCAGACCCATTCCTCAGCTTTTTACCAAAACAGAGGTGGGGCGAACATTTTTTTATTATTTTTAAATAGCTGTATATTGTCAAGATATCAAAGTGTCACCAACAAAAAGGTAAACAATAGTCCTAAATCAAATTACTTTCATTTTTTCACATGTAAATAGCACTTTTTCAGTAGTGCTCAAAGTATGCCATTCCATGAGAGCAGCATTTATTTTCGAACTCGAATCATTGAGCCCAGTCAGTCCTCCATGACAATAAAATTATAAACAACAGAGTAGAGCTGGCTAAGAAGTCCTTAGTTTTGGGGTCATGGTCAGGTAAAACAATTTGGCTAATCTATACATCCATATTTCCAAGTCCTATTCTTGAAGATCAAGGAGTATAACATTTATTGGAAACACTGGAATTCTGATAGACTTTGGTTATTAATGTAAAGATATAATTGAATCATATTATTACATGTAGTAGAAAGCGATGGGTTAGAAGAAGCCTACATAACCAACCCATAAAGTAAAATTTTACATCCCATATATGGCCAGCTTTGTAAACTTTAGCATTGATTTATCCTGCAACAGATGTTGTTCAATTGGTAACATAATTTGTTGTCTTCTTCCAATGCCTCTTAAGGGGAATGTCATCTAAAAGTAACTGAATGTAATCCAAAAGTTACATTACGGATTACACTTTTGGACCGGTAACTAGTAACTGTAATGTATTACATTTAGAATGTAACCTAGCTAACTCTAATTATGCATATAAATTAAATTACCGCAGATACGTTTCAGATGCAGGTGTGCTTTAAGATGTTTGTCTGACGCTTATGCAGCGTTGTTAAAGGGATCCACCGAAGCACTCCTCAACAAAGGCTAGGGAAAATGTTCACCTATGACCCCATTTAGCCGGTTACCATGGAGATCAGCAATGAAACCTGCCTCTCGTGTTTTGAACAGTTTCAGGTGAGCTTGCATGTGTGTGTGAAGGAGGACTTGAGGTAACTCAAGCAGGTGTTTTTGGACACAAGCTATACAGTAGGTAACAAACAGCACAACTATGAACTGCACAAACTAATAAGATAGATTGGCAAATTCATCTGTGGAGTTTTATGTGCCATTTATTGGGGATGACGTAGACATAATTGTCAGATCCTTCAAAACATTAACATCTCATTTATACTAATGAACAGGAGGTTATCATACTCAGGCTAATGGCTCTGAAGCATGTTTTCATGTTCTTCTGTTGCTTACAGAGCCATCTGAGGGCTGAGTAATGATTCTCCTCAGACTCACATAAACAGGTCTGTAGCCACCTAGCGGTTCGTGTGAGAACATACTCAGGCACAACCAGGCACTGAAACAGAGATGTTTAAAGGTCCAATGCAGCTGTTTTTATCTCAATATCACATAATTTCTGAGTAACAATTAAGTACCTTACTGTGATTGTTTTCAATTAAAAGGGTAAAAAAATAACCAGAAAAAGCTTCTTAGCAAACATTTTGCCAGGGCTGTCTGGGAGTGGTCTGAGCGAGGGGGCTAATTGGAGGAGCCTAATGGGAGGGATGTGTAACCTGAAAACTAGCTGTTATTGGCAGAAGAGAGGACAAACTTTGTTATTGGTATATTAACATCAACAGGTGGTCCAAAAATCCCAGCCAGCCAAAAAAGCTGAAACTTTAGGCAGTATTTTCAAACAGCTCTTACACCTAAAGTGCATTATCATAATGTCACAGTGTGGGGGGGAAAAAAACAGGGACACAGTGTGGGGGAAAAAAACAGGGACACAGTGTGGGGGAAAAACACAGAACAATTGCATATTTGACTGCCCTGCTCCTTTAACATGGCTATTCATTATATAAAGGAAGCTGCAACCGCACATATTCACTGTGGATCATATGTACCTCTTAAAAGCATTCAAATTACTGCTGTTGCCTTCCCAACAATTCTAACAGTAATGATTTATTCACTGGGACAAATAAGATCACAACTCTGCTCTTTAGCTCATTGACATGCTAGCTAGGTTTCATCTACATTGAGAGACATATAGCCTTGCTTCTCAGTGAGTGACAATAAGACTATTACTTTCATTCATCCTTATGGGGGGGGTGTCAAAGGTCACCATAGGCACTATCTCTCTAATCTCTCTAATCTCTCTTTCAGGGTGCATCTGTGTGGATCAAGAGCATCTCCTTTCGTTCTGCCTTTTCACATTTTAAACTGCCGCACATGCAGCTCCTCTCTCTCTCTTCTCTTGCATCATGCTTTGCTTTCTTTGCTTGTCGACAGTTGCTACCAGCGAATATGGACAACGCACACGTGTGACATTGTTTGTGATGCATAAACAAGAGGATGGCGAGAGGGAGGGAAGGAGTGGGGAACAAGGTGGGGTGATTGAGGGTCCATACCAATCAGCATCCTCCTCCACTCAGCCATGCAAATGAGGCTATCTGGGTATCAGTCTCACTCTCCTGCTTCCTTAAGTGAGTGGCACTGGAAAGCGACTGGCGGCGGCAGCAGGTCAGAGGGATCTTATCCTCTTAAATGCTAATGACATTTCTGCATTCTCTTCATTAGCACCGCGCCATTATCAGTAATTTGTAGCCTTCCCCACTTTTGCCCCCCTCCAAGTCTCCCTAATGAATACTGTCCATTGAGAAGGAGGCCTGAGATGGAGAGAGGGATGGAGAGATGGAGCGAAAGAGACCGAGAAGAGAGACAGAAGAGTGAGAGAGTGGGAAGAAAGCGCTTCAGGCTTTCATTGTCTCAGACCCCCAGTCAGTGAGGCCTATTTGTGAAATTTACTTATAGGTTGTGTTGTTGTGTACGTAAAGGGGTGTAAGATCAAAAGAAGCTTAATTTGGCACCCAAGTGCGATGTTGCAGTAAACTGACTCCCCGCTAGAGTAATTGGATACTCATTTAAATATCGACAGCGGTTACGGCGGCGGTCGCACCAAATTTCTGTTGCACAAGTGCTGTATGTTAGCCCCCCTTTTTCTCTTGGAAACCTTTCTCTCTCTCTCTCTTCATATTCAGCAATCAAAATCAGCCCTTGGAGTGTGCGGTGTGTTTAGGGCCCATGAATAAACAAATACAGGTTTGATAAAAGGTTATAATTAGATGATTCTTTTGAAATGAAAATAAAAAACAGCGGCTGGAGGAAATTAGGCCTATTCAGTGAGTATATAGGGCCCAGCACCTTCGCTTTATGTGGATGTAACACACACACAGACACACCTTAATTTGCTGTAAGGAGAGTGCCTCTTGCTGCCCTGTAGCAAAATCAAGGCTTTAGCTGAGATGCTAATGTACTATTGGCAGAGGGCAGAGGGGTTAGCATCCGAAAGCGGAAGACACTCCAGGCTAAGAAAGGCAGCTTCTGCTGTGGGTATGGCAGTCATAAGTGTTTGTATGAAACCGGAGAAGTAAAAGAGAGGAAAAGAGAAGGAGGGGGGGACCATAAGATGAAAGGAATTACCCTTCCTTTTATCCACAACAAGTTCATCAACCCTACTGTAATTCTCTACATGGACTTCTTAATTCCTAATTAAATACATTAGAGTGGATTTGACCAAGGAGATGGATTATAATGATCATAGAGATATTGGGGGGAATGGAAATACAGTACAGTTTTACTCTTTGGCAAGATAGTCATTCAATCAGTTGCTCATATGTTTGTCAATGTCCTCTTGACATGATGCGTTGATTGATTCACTGTACTGCCATGCAGTTTTCGGTGTTGGAGCTGGAAAGGGCAGCTGTTCCATAGTGCTAATAGATAATGACTGTAGAGTACTTGCGTGGGCCAGCAGCAGCTCATGGACAATAATGCTGTCAGGGCCCTCTTCACAAAGTGACATCCATCACACACAATCACACACACTTCACACACCTGTGTGCGGCCATCTGTGGAGTTGCTTTGTTTGCCATTGTGGCCCCTGTTCGAATTTATATTGCTTACATTTTTTGTTTTTCTTTTCTTTCTGTCTCATTCTTTCATTCTCTCGGTCTCTCGCTTTCATTGGCGTTATCTTCACTCAGTCTGTTTAATTGACTAGCTCAGCTTCACCACGTTGGCTTAGCTACTTATCCTCGACAGAAATCCGCTTTGTGACCATTTGCAGTCAGGTGTAGTGGTGTGTGCGAGCGCAACTCAAGGTTGCCCAAACAACTGATCTGCAACCAACTGGCAGAGAGAACACAAGGAGGACAAAAGACAAGATAAAAAGACACCTTGAAATCCAACCTAAAAAAAATGCAACATAAACACAAACTGGGAACTCCACTCCATAAACAGATCCACCTGGCAACTACTATGGCTCCACTATCGGCCTGCTGAACCACAGCAGGATCCACAACAAGCACGCCACCCAAAAAACCTGTGAAGAAGTGATCATCCTCAACCTCGAGGGATTGTTGATGATGGTTGTGTGTGTGTGTGTGTGTGTGTGTGTGTGTGTGTGTGTGTGTGTGTGTGTGTGTGTGTGTGTGTGTGTGTGTGTGTGTGTGTGTGACCATGACCATGACCAGGGTGAGACAATAGAAATGACTCAAGACGCTAATCCGCTGTCATGTGTTGACCTATAAGCACACACAAAAAAACACACACACAAACAGGAGCGGCTCTCCCTTACTTTTTTCAATTTGAGAAAATACGGAGCTGGTAAAATTATTTGGATAAATTATATATATATTTAATTACCACTAAAATTCCATGAAACACAATATAGTATAATACATTATTATTCTTATTATTATTCAACTTATAAAGCGCTTTTCAAAGAATCTCAGCTCTTCAAAGCACACGAAAAAAGTAATTTAGAAAAACAACATCATGAGATGGACAGTCATTAGAAAGTTCATGGCTTGAGTGGTCATTTGATGGAGGTTGTCCAGCAGGGAGAGAAAGTCTGTAGGCAGGCAGGAAGTGCGGTCTCATCAAGGTTTCTCGCTGTCCATGGACTCCGTAGTAGGTAACTAGCTAGCTACTCCTTCACTACTCCCAAAATGAAGCACCCACTTTAAATTGCTTTATTTATTTGACCTTTATCTAACTAGGCAAGTCAGTTAAGAACAAATTATTATTTACAATGACAACCTACCCTGGCCAAACCCTAACCCGGACGACGCTGGGCCAATTGTGCGCCGCCCTATGGTACTCCCAATCATGGCTGGTTGTGATACAGCCTGGACTCAAACCAGGGTCTGTAATGACGCCTCTAGCACTAAGATACAGTGCCTTAGACCACTGCGCAACTCGGGAGCCCTTGGGTGATGCTATGACAGTCACATGGCACCAGAAAGCACACCACAATTCAATAATAATTAAAGAGCAGCCTTGTTACTTCCCTTTGATCTTCATCGCTGCACACCTCTGCCATCTTGCTTTTGACTCCATTCATCCTCAACCTCCTGACACTGGCTGGCATTCGAATCAAAACAGATAGCCAGCTAACATTAGCTAGCTAGCCAAACAAACAAATTACTTGCCAGCTTCAGTCTTAACATTGTGGTGGATTCTAATTATATTAGCTATATTAATTGTTCATTCTTAAAACAAAAATATTTTAGGAAAAAAAAATGCCACAAAACAATATTTACAAAATTTACAGGAGCTCTCTGCTTAGGCTGCTGCTAGGGCGCCATAGCAACTGTCTACAATGACAAACCAAATAAATATGTATAGCAGCCTAGAGGTAGGTAAATGGTGGTTTCTTCATTGTCTTCTCTTCGGCAGTGGCGAGAATGATGAAGAACTATATAGGCTATGTGTGGGCACTGCGGAGGCCTGTCGAAGGCTTGACCATTTTGGCCAATCAGAACACGGAAAAACAATCTAAATTCACTGTGTGTCTGCCTTGATGTTCATAAAACTCTACTGACCCCCTCTCTACTCTCTCTACTCTTGCACAGTGGAACCCAGAATGAAGTGAGACCACTTGGTTATGGCGACACCGTTCTGCCAAACCAGAGTGGCCACCGCAAAGTCCGAGGAGACTGACCCTCTCTGGAAGTTGCTGTAGCCCTGCTTGGGATATTTCACCTAAATTGGCTATTAGTTGAGATGCAGGGCCTGTTCTAGCTTGGCATGTCAGGGTGGGCAATTGAAAATGTGAATTGGGACAAGTTGGAGGTAATAATGCATTTAGGTTATAGTTTATTGAGATTCATGAATACACCACACCAAAGAAAATCCTGCAATTCTACGTAGTGATGATTTATGTTCACTACTTGGTCAATTGACTTGATAGGATGCTTAATATATGCAAGTGCATTATATGAATTGAGAGTTCACCTCTCTGTTATCTTTTAGAATGGAATAGAGTATATTGTAACCATGTGTTCAAGCTAATCAACTAAAAGTTGATTTATGATCCAAGATGGAGTAGCAGTAGGACGTGTGTGTTTGTCGTTGTCTTATCCCGTGTCTTATCCCATGTCAATAGCCGGTCTTTTTCGTATATACAGTATCTTAATTTCACTTTCACGCTCTGGATCATTACACCGGATCATCGCAGCTACCTAGCTGCAAATGAGTGGCTACTGTTAGCTAACTCCTCTGTCCGGAAGCAAGCACCAACTAGCCTTGAGCTAGCCTCGAGCTAGGTCCACATACAGTTGAAGTCGGAAGTTTACATACACCTTAGCCAAATACATTTAAACTCAGTTTTTCACAATTCCTGACATTTAATCCTAGTAAATATTCCCTGTTTTAGGTCAGTTAGGATCAACACTTTATTTTAAGAACATGAAATGTCAGAATAATAGTATAGGTAATGATGTATTTCAGCTTTTTTTCATCACATTCCCAGTGGGTCAGAAGATTACATACACTCATTTAGTATTTGTTAGCATTGCCTTTACATTGTTTAACTTGGGTCAAACGTTTTGAGCAGCCTTCCACAAGCTTCCCACAATGAGTTGGGTGAATATTGGCCCATTCCTCCTAACAGAACTGGGGTAACTGAGTCAGGTTTGTAGGCCTCCTTGCTCGCACACAATTTTTCAATTCTGCCTACACATTTTCTAAAGGGTTGAGGTTAGGGCTTTGTGATGGCCAATACCAATACCTTGACTTTGTTGTCCTTAAGCCATTTTGCCACGAATTTGGAAGTATGCTTGGGGTCATTGTCAATTTGGAAGACCCATTTGCGACCAAGCTTTAACTTCCTAACTGATGTCTTGAGATGTTGCTTCAATATATCCACATAATTTTACTACCTCATGATGCCATCTATTTTGTGAAGTTCACCAGTCCCTCCTGCAGCAAAGCACCGCCACAACATGATGCTGCCACCCCTGTGCTTCACGGTTGGGATGGTATTCTTCGGCTTGCAAGCCTCCCCCTTTTTCCTCCAAACATAACGATGGTCATTATGGTCAAACAGTTCTATGTTTGTTTCACCAGACCAGAGGATATTTCTCCAAAAATTATGATCTTTGTCCCCATGTGCAGTTGCAACCAGTCTGGCTTTTTTATGGCAGTTTTGGAGCAGTGGCTTCTTCCTTGCTGAGTGGCCTTTCAGGTTATGTCAATTATAGGACTCTTTTTGCTGTGGATAAAGATAATTTGTACCTGTTTCCTCCAGCATCTTCACATGATCCTTTGCTGTTGTTCTGGGACTGATTTTCACTTTTCGCACCAAAGTACCAAATACTTAATCCAAGGTGGCGTAGCAGTGAGATGTCTTTGTCCTATCGTGTCCCTTGTATATATTGTTTTTAACATATTTTTCTTCACATATCTTTTAAAATATTTTGCTAAACCTCAACATCTAAATACTCTCCTGCAACCCGCCTCATCCAATGTAGCGTGGATCTGCTTTTTTTCCCCTAAAGTATCTATATTTACTTTGGATCTGGAATCCCACAACTGAAGCTAGCCAGCTATCAGTCAGCAAACCATTGCCAGCGGTCATCAGCTAACCTTCAGCTCGAATAGCTCTCGCCAGCTTGAACAACGTGACTCTAACCAGAGCATAACGGACCTATTATTTTTATCCCCGGATTCCCACAGCAAACTGAACATTTTCATCTGGATCTTCACAACTAGCTAACCGCAACCCCGGATGACTACTCCTGGCATTTCCATCCACTTAGCTTGAAGCTAGCCCGGCCAGAGCTCCTGTGCTACCACCGAAGCATACTCCTGGGCTACAATATCCGGACCCCTTCTACAGTCGGTACGGGGCATGGCACCCCGCAGATCCCTTACGACTAGAATATCGACATAATCTGCCCGAGGACTCCAACAGGCCCCTCAGGCGCGACGCCCGCTGAAGGCCCATTATGCTAACCAGCTAGGCCTGCTAGCTACCTAGAGCTACTTGGAATCCTACTAATTCCACGACCGGTCTATTGACGTCACCGCACGATGTCCCCCAAAGGCTAACTTTCTAGCCCCTGCTATCTGCTTGCTTGCTAACCCAGCCTGCTAACTGCTAGCCTGCCCCGGTCTACTAACTGCTAGCTTGTTTAGCCCCGGTCTGCTAACTGCTAGCTTGTTTAGCCCCGGCCTACTAACTGTTAGCTTGTTAGCACAGGCCTGCTAACTGTCTGAATCGCCGTGTCCCCAGCCAGCCCAACCACTCACTGGACCCATATTTATTTTCAATCTCTTTTCGATTTTTAATTCGATTATACCTTCCGGTAACCTGCCTCACCCAATGTGATACGGAATCGCTATTATTTTTAATTTTAGAATACATTCAAGAACCTCCAGAAGCTAACCAGCTAATTAGCTACACGCTGTTTAGTCATTGTTAGCCACTGCTAGCGGCTTTTACCTTCTGCACAGCCAGCCCTGTTTTTAGCCTGGATAATACTCGCCAGTCTACCAGTATCAAACTGTCTCTCCACAACAACGCCGGATTCCTGCCGTAATCCCTCGACCACTACTTCTGATCTTCACAGAAGATCACCCAGTACCGAAGCTATCCCTGAGGCCCACCTCCCGGCCTACTCAGCTGTTCACCCGAACCCCACTCATACACGGCTAGAGCCGACCCCCTTCAGCTCCCAGCTGTGCCCTGGACACCATCTGTGAATTGATCGCCCCCCATCTAGCTTCAGAGTTTGTTCTGTTAGGTGACCTAAACTGGGATATGCTTAACAACCCAGCAGTCCTACAATCTAAGCTAGATGCCCTCAATCTCACACAAATCATCAAGGAACCCACCAGGTACAACCCTAAATCCGTAAACATGGCCACCCTAATTGATATTATCCTGACCAACTTGCCCTCCAAATACACCTCTGCTGTCTTCGAATCAGGATCTCAGCGATCACTGCCTCATTGCCTGTATCCGATACGGGTCTGCGGTCAAACGACCACCCCTCATCACTGTCAAACGCTCCCTAAAACACTTCTGCGAGCAGACCTTTCTAATCGACCTGGCCCGGGTATCCTGGAAGGATATTGACCTCATCCCGTCAGTTGAGGATGCCTGGTCATTCTTTAAAAGTAACTTCCTCACCATCTTAGACAAGCATGCTTCGTTCAAGAAATGCAGAACTAAGAACAGATATAGCCCTTGGTTCACTCCAGAACTGACTGCCCTCGACCAGCACAAAAACATCCTGTGGCGGACTGCAATAGCATCGAATAGTCCCCGCGATATGCAACTGTTCAGGGAAGTCAGGAACCAATACACGCAGTCAGTCAGGAAAGCAAAGGCCAGCTTTTTCAAGCAGAAATTTGCATCCTGTAGCTCTAACTCCAAAAAGTTCTGGGACACTGTAAAGTCCATGGTGAACAAGAGCACCTCCTCCCAGCTGCCCACTGCACTGAGGCTAGGTAACATGGTCACCACCGATAAATCCGTGACAATCGAAAACTTCAACAAGCAGTTCTCGACGGCTGGCCATGCCTTCCTCCTGGCTAATCCAACCTCGGCCAACAGCTCCGCCCCCCCCCCGCAGCTACTCGCCTACGTCTCCCCAGCTTCTCCTTTACCCAAATCCAGATAGCAGATGTTCTGAAAGAGCTGCAAAACCTGGACCCATACAAATCAGCTGGGCTTGACAATCTGGACCCTCTATTTCTGAAACTGTCCACCGCCATTGTCGCAACCCCTATTACCAGCCTGTTCAACCTCTCCTTCGTATCATCTGAGATCCCCAAGGATTGGAAAGCTGCCGCGGTCTTCCCCCTCTTCAAAGGGGGAGACACCCTCGACCCAATCAGGTTTCCGAGCCGGTCACGGGTGCACCTAAGCCATGCTCAAGGTACTAAACGATATCATATCCGCCATCGATAAAAGACAGTACTCTGCAGCCGTCTTCATCGACCTGGCCAAGGCTTTCGACTCTGTCAATCACCATATTCTTATCGGCAGACTCAGTAGCCTCAGTTTTTCTAATGACTGCCTTGCCTGGTTCACCAACTACTTTGCATACAGAGTTCAGTGTGTCAAATCGGAGGGCATGTTGTCCGGTCCTCTGGCAGTCTCTATGGGGGAACCACAGGGTTCAATTCTCGGGCCGACTCTTTTCTCTGTATATATCAATGATGTTGCTCTTGCTGTGGGCGATTCCCTGATCCACCTCTACGCAGACGACACCATTCTGTATACTTCTGGTCATTCCTTGGACACTGTGCTATCGAACCTCCAAACAAACTTCAATGCCATACAACACTCCTTCCGTGGCCTCCAACTGCTCTTAAACGCTAGTAAAAACAAATGCATGTTAGCTGTTTGCACCCGCACGCCCGACTAGCATCACCACTCTGGATGGTTCCAACCTAGAATATGTGGACATCTATAAGTACCTAGGTGTCTGGCTAGACTGCAAACTGTCCTTCCAGACTCATATCAAACATCTCCAATTCAAAATCAAATCTAGAGTCGGCTATCTATTTCGCAACAAATCCTCCTTCACTCATGCCGCAAAACTTACCCTATTAAAACTGACTATCCTACCGATCCTTCTCTTAACTCCCGGGTGTTTCTCATTTCTTAAATGTTTTTAGTTTTTAGGGGTGCAACTGCATCTAAGGTTAAATTGAGTTCCTCAGTTAGGTGGTTAACTGATTTTTGTCCTCTGGCGTCCTTGGGTAGACAGAGGGAATCTGGAAGGACATCAAGGAATCTTTGTGTTGTCTGTGAATTTATAGCACGACTTTTGATGTTCCTTGGTTGGGGTCTGAGCAGATTATTTGTTGCAATTGCAAACGTAAAAAAATGGTGGTCCGATAGTCCAGGATTATGAGGAAAAACATTAAGATCCACAACATTTATTCCATGGGACAAAACTAGGTCCAGCGTATGACTGTGACAGTGAGTGGGTCCAGAGACATGTTGGACAAAACCCACTGAGTCGATGATGGCTCCGAAAGCCTTTTGGAGTGGGTCTGTGGACATTTCCATGTGAATATTAAAGTCACCAAAGATTAGAATATTATCTGCTATGACTACAAGGTCCGATAGGAATTCAGGGAACTCAGTGAGGAACGCTGTATATGGCCCAGGAGTCCTGTAAACAGTAGCTATACAAAGTGATTGAGTAGGCTGCATAGATTTCATGAAGCTCAAAAGACGAAAACTTCATTTTTTTTTTGTAAATTGAAATTTGCTATCGTAAATGTTAGCAACACCTCCGCCTTTGCGGGATGCACGGGGGATATGGTCACTAGTGTAGCCAGGAGGTGAGGCCTCATTTAACACAGTAAATTCATCAGGCTTAAGCCATGTTTCAGTCAGGCCAATCACATCAAGATTATGATCAGTGATTAGTTCATTGACTATAATTGCCTTTGAAGTAAGGGATCTAACATTAAGTAGCCCTATTTTGAGATGTGAGGTATCATGATCTCTTTCAATAATGACAGGAATGGAGGTGGTCTTTATCCTAGTGAGATTGCCAAGCTGAACACCGCCATGTTTAGTTTTGCCCAACCTAGGTCGAGGCACAGACACGGTCTCAATGGTGATAGCTGAGCTGACTACACTGACTGTGCTAGTGGCAGACTCCACTATGCTGGCAGGCTGGCTAACAGCCTGCTGCCTGGCCTGCACCCTATTTCATTGTGGAGCTAGAGGAGTTCGAGCCCTGTCTATGTTGGTAGATAAGATGAGAGCACCCCTCCAGCTAGGATGGAGTCCGTCACTCCTCAGCAGGTCAGGCTTGGTCCTGTTTGTGGGTGAGTCCCAGAAAGAGGGCCAATTATCTACAAATTCTATCTTTTGGGAGGGGCAGAAAACAGTTTTCAACCAGCGATTGAGTTGTGAGACTCTGCTGTAGAGCTCATCACTCCCCCTAACTGGGAGGGAGCCAGAGACAATTACTCGATGCCGACACATCTTTCTAGCTGATTTACATGCAGAAGCTATGTTGCGCTTGGTGATCTCTGACTGTTTCATTCTAACATTGTTGGTGCCGACGTGGATAACAATATCTCTATACTCTCTACACTCGCCAGTTTTAGCTTTAGCCAGCACCATCTTCAGATTAGCCTTAACGTCGGTAGCCCTGCCCCCTTGTAAACAGTGTATGATCGCTGGATGATTCGTTTTAAGCATAATACTGCGGGTAATGGAGTCGCAAATGACTAGAGTTTTCAATTTGTCAGAGCTAATGGTGGGAAGCTTCGGCGTCTCAGACCCCGTAACGGGAGGAGTAGAGACCAGAGAAGACTCTGACTCCGACTCTCTGCTTAATGGGGAAAACCGGTTGAAAGTTTCTGTCGGCTGAATGAGCGACACCGGTTGAGCGTTCCTACAGCATTTCCTTCCAGAAACTGTGAGAAAGTTGTCCGGCTGCGGGGACTGTGCCAGGGGATTTATACTACTATCTGTACTTACTGGTGGTACAGACGCTGTTTCATCCTTTCCTACACTGAAATTACCCTTGCCTAACGATTGCGTCTGAAGCTGGGCTTGTAGCACAGCTATCCTCGCCGTAAGGCGAGTACAGCGACTGCAATTAGAAGGCATCATATTAATGTTACTACTTAGCTTCGGCTGTTGGAGGTCCTGACGAATCGTGTCCAGATAAAGCGTCCGGAGTGAAAAAGTTGAGGAAAAAAAACAAAAATACAAACGGTAATTAAAAAGTAAAAACCGTAAAGTTGTCAGGTAGCAAAATAGGTTGGCAACAAAACGCACAGCAACTCGAAAACAAGTCTGCAAGTGGCTACCCAGACTCCAAGTCTATGCTAGGTAAAGCTCCACCTTATCTCAGTTCACTGGTCACGATGGCAACACTTACCCATAGTGCGCGCTCCAGCAGGTGTATCTCACTGATCATCCCTAAAGCCAAAACCTAATTTGGCCACCTTTCCTTCCAGTTCTCTGCTGCCTGCGACTGGAACAAATTGCAAAAATCTCTGAAGTTGGAGACTTTTATCTCCCTCACCAACTTTAAACATCTGCTATCTGAGCAGCTAACCGATCGCTGCAGCTGTACATAGTCCATCGGTATATAGCCCACCCAATTTACCTACCTCATCCCAATACTGTTTTTATTTTATTTACCTTTCTGCTCTTTTGCACACCAGTATCTCTACCTGCACATGTTCATCTGATCATGTATCACTCCAGTGTTAATCTGCTAAATTGTAATTATTCACTCCTATGGCCTATTTATTCCTTATGCCTTTTGCACACAATATATATAGATTCTTTTTTTTCCTACTAAGTTATTGACTTGTTTATTGTTTACTCCATGTGTAACTCTGTGTTGTTGTCTGTTTACACTGCTATGCTTTATCTTGGCCAGGTCGCAGTTGCAAATTGTTCTCAACTAGCCTACCTGGTTAAATAAAGGTTAAATAATTATTTATTTTTTTAAACGTTCATCTCTAGGAGACAGAACGCGTCTCCTTCCTGATCGGTATGATGGCTGCGTGGTCCCATGTTGTTTATACTTGATTACTATTGTTTGTACAGATGAACGTGGTACCTTCAGGTGTTTGGAAATTGCTCCCAAGGATGAACAAAAACAAATGCTCCGGTTGGAACGTTATTGGATATATATGATAATAACATCCTGAAGATTGAGTTTGACCAGTTTATTCCACCTGGAATATAACTTTTTGAAGTTTTCGTCCGAGTTCGCCTGGACCACGGCCAGCTTTTGGACATGTGAACTAAACGTGCTAGCAAAAGTAGCTAATTGGACACTAGTAATGGAGATTATGGAACAAAACAACGATTTATTGTGGAACTAGGATTCCTTGCACTGCATTCTGATGAAAGATCATCAAAAGTAAGGAAATATTTATGATGTAATTTCGTACTTCTGTTGACTCCAACATGGCAGAGAAATATATTTACGTCTGAGCGCCGTCTCAGATTATTGCATGGTATGCTTTTTTCGTAACGTTTAAAAAAAAATCTGACACAGCGGTTGCATTAAGAACCAGTGGATCTTTAATTATATGTAAAACATGTATCTTTCGTCAAAGTTTATGATGAGTATTTCTGTAATCTGACGTAGCTCTCTGTAATTACTCCGGATATTTTGGAGGCATTTCTGAACATGGCGCCAATGTAAACCGAGATTTGTGGATATCAATATGCATATTATCGAAAAAAACAAATGTATTGTGTAACATGATGTCATATGAGTGTCATCTTATGAAGATTATCAAAGGTTAGTGATTACTTTTATCTCTAATTCTGCTTTTTTGACTCTATCTTTGGCTGGCAAAAATGGCTGTGTGTTTTTTTGGATTTGTTGGTGATCTAACATAAATATATGTTGTGTTTTCAATGTAAAACATTTTAAAAATCGGACACGATGGGTAGGTTAACAAGATGTTTATCTTTAATTTGCTGTATTGGACTTAATAATGTGTGATGGTTAAATATTTCAAAAAAAAATATTTGAATTTCCCGCGCTGCCTTTTCAGCGGAATGTTGGGGGGGGTTCCGTTAGCGGAACCTGTGTCCTAGACAGATTAACCTGTCTTAGTTCTCCTGATAAACACCTGTGATTGCTTTATACCTCCCTAATGTCAATATGCCTTGTCTACCGATGTCTTTGCTAGTTCTTATTGTTTCACTTCACTGTAGAACCCTCAGTCCTGCTCAAAATGCATTAGATAGCTCTTTTGTCCCACCCCACACAAATGCAGAGACCTTACCTGGCTTAACTGGTGCCTCCAGATGCGAAACCTCTCTCATCATCACTCAACGCCTAGGTGTACCTCCACTTTATTCACATCCTACCATACCATTGTCTGCTCCTTTTATTCTCTGTCCTCAACGCACTAGATGACCAGTTCGTATAGCCTTTAGCCGTACCCTTATCCTACTCCTCCTCTGTTCCTCTAGTGATGAGGAGGTTAACCCAGGTCCTGTAGCCTCCAGTTCCACTGCTATTCCCCAGGCGCTCTCATTTGTTGACATCTGTAGCCGTAAAAGCCTTGGTGTCATGCATGTTAACATCAGAAGCCTCCATAAATGTGTTTAATTCAATGCTTTAGCACACTCCGCCAACCCTGATGTCCTAGCCATGTATGAATCCTGGCTTAGGAAGGCCAGCAAAAATTCAGAAATGTCCATCCCCAACTACAACATATTCTGCCAAGATAGAACTGCCAAAGGGGGTGGAGTTGCAATCTACTGCAGATATAGCCTTTAGAGTTCTGTCATGCCATCCAGGTCTATGCCCAAACAGTTTGAGCTTCTACTTTTAAAAATCCACCTTTCCAGAAATAACTGTTTGTTATAGACCCCCCTCAGCCCCCAGATGTGGCCTGGACACCATATGTGTATTACTTGCCCCCCATTTATCTTCAGAGTGTGTACTGTTAGGTGACCTAAACTGGGATATGCTTAACACCCCGACAATTAACACCCTACAATCTAAGCTAGATGCCCTCAATCTCACACAAATTATCAAGGAACCTACCAGGTGCAACACTAAATCCATTAACACGGGCACTCTCATAGATATCATCCTGACCAACCTGCCCTCTAAATACTCCTCTGCTGTCTTCAACCAGGATCTCAGCGATCACTGCCTGCGTCCGTAATGGGTCCGCAGTCAAACGACCACCCCTCGTCACTGCCAAACGCTCCTTAAAACACTTCAGCGAGCCGGCCTTTCTAATCGACCTGGCCCTGGTATCCTAGAAGGATATTGACCTCATTCCGCCAGTAGAGGATGCCTGGTTATTCTTTAAAGGTGCTTTCCTCACCATCTTAAATAAGCACGCCCAATTCAAAAAATCTAGAACTAAGAACAGATATAGCCCTTGGTTCTCTCCAGACTTGACTGCCCTTGACCAGCACAAAAACATCCTGTGGCGTACTGCTTTAGCATCAAATAGGATTGGCAGAGTGTGCTAAAGCAGTGAATTAAACAAACTTAGGGAGGAGGCTTCTGATGTTAACATGCATGAAGGCAGTCCTGTAGCACAAACTCCAAAAAGTTATGGGACACTGTAAAGTCCATGGAGAATAAGAGCTCCTCCTCCTGGCTGCCCACTGCACTGAGGCTAGGAAACATTATCACCACCGATACATTTATGATGATCGAGAATTTCAATGAGCATTTTTCTACGGCTGGCCATGCTTTCCACCTGGCAACCCCTACCCCGGTCAACAGCTCTGCACACCCCACAGCAACTTGCTGAAGACTTCCCAATGTCTCCTTCACCCAAATCCAGAATGGCTGATGTTCTGAAAGAGCTGCAAAATCTGGAACCCGACAAATCAGCTTGGCTAGACAATCTGGACCCTCTCTTTCTAAAATGATCTACCACAATAGTTGCAACCCCTTTACAAGCCTGTTCAACCTCTCTTAGGTATTGTCTGAGATCCCTAAAGATTGAAAAGCTGCCGCGGTCATCCCCCTCTTCAAAGGGGGAGACACTCTAGACCCAAACTGTTACAGACCTATATCTATCCTACCCTGCCTTTCTAAGGTCTTCGAAAGCCATGTTAACAAACCGATCACCGACCATTTCGAATCCCACCATACCTTCTCCGCTATGCCATCTGGTTTTAGAGCTGGTCATGGGTGCACCTCAATCAGGCTCAAGGTCCTAAACGATATCATAACCACCATCGATAAAAGACAGTACTGTGCAGCCGTCTTCATTGACCTGGCTAAGACTTTCGACTCCGTCAATCACTGCATTCTTATTGGCAGACTCAACAGCCTTGGTTTCTCAAATGACTTCCTCGTCTGGTTCACCGACTACTTCTCATTCAGAATTCAGTGTGTCAAATTGGAGGGCCTGTTGTCTGGACCTCTGGTAGTCTCTATGTGGATGCCACAGGGTTCAATTCTCAGGACAACTCTTTTCTCTGTATACATCAATGATGTCGCGCTTGCTGCTGGTGATTCTCTGATCCACCTCTACGCAGACGACACCATTCTGTATACATCTGGCCCTTCTTTGAACACTGTGTTAACTAACCTCCAGAAGAGCTTCAATGCCATACAACTCTCCTTCCGTGTCTGCTCTTAATTAAATGCAAGTAAAACTAAATGCATGCTCTTCAACCGACTGCTGCCTACACCTGCCCTCCTGTCCAGCGTCAGTACTCTCGGTTGTGACTTAGAATATGTGGACAACTACAAATACCTAGGTGTCTGGTTAGACTGTAAACTCTCCTTCACATTAAGCATCTCCAATCCAAAATTAAATCTAGAATTGGCTTCCTATTTCAAAACAAAGCATCCTTCACTCATGCTGCCAAACATACCCTCGTAAAACTGACTATCCCACTGATCCTTGACTTCGGCAATGTCATTTTCAAAATTGCCTCCAACACTCTACTCAGCAAATTGGATGCAGTCTATCACAGTGCCATCCGTTTTGTCACCAAAGCCCCATATATTACCCACCACTGCGACCTGTTTGCTCTCGTTGGCTGGCCCTCGCTTCATATTCGTAGACAAGCCCACTGGCTCCGAGTCATCTGTAAGTCTCTGCTAGGTAAAGCCCTGCCTTATCTCAGCTCACCGTTCACCATAGTAGCACCCACTCCAGCAGATATATTTCACTGGTCAACCCCAAAGCCAATTCCTCCTTTGTATACCTTTCCTTCCAGTTCTCTGCTGCTAATGACTGGAATGAATTGCAAAAATCATTGAAGCTGGAGACTCAAATCGCCCTCACTAACTCACAGATCATTGCACCTGTACATAGCCCATCTGTAAATAGCCCATCCAACTACCTCATCCCCATATTATTATTTTTGCTCCTTTGCACACCTGTATCTCTACTTGCGCATTCATCTTCTGCACATCTTTCACTCCATTGTTTAATTGCTAATTCTTAATTACGTCGCCAGTACGGCCTATTTATTACCTTACCTCCCTAATCTTACCTTATTTGCACACACTGTATATAGATTTTTTCTATTGTGTTATTGATTGTGCGTTTGTTTATTCCATGTGTAACTGTGTTGTTTGTGTCGCACTGCTTTGCTTTATCTTGGCCAGGTCACAGTTGTAAATGAGAGCTTGTTCTCAACTGGCCTACCTGGTTGTTAGGCGGAGCAGCACAGGGGAGCCCAAGAACAGACTCAGACCCTGAAACAGGGATGAATGAACCAAGATATTTATTGCAACACAGGGAGAGATGGAGTGCAGATCTGGGGAAGCTCGGATGATTTGTAGGAAACCAGATGTGGAGGCTGAGGTTCGAGTGAGCTGGGTTGGGACAGGGTAAACAGATCCGGAGGGGAGGGGAATCCAAGGGAGTGGTGGTGTGGTGAGTCCAGAATAGGGTAGCAGGGTGGTGAGATGTGGAACAGGAGACAGTCAGAGTGGCAAAACTGCAGTGAGAGTATAAACAGCATCAGGCAGGGAAACAGGCACAGCAGGATACAGGATCTTAAATAATAACAAATAGCTAGAAGCATGACTGACTGAACGGAGATTACGATCTGGCAGAGTAGAAGTGGCAGGAGTATTTGTAGAGGTCATGATTTTGGAACGGGTTGCCGCTGGTGGGGATCTGCTCTGACTCCAGCACACCTGTCTCCAACCACACAATCACACACACAGAAAGAGAGAGGGAGAGAGAGTGTGTCCTGGGGGAATGGCTGAAGGTCAAGAAGACACCGGATGTCCACTTAAGGGGTGTGGCAGGAGCAGATGTGACACTGGTTAAATAAAGGTGAAATATATATATTTTTTAAATTATACAGCGTGATACAGTGACAAGAAAAAGTATGTGAACCCTTTGGAATTTCCTGGATTTCTGCATAAATTGGTCATCAAATATAGTTGTTTATGATGTACTCAATATAGACAAGAAAAAAGCAATAATTTGTGTGTTATTAGTTTAAGCACACTATGTTTGTCTATTGTTGTGACAACAATAGACAAGCATAGTTTGCTTCAACTAATAACGCAAATTATTGCTTTTTTCTTGTCTATATTGAGTACATCATTTAAACAATCCCAGTGTAGGTTGGAAAAGTATGTGAACCCCTATGCTAATGACTTCTCCAAAAGATAATTGGAGTCAGTAGTCAGCTAACCTGGAGTCCAATCAATGAGACGAGATTGGAGATGTTGGTTAGAGCTGCATTGCCCTATCAAAAACACACATATTTTTTGTTTTCTTTTCATTGCTTTTCATTGCCTGATGTGAACCATGCCTCAAACAAAACAGACCTCAGAAGACCTAAGGTTAAGAATTGTTGACTTGCATATAGCTGAAAAAGGTTACAAAAGTATCTCTAAAAGCCTTGATGTTCATCAGTCCACAGTAAGAAAAAATGTCTGTAAATGGAGAAAGTTCAGCACTGTTGCTACTCTCCCTAGGAGTGGCCGTCCTGCAAAGGTTTCTGCAAGAGCACAGAGCCGAATGCTCAAGGAGGTTAAGAAGAATCCTAGAGTATCAGCTAAAGACTTACAGAAATCTCTGGAACATGCTAACATCTCTGTTGACGAGTCTACGATACGTAAAACACTAAACATGAATGGTGTTCATGGGAGGACACCACAGAAGATGCCTCTGCTGTCCAAAAAAAACATTGCTGCACGTCTGGAGTTTGCAAAAGTGCACCTGGGTCTTCTACAGCGCTACTGGCGAAATATTCTGTGGACAGATGAAACTACAGTTGAAATGGTTGGAAGGAGCACACAACACTATGTGCGGAGAGAAAAAGGCACAGCACACCAACATCAAAACCTCATCCCAATTGTAAAGTATGCTGGAGGCAGCATCATGGTTTGGGGCTGCTTTACTGCCTCAGGGCCTGGACAGCTTGCTGTCATCGACAGAAAAATGAATTACCAAGTTTATCAAGACATTTTGCAGGAGAATGTTAGGCAATCTGTCCGCCAGTTGAAGCTCAACAAAAGTTTGGTGATGCAACAGGAGAACGACCCAAAACACAGAAGTAAATTAACAACAGAATGGCTTCAACAGAAGAAAATGTGCTTTCTGGAGTGTCAGTCAGACTCTTGACCTCAACCCAATTGAGATGCTATGGTATGACCTCAAGAGAGCAGTTCACACTAGAATATTGCTGTACTGAAACAGTTTTGTAAAGAGGAATGGTCCAAAATTCCTCCTGACCGCTGTGCAGGTTTGATCCGCAACTACAGAAAATGTTTGGTTGAGGTTATTGCTGCCAAAGGAGGGTCAACCAGTTATTTGTATTTGTATTTATTTTTTATTTCACCTTTATTTAACCAGGTAGGCAAGTTGAGAACAAGTTCTCATTTACAGTTGCGACCTGGCTAAGATAAAGCAAAGCAGTTCGACACATACAACGACACAGAGTTATACAAGTCTATATACGATGTGAGCAAATGAGGTGAGATAAGAGAGGTAAAGGCAAAAAACGGCAAAGTAAATACAATATAGCAAGTAAAACACTGGAATGGTGGATTTGCAGTAGAAGAATGTGCAAAGTATAAATAAAAATAATGGGGTGCAAAGGAGGAAAATAAATAAATAAAATAAATACAGTAGGGAAAGAGGAAGTTGTTTGGGCTAAATTATAGGTGGGCTATGTACAGGTGCAGTAATCTGTGAGCTGCTCTGACAGTTGGTGCTTAAAGCTAGTGAGGGAGATAAGTGTTTCCAGTTTCAGAGATTTTTGTAGTTTGTTCCAGTCATTGGCAGCAGAGAACTGGAAGGAGAGGCGGCCAAATGAAAAATTGGTTTTGGGGGTGACCAGAGAGATATACCTGCTGGAGCGCGTGCTACAGGTGGGTGATGCTATGGTGACCAGCGAGCTGAGATAAGGTGGGACTTTACCTAGCAGGGTCTTGTAGATGACATGGAGCCAGTGGGTTTGGCGACGAGTATGAAGCGAGGGCCAGCCAACAAGAGCGTACAAGTCGCAATGGTGGGTAGTATATGGGGCTTTGGTGACAAAACGGATGGCACTGTGATAGACTGTCTCCAATTTGTTGAGTAGGGTATTGGAGGCTATTTTGTAAATGACATCACCAAAGTCGAGGATTGGTAGGATGGTCAGTTTTACAAGGGTATGTTTGGCAGCATGAGTGAAGGATGCTTTGTCGCGAAATAGGAAGCCAATTCTAGATTTAACTTTGGATTGGAGATGTTTGATGTGGGTCTGGAAGGAGAGTTTACAGTCTAACCAGACACCTAGGTATTTGTAGTTGTCCACGTATTCTAAGCCAGAGCCGTCCAGAGTAGTGATGTTGGACAGGCGGGCAGGTGCAGGCAGCGATCGGTTGAAGAGCATGCATTTAGTTTTACTTGTATTTAGGAGCAATTGGAGGCCACGGAAGGAGAGTTGTATGGCATTGAAGCTTGCCTGGAGGGTTGTTAACACAGTGTCCAAAGAAGGGCCAGAAGTATACAGAATGGTGTCGTCTGCGTAGCGGTGGATCAGAGACTCACCAGCAGCAAGAGCGACATCATTGATGTATACAGAGAAGATAGTCGGTCCAAGAATTGAACCCTGTGGCACCCCCATAGAGACTATTTATTAAATCCAAGGGTTCACATACTTTTCCCACCCTGCACTGTGAATGTTTACACGGTATGTTCAATAAAGACATTAGAACGTATAATTGTTTGTGAGTTATTAGTTTAAGCAGACTCTGCTTGTCTATTGTTGTGACCTAGGTGAAGATCAGATCACATTTTATGACCAATTCATGCAGAAATACAAGTATTTCCAAAGGGTTCACATACTGTACTTTTTTTGCCACTGTATGCTACACAATACAATGAAATTGCAATAAAGCCTTCCTCGCAAACAGAGCAATGATATTAAGCTATATGTATTTACATTAGGCTATAGCCTACAAATAGCTGTACCACATAGTCGTTGACCTATTAGGCCTACTGCAAATGATTGTTGTTTGTTCCTGAGCTGGCCAAATGCGCAGAGTGGTCCTTTAGCTGTCCTTCAACACCACAAGTTGGGTTCAACTTCTTTAACATCATTGCGTGATCCTTGTGCTGTCCTTTCAGCACCACAAAGAGCGTTCCAATCGCTTAAAATAACATCTCATTCAGATCTGTTGCCTACGCCCAATAGTCCTACTTTTCACTTATTGTTATTATTTAAAGTAGATGATGATCACTTCTCACAATGGTGCTCGTTGAGTAAAGTCAGATCAACGTTGAATCAATGTCTTGCAAGATCACATAATGATACATTTTCATTTTAGATAACATAACCTAATATAATACCATAGTATATTAGGCCTATGACATTATTGTTACACCGAAAACACATCTAATTACATTTTAGGATGGTTAGCTGAATATTCTTTGTCTCATGCTTCAACTTGTCGGTACCAAATTTGAGAAGATTATGACATCATAAACAAAATGTGCACTCCCTCACCTAAATAAATAGTACTACATCTCTACACACAAAGGTGTTGTACACACACACACACAACCATATGCTCGTCTGCCATAAGAGAAGGCACATTGTAGTCTGGTTGCCTTTAAATTCTCTCTCTACTCTCTCCTCAGGTGACTGACTTATCTGATGCAATGATTCTGAAGCAGCTGTTTGAGACCTAGTTCAGGACCAGGGTACATTTAGATTTCTGTCATTTAGCAGACTCTTTTTTGGTTTAGCACACGTATACACACACACACACAATCACAATCTTACACTATTTACAGTTTATATAGCAATTTTAAACTCGGACAAAACAGAGATGCTTGTTCTAGGTCCCAAGAAACAAAGAGATCTTCTGTTGAATCTGACAATTAATCTTAATGGTTGTACAGTCGTCTCAAATAAAACTGTGAAGGACCTTGGCGTTACTCTGGACCCTGATCTCTCTTTTGAAGAACATATCAAGACCATTTCAAGGACAGCTTTTTTCCATCTACGTAACATTGCAAAAATCAGAAACTTTCTGTCCAAAAATGCTGCATAAAAATGAATCCATGCTTTTGTCACTTCTAGGTTAGACTACTGCAATGCTCTACTTTCCGGCTACCCGGATAAAGCACTAAATAAACTTCAGTTAGTGCTAAATACGGCTGCTAGAATCCTGACTAGAACCAAAAAATTTGATCATATTACTCCAGTGCTAGCCTCTCTACACTGGCTTCCTGTCAAAGCAAGGGCTGATTTCAAGGTTTTACTGCTAACCTACAAAGCATTACATGGGCTTGCTCCTACCTATCTCTCTGATTTGGTCCTGCCGTACATACCTACACGTACGCTACGGTCACAAGACGCAGGCCTCCTAATTGTTCCTAGAATTTCTAAGCAAACAGCTGGAGGCAGGGCTTTCTCCTATAGAGCTCCATTTTTATGGAACGGTCTGCCTACCCAAGTCAGAGACGCAAACTCGGTCTCAACCTTTAAGTCTTTACTGAAGACTCATCTCTTCAGTGGGTCATATGATTGAGTGTAGTCTGGCCCAGGAGTGGGAAGGTGAACGGAAAGGCTCTGTGGCAATGAACCGCCCTTGCTGTCTCTGCCTGGCCGGTTCCCCACTTTCCACTGGGATTCTCTGCCTCTAACCCTATTACAGGGGCTGAGTCACTGGCTTACTGGGGCTCTCTCATGCCGTCCCTGGAGGGGGTGCGTCAGCTGAGTGGGTTGATTCACTGATGTGGTCATCCTGTCTGGTTTGGCCCCCCCCCCCCGTGGCGGAGGTGTTTGTGGGCTATACTCAGCCTTGTCTCAGGATGGTAAGTTGGTGGTTGATGATATCCCTCTAGTGGTGTGGGGGCTGTGCTTTGGCAAAGTGGGTGGGGTTATATCCTTCCTGTTTGGCCCTGTCCGGGGGTGTCCTCGGATGGGGCCACAGTGTCTCCTGACCCCTCCTGTCTCAGCCTCCAGTATTTATGCTGCAGTAGTTTATGTGTCGGGGGGCTAGGGTCAGTTTGTTATATCTGGAGTACTTCTCCTGTCCTATTCGGTGTCCTGTGTGAATCTAAGTGTGCGTTCTCTAATTCTCTCCTTCTCTCTTTCTTTCTCTCTCTCGGAGGACCTGAGCCCTAGGACCATGCCCCAGGACTACCTGACATGATGACTCCTTGCTGTCCCCAGTCCACCTGGCCGTGCTGCTGCTCCAGTTTCAACTGACCTGAGCCCTAGGACCATGCCCCAGGACTACCTGACATGATGACTCCTTGCTGTCCCCAGTCCACCTGACCGTGCTGCTGCTCCAGTTTCAACTGTTCTGCCTTATTATTATTCGACCATGCTGGTCATTTATGAACATTTGAACATCTTGGCCATGTTCTGTTATAATCTCCACCCAGCAAAGCCAGAAGAGGACTGGCCACCCCACATAGCCTGGTTCCTCTCTAGGTTTCTTCCTAGGTTTTGGCCTTTCTAGGGAGTTTTTCCTAGCCACCGTGCTTCTACACCTGCATTGCTTGCTGTTTGGGGTTTTAGGCTGGGTTTCTGTACAGCACTTTGAGATATCAGCTGATGTACGAAGGGCTATATACAGTGCCTTGTGAAAGTATTCGGCCCCCTTGAACTTTGCGACCTTTTGCCACATTTCAGGCTTCAAACATAAAGATATAAAACTGTATTTTTTTGTGAAGAATCAACAACAAGTGGGACACAATCATGAAGTGGAACGACATTTATTGGATATTTCAAACTTTTTTAACAAATCAAAAACTGAAAAATTGGGCGTGCAAAATTATTCAGCCCCCTTAATTTAATACTTTGTAGCGCCACCTTTTGCTGCGATTACAGCTGTAAGTCGCTTGGGGTATGTCTCTATCAGTTTTGCACATCGAGAGACTGACATTTTTTCCCATTCCTCCTTGCAAAACAGCTCGAGCTCAGTGAGGTTAGATGAAGAGCATTTGTGAACAGCAGTTTTCAGTTCTTTCCACAGATTCTCGATTGGATTCAGGTCTGGACTTTGACTTGGCCATTCTAACACCTGGATATGTTTATTTTTAATCCATTCCATTGTAGATTTTGCTTTATGTTTTGGATCATTGTCTTGTTGGAAGACAAATCTCCGTCCCAGTCTCAGGTCTTTTGCAGAATCCATCAGGTTTTCTTCCAGAATGGTCCTGTATTTGGCTCCATCCATCTTCCCATCAATTTGAACCATCTTCCCTGTCCCTGCTGAAGAAAAGCAGGCCCAAACCATGATGCTGCCACCACCATGTTTGACAGTGGGGATGGTGTGTTCAGGGTGATGAGCTGTGTTGCTTTTACGCCAAACATAACGTTTTGCATTGTTGCCAAAAAGTTCAATTTTGGTTTCATCTGACCAGAGCACCTTCTTCCACATGTTTGGTGTGTCTCCCAGGTGGCTTGTGGCAAACTTTAAACAATACTTTTTATGGATATCTTTAAGAAATGGCTTTCTTATTGCCACTCTTCCATAAAGGCCAGATTTGTGCAATATACGACTGACTGTTGTCCTATGGACAGAGTCTCCCACCTCAGCTGTAGATCTCTGCAGTTCATCCAGTGATCATGGGCCTCTTGGCTGCATCTCTGATCAGTCTTCTCCTTGTATGAGTTGAAAGTTTAGAGGGACGGCCAGGTCTTGGTAGATTTGCAGTGGTCTGATACTCCTTCCATTTCAATATTATCGCTTGCACAGTGCTCCTTGGGATGTTTAAAGCTTGGGAAATATTTTTGTATCCAAATCCGGCTTTAAACTTCTTCACAACAGTATCTCGGACCTGCCTGGTGTGTTCCTTGTTCTTCATGATGCTCTCTACGCTTTTAACGGACCTCTGAGACTATCACAGTGCAGGTGCATTTATACGGAGACTTGATTACACACAGGTGGATTGTATGTATCATCATTAGTCATTTAGGTCAACATTGGATCATTCAGAGATCCTCACTGAACTTCTGGAGAGAGTTTGCTGCACTGAAAGTAAAGGGGCTGAATAATTTTGCACTTCATGATTGTGTCCCACTTGTTGTTGATTCTTCACAAAAATATACAGTTTTATATCTTTATGTTTGAAGCCTGAAATGTGGCAAAAGGTCGCAAAGTTCAAGGGGGCCGAATACTTTCTCAAGGCACTGTAAATACATTTGATTTGATTTGAATGTAGCTCTCTCGTTCCTCCTATTATGCTGTTGAACAAAGTCACACATGCTACAGTACCTCCCTCTCCAATTCACATCCAGTACAACCTGTTCACTTCACATCTTGTCAAGCTCACCTTCCTCCTACACTCTATTGTGTTTTTCAATTATACTCACAACTGTTTCTCTCACTTTCACTGTTTCTGGAGGATATCAGATCTGTTATAGTGCCCTATCATGTGGATGCATATTTGATCCTTTGGATTCAGTTACAGTAATAAGCTGATATTGAAGAGATGTAAGTCCTGTCTGAATGGCAGCCAGAGGAGGTCAGTGAGACTGTCAATAGATCGGGTCGTGTTCAGCAGTGCACTGTAGCAAAACGTTTGGCAACAGAAAATGAAATGCTGTGTTCTTATGGAAAAAGTTACTCCCCGTTTCATTCTGTTCCAAAATGTTCTCTCTACTGAACACAAACCTAATGATGACACTGAGGGAGAGAGGGTAGTCACTAGTTAACACAGCCACAAGGTCATAATTAGGGCAAAACCCTGCAATTTCTACAATTTATCCTCGTAAAATGTTAAACCTAACCTTAACACTAACCTTAACCACACTGCTATCTTATGCGTAACCCTAACCTTAAATTAAACATATTATTTTAGCCAATTTTGGCTTTGTGACTGTGGAGTCTGACTTCATGGCTGTGATATCTAGTGGAAATCTGGAGTGAACTAGTCCTCTTTCTGTTTGTTGAACTGATGTTGAACTGCTCCCTCTCAGGATAAAATGATCCGATGCATGAGCCATGTAAACTCTTTAATCTCTCTCTCTCCCTCTTGCTCCATCCATCCTCTCTTTCTCTTAGTCTCATTATGCCTTTGTTGATTCTACCGCTGTCGTTTTGTCAGGGTAGTGACGTTACATTTAATACTAAGTGAGCAAGGTGCAGAAAGAGAAGGAGCGAGGGAGGAAATAAGAGTGGAGGGAGACATAAAGACATGACGTTGGCTCTCTCCTCATCTCAGGGCTAACGTCGTCAATGTCTCGTTGCTCGAGTGGGTTTTGAGTTGATGGCAACCGAGATCGTTCTCTCTATCTCAAATACAAAGCTAAGCTTGTCTGACATTTACCAGTCATTAAGAACAAAGCATCGGACCACGCAAACTCGAAAGAGACGCTTGTTTGTTTTTTAATTAGACGGCTAATGGAAAACACTAAGCCCTCAGAGACAACCTGACATGAAAGGAAAGGATTCCTCCTTTATTGATCTCCACATGAGATGGCGCTAGCTAGGCTATCAAAAGCAACTAAAGTGGGTTATGTGGTTGATAGATGTCGCTAAGCTATCAAACACAGCTAAAGTGGGCTATGTGGTTGATAGATGGCGGCTAGGCCATCAAACGCAGCTGAAGTGGTTTATATGATTGAAGGGGAGCTTGTTTAGAAATGATATGCTACGCTCCCCAGCACGCTCTTGTTTTTGTTTGCTGTTGCGAAGCTAGAGCCTGTCCTTTTTGATGCTCTAGTGTTAATGGATGTTTAGGTAGAAAAGGACAGGCTGAATGCTTAATTTCAGGGTTGACACACTAGAGATTGTGGTGACCGTGGTGACTCTAGGTTAGAGGCTGCTTTGCCTCTCAGGCCCGTTGTCGGCAAGACCACCATACATTTCAATGTGATCGAATGTTACATCTCACATACAACCTGGATTGATAGGTATGATTTCCATCCACAAGAATATAAAGAAAGTACCTCACTTTAATGTGTTGCTTGACTTTTTCCATTGGGAAACAGTTACCACGTTGATAAGAGTGTCACTTGAAGAGCCTCCTCACAACACACATTGTTATGCGTAGTATAGATCTAACCGCTGTTCTCTCCACTAAGAAGTTATTTTAACAATGTGTAAAGTCTTACGACATTGTCAGCTTCTACTTCTGTGAGATTTAACCAAACATCAACAACAACAACACCTGCTTGTTTGCATGTGTGTGTGTGTGTGTGTGTGTGTGTGTGTGTGTGTGTGTGTGTGGTCTTTACTATGTAACTTTACTATCAAAAGGATAGTTAAAACAAGGAAAATTCTGACAAGTTGGGACATTTCGCCACCCCCAAAAGAAAAAATGCTATTTTAGGGTTAGGGTTAAGGAAAATTGGATTTTGAATGGGAATACATTTTATGGTCCCCACTTGGATAGTGAAACCAACGTGTGTGTGTGTGTGTGTATTTCTGTGTTTTTTCTGTCTCTCAGGGATGCTACTTCAGATGTAATTTGTTCCAGCCGAGCTAATTGGAAAATCTATTCACGGGAGTCTGTGGACACTGTCCGAGCTGAAAAAGCGAGAGTCCTTTCTCCCGCCACCATTGTTTGAGAATGTAATACATTTTATGTTGCTGCTGCTAGCTGCTGCTGCCGGTAGAGAAATCAATTTTTCCTCTGCCCTTTTGTCCTGCATCCCCACCCATCCTTTACTTCATCAATAGCCACTTTATGTGCCTATCTTTGGTGGAAGAGTGACATTATTAGGGGCTAAACAGCAGCGCTAACACAGCGCCTCCCTCTCCTTTCAGATCTGTACAAAAACGGACTTCAGAGGGACACCTTCCTACCTTTCATCGACGCGTTGAAGGTGAAGACTAAGTCATCCCTTCTTCGCTCCTCTTTTTAATTTATTCATAAACGTACCCACCACCTCACACCTCATACACACACCTCTGTCGCTGTGTCTTTTTTTAAATGGGTTTTCTACCTGAGAAGCACACAGTGTCACACATGGTGTCACAAAGCTGTCTTCGGTCATACCTGGTGATGGTGAAAGACTCAAAAGGACACAGAGAGAGCGAGGGGGAGTGGGGTGGGTAAGAGAGAGAAACCGAGAGATAGGAAGAGGGCGAACGCTGGTTGTGTGAATGGAAAATGGGCAAGCGAGCGAGCGGAGGGAATGAACCAGCCTGCTTGCATTTCAAAGTGAGGAGAGAAAAGGGTGAGGGAGGGGGTGAGGCGGGTGAGGAGGCGGGTGGGGTGGGGGACAGTACCATGGATGGAAGCTAGCGATGCTCCAAAACTACTTTGCAATTTAATAGCATTATTGTAAGCAGGTAGAACCATTATCCTGGCAACACCAGAGATAATTGCGAGGTGTTTGTAGTGTCTATGATAATAAATAATTGCAAAATAATTTTGCATTTTGCAGGAGAGGAGAGCAGGAAAACATTCTTCCACTTTTCATAGGCATTCACCTACACTCTTAGAAAAAAGGTGCTATCTAGAACTTAAAAGGGCTTTTCGGCTGTCCCCATAGCATAACCGTTTGAAGATGTCACGGTTTACCTCTGGTGAAGGAGAGGCGGACCAAAATGCAGCGTGGTTATTTCGATACATGTTTAATAAAAGATAAACACGACCACAAAACAAGAAACTTAATGAAAAACCTAAACAGCCTTATCTGGTGCAAACCAACACTGAGACAGGAACAATCACCCACAAAACCGAACACAAAACAGGCTACCTAAATATGGCTCCCAATCAGAGACAATGACTAACACCTGCCTCTGACTGAGAACCATATCAGGCCCAAACACAGAAGCAGACAAACAAGACATCCAACATAGAATGCCCATTCAGATCACACCCTGACCAAACAAAACATAGAACATACAAAGCAAACTATGGTCAGGGTGTGACAGAAGAACCCTTTCTAGTTCCAGGACTAGCCTTTTTGAGTTCCATGTAGAATCCTTTTTACAGAGCTCCAATGGGTGTGGCCAAATAACCCTTTTGGAACCCTTTTTCCGAAGGTTGTCAATAGTAGTTAAACATTAGGGCATGGACCCCTCTTCTGAATCTGAGGGTTACTTGGGTGCTAGAACACACAGACACAATTTATTTATTTATTTTATTTTACATTTATTTAACTAGGCAAGCCAGTTAAGAACAAATTCTCATTTTCAATGATGGCCTATTAACATGGTGGGGGCTCCCCTCCACACAGTGGACATCCTGCCAAGTTAGCCAGGGGTGGTGGGGTGTGATGGGGGTGGTTCCTTGCCTCCACTGGATAACCCTTAAATGATTCCATCCGTCTGACACTTTGGATGTAGAGTCAGTGTGTGTGTGTGTGGTCAAGGTGAAGAGGGGAGGACGAGTGAGAGTTGTGAATTAGTCAGGTTGTGAAAATAGGCCCCAGGGACCCTTGAACCACCCTGCCAAGCCACCCAAACCACCCTGCATCTGCCTCCGGCTAGCTACCCTATCGAGGCCGCTGCTCCCCTCTTGCGTAGCCCCCCTCCAGGTCGCTAGCCTCCTTCTGCTCTTAGCACTCAAAGGGCTACAGATACGCTACATTCCCTCCAACGTTCTCTTCTTCCTTCTTCTTTCTTTCTCGGGATCCCTGTCCTCTCTCATCCTCTCCCTCTGTCCCTCTCCCCCAGTCCCTTTTCCTTTATCCCTCCTCCTTCTCTTTCCCTCAACCCCTCTTCATCCTCCTCCCCCATCTCACTTTCTCTCCCTCTGTTGCCCCTCTCTGCAGGCTGAAGGTCAGGATTTATTTCCCTCCTTCTGTTGGTGCCAGAAATATATGATAACCTTTATAAAACCTCTGTCTTCTGTCCTTTGTGGTGGCTGATTGCTATGGTAGCCAGTACTGTTTTGTAAATAAAAAGGGAAAATGTAATAAATAAAAGTCCACAGTTGCAGAGTGCTCTGCTCCAAGGGAAAATGAAGGACTGAAATGGTTGTGTTCATATCTAGTGAAGGCCTTTCGTCTGTTGAGGACCTACGTAGAGAGTTTGAAGAGTCGCTAGCCCACGAGTTCCCAGTAAAAGAAAATTGATGTTTGATGACTGCTATTGTCCCTCCGGCATTTAGTTACCTAACAATAATGATCCTTGTGCCTCGGGTTTTATTTTCACAACAATGAGAGTACAAATCATGTGTTTTCTAATGCAATGCAATGGAATAGAAATAGCCTTGCATTTGTTGCTTTCATTGACATTCTATTGGTGAAATGTAATGGTCTTTTCTTTTTTTTTTTTGCCTTTTCTTTTCTGACTGACATTCTGTCTTTGTTTTTTGTCCCTACAATATTAGTTGTACAGCCCTGGGGTTTTTACACTCTTCGCATCTCTCGTCATCACATCTCTCTTTTTTCCTCTTTTCCCATTTTCACCTAATTTAATTTCTCTCTCCTTCCATTTCACACAGTTTTTTCATTCCAGTCTCTCTCTCCCTCCCTTCCTCCCTTGCTCCATCTTATAGGACTACTGCTATGAGTGTCTGCTCCTCTCTGGAGGTTTAGTGGAGCCCCGAGTGGCCAGGTGTAGTTGGGACACCCCCTACCCATGCAGTTGCATGTCGTGGGGGGTACGAAAGGGAGGCTCCAGCTGGGGGTTGGGGGTCTGGAGAAGGGGAGCTGGGGGGTCCAGTCGTGTCCTGGGTCACCCTGCGCTCAAAAATGTTTTCCCAAGAGGACCAGCCGAGGCAGGGGGAGGTTGTGAGAACGACCCTGGGGAACAAACCACCCAGGACCCAAGGCAGTCACACTTTAAGGGACTAGATCATTAGGTGTAATTAGGGTGCTCACATTGTTATTTCCCTCCATGTAGCCTCACTTGGACTGAATACCCCCCCCCCCCCCACACACACACACACTTACACACACACACACCCGCCCCACTCCCCAGTTAGTGAAAATACTTTGATGTCAGAAGAGTCATCCAGGACGGGCCAGCATAAAAGCACTGTTTTAAGCTTTCTCTTTACTCTCTTCTTTTTCCCAAACCATCTATCCCTCCCTTTTCTTCTCTCCCTCTACACAAGCTGCAAGACACAAATGGATGAATGGACAACAACCTTTACACCCCCCCCCATCTCTTTTTCAGCCTACCCACCCCATGTTCTTTGAGACCTGGTCAATTCTCTGGGCCAAACAAAAAAAGCATCAAATGTTTCCTGCGATTGGTAATGAGGGAGTGGACTTCATCAAGCCGCAGTAGTCAGCTATCCTTGGCTTTTGTTGCCTCTCAATGCCACCGCGCTCTTTGAAAAACTCAAAAGCAACTTTTTGAGGAGCGAGCGACAGAAGGAAAAAAACTCTGTTTTTATGCTAAACAGCTGTCCAGAGAGAGAGCGGTGGACAGCTTGGACAATGACATGATTGGACCTACATGTGTTAAATGTGCCGCATGTGTCTCTAAAGAGACTCTGAATCTCATGTCTGTCATGACTCTGTGAGAAAACAAGCAAGCAATAGTGCTCTTTGACCGGTAGCCAGCTATCTTGACAGTGACTGGATTACTACCTGTTTATTGGAAAGGGATGTTCAGAATGTGGTGTAGGATTTTCAGTTAGAGGACAGTATGGGATATGATAGTGTGTAATTGGGGATAAGGTTGTGTGGAGAAGTAGTGTGGAGAGGAACATCCTACCATGTGGGGGGGGGGGGGGGGGGGGGGGGGGGGCAGGGTGTAGAAAAGGGTAGAGTACATGGGTGGATGAAATCTGCGAGGAAGGAGTGAGAACTTATCAAACCCCTCAAGACGGTAATCATCTAATAACCCACAAGGCCTCCTCCTCATTTGATTATAAATAACTGACTGTGTTCCCTTCACGTCTCTCTTCCCTGTGTTCCCTCTCTCTGTCTTTCTCGCTCTTATTTTCTTTCTCTTTTCCTTCAAGAGCTGCTCTGAGTATTAGTTATACGTCTGTCTGTTTGTGTGCATGTTTTACTGTGTGTGTGTTACTGTCTGCCTGCGTTCGTGTGTGTGTGTGGCGGGCCACCTTGGAGATCAGGCGTCTATAGTACAGACAAATCAAAGATACGTAAAAAGGAGAGAGCGAGAGAGAAGAAAAGATTAGCATTAGTTTGTGATGTTACGTGGCGGTTGGTGCATCGTCAAGGTGTTATGGTGGAGGAATTATTTACCTGTCGGCTGCGGCACTGCGTGGCGAGGTCGCGGCTAGGTTGATGAAATGACATGTCCCTTTTGTGCGCGGGGAATGGTAAGTTTGTCAGGTTGTTATTAAGCCTGATTCAACCAATTGGCTCGGAGTGGGAACCCTGTTCGTGTGAGCGGGCGCGTAGTTAAGAAGTTGACAGCGGAGAGAGAAGAATGGAGTATTTCCGTCCCCTTGCTTTGTGGTGATTGCTAATTATCCCACAGCTCAAGACCCGTGGCACAAATTCACTGATTTCATAATTTGCTCCGAGCTGTCATTGAATACTGATTTGCCTAGCACGGCGATCGCTTGGATCGTTTGATGATATACGTTTTTCTTTTCTTGTTTTTTTTCTGAGAATGGACGAAATGATGATTATAGTTTGTCACACTCGCTGACATGTATCCAGTTGACGCTTTATACTGGCTGGGAAAGCTTGAACTCTGCAGAAGAAGTTTAAACTCTGCTGTACCACTTGAATAAATAAAGGATGGCAGATCAGCTAGATAAATAAGACAAATGAAACATGACAAAATTCCTTCAACAAAACAAGTTAGTTCAGACATTTGTGCTTACCTGCCATATTTGTATCAGCCGCAGTTTCCTGTGTCACCCTTCTGTGGTAATGCTGCTGTCCACCTCTCACTCACTCACTCTATCGCTCTCGCTTACACACAACCCTCTCAGCCCCTTGCACACTACCCTCTCTCTTCTTAACCCCCTTACACACATCCCTCTCTCTTCTTAACCCCCTTACACACACCCCTCTCTATTCTTAACCCCCTTACACACACCCTCTCTCTTCTTCACCCCCTTACACACAACCCTCTCTCTTCTTAACCCCCTTACAAACAAACACACATTGATTTTGGTGCCGAGGTTGTTTTGTCCACATTGGCAAATCAATGTGTTTTGTTTTTCTGTGTGTTAGAATATTGCCAGGCCATGGGCTTAGACTCTGGGGTTGACTAGAGAAGACAGCAGGAAACCTCTACTATATGTAAGAGCGTGTGTGATTGGGCCTGCGTGCGTACATGAGTGTGTTAACTACATGTGTGTGCGTACGTATGTATGCTTGGATGTGTGTGCTTTCTTTTCCCTTCACTCTGTACATCCATTGCCTTGTGTTGGACAGTATGGAGGTCACACACACACTCATTCACTCTAAGCCCCAGTGCCCCTCTATGATGGTGATTGTGGGAGTTTGCTGTTTTCACGTGTCCCTAACCTCTCCCCCCTCGCAACTGGAAGGATCAGTGCTGAGTGGATGCCCTCACTTTGAACACGAGAGGTTCTCATGAGCTGTCTATCCATGGAGTCACACACACACCTCCCATTTACACAATTCCTGAGTACAAAGTACACAGAGTGATGGCAGCTAGGATACTTTTACATCAACCTAACAAAACACACACACACACACAACTGTTCTGCAACTTTGCATGCAATATGAGAGAGGCAACAGAAGATAGAGAAGAGGAGAGACAGAGAAAGGCAGAGTGAGTTAAGAGAAGGTAAGGACAGAGAGTAAGGACACTAGTCTACAGTGAGAGACAAAGGGATGGATAAAGGAGTAGAGAAATCGAGAATGATTAAGTTTGAGCCCTATTATTCTCATTGCCTGTACACACACACACACACACACACACACACACACACACACACACACACACACACACACACACACACACACACACACACACACACACACACACAGAGAGAGAGTATGAATAACGTTGCTCATTGGTGATCAGGAGATTTGAAGTGCCTTCGGCTTTCAGTGTATGCAAATAAAACACATCGCAACCCTCTTAACCTGAACAAGAGTTAGAACACACAGATAGACTCATTCCACCTTGCATTGACAGGCTAAGGTTTGTGTTTAAAGCCTAACATCCCGTTCTTTGGAGTTGGAGTGAAAAGCTCCTTCTCCCTCCTCGCCGCCGTTTGATGTGGCCATTTCAGCCTTATTCATTTCATATTTTATTATCCCCCTCTTTCTCTCTCCTTTCTCTGTGTGTGTGTGTGTGTATGTCTCTGTGCGTGTGCGTGTGTGTGTGCGTGCGTGCGTGCGTGCGTGCGTGTGTGTGTGTGTGTGTGTGTGTGTGTGTGTGTGTGTGTGCGCAGTAAAGTAAAGGAGGGTGTAAAGTAGGGGCAGTGATATTAACCTGTCTGTGAGTTCTGTTATATTCACAGACATCATTCAAACAGTTTAAGAAACGTCAGAGGGTTTTCTATTCAATACTAATACTAATAACAATATGCATATACAGTATTAGCATCTGTGACTGAGTAGGAGGTAGTTTACTCTGGGAGCGCTATTCATCCAAAAGTGAAAATGCTGCCTCCTATCCCAAAGAAGTTTTAAGGCTAAAGTAGTGGCTATTGTTATTTCTGTTTATTAACAGCTGTAATGCTATATATTGGGTAAATGTATCAATACAAGAGTGTGTGCATGTGTATGTGTTTCCGTAGTAACAAGTCCCAGGGTTCTAAAGGTGCAGGGCACTGTGGAACCATCGCAGACTGTTCCTTCAAACTACTGTGTGATCGAGTAAGTTACTTACATAACAATCTGCTCTCTATGTAGGGCCGGTTGTGATACAGCCTGGAATAGAACCAGGATGTCTGTAGTGACACCTCTAGCACTGAGATGCCGTGCCTTAGACCACCGTGCCACTCGACAGCCTTTCGTTCTCTCTTTCTCCCAACTCCATTCTCTCTCCTGTTTGTTGTTGTTTCTAACCATATCTCTTTATTTTTTCTTATTCTTTCTCTCTTTTTGCCCTCACTTCCCCCTTCTCTCTCTGTCCTCATCTCATCCACTCCATGTACTTTTTCTCTCTTTTTCTGCCTCATTCTGTGTCCTTCCGTTTGTGCCTACCTCTTTTTTTCTCTTCCTCATTCTTGTTCCCCCTTCTCTCGACCATGCTCCCGCCTCCTAACCACTCCATTTCTATTATAATTCCTCTGTGCTCTTTTCAATGTCAATGACTACAGGCTATTGTTGACAGTTGTTGTTGAGCAGAGAATAGCATTGGCCTTTAAGTGTTTCTATATACTCTTATGCATGCGTGAGTGGGACCGTTATTAACATCAATAGCTGCTCTTTCACCAAGTCATACCACAGTCTAGTGTATGAGTGTACACAGAAACAAAAATAATTAGAATTGTGTGTGCACGTGTGTGACAGATACAACCCTCCCATAGCATGACACACACTGGGTAGTACAATGTATTTGTGAAGGACCGTTACAGGGCCAAGCCTTCATCTCTTGTTCCCCGTTCTACTCCACTCAGAGAAAATGTACTGGGGGGTTGCACACCGTGGTCAGGGTTAAATCCCAATACTGGCAAAATACAACCTTCACAAAGGTAACATACATATTGTACTATACGTGTGTGAGTGTGTTGATAGTAAACTCATGCACGCATCCGTATGTGTTTATGCTTATTATCCCTGTCTCTGTATGTTCCAGCCAGTGGATGCCAGTCACTACCTCAAGATGGCCTAGGCGTTTGAGTGTTTATCCGTCACATCCCCATGCTCACCCTGAAGCAGCGCCCGCAAGGTTTTAGAGTCATAAAGCATCTGAGAAAAACTCAATTGCTACTGTTTATACCACTTGAATGAAAAATAAAAATTCAATTTTTGTCAACTCTGTAAAACTATCAAGGCTCAGGCTAAGACCCAGATGCAGACACAGCAGGCGGATAGTACGAGTCTCCGAGTTTATTAAAGGACAAGGGGCAGGACGGCAGGCAGGAACAGGGTCAGGACAGGCAGGAAGGTCAGAACTGGGAAGACTAGGAAAACAAAAACTAGAGCACAGGAAACAACGAAACACGCTGGTAATGTAGGACTTGCCTGGATAAGACAAACTGGCAACAGACAAACAGAAAACGCAGGTAGAAATACACAGGGGATAATGGGGGGAGATGGGAGACACCTGGTGGGGGGTGGAAACAAGCACAAAGACAGGTGAAACAGATCAGGGTGTGACAAAAACATAAACTCCGTCAGATTTTTGTCTAACGTCAACGCCGTCAGAGTGCTGAAAGATCTGATAGAATGGGAAATGTTTTTATTGGGAATTTTCTAATTAATCATTTTCCATATTTTCCAAATGTTTGTATTTGAAGTTGTATTTTTAGAGACAAAAAATGTCTGTTTTGAGTATCTGTTGTCACCTCCATCAGTGGCTTGTCAACTCCGTCACTGATGGAGTCAATCGTTTTTGGTCCATATTCGGAACAATATTTTAATCACTGTTCTGCAACATATGCTTAAATAATTTAAGTATTTGCTGTGCTAGACCTAATGGATAATGTTTGCTTTATTAATGTTGTTTTATGTTCTAAATCTATAAAAATATGTAGAAATGCTAACGAAATTGGCCCTGGAGCATTTGATAGTGCTATAAAACAAAACAAAATAGGTTTGGAGATTTTTATTACATATAATGTTAGTATTAAACAATCAAGGCCAATAAACACTTGTTGCACAATAATTTTATGGTGTCTGATTGTCACGACTTCCGCCGAAGTTGGCTCCCCTGCCTGTTCGGGCGGTGCTCGGCGGTCGTCGTCACCGTCCTACTAGCCACTACCGATCCCTTTTTCGTTTGTCTGTTGGTTTTGTCTTATTAGTTTCACCTGTGTGTATTTTAGTTTAATTAGCGTCCTTATATATAGTAGGTTGTCCCGCCCTTGTTTTGTGCGGGATTGTTTTTGTTACTCTGTTGTATGGTGGTTTTTCGTGCATGTATTCTCCGGACTATTTTGGTCCTGGTTAATTGTATGCGCCCTGTGTGTTGGCGTGACCGTTTGTGCGCCGGAGAATAAATTGACACTCTACTGAACCCTGCTCACTGCGCCTGATTCCACCCACCACTCCTAGTATCTCGTGACAGAATCCCGCACCGGAATAATGGAATCAGCAGGAGCAGCCGCGTCTCCTCTCCCATCGATGGAGGAGAGGGTCCTCCATCACACCAGCGTGCTTCACAGGATTGGTTCGGCCATGGACCAAATGATGGAGAGGATGGATCGATGGGAGTGGAGTGGCCTTCCAACCTCATCTCCAGCACCCCCTCCTTCAGCACCTCCTGTTCCTGCAACCACATCTGGCTCCGGGGCTCTTCGGCTGACGCTCCCACGGGAGTATGACGGAACGGCGGCTGGGTGCCAGGGTTTCCTTCTCCAACTGGAACTGTACCTGGCTACCGTGCGTCCTGCTCCCTCCGGAGAGGAGAGCGTGAGCGCCCTCGTCTCCTGTTTGACTGGGCGAGCCCTCGAGTGGGCCAACGCAGTGTGGAATGGCCCGGACTCGGCGAGGGATAATTACCCAGAGTTCACCCGCCGATTCCGAGCTGTGTTTGACCATCCACCAGAGGGTCGGGCGGCGGGTGAACGGCTGTTCCACCTGCGTCAGGAGACGAGGAGCGTACAGGACTTTGCCCTGGAGTTCAGGACCTTGGCCGCAGGAGCAGGGTGGAACGACAGGGCCTTGATAGATCATTTCCGATGCAGTCTCAGGGAGGACGTCCGCAGGGAGCTGGCATGTCGTGACACCACCTTCACACTGGGTGAACTCATTGACTTGGCTATCCGTCTCGACAATCTGCTGGCTGCCCGCGGGCGTTCGGATCAGGTCCTGTCGTTTCCACTTCCCAGCCCTCCTGCCCCTATCCCTATGGAATTAGGAGGGGCGGCTTCGAGGGGGACCGGAGGAGGAGTGTCCTCCTGCACCAGTTGTGGTCGACGAGGGCACACGGCCGACCGGTGCTGGAGGAACTCGTCTGGGAGTCGGAGGGCAGGCAGAGCACTACTCGATCACCCCAGGTAAGTAAGCACCAGACTCACCTAGAGCTTCCTGTCGGTCATATGTATGTGTTGACTTCTTTCCCTGGCTTTTCCCCCTCTCTACAGCATAAGGCGCTAGTCGATTCAGGCGCAGCTGGGAATTTCATGGATCGTGGGCTAGCGTTAAGGCTAGGGATTCCCCTGGTGTCGTTAGACCTACCTTTCCCTGTGCACTCCTTAGATAGGCGACCATTAGGGTCAGGAGTAGTTAGGGAGGCTACTGTGCCGCTGGACATGGTAACGCAGGGGGATCAGAAGGAGCAGATTAGTCTGTTCCTTATAGATTCACCTGCGTTTCCAGTGGTGTTGGGAATTCCCTGGCTAGCTCAACACAACCCGGTGATTTCCTGGCGACAGGGGGCTCTTAAGGGGTGGTCAGAGGAGTATTCAGGCAGGTGTATAGGAGTTGCCGTTGGTGCGACTACGGTGGAGAGTCCAGACCAGGTTTCCACCGTGCGCATTCCCTCTGAATATGCCGATTTGGCTATCGCCTTCAGTAAAAAGAGGGCGACCCAATTACCACCCCATCGTCGAGAGGACTGCGCGATAAACCTTCTGGAGAACGCTGCACTTCCTAGGAGTCACGTGTATCCATTGTCCCAGGAGGAGACGGTAGCGATGGAAACATATGTTGCTGAATCGCTGGGACAGGGGTACATTCGGCCCTCCGCATCACCCGTCTCCTCGAGCTTCTTTTTTGTGAAGAAGAAGGATGGAGGTCTGCGTCCGTGCATTGATTATAGAGGTCTAAATTCCATCACAGTGGGGTTTAGTTACCCACTACCTCTCATCGCTACGGCGGTGGAATCATTTCTCCCTTCTTCACAAAACTGGACCTGAGGAGCGCGTATATTCTGGTGCGTATCCGGGGAGGAGATGAGTGGAAAACCGCATTTAGTACTACATCTGGTTATTATGAGTACCGCGTCATGCCATGTGGGTTGAAGAATGCTCCAGCCGTCTTCCAATCCTTCGTAGATGAGATTCTCCGAGACCTGCTCGGGCAGGGAGTGGTAGTGTACATCGATGACATCTTGATCTATTCTGCCACACGCGCGGCGCATGTGTCTCTGGTGCGTAAGGTACTTGGGCGACTGCTGGAGCATGACCTGTATTGCAAGGCGGAGAAATGTGAGTTTTTCAAACAGTCCGTTTCCTTCCTGGGGTATCGTATTTCCACCTCCGGGGTGGTGATGGAGGATGACCGCGTTACAGCCGTGCGTAATTGGCCGACTCCGACCACGGTGAAAGAAGTGCAGCGGTTTTTAGGGTTTGCCAATTACTACCGGAGGTTTATCCGGGGTTTTGGTCAGGTGGCTGCTCCCATCACCTCACTGCTGAAGGGAGGACCGGTGCGCTTGCGTTGGTCAGCAGAGGCGGGCAGAGCTTTCAGTCGTTTGAAAGAGCTGTTCACCAATGCGCCCCTGTTGGCGCATCCGGACCCCTCTTTAGCGTTCATAGTGGAGGTGGATGCGTCCGAGGCGGGGGTCGGGCCGTGCTGTCCCAGCGCTCGGGCGTGCCACCCAAGCTCCGCCCGTGTGCTTTCTTTTCGAGCAAGCTCAGTCCAGCGGAGCGGAACTATGACGTGGGGGACCGGGAGTTGTTAGCTGTAGTCAAGGCTCTGAAGGTGTGGAGACATTGGCTTGAGGGGGCGAAACACCCTTTTCTCATCTGGACTGACCATCGTAATCTCGAGTATATCCGGGCAGCGAGGAGACTAAATCCATGTCAGGCTAGATGGGCCATGTTTTTCACCAGGTTTCGGTTTACCATCTCATACCGTCCAGGCTCCCAAAACACCAAAGCCGACGCGCTGTCCCGCCTCTATGATACCGAGGAGCGGTCCGTTGAGCCAACTCCCATCATTCCACCGTCATGTCTCGTGGCACCGGTGGTATGGGAGGTGGACGCGGAGATAGAGGAGGCCTCACGGTTAGAGCCGGCCCCCCCTAACTGTCCAGTGGGGACTCAGTACGTGCCGAGGGGGGTCCGGGATAAGCTGATCCGGTGGGCTCATACTCTCCCCTCCTCGGGTCATCCTGGCATCGAGAGGACAGTGCGGAGTCTTAGAGGGAGATACTGGTGGCCCACGCTGGCTAAAGACGTGAGATTGTATGTCTCCTCCTGCTCAGTGTGTGCTCAGAGCAAGGCTCCTCGGCACCTGCCTAGAGGGAAGTTACAACCCCTCCCCGTTCCACAACGGTGGACTTTCTTACCGACCTTCCCCCGTCCCAGGGAAGTACTACGATCCTGGTCGTTGTGGATCGGTTTTCTAAGTCCTGTCGTCTCATCCCGTTGCCCGGTCTCCCTACGGCCCTGCAGACTGCGGAGGCCTTGTTTACCCATGTCTTCCGGCACTATGGGGTGACTGAGGACATCGTTTCTGATCGGGGTCCCCAATTCACGTCCAGAGTGTGGAGGGCGTTTATGGAGAGACTGGGGGTCTCGGTCAGCTTAACCTCAGGTTTTCACCCCGAGAGTAATGGGAAGGTGGAGCGCGTAAACCAGGATGTGGGCAGGTTTCTGCGGTCCTATTGCCGGGACCGGCCTGGTGAGTGGGCACGGTATGTTCCTTGGGCTGAACTCGCTCAGAACTCCCTACGCCACTCCTCAACTAACTTGTCCCCTTTTGAGTGTGTGTTAGGTTACCAGCCGGTCCTGGCCCCATGGCATCAGAGCCAGACCGAGGCTCCTGCGGTGGAGGAATGGGTACAGCGCTCCAAGGACACCTGGAAAGCCGTTCAAGATTCGCTAAGGTTAGCGGGAGAACGGAAGAAGAGGAGCGCTGACCAGCACCGCAGTGAGGCCCCCGTGTTTGCACCGGGGGACAGGGTCTGGCTCTCGACCCGAAACCTGCCCCTCCGCCTGCCCTGTCGGAAGCTGGGGCCGCAGTGTGTAGGGCCGTTCAAAGTCCTGAGGAGAATAAACGAGGTGTGTTACAGGTTACAACTTCCTAGGTATTACCGTATTAACCCCTCGTTTCATGTGTCTCTCCTCAGGCCGGTGGTGGCTGGTCCCCTGCAAGAAGGTGAGGTGCCTGAGGTCCCTCCGCCCCCTCTGGACATCGAGGGGTCCCCGGCGTACACGGTTCGGGGCATTCTGGATTTGAGACGCCGGGTGGGGGGCCTACAGTACCTCGTGGACTGGGAGGGGTACGGTCCGGAGGAGAGATGCTGGGTTCCGGTGGGGGACATTTTGGACCCTTCTCTCCTGAGAGATTTTCACCGCCTCCACCCGGATCGCCTGGCACCTCGTCCTCCGGGTCGTCCTCGAGGCCGGTGGCGGCGCGCTGTGGGGGCCGCGCGTCAGGGGGGGGGGGGGGTACTGTCACGACTTCCGCCGAAGTTGGCTCCCCTGCCTGTTCGGGCGGTGCTCGGCGGTCGTCGTCACCGTCCCACTAGCCACTACCGATCCCTTTTTCGTTTGTCTGTTGGTTTTGTCTTATTAGTTTCACCTGTGTGTATTTTAGTTTAATTAGCATCCTTATATATAGTAGGTTGTCCCGCCCTTGCTTTGTGCGGGATTGTTTTTGTTACTCTGTTGTATGGTGGTTTTTCGTGCATGTATTCTCCGGACTATTTTGGTCCTGTGTTTTGGGCTGGTTAATTGTATGCGTGTGTTGGCGTGACCGTTTGTGCGCCGGAGAATAAATTGACACTCTACTGAACCCTGCTTACTGCGCCTGATTCCACCCACCACTCCTAGTATCTCGTGACACTGATGAAAAATTAGGTTGTTCCTTTACATGGTATGATAGCTGATATTTTGGTCCAACAAATTTAGTTAATATGAAGACAAATATTTGTCGAAAAAAATTGAGATTGTCCCGTCTTTTAAGAATTTCTGAGCTCTAAAACAGCAACATTTGTACTGTGGTGTACTGTATTGTTGTGAAAGTACCGTACGTGTAACAGCATTCCCCGTCATTTTATTAATCCACACTCTCCCACAGCAGGTGTCACTGATTCACTGCAATTCTTAGTGTTGTTATGATTCCATTGTCCCTCTGTCCCAGGTGAGGGTGGTGCTGTTGGCTGAGGCTTCTCTGGAGGGAGGAAGGACGACCGCAAACGCCAGCTACTCGACATCCTGGTTCTGAGCGGGGTGGACCACGGTCCAACCACAGCAAGATCACAACATGACCACAAACACATTCCTTGATATAAACATCTCTGTTATTGTGTTGTTAACCCCTCTGTTTGTGGCTGTGTTTGTGTTAAACCCTCTTGGTGGTCATGTTTGTGTCAACCCGATTGTTTTTGGTAATGTTTGTGTCAACCCGATTTGTTTTTGGTAATGGTTTACCCCACTGTTTGAGGTTTTGGTAATGGTTAACCCCACTGTTTGAGGTTGTGGTTCTGTTAATGACTCTGTTCTGTGGTCCTGTTTGTAGGATGTGGGGGACTGCCTGTCTCTGTTCACAGCAGAGGAGGAGATCTTTACGTTTCAGAGGACCATCTCAGTCCAGACTGACCGAGATGCAGACGGAGATGTACTGGACCCAAAGGGACCGATTTCACACAGCACACACAAAGGGAGGATCCGCAGTAAAGTACTTCTAGACCTGAAAACACATAGAGGGGACAGGTAACAGACTACAAATTATCTTTCAGGTTGAAGTACAATAAAACAAGTCCAAATACCTCACAAAACACAGACAATTGGTACAGGAGTGATCAATCAATTCTACCCCTTTAGACTGGAGTATAACGTGATGAGCCAAAACTCCTCACAACAGACATTCAGTCAGGGAGGTAAGAACTAAAGTGCTTTTCAGACAGCCAAAGGAGTATCGCCTAGTGCCCTGCCGAATACACAACTTGTCCCTCTTGTCAAAGTGGCCTTCACACACAAGCCCTCAGTCTACGGGTGTGTTCGAGCAGTAAGCCTAACGAAACCGACTGTAGACGAAAGTCGACCAGTGAAGTTGTGGAAGGTGCATCTGTGACAGCTGAAAGTCGGACACTGTAGTGGTTTTCCAACAGCAAGGCTCAGATCAACATAGCAGTGTCAACAAAGCTATTATTGTTTCTAAAAGTTTTTCTGTGTAAATATCTATTTCAACGTTTCTATATCCACATATTACACACTCACAAACTGAAAACATAAAGTGTGTACAACTCATTGGTCACTTTCATTTGTATCCCCTGTAGCTTTAATATCGCAGCAAAGTTGGTTCCTGTTTCATTCAAGTGTTTGGCCACATTCACATGGGTCAAACAAAAACACCCAAACGACAAATAGTGCCTCCAACAATGCAGGTGATGGCTCCAATTGCAACAAGTTGAAGGAGACGTCATCAAAAACTGCATGACATAATTTTTGTTATAGTTCTAGCAGTCGACATGTAGTCTCAAGTCAGAGAATTTTTATGACTATGATGCAACACTTTAAAAGGTGGTGACCAACAATGGTCACCAACTTGACAAAAGTGATCCCCTTGAACGCGCCGAATGCGACAGTTGCCGGTAACCATAGCAATGAAATAAGTAAACATTATCAACGTGCTAAAAAATAATCGCTATAACACCATACGAATGCATAAAAACATATTTACACGCAACAGAAATAATTTACCAAAAAAAGTATTAGAAAATAATGATTTTTATTGTTAAACGTGACCATCAGTTTACACTGTTAGCCAGCTAGCTAGTGGAATGGTATCAAATACAGCAAACACATGGTGTCCATGTTTTTGATGCCATTCCATTCGCTCCAAACTAACCATTATGAGTCATCCTCCCCTCAGCAGCCTCCTGTGGTGCTGATATATCACCATGCAAGCTACAGTTTGTACTGTGATTGGTCAACAACGACGGCACCGCTTAAAAAATAGAACAGAATCCTATTTTCTCCTCCTTAGCTGAGTGGCTTCCACTGGCACAAGCATCACCGGGGTGGAGATGTTGTTTGCTACCCTCACCACCCGGGGGCAGCCCGTCAGAAAGTTCAGGACCCAGTTGCACAGGGCGGGGTCGAGACCCAGGGTCTCGAGTTTAATGACGAGTTTGGAGGGTTGTTGTTCAGTTTGTCTGGGATGGAGAAGCTGGGGGCCATGGTCAGCCTCACATCTGGGTGCCGGACTCAGTCTAATGGGCAGGTGGAAAGGACCAATCAGGAGCTGGGGAGGTTCCTAAGGAGTCACTGCCAGGAAAGGCAGGGGGAGTGGGCCCGGTTTCTTCCCTGGGCGGAATACGGCAAGAAATCCTTCACTCATCCCCCGGGCTGACTCCCTTCCGGGGTAACCTGGGATATCAGCCGGCCCTGGCTCCATGGACTCCAAGCCAGACCAAGGCCCCTGCAGTTGACGAGTAGTTCCGGCTCACAGAGGTGTGGAACGCTGCCCACATGAGGCTTCTCTTGTTTTGTAATGTTCCATGTTTAAACACACCATCTGCACCTGCTTCCTGACTCCCTGCGTCTTTGTTACAATTCCCCAACGTGGGGACAAATGTGGAGACCCCACCCCTTGATTAAAAAAACAAAAACATTTATTGTGAAAAACATATATATATATTTTTTTAATATCTGGGGGTTTTGGTCGGCTGTATCTAGGCTCTGTAGTAGTCAAATTGTTTTTGACACCTTTATCTGAATCCCACAGTTTTTACCTCTCCAAGAGTAAGAAATATTGGGTGTCATAAAAGGCACTATTGGAGTTTATACTAAGACGAAATGCAATATAACAATCAATGTCTACTACTTCATAGGCTTTATCCAGTGTACAGCATGGGTTCCAACATTTCAAGTGGGCATTAGGGGAATTTTCAGTCGACGGACACTCCATTATGAGACGTATAGTTTTGAAATCTAAATTTACTTTGAGGGTAGTATAAAATATTATGCATCATTTAGAAAATTCCACCAGAGGTGGTCAGTTTAACAGGTTTTAAAAGATGATTTATGCTAGACATGAAAATGCGGTCCGCGTTTGACACAATTGCAGCGCCTCCAGAGGCTTTCGCTGCCAAATCAAGGTCCGTACTGCATTGTCGTGCGCCTCCCAAATGTTGTAATAATGTGGAGGGCTCCACAGGATTGGTTAACTGTAGGAGTGGGCGGTGTGTCCGGTATAAACAGAAACTCACTTCCTTGACAATTTCCTTCACAACAGCCCTGCTCCGTGAAGCACAAGAAGTATGATGCAGAGGCCACATCACAGTAAATGTAGTACGGCAAAGCAGACTCCAGAATGACCATAAATCAGCTTTTATTACTGACATCCTCGTCACGTACCTAAAAAGGAACTGACAGGGAAACAAGAGAAACTCATTCAAGCCCACTATTAATCTTCCTAAAACAGAGGGATGTATACTTAGCTAAACTGAGCAGAATAAGGGACAACCCACATCGGTGAGAGCTGAAGGGATGGAAAAGTGTCCTTCTTAGTAGATAACTACCACCCCCTTGTGGTTGGAATTGAATTGTGCCACTGGAAAATAAACAATGTACTTACTGTGTGTGCTGATACTTTATGTAACCAGCCATCTGCCGTGTAAAAATGCCAAAGGTAATTTATTTGTGCCTACTGTTTAATAAACTAAAGGTGAAAAGAAATGGGTCTTGTGCCTTTTTAGGGATGAAACTGCAAAGGCAAAACATGGTATTACTTAACTCAGGTGCATAGGAATGCCCTGCCAGGCCCACCCAATCAGATTGAGCAAAGAAAATAAATTAAATACACATTTTTTATTACTACCTCATCTAATATTGTTAAGGTTTTCTTCCGGTGAAGGAGAATGACAAACATTATCTTAAATAATCCTCTTCCTCATCTTGATCCCCCCCCCCCCCCTTCTAGCTCTGACTCTAATGATAGCTACTTTACTGAGAAGAAATGTACTTTCTATGACCGGGATATGTGGTTGCACTAACTGTAAGTCACTCTGGATAAGAGAATCTGCTAAATGACTAAAATGTCAAATGCAAATGTATTATGAAACAATTACATACTTTTACTTTGTATCTTATGTTAGATGTGTTGGATGCCTCCGGGTTCATTCAAATGGCAGGCATGGCTTGAACGAGCTGAAGAGAGAAACCGACTGAAATGCTGGGCTGACTTTATACATTTCTACCAGAAGATGGCAGCAAATGATGGGTAAGTGATGACAAAGATTAGTTATTATTGCTTCTAATGATGTCATCCTGTTAGCGCACAATAGCCTGTCCAGCATGGGCCAACCTACCTTGTCTTAGTGAAGCAGTATCCGTGAAGTGCCCAGTACACCTACAGAACCACACGCAATTTTGGTTTCCTGCCCTCAAGACTCCTGTAGTCTGAGCCACCTGGCATAAAATTGTGTGCAATTAATGTCACAGTATTAATGCAGTGTAGTACATTGAGTTTTAAAGTGTGTGTACTGTGTAGTGTTTGGGAACGTTATGATCATATGATCATCGTATTTGTGCCAGCTCCCTGGTACATATCTTGAGGCCACTGGAATTGTGTGTATGTGTGTGTGTGTGTGTGCATGCCCCTTCTGCGAGCATGTGTTTGTGTCTTGGTGTGTTACTGTCAGTTTGTTAGCTGTCTATTCCACCATAACTCTCGATTAAGGGAAAATCAATCACGGTCTATTCCGAGGGCTCTAATCCAATCAGAGCATTACAATGTTTGGGAAAACATCAGGCAGAAACATAAATGGTAGCCCTCTTTTGTGTATGCAACATTACACTAGCCAGGGGACAAGATAAAAGGGTGGATGTCACACAGGGGTGGAGAAAGAGTCACTTATATAGCTGTTTTAAGTGCGTAGGCCCCTGCTGTACACCTACAGTACCCTGTAGACCAGGGGTGGGCAACTTGCGGCCCGCGGCCCCACTTTTGTTGGCCTGAGGACAAATGTTATAAAAATAGTTTTTTTTGGAGAAGCCCGGTGGGGTCTCAATTTACTATTGAGAGTTAGAATAAATCAAATCAAATCACATTTTATTTGTCACATACACATGGTTAGCAGATGTTAATGCGAGTGTAGCGAAATGCTTGTGCTTCTAGTTCCGGCAATGCAGTAATAACAAGTAATCTAACTAACAATTCCAAAACTACTGTCTTGTACACAGTGTAAGGGGATAAAGAATATGTACATAAGGATATATGAATGAGTGATGGTACAGAGCAGCATAGGCAAGATACAGTAGATGGTATCGAGTACAGTATGTACAAATGAGATGAGTATGTAAACAAAGTGGCATAGTTTAAAGTGGCTAGTGATACATGTATTACATAAGGATACAGTCGATGATATAGAGTACAGTATATACGTATGCATATGAGATGAATAATGTAGGGTAAGTAACATTATATAAGGTAGCATTGTTTAAAGTGGCTAGTGATATATTTACATCATTTCCCATCAATTCCCATTATTAAAGTGGCTGGAGTTGAGTCAGTGTCAGTGTGTTGGCAGCAGCCACTCAGTGTTAGTGGTGGCTGTTTAACAGTCTGATGTCCTTGAGATGGAAGCTGTTTTTCAGTCTCTCGGTCCCAGCTTTGATGCACCTGTACTGACCTCGCCTTATGGATGATAGCGGGGTGAACAGGCAGTGGCTCGGGTGGTTGTTGTCCTTGATGATCTTTATGGCCTTCCTGTGACATCGGGTGGTGTAGGTGTCCTGGAGGGCAGGTAGTTTGCCCCCGGTGATGCGTTGTGCAGACCTCACTACCCTCTGGAGAGCCTTACGGTTGAGGGCGGTGCAGTTGCCATACCAGGCGGTGATACAGCCCGCCAGGATGCTCTCGATTGTGCATCTGTAGAAGTTTGTGAGTGCTTTTGGTGACAAGCCAAATTTCTTCAGCCTCCTGAGGTTGAAGAGGCGCTGCTGCGCCTTCTTCACGATGCTGTCTGTGTGAGTGGACCAATTCAGTTTGTCTGTGATGTGTATGCCGAGGAACTTAAAACTTGCTACCCTCTCCACTACTGTTCCATCAATGTGGATAGGGGGGTGTTCCCTCTGCTGTTTCCTGAAGTCCACAATCATCTCCTTAGTTTTGTTGACGTTGAGTGTGAGGTTATTTTCCTGACACCAGAATAATATAATACACAAGGTGCAATTTCTAAATGTGGTTGTGCATCAGCAGTCACTTAATTAGCCCATATCAGCTAATTGGTAAGTTAGTCTAGTGGCCAGCTATCTAATCTTACAGTAAGATTAGACCGCGGTGGGGCTTATCATATTAAAAGCTGCAAATATTTGCCTCCACCCTATGGTAGGAAATCATGAGGGGGACCACTAAAATGTTTTGCTCGCAAGGTGGGGGACCCACGAGACACTGCGGCACCCTCATGATGAGTTCCGTTTTTTTGTGGCCCCCACCCTCATCAAAGTTGCCCATCCCTGCTGTAGACCGACAGACAGTCTGTTAACCCTATAACACACAGCGCAGAGAGCACTTAAACAAACGGCCCCCTACTCTGTAGACCGACAATCCTGTTGGTGTGTTCGTACTCTTAGGGGCACTGAATGGAGGTCTTTGTGATGTGGTGAGTAATGTCAGTTAAAAACGTTAAACAAACTCTGTTGAAACATTTAGCCGCGAGCCTTCGCAGCGAGTCGCGAGTCTTGTTGTATGCATCTCAGGTGAAGGGGGATAGAAGTGACAGGAGAGAATGGAACTACGTACTTAAAACAGCTACAGTATACATGTACTTGGCCTGAAATGAATGACACAGCCTCACATTAATAGGCAACACATCTGACATTGCTGTGATGTGTTCATTTTGAATACACCCCGGGTGGGCAACTCTGTCGCTGACCTATCTCTCCACCTGTGTTGACCTATCTCTCCACCTGTGTTGACCTATCTCTCCACCTGTGTTGACCTATCTCTCCACCTGTGTTGACCTATCTCTCCACCTGTTTTCTTTCTCTTTCTCTCTCTCTTCTCTTAGAACAGCCTACAGAAGTATTCATTCATCCATCCCCTGTGTCCCTTTCCTCTCTCTGATGCCCAAAGACATTGTACCAAGTTGGGTCAGAGCCCTTCTCGCAAGCAAGGGGAGGCCGATGACATAAGAGCATCAGACTAACTCCTTGAATGGCATACTCCTTGAAGTTTGCAGTTGTCTAAAAAACACTATTTTGCTTAAAATGTATTTTTCTTACCCTTAAGTGGATGTACATTACTGTATTTATACTTGGGATATTGTTTTTCAACAGGAAAGGTTCAAATATAGCTGGAGTGTGTCTTTAACCCTCCACTGCAGTAGCTAACTGCAGGCACCAAACTGCTGTACCAGCCATTCCTCTTTATATACATAGCTGGGACAGGAGGAACAAAGAGGAGCATGTTTACATGTGAGCGTGCGTGCATTCGTTCTTGTGTTAATTTTGTATACAGAACAAAAATATAAACGCAACATGCAACAATTTGAAAGATTTTATTGAGTTCATAGAAGGAAGTCAGTCATTTGAAATAGTCAGTATACATGCATGTGTATGTACTTCGTTTGTTATAATTATAAATGAAATAGTGTTGATGTTTTCCATGTAAAATTCAAAGCCATAACACAACCAATGCCTTGCAGAATGTGTGTGTTTTGTCTGATTTAGTATATAGGATTGTTATCCATTCCTAATCAATGCCATCCGTTCCAAGAATGAATTGATGAATACCGCGCACAGGTGGAATTCGCGCATTCCTGTACATAAATCGAGAGCTCGTGTCCCTGCAAGGTGGACGCGCACTTTACACAACATCTTCTCTGTAACAAAGACGTATGGAGGCTGACTAATGCTGGTGTTTTGGTACGGTTTTGGTACGGTCTTGGAGGTGGGAGGGGAGGGGCAACCACTCCGAAGTATCACATACAGGACAGATAACCATAGCATTTATTCCCTTATCTCTTCATTATGAATGACGTCATGTGTTTGAAGAGGTCGATCTGGTTTGAAGGGGGCGTGTTCTGCGCGTGCTGTCCACATTGATTGACACCCATGCTCACGGATTAAAGGTTTAAAGATACTGTCATTAAAATAAAATGACTTAACTTGACTTAAAGACTTCACTATTTCATTATAATATTTGGTAGAATGCATGTCATTTAGGCTATGAATGAAGTATAGGCTAATACCCAACACAAGGAAAACAAACACCTACTTGCATATACCTAAATTGTTACATTCTAACAGTGCACCACAGCGGAAGTGGAAATAATGCTACATATGTCAACAATACCTTTAACAATAATTGCCATAATGTAGCCTTTGTCATTAGTCTATGAATTATATTTCCAAAAGGAGCAATATAATTATTTGGAATTCAATGTAAATGTCCTCTATCCACCGTTGAATTTCTTTATGTTCTTATTATTGTACAATAATATTTGTATGATCTGTCTGTCTATTTCTGGATCCCTCAACATGCCAGGACATGTGTCCCTTCCACAAACTGCTTGCCTGGATATGCCAGCGCGCACATAGGCTACTGTATCTTGGAGGGTGTCTCTTTAAAAGGCGGAAGGGGTGGCCTTTACAGTGGTAACGTTAGTCTTATCTAGCCACCACTATTGCTGCTGTTGCTGTATAACTTTGAGCTTGTTGCGGGCTGTCACATGACGGAATGTGCTAAGTAGATAGATATGTGTGCAGCAGAAGAGATCGGGCCTACTGTAACCGCGAGTATGATGTGGCGTTTCTTTTTCCATACCAACTGAGCTGCGTTCGTCAGTAAAGGCGGCTTTTTGAGAAACGGAGATAGCATTCGAATTCCCGTTCCTTTTCGCTGCGTATTGTTTTTTCAACAATACGCAGCGTTCCTGTATCCAGTCTCATTTTAAAAGGGACTTGAGAGTGAAAGGGAATTTGGCAAGATGGCAGCAATGACAGGAGGGATAGGACTATGCAGGAATTAATCGCTTCCATCACCATAGCGCGCAGTGACTGTACGCTTTTATCCGTGGCAGACAGCTTCAGTGTGATGACGTTTTACCAGGTTCTCCGTGGCTATTGACGAGGAGGTTCAAATTGGTGTATTCACTTGCCTTGCATCAATGCGGGATTTGATCTTGAACGCGCAAGGTAGGAATGTGCAATCCGCTCATTGATGAACGAACTCGCGCTACACAGTAGATTACTCGTGAACGAACTGTAGTCATTGTACTGTTGTTATCAACATTGCTCCAGGCGAGGAGAAATACGACGAATATGCAGGCGAGGAGAAATACGACGAATATGCAGCAACCCGTTTTGAACTGTTGCGATTGTCAAATGTAAAGTCGCTGTGGCTTGCATATGGAGCCAGGGAGAATAGTCATCGTTTAATAGTTATGGTGCGAAGACATTTATAATGGTCCACGAGTAATACGATTAAAATATATCCTGATCAGCATAGCGGTGCTTTTTTTTGCTACTAGAGGATTTTCTCAATTCACGCGGAGTTGATAGTGACCCTTGGGGACTGCTGGTCTGGAATAGCAACAAAGGCGGGGGCGCGCATTCATGGAATGCGAATTTGACAACTCTCCACTACTTATCTACTGACCTTATCAGCGGGCAGCAGGGACGTGCAAGTGACTGAAGGAGAGATGGCCGAGGTTCCAGCCCCCAGCATTCACACTGAGTTGGACGTGGCCATAGACCCAGACTTCGAGCCACAAAAACGGCCACGATCGTGCACATGGCCGTTGCCCCGACCCGAGTCCAATTCTGGCAAACCAGAGAGCAACGACACTGACATTATACCTGAGGAAGACGATGATGAAGAGGAACAACATGCCACTTCCATGGCCATCAACGTCAATGGCACCAGCTCCAGCCTGGGAGCAGACGACCAGAACAGCAACAGCCCTACGGCCGAAGGACTGCTGTCCAGACAGGAAAATGGAGGCTCCCCGCTCCCCTCCCAGTCCCCCACGGCCACTTCTGGCACAGTCAGCACCAGCAGCCCGGGGGCGCAGACTGCACGGAAGTCCTCGTCGCGCAGAAACGCGTGGGGGAATCTCTCATATGCTGACCTGATAACCAAAGCCATAAGCAGCACGCCAGACAAGAGATTGACTCTGTCTCAGATTTATGAGTGGATGGTGAGATGTGTGCCGTACTTCAAAGACAAAGGTGACAGTAACAGCTCAGCTGGGTGGAAGGTAAGCACAAACGTTTTCCTCATCTCCTCATTCATTCCCCCTTCCTCCCTTCCCCTGTCATCAAAACAAAAACAATAACAAGAAACACATGTCTAGAGAGTTTGTGCTTTTGGATGTTCCCTGGCTTTGTTTATAAACATACACACACTCTGTCATTCTCTCTCTCTCTATTTCCCGCATGTGGAATTGAGAAACACAAAAAACAACACAAAACTTTGTATCAGCAAGTGAGTCCGGACTGTCTGTAGCTTATTTAGAGAGACTTTAATCAAATGAGTTTACGACGCACAGAGATTGATACAATTAGGCTACATAAATCATTAGACTGTACAGTCCTACAATTAATCAACATTTAAGAGTAAAGAACAAAACATGATTGTGCACCTGACCATTGACCGAGTCCAATGCTGGGAAACAAGAGAGCAATGACACTGACATTATACCAGAGGAAGAGGACGACGAAGAGGAACAACATGCCACTTCCATGGCCATCAACGTCAATGGCACCAGCTCCAGCCAGACAGTCAGTTCAAAATGATATTTATATATTTGTTTTGTACATCTTAGGCTAATGCTTGCGATCCTCTGGGTCAGGTAGGCTACTGTAGGACTACAGTCAATGTTGTTAAAACGCCGTTGGGGAATTACATAACGACTTGGAATGCTGCGGGCTCGGGTGAACAGCCTGGGGTAAGACTACCTTCAATGGGGACGCTATGGTCGCAAAGTGCCGAGGGATGGGACACATGATGTCATGGATCAAAACTCACTGTGTCGGGAGCCCGTGGAACTTGCCTCGTTGACCGAAAAGGCCATATATTCTCACGAGGGGATGAGTTATCTGTGCTCAGGCGGCAAAGGGGGCAGCTGGAGTAGGCCTATGTGCCGTGCCGCTCATGGAATATTGGTCTTGGAGGGCCTGGCGGCTAGGGTACTCATGTTTCAGTGGACATTAAAAAAACTGGAAGAGGCAGGATGCATGGACAGATGTCGTTACTACATAATTTTGCTTTTCAATCACACAGATCAATCTGCCGGCCAGGACAATGTAGTTCAATATAAGACAACCAACGACACCAGCTTTAAGGTATCAACATGTAATGGCTACTGGCATTAGGAAAACATCCAATGAAACTAAAGACCAGCTTTAGTGGCAGGTGTTCAACAAGGCAACCATGGTGTTTTCACCCGCGTTCAGTTTGTGATTTCACTGTCAGTTGGGGTCCAGGACAGAGTGGTTAGTTTGTCGTCTTAGGTTTCATACAGGTCAGATGGGAGAGCTGGCTTTGTTGAGTAGATTTGCTCAGCAGATCCTAATAATCCCTGTTGGTTTCTCTCCTCTCACTGAATGACGTCGTCACTCATTACACACACTACTTAAAAAAAAAAAAAAAATCACTTTTTTTTTCTAGCTTTCAAGTAGGCACATTCTTCTCTTCCTCTCCCTTATAACTCTTCCCTGGATTCTTTGTGTACAAGAGAAAGTAGTGCACTATGTTTTCTGTTAATATACCCGGTAAAAAATAATGGTTAATAAACAACTCTAAGGGGGCCAATTTAAAATCTGTGATTTTTTGGGGGGGGTTTTATATTTTCCAAAATTCTGTTTTCTCAGTTTTATTTTTCCTGGTTTTAGATTGTTTGTATTTTTTTTCGCTCTCAAAATTACAATTGTTCATAGAGGAAAAATGAAATTCCATGTCGATGGTTAAATCAGATCAGAATATATTTTGTTATAGGTTGTGTCTATTGAGGAATGTGCTGGTCTGACAGAAAACAAACATATTTATTTTTCAATGTAATTCCCCTTTAATTAGGCATCTGGCCATTTAATTGTGGGTCTAGGGAGTGAAGAATGTGCTGGTCTAGCGATGGTTCTGTACTGCTGCTACTCATGTCACAAAGTTTGCTAATAGCAAATAATAGATACAAATTATATACTTACTCATGAATACAGTACCTCTGTCAGGTAAACCTACTTTGCAGTTAACACGGAGTGATAGACAAATGCGCACACCACACATACAGACGGGTGATATTGCTGGAAATTAATTGGCAAATATTGTGTTAGGTTTGGCTTTTTTAAGCCAATAGTGGCTAAGCAGGGGTGGTATAATGTCAGTTGTTTGTGAGCATGCGGTGTTGGAGCATGCGGTGTTGGATTCTTGTGAGATTTTTTTTATTGAATATCCAAAACATAAAATATACTTGCAGTGAAGCCGCTCAACAACTACATCACACCAGTCATCCAATAGACTCCCATTCAGAGCTACACACATAACCATCCAGGGTCAATGCCCTGCTCAAGGGCACGTTGACAGATCTCCCACCAGGCCAAAAAACATGAACATGAACCCTCCAAGATCCCCCCACAGTTCCCCAATAGCTGTCCCTCAACCATTCGAGACCCCTCCCACAGCCCCCCCCACCCCAAGAAGAAAAATAAAAATAAGATACAATTAGTTCCATTCCCCATCCCCAAGAACCCCCAATGCACCAACAACCAAGAAAATGAACTAAAGAGAAAAAATAAAAAGACAGGAGAAAACAGCAAACAACAATGCATGAAAATATATGTATAGAAATAAAAAATAAAAATCATAACAGCAATGCCTACTTTATATGTTTGTGTGCATGCTGGCACTATTACATGTATGTGTGTGTTCTTGTATGCGTTTATTTGAATGATAGTGTGTGTGTATATGCATGTGTACAAACACCTGCACGGCATCCGCCTCAGGCAAACCGGCATTAGTTGTAAAAACACTGCCCCTCAGTGTCATTCAAACATACTTTTTATTATGTTTTATTTTGACTTATTTTTTAATATCTTTGACCATCATTCTATCTCCTGCACAGCAACTCCGCTCCCACTTGTCTCCAATTCCACATCCCAACCCTCAGCTTCCCTCTGCCCATCCCACCTATCTCTGCTGGCCCCCCTCTTCGGATTTCTCTGCACCATATATCAACTATGCTGTGATGTTTAACGTATAATTTCTATCCTATTCGAATAGAATCCACAGATTGCGAGTTGAAGATAAATATTTTTACTAAGAGTATTAGTAATTGACTGACCCGGTCTCTCCAGATCTCCTAGCAGTACAATTTCTAGGGTCAATTTTAGATCAATGCTATGCATTTTCAGCCATTCCTGAACCTGAGACCAGAAACAGGCTACCTGAGGGCAATACCAAAATAAATGGTCTATTGATTCTGTATCCTCATAACAAAATCTGCAGAGTTTCTATGCCCCAAATATTTTATGCCCCAAATATTCAACATTTGTTGGTGGCACGAATTCAATATAATAATTTTTTCAAGCACAAAGTCTTGAATCTTGCGTTGTGTTATATATCAACTCATACACCCTGTACCATGGAATTGGTACATCAAAAATCTCTTCCCAACTATTTTGCAATCTCTATGGCACAATTGTCAACATCCTGGTCCTCAAATGAAACTGGAATACTTTCCTATTTATGCTGTTTTTATTCCTCCGCCAGATCCTTTATATTGGGCAGACAGACCAGTTCCCTACATCCCCTCCCGCTGCCACCTGCCTCCTCCATTTTTGGGGTAATGCTTTAATCAACTGGGTTTACTCTTGGATTGAGCAGACCTTCCCCTACAATTCTGATAACTACCATTCTAATTTACAATATAATTTATGAACAAAATACCCTTTTCAAACATCTTTCCCATAAATACAGGTATTTTATCAACCAGCACATTTGAGTTCAGCCATAATATTTGTTGTAATATTTGTTCTATCTTTTCAGGTGGATGAAATTGAAATTGTAGCCAGCTCTGCAATGCTTGTTTGAAAAAGACAGATACTTTGAAAAAAGTATCATTTTCAATTAATCGCAAATGAGACATGGCAATCTGGATGATCTTTTCTTAGTAATCTACTGAGAACCATTTAGGGTTCAAGTAAAACTTTTGATTAAGTGAAGCTTTTAGAGAGGTTTAGTGCTTTTATAATTAATAATCTCAACCCACCCTATTCATTATATAGATAGGCTCATTTGATTTTTCCTGGTTTAGAGTTCCAGATAAAGCAAAATATTTTTTTGCTCATATGATTTGAAAAATGAATAATCAGGAGTAGGCAGCGCCATAAGTAAGTGAGTAAACTGATATATTACTAAGGAGTTAATCAGGGCAATTTTTCCATAAATAGACAGGTATTTACCTCTGCAGGATCTTGTCTATTTTTAAAAGTTTTCTATTGAAATTCATTGTGGAGAGCTTACTTGTGAGATTTGTTTATGACAGTTTGGTATGGAACACATGACAAATTGCATGTACTTTTGGAATTGTTTAGCTAGCTACTCATAGGTGAGCTACTGGTAGCTCGTGGTTGACCTGTTGGAGACCCCTGATGTAGATAATCAATCACATTTAGTGCAGTCATGTAGATCATCCATCTTTCATTGAACACAGTTATGAGTAGGTTGGGAAATGTAAAAATTCAGCAGTGATTACCCGTCGGTCATGTTTTGAGCCCCACCTGTTGCCTGTTTTTCATGTTATTTTAGAATCAATGCGTGTCACAAATCAGTTTGCAAACAATAGAAAAATATATAAACTCTGCAAAAAAAGAAAAGTCCCTTTTTCAGGACCGTGCCTTTCAAAGATAATTTGTAAAAATCAAAATAACTTCACAGATCTTCAATGTATAGAGTTTAAACACTGTTTCCCATGCTTGTTCAATGAACCATAAACAATTAATGAACATGCACCTGTGAAACGGTCGTTAAGACTCTAACAGCTTACAGACGGTTGGCAATTAAGGTCACAGTTATGTACACTTAGGACTCTAAAGAGGCCTTTCTACTGACTCTGAAAAACACCAAAAGAAAGATCCCCAGGGTCCCTGCTCATCTGCATGAATGTGCCTTCGGCATGCTGCAAGTAGGCATGAGGACTGCAGATGTGGCCAGGGCAATAAATTGCAATATCCATACTGTGAGACGCCTAAGACAGCGCTACAGGAAGGACAGCTGATCGTACTCGCTGTGGCAGACCACGTGTAACAACATCTGCACAGGATCGGTACATCCGAACATCACCCCTGCGGGACAGGTACATGATGGCAACAACAACTGCCAGAGTTACACCAAGAACATACAATCCTTCCACCAGTGCTCAGACTGTCCGCAATATGCTGAGAGAGGCTGGACTGAGGGCTTGTAGGCCTGTTGTAAGGCAGGTCCTCACCAGACATCACCGGCAACAACTTCGCCCATGGGCACAAACCCACAGTTGCTGGACCAGACAGGACTGGCAAAAAGTACTTTCACCGACGAGTCGCGGTTTTGTCTCACCAAAAATGTATTGTATACTGCTGCATTAATGATGTAATATGCCAGGGAGATGTGTATACTGTAGCTAAGAAAGTAATACTAAGTGTGTGCATGCTGGCACTATTACATGTATGTGTGTGTTCTTGTATGCGTATGCGTTTATTTGCTGTATGCGTTTATTAAGCTGTTAGTAGCCCATTTGGTCCCTTTCCCCCTCATAATTCAGCCTACTGTTCTGACTTGGTGGTGCACATGTAGTCTATTGCCTGTTTTAGAGAAATGTCATCATTGAATATAGTAAGAGCTTTCATTGTCTGCTTATATGCTCCCTTTACTTATCCTTCGGTACTAACTTGGTGTACAGGAAGAATACTGTAAGAACGACCCTTGTTCTGATTTCTGTTGCTGTACATTTCGAAAGTGCTGAACAAATAGTTATATTGACTACGTCAGTCTTAGCTTGCTCTTAATCAAAATTAAGGATCGCCTCTTATCCTCTCATTCCCTTATGTCATAGTTTGTACATCTCAATTGTCAGTAGAAACCACATTTGTATACATTAGATCTGGTATAAGATAATTCAGAGAAAAAAAACTGTACCATCTTTGAAATTTGAGAGAAAGGCCATAATGTATTTTTCCATGCCAGGTGCAATTTAGATTTTATCCAGTAGATGGCAGTAGTGTACGCGCAAAGTTTTAGACTGATCCAATGAACCATTGTATTTCTGTTCAAAATGTTGTATCAAGACTACCCAAACTGTGCACTCTCCTCAAACATTAGCATGTTATTCACCGTAATAGCTAATGTAAATTGGACAGTGCGGTTAGATTTACAAGAATTTAAGCTTTCTGCCAATATCACATATGTCAATGTCCTGGGAAATTTTCTTGTTACTTACAAACTCATGCTAATCGCATTAGCCTATGTTAGCTCAACTGTCCCGCAGGGGACCCACCAACCCTGAAGAAGTTTTAAGCAAGTCAGCCATATCAGCTATGGCGGTAAATGAGGCTGAATGAACTGTTTTGCTCCCAGGTAAGGCTCTGCTGATAACCAGGTGTAGTGGTGGTAAGCATTCATTCCATGGTGCTGAAAAGAAAGCTCTGCTGTTGGGACAGTTTTATGTAGGATCTAGCAACTTGTGGGCATTGTTTGTCACCGTTATGGTGCAATTCATGTATTGTTTTGTGTTGTGTAGTGGCTTTGCTGGCTAGTATCCCACGTATATTTTTGGGGAGTTTGCCCCACCAAGATTTACTTGCTAAAATCACCACTGAAGTCAGTCTTTCTTGCTAACAATTCCAGGGTAGACTATGGTTGCTCCACAGGGAATATAACAGCTTGACTCCTGTCTGGAGGGAGAGGTCTAGTTTGGAGTTGCCAAATACCTCAACTCCTCCATGGAGTTGATTACAGAATAGAGTTTTTTTTTTAAATGAACCTCTGACTCCTTGAAGTCGCTGTGCTGAAATCCATACTTAATTAAAAAAAAAAAATCAAATACAACCACCGACTGTTTCTTCATTGTTGTTGCTCTAAGATGTCAACTCAGCACGAATGTGCATGTGCCAATTGAATCTCAACAAGGAAACAGTTGGTGGTTGTATTTGATAAAGTATGGATTTCAGCAAACAAAGAAAGGCACGCAACAATAGAGGACAGTAAAGGTTTAAGAATTTCCATGTTTGATGTATCATGCATAGCACGTTGGAGTTTAATTTCAAAACCTCTAGTCTCCTTTCAACTCCATGGAGGAGTTGAGGTACTTCACAAAGTTTGCTGCTGTTTGCTGCTACCATAGTGTAGCTATGGTATGGCAGAACAAAGGGAGAGCGAGAGAGACCAAAATAGGGCCTGTAAACATGCCACAGGTAAGTGTGTGTGTGTGCTTTTTTCTCTGTGTGTGTGTGAACATGTGACTGTGTGTGGTTAAAGTGTATGTGTGTGTCTGTGTTCCTAGCGCTGCTCCAGTGAACTTTGGGCCCTTGTGTTACTTAAGCCTGATGCAACAAGCAGCCAGGCAGCTCAGAGTCTAGACCCCCTCAACAGCTGCAGAGCAGAGGCCCATTCTCAGGCTCAGTTATGTCACTGATGCGGAGCAGGGAGATACATACATACATACATACATACATACATACATACATACATACATACATACATACATACAATGCATGCAGTGCATTGCAAAAGTTTTTATCCCCCTTGGCTTTTTTCCTATTTTGTTTCATTACAACCTGTAATTTAAATTGATTTTTATTTGGATTTCATGTAATGGACATACACAAAATAGTCCAAATTGGTGAAGTGAAAAAAAACAAAAAAACAACTTGTTTCAAGTTGCATGCCCAATTTAAACGGCCTGCTACTCGGGCCTAGAAGATATGATATGCATATAACTGGTAGATTTGGATAGAAAACACTCTAACGTTTCCAAAACTGTTAAAGTGTCTGTGAGTATAACAACTGCTTTAGCAGGCGAAAACCTGAGAAAAATCCATTCAGGAAGTAGTTTTTTTGTTGTTGGTTTTGTAGTTTTCTATTCAATGCCATTACAGTATCCATTGACTTAGGACTCCATTTGCAGTTCCTATGCCTTCCACTAGATGTCAACCGTCTTTAGAAATTGTTTCAGGCTTGTATTCTTATAAATGAGGGAGTAAGGCCAGTCTGAATGAGTGGACCCTAACGTGTCGCAGAGTTTTTTTCAGGTGCATGTGCATTTCTTGTTTACCTTTTATATTGACAACGTTATTGTCCGGTTGAAATATTATAGATCATTTAGGATAAAAAAACAACCTGAGGATTGAACATAAACATCGTTTGACATGTTTCTATGAACTTTACGTATACAATTTGGATTTTTTTTGTCTGATTGTTTTGACTGAGTTTGAGCCTGTGGATTACTGAAGAAAACGCGCTAACAAAACTGAGGTTTTTGGATATAAAGAGACTTTTATTGAGTAAATGAATGTCTTCTGATTGCCACCATATGAAGATCATCAAAGGTAAGGGATTAATTTTATCTCTATTTCTGAGTTTTGTAACGCTTCTGCTTGGCTGGTTACTGTTTATAATAATTTGTCAACTGGGCTATGTTCTGAGCTAGGTATGTTCTGGGCTAGGTATGCTTTCGCCGAAAAGCATTTTATAAATATGACACTGTGGTTGGTTTAACAAGAAGTTCATCTTTAAACCTATGTAAAATATGTTTTGTTTTCAGAATTTTTATAATGAGCATTTCTGCAATTGAATTTGGCGCTCTTCAACCTCACTGGATGTTGGCTAGATGGAACGCTAGCGTCCCACATACCCTAGAGAGGTTAAGCAAGGGGCACCACCAAGCAGGCGGCACCATGAAGACCAAGGAGCTCGCCAAACACGTCAGGGACAAAGTTGTGGAGAAGTGCAGATCAGGGTTGGGTTCTAAAAAAATATCCCGAAACTTTGAACATCCCACGGAGCACCATTTTTAAATCCATTATTAAAACATTTAAAGAATATGGCACCACAACAAACCTGCCAAGAGCGGGTCGCCCACCAAAATTCACGGACCAGGCAAGGGGGGCATTAATCAAAGAGGCAACAAAGAGACCAAAGATAACCCAGAAGGAGCTGCAAAGCTCCACAGCGGAGATTGGAGTTCAAACATGTTTGGTGTTCGCCAAAAGGCATGTGGGAGACTCCCCAACCATATGGAAGAAAATTTTGCTTTTTGGCCATCAAGGAAAATGCTATGTCTAGCACAAACCCAACACCTCTCATCACCCCGAGCATAACATCCCCACAGTGAAGCATGGTGGTGGCAGCATCATGTTTTGGGGATATTTTTCATCGGCAGGGACTGGGAAACTGGTCAGAATTGAAGGAATGATGCTAAATACAGGGAAATTCTTGAGGGAAACCTGTTTCAGTCTTCCAGAGATTTGAGACTGGGACATAGGTTCACCTTCCAGCAGGAAAATGACCATAAGCATACTGCTGAAACAACACTCGAGTGGTTTAAGGGGAAATGTTTAAATGTCTTGGAATGGCCTAGTCAATGCCCACACCCAATCCAATTGAGAATCTGTGGTATGACTTAAAGACTGCTGTACACCAGCAGAACACATCAAACTTGAAGGAGATGGAGCAGTTTTGCCTTGAAGAATGGGCAAAAATCCCAGTGGCTAGATGTGCCAAGCTTATAGAAACATACCCCAAGAGACTTGCAGCTGTAAAAATATTTTGCTTCTTCAAAGTGGTAAGCATGTTGTGTAAATCCAAATGATTACACCCCCCCAAAAATCTATTTTTAATTCCAGGTTGTAAGGCAACAAAATAGGAAAAATGCCAAGGGGGTGAATACTTTCGCAAGCCACTGTACATACACTGTTGCTAAATAAACACATGCATAAAAACTCACATATACACACAAATGTATTTGAAGGAAATCCCCCCCAATGTTCCAGTTCTTACATATGCACTGTGTAGTACATTCCAGACACATGTTAATTATCTTGAAAACACCCCACGCACACACTCACCTAGTTTCCACTTTCTAGGATTAGTTTGTGTGTGTGTGCTGTATTAACCTGGAGGGAACATCATTCTTGAAGTACAATTAAACAATAACTCATCCATTAATTTGTCACAGTCATTTATTACTGTGTTATTGCAGTAATGTCTGTCATAGACTGCATCCCACCTCACCTCCAACCTCCATTTGGTCAGGGGGCATACAGTATATGAAAACGTACCCCAATAAACCAGCAGAGATAGATGGTGATTATCATTTTAGTGGACTTCCCTTCCCTCTCCATGGTGTATGTGTGGATTCTCCAGCCCCAAAATTATTAGTGCTCCTATCAAGATAGGGGGGAGGATGCCACTTGGGGAGGGAGGGATAGAGGGAGGGAGAAAAATGGAAGAAGGGGATGAACAAAAGCCATTAGGCCTTTATCAGATGTCTTTCTGTGAAGATGGGACGGGAGTATGCTTTGGAGGTTGTTATGGTGCTGACATCACCCCTTTGCTGTCAGTGTTTGTGTACAAAAGACAGGCTGATGGATTTCATTCTGGAGTCATAGAGACAGGCAATAACAATGAATGTCTATTCTATTGAAAGGCATTGAAATGCAATGCCACTGTGGTGATTTAGCAATGTGACAGGTTGATAGCATATTGTCATGGCTTCTATAAGACCAGCAGCATAGAACCACCAACGATATGGGACGCTAGTATAGGTATAACGAGGTTGTAAGAAAAATGTAACCAACCACTAGTTTGAAACAAATACGATTTGCACGTGCATGCGCCCTGGCTGAGGGAGCACCATCCACGAAACTTCGTAAAGACTCCTTAAAGCAAAATAAATAAAGGAGGAGAGAGTATTTAACAAGCTTTGTTCCAAATTGCTGTATTACAGCTGCCCTTTGGCAATGACCCCCAATACAAGGGACTCTGGGTGTTTGGGGGGTTAGGGGCACTCGTTTATAGGAACCAATTGCTCCAGGGCTTCTTTCTCCTTCTCCTCTGAATAGTGTCACACTCTGAACAGTGTGCCTGCATCTATATTACAGACCCACTTTCTATTTCACATTCTAATCAATGGTGCCGTCTAATTGTCTGCCCCAGGGACAAGCTGCATGTTACATTACCATTTGACAGTTTACATCTATGTTAATGACTGTTGTTTCTGTAGCAGAGTAGGCCTATAATGTCATTGTGTTGTCATGATGGTGTATGGCTGAAGATGGGGCGGGGACAATGATCTTACTGATGATGAGTTCTTATTGACAGGTCAGGTAGTGAGAGGGCTTGACATTTACAGAGCTGACCGTTTGATACCTCTCTCTCTTTCTTGCTCGCTCGCTCTTTGTGTACAGTGCATGTGAGTACCCCCGATTTGTTGCAATTTGAACTGACTGACGAGGGCGCATTAAAAAGTGTAATTTTTTACTGTTCAGTGCAGTAATTTTCCCTTGCCTGGCTACCCAGACTCATTTCTCCAGCTTAAAACAACGCCCTCGTACTTTAGTTTATTCTCCACAATGGGTCTGGAGCTGAGTACCTCCCTGACCCCCCTTCAACGAATGCGAACACATTCGGGGCAGTCTGATTGGTCAAGAAACTGATGGGTTGGGCCAGAACACACGTGGGTAAAGCGGTGGTTTGAAATGTCATCATTGGTTAGAGACGATCCAATTGCTGATGACTTTGTTTTGTACAACGCCCCTCGTACCCCTCGTCACCACAAATGATTTCAATGATGGTAGTCTCAGACTAAAGTATGTAGCAAATGACAGAACAGATGAATAATTTTGTGTGAGTCGTCAGGCCAATGTTCCCTATCCTCTCTACTCTAACCCATGTCACACACTTCTGATCTGCTCTGTTCAAAGCTGCGTCTCAATGATTTAATGTTCTCTGGATTAATTCAGATCACTGTATACATTTTTAAGAGCATGTTCTTGGCTGAAGGGAAAGCTTACCCGCTCTCGCTCTCTGTCTCTGTCTCTCCCCTTTTCTCATTTGCTCACTCTCTCTCTCTCTCTCTCTCTCTCTCTCTCTCTCTCTCACACACACTGCTAGCCCCCTAATTTGGCTGGATGTAAAACAGTGAAGTGAGCAAAAACAAGTTGTCCCCCATAGCACTTCTCCTCACTACAAGCAGAGCCCTTGAAGTCTGCTGTAGCCTCTAATAAATGAAGAAAAATCTCCTACAGCTCTCTGTATTTGCACTACTCTCCCATTGTTAATCTCCATGACTCGATTCCATCTTGTTGCTCTCGACCAAAATTAAGATGCATTCCCAAAATGGATGGCAATAGTGTGTGTGTGTGTGTGTGTGTTCCCTCTGTGCCCTGTGGAGGAGCCAAGCTTCAGATAGGATCTCACTAACAATCACTCCCATCATGCCTTACACACTGATTACACTAAAGATGTGGTTAGACTGGCACGCGCAGGTGGAAAATCTTACACTGTGTGTGTGTGTGTGTGTGCCAGGTTTACATCACTGGAGACACACACACACACACAGATGTATTTTGGGAATGCATCTTAATTTTGGTTACGGCAGCACAGGGCCCTATTGTAAAAATGGTGCATCTCAAACAGTTGCAACAAGTGAGACCCAAGTGAGACCCAATTCACCCCGTTTACATATGTCTTGGAGACTATACAGTCCACCCCTAGCTGGTTTGTTTATATGAAACCGGAAATAAGCAGTGCTTAACAGGAAGTGTTACTGGGCAAGAGCAGGATAGAGACCATGGCCTACCGTGAGGAGAAGCACAGGCTCCTTTTAATGACCCTCAAATTACTACCTTCCCCTCTGAACCTGTCACTGTGTTTGTGTTTTCACGCAAGCTCTGGCCATGATCTCTCTCTCTTGCTCTCCCTCTTTCGCCACCCCCCCTCCCAGTTCTCTAAGTAGCGTCTGTGTAATGTGAGTCTGTGGCGCCATGGTGATGGTCTGAATAATGTGTCATTTTAAATCCCTGGTCTGGAGTAACTCTGCAGTGTGATGTGCACAAGTCACGCAATGCTGAGGCCGACTCTGCTCCGCTCCTCTACTTTCCTGGTCCACTCCTGTGGTCCTCACCCCAGTGCTTCACTTAGACAGGCATATTCTCATATTTGATTAATTACACACAGACTGGTGGGTGCTGGTGTTTAAAAGGGGTTTGGAGGAGGGGAAATATGGGGGGTAGAATGAATGGTTTGGCATGGGTATAGGGCAGTGTTATCTATTGAACTCTTTTTAGATTTAGTCTTAGTCATTTTGACTAAAACATCATTAAGTCTTCATTTGTATTAGGATTTAGTCTAGTTATTGTCAAAATGACAAAAACTGTCAGCCATTTTAGTCAACTAAATGCCCTTACATTTTAGTCACTTCACCATTTTATTTGTATTTGTAATTTTTACGCCCTTTTTCTCCCCAAATTTTGTGATAACGATCTTGTCTCATCTTTGCAACTCCCCAACAGGCTCACGAGAGGCTCCAAAACATGACCCGTGAAGCCGCGCTTCTTAACACCCACTCGCTTAACCCGGAAGCCAGCTGCACCAATTTGTCGGATGAAAAAACGTTCTACTGACGACCGAAGTCAGCCTGCTGGAACGATGAGCCAAGTAAAGCCCCCGGGCCAAACCCGGACGACGCTGGGCCAATTGTGCGCCAGCCTATGGGACTCCTGGTCACAGACAGTTTTGACACAGTCTGGGATCAATTCAAATCAAACTTTATTTGTCACATGCGCCGAATACAACAGGTTGTAGACCTTACCGTGAAATGCTTACTTACAAGTCCTTAACCAACAATCCAGTTCAAGAAAGAGTTAAGAAAATATTGACCAAATAAACTAAAGTGGGGGGGGGGGGGGGTGTCAATGTAAATAGTCCGGGTGGCCATTTGATTAATTGTTCATCAGTCTTATGGCTGTTGTTAAGGAGACTTTTGGTCTTAGACTTGGCTCTCCGGTACCGCTTGCCGTGCGGTAGCAGAGAGAACCGTCTATGACTTGGGTGTCTGGAGTCCTGACAATTTTTTGGGCCTTCCTCTGACACTGCCTAGTATATAGGTCCTGGATGGTAGGAAGCTTGGCCCCAGTGATGTACTGGGCCGTACGCACTACCCTCTGTAGTGCCTTACGGTCGGACCCCAGGCTGTAGTGACGCCACAACACTGTGATGCAGTCACTCGTTAGGCCCGTTACATCAGGAAGGCCAAAAAGATAATCAAGGACAACAACCACCCGAGCCACTGCCTGTTCACCCCACTATCATCCAGAAGGCAAGGTCAGTACAGGTGCATCAAAGCTGGGACCCAAGAGACTGAAAAACAGCTTCTATCTCAAAAGGTCATCAGACTGTTCAACAGCCAATCACTAACACAGAGTGGCTGCTGCCAACATACAGACTCAAATCTCTGGCCACTTTAAAAAATGTATTTAATAAAGGTATCACTAGTCACTTTAAAAAATTGCACTTTAATAATGTTTACATATCCTACATTACTCATCTCACATGTATATACTGTATTCTACACCATCTACCGCACGGCCATCGCTCATTCATATATTTATATATTCTTATTCGTCCCTTTACATTTGTGAGTATAAGGTAGTTGTTGTGAATTTGTTAGATTACTTGTTAGATATTACTGCATGGTCGGAACTAGAAGCACAAGCATTTCGCTACACTCTCATTAACATCTGCTAACCCATAATACTAAGACCAGGGCGTGACAGAGGGCGTGACAGAGCACCCCCCCAAGGTGCGGACTCCCGGCCGCACACCTAAACCCATAGGGGAGGGTCCGGGTGGGCGTCTGTCCACGGTGGCGGCTCCGGCGCGGGACGTGGACCCCACTCCAACAAAGTCTTAGTCCGCATGCATCTCGTCCTTAGATTGGCAACCCTCGCCACCGACCTTGGCTTAGTAACCCTAACCAAGGGCCCCACTGGACTGAGGGGCAGCTCTGGACTGAGGGACAGTTCGGGACTGAGGGGTAGGTTGGGACTGAGGGGTAGCTCGGGACTGAGGGGTAGCTCGGGACTGAGGGGTAGCTCGGGACTGAGGGGTAGCTCGGGACTGAGGGGTAGCTCGGGACTGAGGGGTAGCTCGGGACTGAGAGGAAGCTCGGGACTGAGAGGAAGCTCAGGCAGGTAGATGGCTCTGGCAGATCCTGGCTGGCTGGTGGTTCTGGCAGATCCATGCTGACTGGCGGCTCTGGCTGCTCCATGCTGACTGGCTGCTCCATGCTGACTGGCGGCTCTGGCTGCTCCATGCTGACTGGCGGCTCTGACGGCTTCTTGCTGACTGGCGGCTCTGACGGCTTCTTGCAGACTGGCGGCTCTGACGGCTTCTTGCAGACTGGCGGCTCTGACGGCTTCTTGCAGACTGGCGGCTCTGACGGCTTCTTGCAGACTGGCGGCTCTGACGGCTTCTTGCAGACTGGCGGCTCTGACGGCTTCTTGCAGACTGGCGGCTCTGACGGCTTCTTGCAGACTGGCGGCTCTGGCGGCTCCTTGCAGACTGGCAGCTCCTTGCATACTGGCAGCTCCTTGCAGACTGGCAGCTCCTTGCAGACTGGCAGCTCCTTGCAGACTGGCAGCTCCTTGCAGACTGGCAGCTCTGGCTGTGCTGGACAGGCGGGAGACTCCGGCAGCGCTGTAGAGGAGGAAGGCTCTGACAGCGCTAGACAGGCGGGAAACTCCGGCAGCGCTGGAGAGGAGGAAGGCTCTGGCAGCGCTGGACAGGCGAAGCGCACTGAAGGCCTGGTGCGTGGTGCTGGCACTGGTGGTACTGGGCCGAGAACACGCACAGGAAGCCTGGTGCGGGGAGCTGCCACCGGAGGGCTGGTGCGTGGAGGTGGTACTGGATAGACCGGACCGTGCAGGCGCACTGGAGCTCTTGAGCACCGAGCCTTCCCAACCTTACCTGGTTGAATGCTCCCAGTCGCCCTGCCAGTGTGGCGAGGTAGAATAGCCGCACTGGGCTATGCAGGCGAACCGGGGACACCGAGCGCAAGGCTGGTTCCATGTAAGCCGGCCCAAGGAGACGCACTGGAGACCAGATTTGTAGAGCCGGCTTCATGACACTTGGCTCGATGCTTACTCTAGCCCGGCCGATACGCGGAGCTGGTATGTACCGCACCGGGCTATGCACCCGCACTGGAGACACCGTGCACACCACAGCATAACACGGTGCCTGCCCGGTCTCTCTAGCCCCCCGGTAAGCACAGGAAGTTGGCGCAGGTCTCTTACCTGGCTTAGCCATACTCCCTGTGTGCCTCCCCCAAGACATTTTTGGGGCTGACTCTCGGGCTTCCATCCGCGTCACCGTGCTGCCTCCTCATACCAGCGCCTCTCCGCTTTCGCCGCCTCCAGTTCTTCTTTGGGGCGGCGATATTCTCCAGGCTGAGCCCAGGGTCCTTTACCATCCAATATCTCCTCCCATGTCCAGAAATCTGGATTTCGCTGCTCCTGCTGCCGCTGCCTGTCACCACGCCGCTTGGTCCTGTTGTGGTGGTTGATTCTGTTACGGTTTTCTTCCGTCGAAAGAGAGGAGGACCAAAATGCAGCAGGGTTATTTCGATTCATGTTTAATAAAAATATAAACATGAACAATACAAACAATAAACGTAACGTGAAATGCTGTTTAGGTTATCTGGTGCAAACAAACACAGAGACAGGAACAATCACCCACGAAACACTCAAAGAATATGGCTGCCTAAATATGGTTCCCAATCAGAGACAACGATAAACACCTGCCTCTGATTGAGAACCACTTCAGGCAACCATAGACTTTTCTAGACAACCCCACTATACCACAATCCCAATACCTACAAAACCCCAAGACAAAACACACCACATAATTAACCCATGTCACACCCTGGCCTGCCCAAAATAATAAAGAAAACACAAAATACTAAGACCAGGGCGTGACAAAACTTTGTTCAGTCATGTTACCTCATTGGCTAGCTAGCTAACAACCTGTATTTTTAAACATTTGGGGGCACAGAAATAAAGGAAAAAGGGATAGCTTCTTCAGGAAATCAATGATCATAGAAGTGAATGAATGACAGGTATCTTGCATGTCCTCGTCACAAACCTGATGTTTTTAAAGAAACAGTTTCTAGGGCACAACATGTGCTTCAAAAGTAGATAGAATTCATATAGGCCCAATATAGGCTGTTTCTCAATCAATTAAAACAATTATTTCTGGGTCTCCTAAATTTCATGTGGTGCTCTTAACTTTTTGAAGTTGAGAGCACCAGTGCTACCAATGGAGCAGTAGTGCACACACACACACACACAGTGTGTGTGTGCATTGCTTATGGGGGCATGAAATTGCTCCAGAGCCCCAAGTCACATTGAACGTTGTTCTACCCAGACACGGAGCCTGTTAGGCCAGCTTGTCCACTGTCCCGGTAATACCAAGGCTTCTCTAATGGACTCAGATGGGACCAGCTCTGTCGGTCGGTCGGCCGTGATGTGTTTTTTTTTTTTTACCATGATACAGAAGCTGGCACTTGCAAAGTGGCACTTCTACGGTAGTGGCAATACACAGTGGCATAGTGTATTGCTGTTAGTCCTGATGGAGAGCTCTTACTGCAACAGTTAGTGTAGTCTCTTTTTAAGTATGGGTTAGTGGGCCTTTTGCTCTCTCCCTCCCTCCCTCACTTTCTCCCCTTCCTTCTGTTTGTTTTTCTCACCCTTTTCTTATACGACTTCTGTGCCTTTTTTGTAGCCGCGGCAGAAAGAGGCCTGTTTCTTTCTTTGTAAATGGAAAGAGGAACAGAACAAGATATCGTGCCAGAGGAGCCCCTGCCCTGCCTAGCCAGATGAAACCTCTCCTATTCAACTAGCAGCACACTAGCTTCATCAACAAACTGTTGGTCCTGTCCGTCACTCTCTATTATTGTGATGTTTCTCTTTATTTATCTGCAATCTCATTCAGCTTCAATTACAGGATGCCTTTGCTTAAAGGGAGGTTGGTTTTAGTGTTATTACAGGATGCCTCTGCTTAAAGGGAGGTTGGTTTTAGTGGTATTACAGGATGCCTCTGCTTAAAGGGAGGTTGGTTTTAGTGTTATTACAGGATGCCTCTGCTTAAAGGGAGGTTGGTTTTAGTGTTATTACAGGATGCCTCTGCTTAAAGAGAGGGTGGTTTTAGTGTTATTACAGGATGCTTCTGCTTAAAGGGAGGTTGGTTTTAGTGTTATTACAGGATGCCTCTGCTTAAAGAGAGGGTGGTTTTAGTGTTATTACAGGATGCCTCTGCTTAAAGGGAGGTTGGTTTTAGTGTTATTACAGGATGCTTCTGCTTAAAGAGAGGGTGGTTTTAGTGTTATTACAGGATGCCTCTGCTTAAAGAGAGGGTGGTTTTAGTGTTATTACAGGATGCCTCTGCTTAAAGAGAGGGTGGTTTTAGTGTTATTACAGGATGCCTCTGCTTAAAGAGAGGGTGGTTTTAGTGTTATTACAGGATGCCTCTGCTTAAAGGGAGGTTGGTTTTAGTGTTATTACAGGATGCCTCTGCTTAAAGGGAGGTTGGTTTTAGTGTTATTACAGGATGCCTCTGCTTAAAGGGAGGTTGGTTTTAGTAGTGTTATTACAGGATGCCTCTGCTTAAAGAGAGGGTGGTTTTAGTGTTATTACAGGATGCTTCTGCTTAAAGAGAGGGTGGTTTTAGTGTTATTACAGGATGCCTCTGCTTAAAGAGAGGGTGGTTTTAGTGTTATTACAGGATGCTTCTGCTTAAAGGGAGGTTGGTTTTAGTGTTATTACAGGATGCCTCTGCTTAAAGAGAGGGTGGTTTTAGTGTTATTACAGGATGCCTCTGCTTAAAGGGAGGTTGGTTTTAGTGTTATTACAGGATGCCTCTGCTTAAAGAGAGGGTGGTTTTAGTGTTATTACAGGATGCTTCTGCTTAAAGGGAGGTTGGTTTTAGTGTTATTACAGGATGCCTCTGCTTAAAGAGAGGGTGGTTTTAGTGTTATTACAGGATGCCTCTGCTTAAAGAGAGGGTGGTTTTAGTGTTATTACAGGATGCTTCTGCTTAAAGGGAGGTTGGTTTTAGTGTTATTACAGGATGCCTCTGCTTAAAGAGAGGGTGGTTTTAGTGTTATTACAGGATGCCTCTGCTTAAAGGGAGGTTGGTTTTAGTGTTATTACAGGATGCCTCTGCTTAAAGAGAGGGTGGTTTTAGTGTTATTACAGGATGCTTCTGCTTAAAGGGAGGTTGGTTTTAGTGTTATTCGTGGTTTTAGTAAATAACAATGAAACATTTTGTTTGGGAAAGAGATGGAGAGCATGTAAGAGAGAAACATTTGTACAATGGCAGAAAGAGGGATGGCATGGCAAAGGAAAGAGGGAAATAGCCTAGACAAAGAGAGACAAACTGAATGAAGTGATGTTATTAGGTGATAGTGCCACCTCTGATGGGCCCCAGTATGACTTTTGAGTACCGTCCGTACCCGTCTGTCTTGTGGTGGTTTCACAACATTCAGGAGTTTGTGTGGGTACTGTGTAGAGTGTGTGCCATGCCATCCAGAGACAAGCCAGCATGCTGTTTGATGTGTGCTCTATGCTGACTGATCTGTGTACAGTGTCTGTCTGCAATTCTCTCTCTCTCTCTCTCTGTCTGTCTCTGTCTGTCTCTGTCTGTCTCTGTCTGTCTCTGTCTGTCTCTGTCTGTCTCTGTCTCTGTCTCTGTGTATGAACAGTGAGATGAGTCAGAAGTTTCTGTTGTCAGTCTCAGCTTACTTTGAACACCAAACACAGACAGCCTTGTCATGTAACAAGCTGGATGAATACAGTCTGCACGCACACGCCATAACCTGTTTACTGTACCCATGGACTGTCCACAGATATACACAAACACTCATACGCACACTCAGTAAGTTCTAGGAATAGATGCGGAGAAACCAATGTATGGTATGTGTTCGGATTGGAACCTACCAAACCACTTTGTCATCATACTGTACATGAACCCATGTTAACTAACTGTTTTTAATGAGAGCCCAAACTATTCTTGGCTCATTCTTTTAATAGTTGATATTTTTGGTGTGTCTTAAATATCTTCAAGGCCCATGTTAAAGCTCTAAGACCCAGGGAGGTCAGGACACAGACTGTGCTAGGCCAGAAAAGGCTAGACTTAGCTTAGTCTGTGGGCAGGTAAAGGAACAGGGACAGATATAGGGTGGTAATCCACTCTTTGGCTGGCTGGCACTCTCTCCCCGCCCATGATTGGCCGGAGGCTTCAGCGTAAGACTCAATCAGCTGGGTGGAAACGTATGTAGGTCAGTGTGTAGCTATGTAAGCTCTGCTTCGCTCTCGTTCCCCCTCTCTCTCCCCTTCCTCCATTCCTCTGCACGGCTCTGTGAACTGGCCTGTTGTGTTAATTGGCTGCGTTCCAGCTTCGTCGTTTTTTAAACTGAGGTAAGAGAGCAAAAGGAGGAAAGGGGGAAAGAATAAGGGGTGAAGAGAGGAAGGAGGAGGAGAGTGAAGTAAAGGGAAGGAGGGGGAGGGGAATGACACAATGTGCTGTGCCCTGCTGCACTGCTGGGTGCAATAGTACAGTGTGTCAGTCAGTCTGTCACACACACAGCAATCTGAACATCACTGGAGAAAACTATAGACTGTTTAACACTATAGGAACTGCAGTGGACGTTCTGTCTGTCAGAGTGGGAGAGAGGTAGAGGAGAAGGGCAGCCCTTGAAAGAGGAAAGCAGAGGGGCATAGAATGAGATACCTTTGAGAATGGAGAGAGCAGAAGAAGAGAGAGAGGGAGAGCAGCTTGTTATCCTACAGACTTTTGGCCTCCTATCCTAACCACCTCTCCCCGGCTTTGTATTCATCTTACCTGATGAAATTGCTGTACAATATGATCTTGTTGCCATGTGATGTACAGCCGTGGCCAAAAGTTTTGAGAATGACACCAATATTAATTTTCACAAAGTCTGCTGCCTCAGTTTGTATGATGGCAATTTGCATATACTTCAGAATGTTATGAAGAGTGATCAGTTGAATTGCAATTAATTGCAACGTTCCTCTTTGCCATGCAAATGAACTGAATCCCCCAAAAACATTTTCACTGCATTTCAGCCCTACCACAAAAAGGACCATTTGACATCATGTCAGTGATTCTCTCATAAACACAGGTGTGAGTGTTGACGAGGACAAGGCTGGAGATCACTCTGTCATGCTGATTGAGTTCGAATAACAGACTGGAAGCTTCAAAATGAGGGTGGTGCTTGGAATCATTGTTCTTCCTCTGTCAATCATGGTTACCTGCAAGGAAACACGTGCTGTCATCATTGCTTTGCACAAAAAGGGCTTGACTGGCAAGGATATTGCTGCCAATAAGATTGCACCTAAATCAACCATTAATCGGATCATCAAGAACTTCAAGGAGAGCGGTTCAATTGTTGTGAAGAAGGCTTCAGGGCGCCCAAGAAGGTTCAGCAAGCGCCAGGATCGTCTCCTAAAGTTTATTCAGATGCGAGATTGGGGCACCACCAGTACAGAGCATGCTCAGGAACGGCAGCAGGCAAGTGTGAGTGCATCTGCACACACAGTGAGGTGAAGACTTTTGAAGGATGGCCTGGTGTCAAGAAGGGCGGCAAAGAAGCCATGTCTCTCCAGGAAAAACATCAGGGACAGACTGATGTTCTGAAAAGGTACAGGGACTCAGCATTGGACTGCTGAGGACGGGGGTAAACTTATTTTCTCTGATGAATCCCCTTTCCGAAAATCTTGGGGCATCTGGAAAAAAGCGTGCCCGGGGAAGACGAGGTGAGCGCTACCATCAGTCCTGTGTCAATGCCAACAGTAAAGCATCCTGAGACCATTCATGTGTGGGGTTACTTCTCATCCAAGGGAGTGGGCTCACTCACAATTTTGACTAAGAACACAGCCATGAATAATTAATGGTACCAACACATCCTCCGAGAGAAACTTCTCCCAACCATCCAGGAACAGTTTGGTGATGAACAATGCCTTTTCCAGCATGATGGAGCACCTTGCCATTTGGCAAAAGTGATAACTAAGTGGCTTGGGGAACAAAACATCGATATTTTGGGTCCATTGAAATGGCTGCTCAGTGAAACGACCTGTCCTGATTTGTCATAGACGCTTGCTAAAAAACATTAATGAGCAAGCCTTCCTTCATGACCTGGCCTCTGTAAATTGGTATAGAATCAGCTCTGTCGAAGATGCTTGGACATTCTTTTTTGATATTTTCAGTGTTATTGTTAAACACGCCCCCATCAAGAAAATTAGAATTAAAAACAGGTTTAGCCCCTGGTTTGACCGTGATCTTGCAGAGTTACTCCACCTCAAGAATTGCATTTGGCAAAAGGCTCAGCACACACACTCAGGCTGACTGGCCCTCGTTCAGGCAATTGAGAAATAAGTGCACTCCGGCTATCCGGAAGGCCAAAGTTAGTTACTTTAAGGATCAGACCACCCTCTGTGGGTCTAATCCCAAGAACTTCTGGAAACGGTTAAAGACCTGGAGAATAAACCCTCCTCCTCACGGCTACCCATGTCCGTTAATGTTGATGATGTGGTTGTAACTGACAAGAAGCACCTGGCTGAGCTCTTTAATCACCACTTCCTTAAGTCAGGATTCCTATTTGACTCAGCCATGCCTCCTTGCCCTTCCAACATTTCCTCATCTCCCACCCCTTCTAATGCGACTATCCCCGATGCTTCTCCCTCTCTTTCCCCTGCCCTGCTACAAAGTTTCTCCCTGCAGGCAGTCACTGAGTCCGAGGTGCTAAAGGAGCTCCATAAACTGGGTCAGATGGTTTAGACCCTTTCTTCTTTATGGTTGCTGCCCCTATCATCGCCAAGCCTATCTCTGACCTTTTTAACCTCTCTCTCCTTTCTGGGGAGGTTCCCATTGCTTGGAAGGCAGCCACGGTTCGTCCTTTATTTAAGATCAAGCTGATCCAACTGTTATAGGCCTATTTCTATTTTGCCCTGTTTATCAAGTGTTGGAAAAATCAACTGACTGGTTTCGTGATCTCTATAGTATTCTCTCTCGTATGCAATCTGGTTTCCGCTCAGGTTATGGATGTGTCACTGCAACCTTAAAGGTCCTCAATGATGTCACCATTGCCCTTGATTCTAAGCAATGTTGTGCTGCTATTTTTATTGACTTGGCCAAAGCTTTTGATACTGTAGACCATCCCATTATTGTGAGCCAGCTAAGGAGTATCGGTGTCTCTGAGGGGTCTTTGGCCTGGTTTGCTAACTACCTCTGTCGAAGAGTGCAGTGTATAAAGTCCAAAAATCTGCTGTCTCAGCCACTGCTTGTCACCAAGGGCGTACCCTAAGGCTCGATCCTAGGCCCCACGCTCTTGTCAAATTACATCAACATCATAGCTCAGGCAGTAGGAAGCTCTCTCATCCATTTATATGCAGATGATACAGTCTTATTCTCAGCTGGCCCCTCCCTGAATTTTGTGTTAAATGCTCTACAACAAAGCGTTCTTAGTGTCCAACAAGCTTTCCCTACCCATAACCTTGTACTGAACACCTCCACAACAAAGGTCATGTGGTTTGGTAAGAAGAATGCCGCCTCCCAACAGGTGTGATTACTACCTCCGAGGGTTTAGAGCTTTAGAGGGTTTAGAGCTTGAGGTAGTCACCTCATACAAGTACTTGTACCATACAAGTACCTCTTTCACCTCAGCTGCCAATCTAACCATGATTCAGATGACCATCCTACCCATGCTAGATTATGGAGACATAATTTATAGATCAGCAGGTAAGGGTGCTCTCGAGCGGCTAGATGTTCTTTACCATTCGGCCATCAGATGTACCACCAATGCTCCTTATAGGACACATCACTGCACTCTATACTCCTCTGTAAACTGGTCATCTCTGTATACCCGTCGCAAGATGCACTGGTTGATGCTTATTTATAAAACCCTCTTAGGCCTCACTTCCCCCCTATCTGAGATATCTACTGCAGCCCTCATCCTCCACATACAACACCCGTTCTGCCAGTCACATTCTGTTAAAGATCCCAAAATACACACATCCCTGGGTCACTCCTTTTTTCAGTTCGCTGCAGCTTGCGACTGGAACGAACTGCAACAAACACTAAAACTGGACAGTTTTATCTCAAATCTTTTCATACAAAACTTAATCATGTACACTCTTACTGACAGTTGTGTGACTGCTTTGTGTGATGTATTGTTGTCTCTACTTTCTTGCCCTTTGTGCTGTTGTCTGTGCCCAATAATCTTTCTACCATGTTTTGTGTTGCTACCATGTTGTTGTTTTGTTGTGTTGCTACCATGCTGTGTTGTCATGTGTTGCTGCCTTTATGTAGTGTTGTGTTGTCTCTCTTGTCGTGATGTGTGTTTTGTCCTATATTTATATTTTATATATTTTTTATTTTTAATCCCAGCCTCCCCCGCAGGAGGCCTTTTTACCTTTTGGTAGGCTGTCATTGTAAATTTAAAAAAATTCTTAACTGACTTGCCTAGTTAAATAAAGGTTAAATAAAACATTTAAAAACATCCATTCTCCCACATTCTGTACACAGGGATCTCTTTTGCCTCCTCCAATCAGCAACATCCAGATGGCCTTCATGGCGTTTTTACTCCCTGCCCCCCTTATGGCACAGTCCCCTCCTCTTGTGAAGTGCCTGAGAAGGAGTTGGTCGACTGACTGTTCATGGCTGCTGCCTGCTGTACTGCTAAGCTTTGGGAGCTGAATTATTCACACTAACCCAAATTCTCCTTGCTACCTCTACTCCTTCTACCACAGACACACACACACACACTTGCCCTACTCAGCTCCGGTCCCTAGGCAGTACCCATGGTAGTCTAAAAAAAAAAAGACCCTCATTTAGCCTCGTACATTACACTCACTTCATATGAAATGCCCCCCCCCCCCCTTCCCAATGTAGTACAGTACATTCCTGCCTGTCTGAGTCGTTCGCACTAACACACACGCGCGCGCGCGCGCACACACACACAGAGACAGACCCCTCCCCCAGTGTGGCTGGCATTGTATTCTTCAGTAGGCTGGCAGGCACACACACACTTAGCGCCGGGTAACTTTATCCTGACTTTACACACTCAGTTTATTAGTCAGCCAGAGAGTGACCCAGTTTACTGTAAAATACAACCGGGCCAGACGGCAACCTTTTACTCTGAGGCTCTATCTATCTGACTGTAGGAATACAAAGCAAAAGAGAGAACCCAGTCTGGACAACCAAAAGTTTACTCAGGGGTTACCATTTTACTCAGGGGTTACCATTCCAGCAACAAAGTCTATGTTGAAAGGAAAAGGGGGATACCTAGTCAGTTGTACAACTGAATCCATTCAACTGAAATGCGTCTTCTGCATTTAACCCAACCCCTCTGAATCAGAGGTGCGGGGGGATGCCTGCTCATCGCCCTGCTCAGGGACAGATTTTTACCTTGTCAGATCGGGGATTCGATCCAGCAACCTTTTGGTTACTGTCCCATGCTCCTACCTATCAGAAGCTGTTGTCTGTAAAGCCTTCTCTCAGTCAAAAAGCTTGTCGGTGCTTTCTTTCTCTCTTTTTACACTCTTTCTTTTCAGTCTCCGGTTTACGAGGCCTTCACACACACCTCTTTGAGACTCAAAGCTTTTCAGAGTCAACTCTGTGTGTGTGTGTACAGGCAATGAGAATAATAGGGCTCAAACTTAATCATTCTGGATTTCTCTACTCCTTTATCCATCCCTTTGTCTCTCACTGTAGACTAGTGTCCTTAATCTCTGTCCTTACCTTCTCTTAACTCACTCTGCCTTTCTCTATGTGTGTGTGTGGGCCAATTTTTTATAAAAAAAAATATTTGATTTAACAGAAAATAAAACTTGCACACCCTTCATACCTCTGCCTGCCCTGTTTGCTATGGACGATGGATGCAGATTGGAGTAGAGGAAAGGAGGGGTAGTAGGGAAGCTGCTAGTGGCAGTGTGATCCATACAGTCTATTAATAGAGGGCCAATATAAAGACAAAGTGCTGTGTATGGGGAAAAGAGCTCTACTGGAGGGAGAGAGGGAGGGAGGGGGCAGCAGTGTGTGTGGGCCTGCCTATGTGTGTGGGCCTGTGTGTTCAGGAACGCATGTGTAGCCATATGTGTATGTCTGTGCCGGGGTTTCATAATAACCATGAACAGTAAGTAGTGTGTGTGTGTGTGTTGTGTGTCTGCATGTGTGTTTTGTCTTGTATGACGCAGAGTGTCACTAAGCTGTGAGTGCCCTTAGAGAGCAGGGACTAAGAGAGGGACGGAGGAGAGGGCCTCCCGTGTCCCCGGCTAAGCTTCTCAATCCTGGGGAACAGAGAGACAGAATAACCCCTCATTTAGCCCTTCTACCCAGGGGTTATTAAGTTCAGTGTGTGGGTGAAGAGGGACAAATACAGTTCCCTTGGGATACACACTAACATACACGCACCCTTTCTCAAACAAACTCGCACACATCAAGTTCAAGTTTGTTTGTCATATACACCTAATATACATGGAGTACACAGTGCAATGAAATAACAATAAAAGCTCAATGAATAAAAATAGGATATTTACATGTGCCGGGGGATTGTGCAATAGATAGTGAAAAAATAAATAGACATTGTGCAGTAACAATAAATATGGAGTCCAGTAGCATCTGTGTGGGCTGTAGAAGTGGATTGATTATAAAAAGAGAGAGGACAGGAGAGCGGGATGGAGAGATGAAGGGAGAGACGTGCAGATATAAGCTGACTTAGCAGAGTGGAGCGACAACAGGAATACATGGCTTTCTCTGCCGTCATGTGGCATTGATTAATAAGCTTAGCTAAGACTCTCTCTCACACACACACAGACATATGCTCACACACACACACACACACACACACAGACATATGCTCACACACACACACACACACACACACACACAGCCATATGCTCACACGCAAATGGATCCTTATAGCCTACACACATACGCAAGTAGGTCATGGAGTCGTGGAACAATAGCTTTGCTTCTAAGACTGGGTCTCTTAGAGAGAAGCTTGTTCTTCATCTCCTACTGATTCAGTCACATAGCCACAGGAGAGAGGGAGGGAGGAGAAGAGAGGAGTTAGGACGCAGGAGAGTGAATGAATGGAACAGAGGGTGAAGGAAGTGAGTGATAGGGAGATAGGTGGGAGAGAGGAGAAAATAGGGGGGTTGGATGAAGATGGATGGAGATAAAGGGGGTGAGGAATTGGGAAAAGAATAGAGTAGCCACAGTCACCTCACCTCGCTGCACTCGGTCACAGTAGAACAGGAAATGATGTGACCCTCTCAGAAGGGTGTAGCCTAGGAACTAAGGAAAAGGCCCACTGTTGCTGGGACAGTAACGGGATATATGTGTGTGTATGCATGTACAATGCCGTGGATGTACAATGCTGTATGTGTGCGTGGGTGTTGCTGATAAAGGCTCGCTGTTGCAAAGTTTTCCCTCTCCCCTGCAGCTGCTCAGCTGGTGTGTGTGGGGGAGGAATGAAACTGACAGGCCTGAAAGTGCTGAGCTCAGCACACATTGAGCCTTTGCACACACATACACACACACACACTGAAACGGAGCAGAAAGTTCTTGTGCAGGGGGTGAATGTAGGTCAGGGTCAGGCATGTTTGAGATCAACTGAACCAGTCAGCCATCAGTGACCCTTACTGACACTTAAAGGGATTTTTCCCCTTGCTTTGGCGATATCTTTGTTCAACTCTTCCCCAGAGTCAGATGAACTCGTGGATACCATGTTTATGTCTCTGTGTCTAGTATGAAGAAAGAGGTAGATTCGTGAGCCAATGCTAGTGAATGCTAGCCAATGCGTTAGTGAAATGACTGGAAGTCTATGGGTATTTGCTAGCAGTATCCCTTTAACATTACAGCTGTGACATTTCACATGTACAGAGTAAGCCTCAGACTAGTCAAACCTGAGTGTGCATCAAATAAACCCTCTTTCAAAGAGATATGATGAAACTCATTCAACAGAGATAATTCTTCTATGAGCCATTAGGTGTGGGCAAGAATGAAAACTACCAGATAACAAGGACAGCACTTTTTTTAGTTATGGTAACCTCTCATTCATATAATGTCTTTACCATGTTCCTGAAAAAGCTGTGCGCGTCTCTGTTTGTGTGTGTGTTGCTGTAGCTCGTGTACTCTGTACGTCCAGGATGTTTTTAGACTGAACCAGGCCCAGTAACAGTAGAGTGGAGCCCCAGGAGGATAGCTAGTTAGGGGCCCCCAGACTAATCTCTACCAGATGAGCTGGTCCTCCAGCCTCCAGCATGGCTAAAGCATCAGAGGAACGCACCCCAAGTCCCTAAACACACGCACTACACCGCTCTCAGTCAAACGCATACACTACATGTTATGTCAAAGACTGCATCCTCCTACACACTGGAGCTACACTTACCACCAGTGAAATACACACTGGTGTACATAGAGATTTATTCATGTTTTAAATACTGAGACAACTAAACTGAGGAGTGCTGGCCTTCTGCCTCCAGTACTAGCTAACTGGAGGTTATATAGGTCATTGAACTGAACTGCACCCAACATTGGCATACCTTACTTCAGCTGTTGCTACCCTTCCATCTGACCTGGACAAAGAAAGCACTTGATGTAGGTGAGAGGAGAGTGTGTTACAGAAACACAGGATCAAATAGTCCGTACACCTCAATGTCACACACACTTGTTTTTCTATCCTTGTGGGGGAAGGGAATGGCCCTACGGGATAGTAAAGCAAGGAAAATTCTATCTCTGTTGGGACTTTTGGGGATTTCAGGTCCCCACAAGGATAGAAGAACAAGACCACAAACACACACAGGGAGGGATAAATCAGGGAGGGTGACATAATGAAGATGAATGGAGAGTACGTGCTGAAACGCAGAGAGGTGGTCAGAGAATGGCACTGTTGCGGAACTGTGTGAGTGTGTGAGTGTGTGACTGAGGCTGTATATTTTAACTGTGTGTGTGGCTGTGTATGTTTTAGTATGTGTGTGTGGATGGGGGAGATGGCATTAACAAGGCCTAACATCCGGGAATGGTTGAAAAAATGAGAGGACACAGAGGGGGGTGGAATGCTGTCGTTTTCGGGAAGCGTTAGGAAATCAGAAGCATTGCAGGGGTATGGGGAAAGGAGGGTATTTAGGGAGGGGGCGCACACAGACGTGTGAAACAGCCAGGGCAGAGCAGTGTTTATAGTGGTAGTAAACCTCTAAACACATAAAAAAACACTCCCTCCTTCCTTCCCTCCCACAGACTGACTCGCTTCTTTGACCTCTGCATTTCCTCACTTCTCCCTCTATTCTTCCACTTTCATTTTCTCCCTCAATGGTAGAGGCCCTCTCTCCTGACTAGACAAACTGTACAACTCTCTCCTACTCTTCTTTTCTCTCCCTCTCTCCCTGAGATGTGCTGTAGGACCTCCTCTCTCTCCCCTTCCCCTCCCCCTCTTTCCTTTCAGAAACCTCACCCCCTTTCTTTCCTAATATGAAATGTTCTCCTTCTCTCCCCTCTATCTACATCTCCCTCTCTCATATGGGACAGTAATCATGTAGGCATCATGCTTCTCTGAATCTGCAGAGCACACACACACACACAAACACGCTCCACAGATCTCATTAATCAACCATCCATGTGGAAAAGTCCAATTACACATACGTGTGTGTGTGTGTGTGGTTACAGTACGACACTCCCGAGACCGCGTGCCTCTGATGGACTTCCCTATTGTTTTTGTTAGTGCATTTATTCACGTAGTTTATCATTCTCTCTCTAGACCAGTATGTTCTCTGTCTCAGTCTGTACGTGTGTGTTCTTAGTTCACTCATAGGCCAGGGCCATCACATGATTACCCAGGCTGACTTGCACTCTGATCGAGCTCTCTATTTTTAGATGTGAAATGTTGAAATAGATGGTGTGATGGTTAGTAAACAGGACAGGACAGGCTGTATACTCACACCATCAGCTCACACCATGGTGCTAGATCTGGAGGTGGCACACCCTACACACATCAGACGTTAACAGGCTTTAAATATCGCTCTCGATATTGACTTGTTTAAACACGGTGGGAGTTGTGGATGGCCACTGAGCAGATCTTGCTAAGAGAACCGTTGGATGAGCCTCATAATGGAGACATACTGTTCCAGAGACAGAATAAATATATCTTTGTTCGAGTCTTTCTACATCTGAAGCAAGCCATCTGTTTTTTTGGTGCACGTGTCTGTTGGTCTGCCTCTTTGTCTGTCTTTCTCTCCCCTCTCTCGCTTTGCTCTCTCTCTCTCTCTCTCTCTCCCCTCTCTCTTTCTCTCTGTCTCTCTCTATATCTGTGGAGATGATCTGCAGGCTTTGTGTGTGTGTGTATGTGTGTGTGAGTGAGTGAGTGAGTGCGTCCATCCTTGCGTGCATGCTTGCTTGTGTGTGTTCTTGGCAAGCGTGGTAGGGCCTTGGCTGTGGGACGTTCTGTCGGGAACTCTGGTGGTAAAGCACAGCAAGGCCAACTGTCCCATAGTGAACTATACTGAGCCGTACACGAATGAACGCACAGGATACCGTGCGTTATGTTCTCTACTGCTGAGGGGAGCTGATTCTCTCTGCTTTGGGTAGATTTGAGACTCTATACAGAAGGGATCTATACAGAACGGATCTAAAGTAAGGGAGCTTTTTGTTTCATACGGTCTGTGTATGTTTACTGTGCTGTGTATGTTGTGAACACATTCACACACTGTAGATATTTCTGTTTATGCATGTGTGGGTGTATGCAGTAACTCACGACAGCATAAGTCAAGCACGTTTTCAGCAACGAGGTGACTGGGATCATGAAACACACTGACCTACAGGAGGGCCACCAGGACAATGTGACAGACCATGCCTGATTTTTAGGGCTCTGATTGGTTAGATAAGGTGGGCTTGATCAGCCAACACCCCCTCTCAGGGCAGTCCTGATTGGAGGAAACGGAGGGTAAACACGGTCTTTGAGCATGTGGCCTTATGCAAAACTGAGCTCAGGACGGGATGAATGGCGGGAGAGTGGGTGTGTGCGTGTGCATGTATGACTGTGTGTGACCCACACATTAGCCAGGCTTCTTAGTGGCAGGAGAATGATCCATGATTCTTAATTCTTTATTCTTGTGGACTGTGAAAAGAGAAAGGGGCCCACCCTGTTGGAGTGACAGAGACCTGTGGACAATTTGAGAGTTTCCTGTTCATGTGTACATTATTTAGTGTGGGCTTATTTGTGGGTTGGACTATTGTTGTGTGAATGTAGTGTCGTGTCTTTGGCTATGCCGGATTAAGTGATATGACATGCTATTCTATAAAATCCTTTCTCCATAATGAATATTACGTGATTGAGCTAATCATGTAAATGTAATTAATTAAGATAGTCGGGGCACCACAAAATAATAATTATAGAGCTGTTATCTTCCGAATAAACTCTTAAAGACCTAGTAATATTTTACATCAATAGCAGTCAATATTAATCGTCACCTTAATTCAGTCTCATCTGAAAGTTTCACGGACCCTGGCTAACAAATTGAATCAGCAATACAAAATTGGGTTTAATTATTTATTTACTAAATACCTAACTAATCACACAGAATTACATATACAAAGAATGAATCATACCTTGATTACAAATTACGTCATAAAGGAAAACGTCCCTGGCGGGCGGAACAGATATGACAGCTGGTTACACAAAAGAAAGGGGGCTGGGTTTGAGTGAAAGAGTGGGAAGACTAAGGGACAAAGGGAGAAGCTGTGCTATCGTAAATACAGTATCTTATTCTAAATTACCGCCCATTTGGAAAATAAAAATGCAATAAATATTTACTCTGAGCTGCGCTTCAGTAGGTTGGTGGTAAATGGAAGGCCGTGTTGCCAAACCAAGTCCTTTTTCCTTTGAAGAATGTCTCTGGTGGTCAATTGGATACGTCGTTGTAACGTCGTTGTGTGGTAGACGGGATACTCTGTCTGTTCTTTCTTAGCCCGCATTTGCAGCTGCTGTTGCTAACGTCAACGTCTAGGAGGTATCACTTCTGTTGTGAATAACAGTTCAAAGTTCATACCATTCGCAACCAAATCTCACGCTGAGGTTGGCTTAGTTCTGTAGTTGACATGTTAGTCCTTTTAACGCAGAGGCTGCAGACCTCACGTACTTGGAACAGGAGGTTACATTTTCGTCCAAGGCTTTATATAGTAGAGCGAGAAGAGTGTGTCTGAAAAGTTTTATAACCCATGTCTCTTCACAGGGGCGGACCACTGATTGAGCAGAGCCCTAAACTTATGAAAGCCCAAATCTCTCATTTGGAAGCTAAAATTACATTTAATCTTTTCACCAATAATTTTATATTCAAACATTTCAATTGAACAACAATTCCATGTGAATCCGAAAACTCTGATGTGTAGACTTTCTACTGTAGAGTTTGTCATCCTATCATCATGAGAATGTCTAAGATGACGTGGAGAAAGCGAGGGAAGAAGGGAGAGAAGGAGTGAGAATGTATTAAGTGTCAGGAGCTGGCAGATATATGTTTACAGGGGGAGAGAACCTCAGAGATTCCATTCACTCTGTTCCCTCTCTTTTCCTCCCTCACTTGCTCCCTCTCGCTCGCTCCCTCCATTGATGTTATCCCCCTCTCTGCTCACACCCCCACCCTCTTTATAATTTGATGTATCTAGTTATTTCAAGAATTCTTTAAGCGTTCTTCCTTCATTCATTTAGCTCATAGCAGCTGTAAACACTTAGTGTGGGAGTGTGTATGTTCTGGGGCTATTTGTTTTTAGCTGCTGTAATAAAGCAGCCTTACGTCAAACCTCTGGAGATGCTGCCTGGCTGGCTGGCTGGCTGCCTGGCTGTAAACACTGGTTTCCTTGGTATCTCTCCTCATCTTACTTCATAGGACAGACCTACACGCACATACACATATACACACCGTGGCCGAAGTCTTGCCTACTACTTAGTAAAACAACATACTGTGTACTAATAGCACATACTATTGAGAACTTACCGTTTAGTAAAAATGTGTGCAGTAAGAAACAAATGTCAACCTACCACTCATCCATACTGAGAAGGCGTCATCTAATGCGCAATCGTGCTTGTTCCCTGCTATTCGTTCGTTTGTCAAAAACACGTGGGTGTGAAAAGACAATTCTCTTCCTCAATAGTGTGCAATGTATTCTACTAGATGAAGCAATGAGCAATAAAGCCTAAATTAATATGACATCCTGGCATTTAAAGCATACTCAGTAGGGCTGTTGCCCTCAACTCTCCTATTGCCCTCAACTCTCCTATTTTTCCGAACAGAATAACAATCCAATCTACGTTGTCAGTGTACTGTAAGAGAGGAAGGGAAAGAGGCGATTGGTTGGGAAAAACAATATTTGGATTCCCACAAAAAAACAAACGACTTTGGCTCTCTCTGATTCAAACCCAATAATCTGTTCTGTTTTGGGGCAGAGAAAAAACATGCAAAGATATAATATGAAGAAAAAAAATTATGTTTTGGATGGTGTTTAGGTTGTTTATATGGATATATGACTCACCACCTGGATTTGGTCTTATGTAGCAACATTTGAAATTGTGTTTTTTACATTGGATAAAGGTAGAGACTCACGGCTACAAAATGGTATATTTTGCACTGCATTTTTGAGGAACAATGGAAAAGTAATTCTGCTTTGAAATTGATAAACTTGTAAACTCAATTTTGAGAAAATGGCCTTTGAATGTTTTGGTATCTAGTGAAGAGCCCTTCTTTGTCTACAACCATTCAGCATGGTTCTGACCGATGGTTAGAGCGTTGGACAAGTAACCGAAAGGTTGCAAGTTCAAATCCCTGAGCTGACAAGGTACAAATCTGTCGTTCTGCCCCTGAACAGGTAGTTAACCCACTGTTCCTAGGCCGTCATTGAAAATAAGAATTTGTTCTTAACTGACTTGCCTAGTTAGATAAAGGTAAAATAAAATACATTTGTTTACCTCTGGATAACATGAAAACAGCCTAACAAGCTCTGCTGGCAACAATTTCATTACGCTTTTTTGCTGACTTTTACTGACACCGGCCATATTCAACGGGTGTTGTACACTTTAGCTTAACTTCTTGGTGACGGGGCAGTATTTTCACATCCGGATGAAATGCATGCCCAAATTCAACTGCCTGATACTCATCCCCAGAAGATAAGATATGCATATTATTAGTAGATTTGTATAGAAAAACTCTGAAGTTTCTAAAACTGTTTGAATCATGTCTGTGAGTATAACAGAACTTATTTAGCAGGCGAAACCCCGAGGACAAATCATTCAGATTTTTTTTTTTTAGGTCACTCTCTTTTCAATGGGTTTTCATTGGGAATCCAGATTTCTAAGGGACCTTCTTGCAGTTCCTATCGCTTCCTATCGCCACTGAATGTCAACAGTCTTTAGAAATTGGTTGAGGTTATTCCTTTGTGTAATGAAGAAGTACGGCCATCTTGAACGAGGATCACTTGAAGTGTACTGTTAGATAGAAGCGCGTGACCAGAAAGCTAGCTTCAGTTTGTTTTCTACCTGTATTGAACACAGATCATCCCGTCTTCAATTGTATCAATTATTTACGTAAAAAATACCGAAGGTTGTATTACAAAAGTAGTTTGAAATGTTTTGGCAAAGTTTACAGGTAACTTTTAAGATATTTTGTAGTCATGTTGAGCAAGTTGGAACTGGTGTTTTTCTGGATCAAACGCGCCAAATAAATTGACATTTTGGATATACAGTGGGGCAAAAAAGTATTTAGTCAGCTACAAATTGTGCAAGTTCTCCCACTTAAAAAGATGAGAGAGGCCTGTAATTTTCATCATAGGTACACTTCAACTATGACAGACAAAATGAGAAACAAAATCCAGAAAATCACATTGTAGGATTTTTAATGAATTTATTTGCAAAATATGGTGGAAAATAAGTATTTGGTCAATAACAAAAGTTTACCTCAATACTTTGTTATATACCCTTTGTTGGCAATGACAGAGGTTAAATGTTTTCTGTAAGTCTACACAAGGTTTTCACACACTGTTGCTTGTATTTTTGCCCATTCCTCCATGCAGATATCCTCTAGAGCAGTGATGTTTTGGGGCTGTTGCTGGGCAACATAGACTTTCAACTCCCTCCAAAGATTTTCTATGGGGTTGAGATCTGGAGACTGGCTAGGCCACTCCAGGACCTTGAAATGCTTCTTACGAAGCCACTCATTCGTTGCCTTGGCAGTGTGTTTGGTATCATTGTCATGCTGAAAGACCCAGCCACATTTCATCTTCAATGCCCTTGCTGATGGAAGGAGGTTTTCACTCAAAATCTCACGATACATGGCCCCATTCATTCTTTCTTTTACACGGATCAGTCGTCCTGGTCCCTTTGCAGAAAAACAGCCCCAAAGCATGATGTTTCCACCCCCATACTTCACAGTAGGTATGGTGTTCTTTGGATGCAACTCAGCATTCTTTGTCCTCTAAACACAACGAGTTGAGTTTTTACCAAAAAGTTATATTTTGGTTTCATCTGACCATATGACATTCTCCCAATCTTCTTTTGGATCATCCAAATGCTCTCTAGCAAACTTCAGACGGGCCTGGACATGTACTGGCTTAAGCAGGGGGACACGTCTGGCACTGCAGGATTTGAGTCCCTGGCAGCGTAGTGTGTTACTGATGGTAGGCTTTGTTACTTTGGTCCTAGCTCTCTGCAGGTTATTCACTAGGTCCCCCCGTGTGGTTCTGAGATTTTTGCTCACCGTTCTTGTGATCATTTTGACCCCACGGGGTGAGATCTTGCATGGAGCCCCAGATCGAGGGAGATTATCAGTTCGTCTTGTATGTCTTCCATTTCCTAATAATTGCTCCCACAGTTGATTTCTTCAAACCAAGCTGCTTACCTATTGCAGATTCAGATTCTTCCCAGCCTGGTGCAGGTCTACAATTTTGTTTCTGGTGTCCTTTGACAGCTCTTTGGTCTTGGCCATAGTGGAGTTTGGAGTGTGACTGTTTGAGGTTGTGGACAGGTGTCTTTTATACTGATAACAAGTTCAGACAGAGGAGACAGGAGCCTCTTAAAAAAGAAGTTACAGGTCTGTGAGAGCCAGAAATCTGGCTTGTTTGTAGGTGACCAAATACTTATTTTCCACCATAATTTGCAAATAAATGTATTAAAAATCCTACAATGTGATTTTCTGGGTTTTTTTTGTTTTCATTTTGTCTGTCAGAGTTGAAGTGTACCTATGATGAGAATTACAGGCCTCTCATCTTTTTAAGTGGGAGAACTTGCACAATTGGTGGCTGACTAAATACTTTTTTGCCCACTGTATATCGACGGAATTAATCAAACAAAAGGACCATTTGTGATGTTTATGGGACTTTTCTGCGTTTTGTGTCGCGCCTGCAGGGTTGAAATATGGTTTCTCTCTTTGTTTATTGAGGTGCTATCCTCAGATAATAGCATTGTTTGCTTTCACCGAAAAGCATTTTGGAAATCTGACATGTTGGCTGGATTCACAACAGGTGTGTGCATATGTGATTTAATGAAAGTTAGATTTTTATAGTAATTTATTTGAATTTGGCGCTCTGCATTTTCCCTGGCTTTTGGCCAGAGAAGTTAAGACATGTAGCTAGCTAACATTAGGCTCTAACTAGCAAACGGTTCTGGGATATGAATAATAACATCATAAACGTAACGTTAGCTAGCTACCTAACAGTTCAATTTAGCTTGAAATGAAACCACTTTCTGTCAAAATTAGAAATGTGTAATATCTAAAAATGTAGCTAGCTATCTTACCTGTATACATCATCATGCGTGATGGACGCGTCTCCCTGTCACGGATGCCATGTCACGGTTGCCCTTAGTTTGAAGATGTAATCTGGTGACAGGTGTTTTCTCCATCTCTTTAACTATCAAACTCTAATTCCACTGATTTCGAAACTCAACCCTCCAGAAAGTGGAGAGCAACACTCATGCAGCTCCACTACACTATACATGTTTTAAAAAGCCTTGTTCGACATGATCACCAACACAGACTGAGAGCTCACATAGATAGAAGCCCTCTATATGGCAGACCAATCCGAACTCCGAACTCAGACCAATCCGAACTCCGAACTTGTCCAGCCCACTCATTATCTCAGCCAATCATGGCTATCGGGAAGGTTGCTGCCTTTTTCTCTGGCTAAACTAACTACACTCGTAATTTTAAAATGGTATTCGTATTTACAGATGGCATACACGTTTGTTGTTAAGGCAAATGAAAGTTCACATGTTCCAGAAGGCATTTCTGCCAAAAAACGCATTTTGATTTGAAAATCAAATGTAAACGTTCAAATGGCTCTCCTGTAAAATCGTGACTTGCGACATACGCCTAGTTTCCTGAAACGGGTCACATATCAAAAGCCCAGTCTCTCTCAGGGCCCATAGAGAAGCATATGTTTGGAAAGAAACTGGAAAGAGGCATGGATGAATATCCATTGCAGTACCTCAATGTGGTCAGTTCTTTTGGGTTGCCTCCCTATTTATAATCAGCAAAATTACCAAGATTTTTGTGTGTTGAAACATGTTTGGTATAAAACTTACTGTTTGTGGAGTAACCATGCACAGCCATCACTCTATGTGTAAGCCACACATAACACACATTATTAAGTAGTTATGTCCATTCATCCTGTGTGTAGAGGATGTAACCAATAGACCAGTAGAGTCTGGAGCTTTGTTCTTACACAGTCTTCCCTTGTCCGGTGATGATATGTGAGGTTAGAGAGTGTGTGTTCATTACTCCATCATAAATGGGCCATGGTACTGTATATGAAAGCATCTAGCCTAGTGGTTAGAGCATTCGACTAGTAACTGAAAGGTTGCAAGTTCATATCCCCGAGCTTACAAGGTACAAATCTGTTGTTCTGCCCCTGAACAGGCAGTTACCCACTGTTCCTAGGCCGTCATTGAAAATAAGAATTTGTTCTTAACTGACTTGCCTAATTAAATAAAGGTAAAAATATATATATATATATAAAAAAATGTCAGCTGAAGCATCCACATGGCCACGGATAGATGGGTGTTATCTTCTGTGTGTGTGGATGCTGTGAGTGGTATGGTATTATGGTGCCTTTAATTTGACTAGTACCATTATGAAATCATAATCTTGTGAGCAAAACATTTTAGCGGCCCCCCTCATGACAGCAAAGAACATGTACATTTTTAAAGTTAATTTCATGTAATTCTACTCATTTTGCCATGGGGTGGAGAGAAAATGTTGCCGTTTTACAGCTAATTTCCTGCAATTCTACATATTTTGCCATAGGGTGGAGGAAAATGTTTGCCATGATTCATACAATCATTGATGGGAAAATGAAAAATAACATGAATACTCAATACTGATTACATGCATTGTTTGCTTAATTAGTTTTCAATGAGTTTGAGCACTGTAGTGGACTCTCTAACTCTCTCTCTCTCTCTCTCTCTCTCTCTGTCTCGCTCTTTCTTTTCAATCTCTCTGACAGAACTCCATCCGGCACAACCTCTCCCTCCACAGTCGTTTCATCCGCGTCCAGAACGAGGGAACGGGAAAGAGTTCCTGGTGGATGATAAACCCGGAGGGAGGAAAAGGTGGGAAGGCCCCCCGGCGCCGTGCTGTCTCCATGGACAACAGCAACAAGTACACCAAGTCTGCCCGCGGCCGCGCAGCCAAGAAGAAGGCGGCCCTCCAGGCAGTGGCGGCAGGCGAGGGGGGCGGAGACAGCCCCTCAGGGCTTTCCAAGTGGCCGGGCAGCCCCACATCACGGAGCAGTGAGGACCTGGATGCCTGGACAGACTTCCGCTCACGCACCAACTCCAACGCCAGCACGCTGAGCGGGCGCCTCTCGCCCATCCTGGCCAACCCAGAGCTGGACGAGTTGCCGGACGATGAACCGCCGCTGTCGCCCATGCTATACTCCAGCCCTGGCAGGGTGCTGTCGCCCGGGAACGCCCCCACACCCAATGCGAAGGCAGTACCCGCAGAGCTGCCTCGCTTGGCAGACCTGGCAGGAACCATGAACCTGAACGACGGGCTGGCGGATGACCTGATGGATAACATTACTCTGGCCCCCAACCCAACCGGACCGACCACCCAGAGAGGATCCACCGGGTTCAGCTTTGGCTCCAAGCCTGCCGGGCTGGGCTCCACCTCCTCAGCCACCTCTCCCTCCGCTGCATCCCCCTCTAATGGTGCAAGCAGCGGCGGCTACAATAATTCCATCTTCGGGCCCCTCGCAGCAGGTTCCTCCCTGCGGCCCGCCCCCATGCAGACCATCCAGGAGAATAAGCAGACGTCCTTCTCCTGCATCTCCCGCTTCGGCAGCCAGACCTTGCAGGACCTGCTCAACTCAGAGGGCCACAGCCACAGCGACGTCATGATGACCCAGTCCGATCCGCTGATGTCACAGGCCAGCGCCGCCGCCGTCATCTCCCAGAACTCCCGGCGAGGCCTCATGCTCTGCAGCGACCCCATGATGTCCTTTGGGACCACGGTTGCTGGACAGGGAGGGCAGGGAGGTCTCTTGCACCCTCACAACCACAACCAGGGCTCCCTCAGGACCCTGAACGGGGGTCTGAGCCTGAACGACGAGGCCAACGCCAAGCAGCAGCTCCTGCACTCTCCACTGAGACTTGGATCCAACGGATCTTCTATGATGCAGATTGATTCGTCTCTCTTCCTGAACGGGAGCGCTGGTGGCAGTGGTGGGATCTGCTCGCTAGGCCCCGACCGCTTTCCCACTGACCTGGACTTGGACATGTTTAACGGGAGCCTGGAGTGTGACATGGAGTCCATCATCAGAAATGAGCTGATGGACGCAGATGGCCTGGACTTTAACTTTGAGTCTCTGGCCAACCTGAACGGAGCCAACCTTGGCAGCTTCACCAGCACCAAGCAGGGACCTCAGAACTGGGTCCCTGGCTGAGAGGGAGGACTCGCTCTGGAGGTGGCGGAGCAGGTCAGAGTCCTGTCTGTGTACATCTGGGACTGCCATTAGTGCCAGAGAGAGAGAGAGAGATTTTCTGTCTGTTTCTAGCTGTCTAGCAGAGAATAGTGAAAGCATGTTTATCGATTTGTCATGTTCCTTGAAAGTAATTTTGGACTGTGTCACTTGGATTACAGTTAGTCAGCAAAAACCACCCCATTGGCCCAGGGTATTCGGTGGTGGGAACAGGCTAGACCACACCAGCCCAAAACGGACTAGCCTACACCAGCCCAACACAGGCTAGCCCACACCAGCCCAACACGGTCCAGCCCTCACCAAACCCAACATGGGCTAGCCTACACCAGCCCAACACAGGCTAGCCCACACAGTTATTAAATTGTAATAAATAAATTATAATTGAATAAATTCCTTTTAAATAGAAAAAGTGCATCAGCAGCCCAATATTTATGCCTGTATTGGGCCCACGTTATGCCAATTAAGACATGTTTTCTGGGAACAGATGGGCTTACTTCAGGTAAAGTGAGGGGTGCCTTCACCAGATATGGGCCATCCACACTGGGCCACACTGGGCAAATGCCTTTGGGGGCCAACATGAGCAAAGGCGCATTGGCCCAATTTGGGAAGTCTTGCGTAATTGGTCAGACACTGAATTAAGTTCTGGGTCCATACGTGTTAAGAGAAGAGATAGAACAAGTATCGGAACTGGAACGAAAAGCTCCATTCTCTCTCTTTACACCACCCTTTATCTACGGTACCATTTATGTTTACATAGTCTGTCCACAATAAATTTACATGGGGACAATATTTGGGCCCACATAGTGCCAATGTGGACATTTTTGCTGGGTAATAATCTGATATTGAATTATGATTATAAATTCATCCCATTCACTCAGATCTGATGTCATTTCCCGTATCTCCCTCTCTCCAGGTCCCAACTGTAAAGCATGAGAAGATCAGACACAAAATGTCCTTTTTGCCAAACCTGCCATCAGCACAACGTGGAATAAAAACCCTCTGTTTACACAAGACCTCCTCTAGAGAAACCTACCTTTGCTCCCACTCTGACCAACCATGAATGATTTCAAAGACACAGACTCACAAGACGCTACTGTCAGTTACTCAAAGCCTTCTGCAAAACAAACAAATAAAAAATAAACTATGTGAAATCTTCACAAAAAGCTCATCTCAGAATTATGCAATCTTCCTTTGAGAAAATACCAGTCGGGACAAAATTAATTGGAACGATTTCAGAGAGAGAGAGAGAGACTCTTTTGTTTATTTGAAGGGATCTTGGGATGGGAAAACAGGAAATGTGGCAAGCAAGGTTGTAATGTACAGTGAAGTAATTCCTGTTTGAAAGATGAAAAAAGTTAAACAAAAACAAAAGTAATGTTGTGTGAAATCTAATACAGTGGTTTCTGGGGTGAGTTACCTTGAACATCTTCCTTCTGTTTTCACTCAGTGATTTTAAATATTTAATTTTTGTTTTAAATTCCTGTTTTATCATCATCACTGTATCTGCACCACACCTGTTTGTATAAAAAAAAGTATTGATTCAATTGAAGGAAGGAGACAATATCTGCATTTAAAATAGCGACAACACACACATGGTACACACCCACACACCTCCCAAAATGACAAGACTCCATAGCCCCTTAGGAGCGATGATGACATAAACATAACGCCATGCACTTCAGGTTTTGTTGTTTTACATGAGTTTGATTGATTAGTTCCATTTTTAAAATTACTTATAATAAAAATAATAATGATGTACAATTATCCTTAGCCAAATACTATACAGAGAGATTGGTAATTGTTTGTGTGTATCTACAGTTGAAGTCGGAAGTTTAAATACGCCTTAGGCAAATACATTTAAACTCAGTTTTTCACAATTCCTGACATTTAATCAGTTAGGATCACCACTTTATTTTAAGAATGTGAAATGTCAGAATAATAGTAGAGAGAATTATTTATTTCAGCTTTTATTTCTTTCATCACATTCCCAGTGGGTCAGAAATTTACATACACTCAATTAGTATTTGGTAGCATTGCCTTTTAAATTGTTTAACTTGGGTCAAATGTTTCAAGCAGCCTTCCACAAGCTTCTCACAATAAGTTGGGTGAATTTTGGCCCATTCCTCCTGACAGATCTGGTGTAACTGAGTCAGGTTTGTAGGCCTCCTTGCTATCACACGTTTTTTCAGTTCTGCCCACAAACTGTTCCTAGGCCGTCATTGAAAATAAGAATAGGTTATTAACTGACTTACCTAGTTAAATAAAGGTTAAAAAAATACATGTTTTTTAACTGTTCTATACGATTGAGGTCAGGGCTTTGTGAAGGCCACTCCAATACATTGACTTGTTGTCCTTTGCCTCAACTGTGGAAGTATGCTTGGGGTCACTGTCCATTTGGAAGACCCATTTGCGACCAAGCTTTAACTTCCTGACTGATGTCTTGAGATGTTGCTTCAATATATCCACATCATTTTACTTCCTCATGATGCCATCCATTTTGTGAAGTGCCCCAGTCCCTCCTACAGCAAAGCACCCCCACAATATGATGCTGCCACCCCCGTCGTTCACGGTTGGGATGTTGTTCTTTGGCTTGCAAGCCTCCCCCTTTTTCCTCCAAACATAACGATGGTCATTATGGCCAAACAGTTCTGTTTGTTTCATCAGACCTGAGGACATCTCTCCAAAAAGTATGATCTTTGTCCCCATGTGCAGTTGCAAACCGTAGTCTGGCTTTTTTATGGTGGTTTTGAAGCAGTGGCTTCTTCCTTTCTAAGCGGGCTTTCAGGTTAAGTCGATATAGGACTTGTTTTACTGTGGATATAGATACTTTTGTACCCGTTTCCTCCAGCATCTTCACAAGTTTTGCTGTTGTTCTGAGATTGATTTGCATTTTCCGCACCAAAGTACGTTCATCTCTAGGAGACAGAACATAATCTCCTTCCTGAGCGGTATGACGGCTGCATGGTCCCATGGTGTTTATACTTGCGTACTATTGTTTGTACAGATGAGCGTGGTACCTTTAGGCATTTGGAAATTACTCCCAAGGATGAACCAGAGATGTGGAGGTCTAAAAAAATGTTTCTGAGGTCTTGGCTGATTTTCTTTTGATTTTCCCATGATGTCAAGCAAAGAGGCACTGAGTTTGAAGGTAGGCCTTCCAATACATCCACAGGTACACCTCCAATTGATGTAAATTATGTCAATTAGCCTATCAGAAGCTTCTAAAGCCATGACATAATTTTCTGGAATTTTCCAAGCTGTTTAAGGCACAGTCAACTTAGTGTATGTAAACTTCTAACCCACTGGTATTGTGATACAGTGAATTATAAGTGGAATAATTTGTCTGTTAGAAAAATGACTTGTGTCATGCACAAAGTAGATGTCCTGACCGACTTGCCAAAGCTATAGTTTGTTAACAAGAAATTTGTGGAGTAGTTGAAAAACAAGTTTTAATGACTCCATCCTAAGTGTATGTAAACTTCCGACTTTGTAACTGTAAAAAAATGAAAAATAAATAAATAATCTGTCATGGATCTATGTAAAGTACACTGCAGTGGAAGCTTCAAGTTAAAGGAAAAGCCGAGGAGGAGGGGGGAGTTTAGCCGTTATTTCTTAGCTAATTGGAAGGTTGCATCCAGGACTTGTAGTACAGCATATGTAGCCAAAATGAATACCTATGTTCTTGCGTTGTGTACATTTACACACCATAACAGGTGCTATGATGTAAACAGTGTTTGAGTCCAGGCTCTAGCGATCTGTGCGTTTTACCTACGCGGCCTGCTGAGCCGTAGCCATAGAAGTAGCAACAGCAGGGTGGCGCTGAGAGGCCAGGAGGTTGTACAGTCAGGCTCCACCCCCTCTGGCAGCCATTTTGTTTTTCTTGAGCAAAACCATAAGCTATCTGTGTATATTGCCAAATTACTTGAAACATGTACATGCTGGCAGCCAAATTCACAACACACACACACATTGAAAAATAAAAAATAAGAGCAGGGATATGTGTTTTAGCTCTGCTTGTTGTTTCGCTGTGGGCTTGAGGGGCATGTTAGTATCTGCATATACCATCACTCAGGGGGAAGAGGGAGCTAGCCCATACCTAACATTACCCTAGGTCACATCTCCATGGTAGGACACGCAACAACATGTCCTTTGTTGGCAAAAAAGTAATACTTGTGTCGTGAACCTGTAACCTGTGAACTATGACCTTTCAAGAGGAAAATCTTCACTTGGTCCTGTCGTTTCATTTTTTGTCATCGTAGTTTCTTCTTCGCATGTGGAATTCATGATGCGCGCACACCCACACCCCTCACAGACACACCTGGTGCTCCTACAGATCTCTCCTGTATCTCCCGAGTGTGTGTTCAAGTGTGTGTGACTGGGGACTTTTATCTCAATTATTGATTTTTATCTCACAAGGATATGTTATCCTTCATGGCGCATACAGCACCCCCTCTGTATGCATGTACTGTATTTATGCATAATGAATTATGTGAAATGCATATATATATATATACTCAGTCTATGTCCTTATATACTCATGTAGTACTTGACCCTTGGTTTTTTGTGATGCCTCGGAAAGGTAGAGTTGAAGAAAGAACTTTACATTACTTGCCGTGTGGGAGGGAAGACACTACGCTAGTATTAGCAATGCTTTTGTTGAACCAGATAGAGAACCAGGAAACCATCATTGTAGCAGCATCTGGGCCGCAGGTACCCCTTCTGTGTCTGGGGTAGTTACTCAGAGGGTTGCCCTGGCCTGGCTGTCCTGTAAAATAGTGTACAAACAAACATGTGTATGTATATCCGTCACCCGGAGGCTGAGGCAGAGGAGTGTTTGTGTATGGCTGGGTAGGTGATCTACTGTAGCAGTGCTACCCGAAATGTAGTGCATGACCCCTAACTGCTTCTTTACAGCCCCCACCCCTTCACTGAAGTTCTACACCAGTGGTGCACTCAGCTCTCTCAGTATGGGGAGAATCTCTATGAGTCCCAGTAGATCCCCTAAACTTGAAATCTTCTAACCCCATTGTTTTCTGGAATCTGTGACTTCCAACAAACCTAGAACTTCTGACTCTTCACTGCACCTTAACCCTTTTAGAAATGCCCCTGTATTATAGTGTACAGACAGACAGAGAAGGGCATGCAAAGAAATGCATTCTTTGCTACTGCGTTTAGCCCCATAATGATGGCGCATGCCATCCACACACAGTATTACCAGGCTGTATCACATCTGGCCGTGATTGGGAGTCGCATGGAAAGGCGCACAATTAGCACTGCGTCGTCCGCGTTTGGCCGGGGTAGGCCATCATTGTAAATAAGAATTTGTTCTTAACTGACTTGCCTAGTTAAATAAAGGTTAAATATAATAATAATAATTACCCCCATGTCCAGAATAAAAAGACAGAAGTGCCACTAGTTACTCTTTTAGTCTTGACACGAGCCCCCCGTTCTTCAAAGCTCTTCTTGATCCTAGAACCTTCTGAACATTGTTTACCGCGCCCCTCACCTTTCATGCTGTCACCTATGATCTCTGCTCTTTGACCCCTGCAGTACACTCGCTTATTCTCGACAATGTTGATGTTAGTGGGTATTTTTCCTGTGTATTCCATTTTGAATTGTAATCTAGTTTGTATAACAAATGGTGCGCATGTAAATAAACCTTGGTGAAGCTCCACACTCTACTGGTTCCAGAAGTGCTCATTTTCTTTATGACATGTTTTGGGTTTACTGAAAATGCACATAGGATTATAAAATGTATTCAAATGTACAACTATACGTGAATGTGCCATTTTATTGGTTATTCGAAATTAGAAAAGCAGAAACGAATAGGTAATATATTGGTTATTAATAGTTACTATTAATAAAACCTTAAGTACACTCGGACATCTGAGACTTGGGATGGGTACTTTCCCATAATTATTGCATCACGGGGAGAAGAGGATGTAGAGAACATATTTGGTGTAGTAATGTTGCTCATAAACACTTTGTCAGCCCAAATCTCCATCATGCAGCCCCCCGACCACCCCTCACACAATGCCTGCCACCTCCTCAAGGTAAGGTTTCGGTCGGATATAAACTTTTATCTCTATGGTGTCAAGTTTCCAGCTGGCTAACTAAGAAAGGCCAGTATTTTCAGCTATGAGGCCAGAGGTGAGTTAGCTTCAGGGCATTTATATTGAACTAAACTATGTTCCCTGTAATTGTTTTCATCACTGAGCAAATTTCAGGCCTGCTGAGTGCAAACGTTCACTGTGAACACTGAGGCTGTACCTGCTTTAAGTTAGTTTTAACAGTGGTCAAGTAGGCTACTGTGGCAATGTTATTGTAATGTAGGCCTAACATAGTGGCCTTCCATCAAAAACAATGGAGAAAATGAATCCAATAACATTTTAACATGGAAATAGCTGTTCTATTCTTCAGCCTACAGTAGCAGCTAATGTTTCATGTTCAATGTAGGCCTACATTCCAAAAGCATGCAGGGCTTGACATTAACCTGTTTATCCACCTGTCCTTCAGACAACGAGGTGACTGAAAATGTTGTGTTGTTTGATGCAAAATAAATACTTTACAAAATAAAATGCATTATAATTCCCATACCATTATTACAGAGAATCAGACAGAGCATACTACCCTGCATGCTGGCTACTTAAGCTTATTCAAGCCGGTCTCAAAATACAACACTTCCCTTTTAAGACAAAAAAAAAAGCTCTTTACTTGACTTGCTGTCTAGAAATGCACACGTTTTGTTCTCTTGTAGGAATCAATCACTCCCCCATTGCTGACTACAAATTGTGTATAACTGGGCTAATAACTCACTAACTAGCAAAGGATATGAACAAATGTACAAATGTGCACATGTAGCTCTCGCTTTGATCTCAAAACAAGCGCATCTACTCACGACCGCTGATGCTGTAAAAACAGTCCGGTTCAAAGTGAATGGCATATCCATACAATGGTCTATTTGCGTATAGGCCTACTGTAGCACTGATTGGTTATGGTGCACCGGTCTTTGTAGAGTAGGTGCTTGAGTCGTGCCTGTCAATGCAATAGAATCCTACTCCGATGCGTTCTGCCTATAACAAAATCTCTTATATAATTTGTTTTGAATACTAAGTCTTGCATAGTTCATTTTGTTTCAGTATGTTGTCTTGAAAGTGGCTAATATTGTGTTGATTCGATCACAATTCCCACAGTAAACGGAAACGTTGATAGTGTTAACTAATGGGGGAAAAGCAATAAAGTTGAGTGAAGTTCAATCTCATGCTTCTCTGCACGTGCTGATATTTCTTCTGTGTGGCATTCCCCGGGTGCATGTTTTTTTTTTGTCCAAGCACTACACAGCTGATTAAAATAACCAACTCATCATCAAGCTTCGATTATTTGAATCAGCTGTGTAGTGCTTGGGCAAAAAACAAAATGTGACCTAGACAACTGATTCAGCCAATTAGACCAGTCTGCTGCATACTCACTGGAAGTCATGGGGTTTGACTTATCTACCTCTCTCTAGGTTTCACTGTTTGTCTTTTTTTCTGTCTCTCTCTCACTTTTTTTCTCTCTGACTCCTATTTGTCAGGAACTATGACCTTTTTCACACTATGTCAGATTCTCTAGAAGTTTCGAGAGCATACCCTCAGCTACACCTTTTTTAATAATGTGAACTTGCGAACTTGTTACGTCTCTCCCGCTACCTCCAGAAGTAGCGCTTGACATGCTCCCGACAGTTGCCCCCCTCCGAGCAGGGCAGAGAGAACAGAATTGTCTCATTAGGCCCAACTCTCCGACAGTATGGTAATAGCAGAGATAAGATTTTGTGCAGACATTTTCCTAATATTTGAGACTTGTTTTATTGAGTTTTTACCTGAAGTTGCAGTAACAGCCTGTTACATTCTGAAATTAACGGCTGCACTGAGCCAAGTAAAACTATGAAAGCCCATCCCCACCACCAAAATGTACAATGTTGATAGATCATACAAAACAAATGTTTTTAACATTACAACTGGGAATTTGGAAACAAAATGAGCTCAGATTGGGAAAAATCTTAATGTCTGTAATCTTCAGGTCAAATAAATTGGAGCTCTAGGATGATGCCCAAGTTTCTTGACTTGTAATTCCGAGTTGGAGCATGTTTTTTCAGATGATTTGAATCAGCCACTACACAGCTGAAAAGTCCAGTGGCTACATGATTCGGGCTGGTCCCCAGAGTAGCTCTCCCTCTACAAGGTCACCAGACTTTATCTTCATCAACCATTTCCCCAACCACCTTCCTCTGATCAAGCCATGAACTGTCCCTCTCCATCTTTTTTTTGCCTTTATTTAATTAGGCAAGTCAGTTAAGATCAAATTCTTATTTACAATGACGGCCTACCCCGGCCAAACCCTCCCCTAACCCGGACAACGCTGGGACAATTGTGTGCCGCCCTATGGGACTCTCGATCACGGCCGGTTGCGATACAGCCCGGTATCAAACCGGGGTCTGTAGTGACTTCTCTTGCTCAGAGATGCAGTGCCTTAGACCGCTGTGCCACTCGGGAGCCACGCATCTATGGAGAGTGCAATCAATTATGTAATCAATTATTATTATAAAAATATGGTTTATTTATATTAGTAGAGCAAAAAGCTCTGACGAAGGCCAAGAAGCCGGCACTTTAAGCTTCAATAAAAAAGTGATACTAGCAAGAGCAGTGTGCAGGTTCATTTTTTCTTTCAACTTATCTCATTGTTACCATGCACCTGCAACAACATAGCTCAGATTTGCAAGTACATTTTTGAATGTTGAAATGTTGAAAGTAAAACACACCAACAATAAATGTTTATTACAAACAAACACTTCCATGAGAAAACAGAAATCCACTTAATAAAAAAAAGGACTTAATTGAAAACAGTATAAAAATAAATCAATAGCTACATACAAAATGCATAGTACTACTTCTTAATCAGGGCCTCTAAAATGGACATAAGGCGTGTCTCCCTGGCAATCACCTCTTCTCCCGCCTCCTCATCTGGACCCTTCTGGGAGGGAGGAGATGACCGGTGGGGTGGTGGAGTGGCTGTGGCCTCCCCTCCCTCCGTGCTGACTCCGGTGGGGGTAGCTTTCAACTCCTGAAAAATATGGAAAAGGATAGCTTTCAGCATCAAACATACTAGCTACATGTAAAGGCCTGTAAAAGGTATTATGCTAATTGCAGTATATTTCTCTGGAATACTTGCACCGTTCTAACATATATATCTTCACACTTGAATGTGCCAATGAAGCATAGGAAATAGATGGGAAAGTATTGTTGCTCTCAGAGAAAAGGGTAACTTTATTGCTGTGCTATACTTGGCTAATAAATGTCAAGATAACATACAGTAGCGTACCGTCTATTTTTGCTTATGGTTTTCCCACTTATTTTCCACCCATGCAGGTGATAGCTGCCCCTCCAGCTCACACTCCATCAAGTAGACCCTGAAAAAACATAAGAAATTCAACATTACATGAGCATTCACCAAAACATGAGCAAAGTCGAGTTGTGCAAACTTTCTCTAGAGAGCTAGACTGCCACATCCTTTATTTCACCTTGGAGTGCCAAGGTGAAACAGTAACGGGTGGAGCTTACCATTACTTTCACCAACAGTTTATGTGCACTGTAGCTAGCTAGCCTAGACCCAGTAACCGTTGAGATAGAAACTAATATTGCATAGCATGAACATTACAACACAGATAAACCAAATTGACAAATCAGGAGTAATAGAAGAAAAGAGAAGTGTTGGGACCAACAGCCAGTGAAAGTACAGGGTGCCAAATTCAAAACAGAAATCTCATAATTAAAATTCCTCAAACATACAAGTATTTTACACCATATTAAAGATACACTTCTTGTTAATTCCATCACAGTGTCCGATTTTAAAAAGGCTTAACGACCAAAGCACACCAAACGATTATGTTAGGTAAGTGCCTAGTCACAGAAAAACACAGCCATTTTTCCAGCCAAGTCACAAAAAGCAGAAAGAGATAAATTAATCACTAACCTTTGATGATCTTCATCAGATGACACTCATAGGAATTCATGTTACACAATAGGTTTTGTTCGATAAAGTTCATATTTATATAAAAAAATCGCAGTATACATTGGCGCATTATGTTCAGTAGTTCCAAAACATCCGGTGATTTTGCAAAGAGCCACATCAATTTACAGATATACTCATAATAAACATTGATAAAAGATAAAGTGTTATGCGTGGTACTTTAGATAAACTTCTCCTTAATGCAAGCGCTGTGTCAGATTTCAAAAAAGCTTTACCGAAACTGCACACCATGCAATAATTGGAGTACAGCGCTCAGAGACCAAAACAACCCAAATAGATATCAACCATGTTGTGTAGTCAACAGAAGTCAGAAATAGCATTATAAATATTAACTTACCTTTGATGTTCTTCATTAGAATGCACTCCCAGGAATCCCAGTTCGACAATAAATGTTTAATTTGTTCGGTTAAGTCCATCATTTATGTCCAAATACCTCCTTTTTGTTCACACGTTTTTCCCAGTAATCCAAATTCATGACGCGCGATCACTAGGTGCAGACAAAAAGTAACAAAGATCCGTTACAGTCCGTAGAAACATGTCAAACAATGTATAGAATCAATCTTTAGGATGTTTTTAACATAAATCTTCAATAATGTTCCAACAGGAGAATTCCTTTTTCTGAGGAATTGCAATGAAACGCAAGCTAACTATCACGTGAACGCGCGTGGTCAGCTCATGCCTCTCTGGAAGACCTCTGACTCATTCCCCTCTCATTCGCCCCCACTTCACAGTAGAAGCATAAAACAAGGTTCTAAGACTGTTGACATCTAGTGGAAGCCTTAGGAAGTGCAATTTGACCCCATAGACACTGCAAAGAGTTGAAAAACTACAACCTTAGATTTCCCACTTCCTGGTTGGATTTTTTCTCAGGTTTTTGCCTGCCATATGAGTTATGTTATACTCATTCAAACAGTTTTAGAAACTTCAGAGTGTTTTCTATCCAAATCTACTAATAATATCCATATATTAGCAACTGGACCTGAGTAGCAGACCGTTTACTCTGGGCACCTTATTCATCCAACTACTCAATACTGCCCCCAGCCATAACAAGTTAACCAGGGCCTGGAACGCAGCAGGAGCGTTGAACAGACCGAATGGCATCATCAGGTATTCGTTGTGTCCGCTAGCCGTGTTGAGGGCTGTCTTCCATTCGTCACCTTCCCGTATCCGCACCAGAGGGTAGGCAATCCGGAGGTCCAACTTAAAGAAAATGGTGGCCCCCTGGAGTGGCTCGAAAGGCGAGGAGTGGTAGCGGGTAGCGGTTCTTAACAGTGATGTCATTGAGGCCCCAGTAGTCGATGCACGGGCGGAGGCTTTTGTCTCTCTTCTCCACAAAGAAGAACCCAGCAGTGGAGGCAGAAGGATGGATACACCCTGCAGCCAGGGAGTCCTCGATGTACATTTAATTTCCATAGCCTTGGTCTCTGGACGCGACAGTGAATACAGCCTTCCCCGGGGTGGTGTGGTGCCCGGGAGAAGGTCGATCACGCAGTCATAGGGTCGATGTGGAGGAAGCGAAGTGGCCCGGGCCTTGCTGAAAACCTCTCGGAGGTCCTGGTACTCCATAGGAATGGTGGAGAGGTTCAAGGCTTCTTCTGAGCCCACAGGAAGACGTCCCGGGGCAGGCTGCGGACTTCACGCAATGAGCATGGCAGAACGGGCTCCAGTCCATGATAGCACCAGCAGTCCAGTCGATGAGGGGATTGTGATGCTGGAGCCATGAAAACCCCAATACCACGGGTAACTGAGGAGACTTGATGAGCATGAACTGCATAGTCTCACTTTGGTTCCCTGACACTCAAAGGTTGATAGGAGTTGTATCTTGGGTAACTCTGCCTATAGAGTGCCCATCCAGCGCTCTAATGTCCATGGGAATGGAGAGGGAGTGAGTGGGGATTCCCGGCTTTGACACCAGAAGAGTGTCCATGAAACTCTCATCGGCCCCAGAGTCAATGAGTACACGGAGAGATTTTGACTGGTCGTTCCACCGCAGGATGGCATGGAGCGGGATAGCGGAGAAAGGGAAAAGGGGAGAAGGAAAGGGGAGAAGGAAAATTATCCATATGGCCCACCAGAGTACTCGTACCTACTGATGAACCTGGTCTTTTTATAATGTTTTTATTTAACCTATATTTAACCAGGTAGGCCAGTTGAGAACAAGTTCTCAATTACAACTGCGAGCAGTGCAACACAAAAGCAAAGCAGTGCAACACAAACAACACTGAGTTACACATGGGATAAACAAACATACAGTCAATAAGAAAATAGAAAAGTCTATATACTGTGTGTGCAAATCTAGTAACATTAGGGAGGTAAAGGCAATAAATAGGCCATAGTTGCAAAATAATTACAATTTAGCAATTAAACACTGGAGTGATTGATGTGCAGAAGATGCATGTGCAAGTAGAGATACTGGGGTGCAAAAGAGCAAAACATAAATAACAATATGGGGATGAGGTAGTTGGGTGGACTATTTACAGATGGTGTGAGGAAAAGGACAAGGGCTGCAGCTCGAAGATCAGGGAACACTAGGAGAGAAATGCTCGACAGGTTCCTGACTCTCCAGCGAAGCATTCCGGAGGAGGTAAGCTGGGTTCTCGGGGAGGCCTGGGGAGACAGTTCGAATCACATGAGTTTTATTTAGAAAACATGGGGCAGGCAAACGACAGGTCAAGGGCAGGCAGAGGTCCGTAATCCAGGGCAGAGTCCGTAAAGTACAGAACGGCAGTCAGGCTCAGGGTCAGGGCAGGCGGAATGGTCAAAACCAGAATAACTAGAAAACAGGGACTAAAGCAAACAGGCGTACGGAAAAACACGTTGGTAAGCTTGACGAGACAAGACAAACTGGCCACAGACAAACAGACAACACAGGTATAAATGCACAGGGGTTAATGGGGAAAATGGGTGACACCTGAAGGGGGGTTGAGACAAGCACAGGACAGGTGAAACAGATCAGGGTGTGACAGCTCTAGTATTTACAAGTAGCTAGCTAGCTTGCTAACTAGGCTAATGTTACCTGTTAAGGATGCTGCGAATTTTCGCAGCTTTTTTTTTTACAAATCGCGCAACATTTCAACGTCCTGCTACTCATGCCAGGAATATAGTATATGCATGTAATAAGTATGTGTGTATAGAAAAAACACTCTGAAGTTTCTAACACTGGTTCAATCATGTCTGTGGCTATAACAGAACGTGTTCAGGAGTAAAAATCCCAGGGAAAACTGTTCACCAAAAACACAAAAAAGAAATTCATCTGCCAGTCTTTGAATTGTCTAAGGCGATGAGGTTCCGTTTACAACGACTACAGCTTCCACACGATGTCGCCAATACTGGCATTTCTTTGCACGTTTATCCTTGGTGGGATGACGAATAGGCACTTCCTGTCTTGGGGTGCACCCAGGAAATTATGAAAGTGAAAAAAATGGACGATGATTTCAAGACTTGCTGCTATCGAATACAGATCGCCCCGTGATCAATTTTATCGATTGTTAACGTTTATTAATACCTAAAGTTGGTTTCCAAAAGTAGTTTGAAGTGATTTGTAAAAGTTTATAGGCAACTTTGTTAATTTTAAAAAGTGACGTTGCGTCGTGTAAAGGTGCATTTTCCTTGGATCAGACGGCCTTCATAAATGGACATTTTTGGCATACTTTGGCGGATTTAATCGGGAAAAAGACCCAATTGTGATGTTTATGGGACATATAGGAGTGCCAACAAAGAAGCTCGTCAAAGGTAATGAATGTTTTATATTTTATTTCTGCGTTTTGTGTAGCGCCGGCTACCGCAAAATCTTTTGTTTAGGTCTCGTTCAGGTATTTTGGGAGGGTGCATGCTATCAGATAATAGCTTCTCATGCTTTCGCCGAAAATCATTTTACAAATCTGACATGTTGGCTAGATTCACAACGAGTGTAGCTTTAATTGAGTATCTTGCGTGTGTGTTTTAATGAAAGTTTGAGATTTATTGAGTACTATACTATAGTACTATAGGTGGCGCTCTGAAATTTCCGCTGAGGTGTTCCTGTGCAGGAACCACGTCCGTAAGATTAACTATACTGACAAAAATATAAAACGCAACTTGCAGCAATTTAAACAATTTTACTGGGTTACAGTTCATATAAGGAAATCAGTCAATTGAAATAAATAAATAATGCCCGAATCTATGGATTTCACATGACTGAGCAGGGGCACAGAGGGTAGGGAACAGGCCCACCCATTTGGAATTCAAGCCTACCCACTGGGGAGCCAGGCTCAGCCAAGCAGAACACGTTTTTTTTATTACAGACAGAAATACTCCTCCGTTTCATCAGCTGTTCGAGTGGCTGGTCTCAGACAATCCCATAGGTGGAGGTGTGGAGGTCCTGGGCTGGCGTGGTTACCCGAGGTCTGCGGATTTGAGGCCAGTTGGACGTACTGCCAAATTCTCTAAAACGGCTTATGGTAGAGTAATTAACATAAAATTATCTGGCAACAGCTCTGGTGGATATTCCTGCAGTCAGCATGCCAATAGCAGGCTCCCTCAAAACTTGAGACATCTGTGGCAATGTGTTGTGTGTCCTTTTATTGTCCCCAACACAAGGTGCACCTGTGTAATGATCATGTTGCATAATCGGCTTTTTGATATGCCACACCAGTCAGGTGGATGGATTATCTTGCACACAAATGTGTGCACACAATTGGAGAGCAATAAGCTTTTTGTGCTTATGGAATATTTCTGGGATCTTTTATTTCAGCTCATGAAACACAGCACCAGCACTTTACATGTTGCGTTTATATTTTTGTTCAGTACATGAAGTTGTCGCTCAACAGCGTGCAAGTAACTTTGTATCTAACATTACTGTTCAAACAGTTCTAACTTTTAGTCCTTCTAAAGCACATAACTAGCTAAAGGCAGCAGGGTGTAGATCTGTTTTCAAAGCTGTAACGTTATGAATAAATGGTAGTGATCATTTTAAGGAGAACAAAAATGACTTACATTTGAACACCACCGCAGAATCTTCGCTATTCGCCATCTTCAAAGTTGTTTTATTGAAGAGATCTATCACAACTCGCAGTCCCCCCCCCCTTCCAATGCATTGCGGCTGTGAAATTCCCGAATAGTGTGCAGCGAATTCTAATGAATAAAAAGCCAATATTAGTATAACATATTGGCATTTAAAGCATATAGATTTTTTGCATACTGAGAATGTGTCACGCGTGATTGCATTGTTTCCCGCTATTCGTTGATTTCGGTAGCACGTCCCGACATCAGCTGTTGTCAAAGTCAAAATGCGTATGACATCCGGGCATTTAGAGTATAATTGATTTACAAAATTTCACATACTATTAAACCTTCTTTTTTTCCCACATACTCAAATATACTACTATTTAGGACATAAGTATGGGTATTCAGAGAGTATGTCATCACTACTGTGTTGATTGATAAATTCCAGTTAATAATTATTTTGGATTAAAAAGATCAAGTTAGCCACCTGAAGTTTGAATATAAACCAAATTTGATCCATTTCACATTTTCTCAGAACACAAATAAATGGGCCTATATTAGGCTATAAATACATACATAGCTAAGGCTATAAATACATTAAATTACCTCTTAGTTTCTCCTGACCAGGCAGCTGTGGTTGTTATAGGCTGCAGTAGATAAAACTGAAGCGCAGATTAAATGTGCACGATTTGACTAATCATGAGGCATTTCATTGTATCATTTTTTGGGGGTGGCGGGTTTAAGCTTCCATATAAAACAGTTCACTGCTTGTCGTAACTCCCTAGTGAATTCCCTTATATACACTGCTCAAAAAAATAAAGGAAACACTAAAATAACACATCCTAGATCTGAATGAATGAAATATTCTTATTAAATACTTTTTTCTTTACATAGTTGAATGTGCTGACAACAAAATCACACAAAAAGGATCAATGGAAATCAAATTTGTCAACCCATGGAGGTCTGGATTTGGAGTCGCACTCAAAATTAAAGTGGAAAACCACACTACAGGCTGATCCAACTTTGATGTAATGTCCTTAAAACAAGTCAAAATGAGGCTCAGTAGTGGGTGTGGCCTCCACGTGCCTGTATGACCTCCCTACAACGCCTGGGCATGCTCCTGATGAGGTGCCGGATGGTCTCCTGAGGGATTTCCTCCCAGACCTGGACTAAAGCATCCGCCAACTCCTGGACAGTCTGTGGTGCATGGAGCGAGACATGATGTCCCAGATGTGCTCAATTGGATTCAGGTCTGGGGAACGGGCGGGCCAGTCCATAGCATCAATGCCTTCCTCTTGCAGGAACTGCTGACACACTTCAGCCACATGAGGTCTAGGATTGTCTTGCATTAGGAGGAACCCAGGGCCAACCGCACCAGCATATGGTCTCACAAGGGGTCTGAGGATCTCATCTCGGTACCTAATGGCAGTCTGGCTACCTCTGGCGAGCACATGGAGGTGTGCGGCCCCCCAAAGAAATGCCACCCCACACCATGACTGACCCACCGCCAAACCGGTCATGCTGGAGGATGTTGCAGGCAGCAGAACGTTCTCCACGGCGTCTCCAGACTGTCACGTCTGTCACATGTGTTCAGTGTGAACCTGCTTTCATGTGTGAAGAGCACAAGGCGCCAGTGGCGAATTTGTCAATCTTGGTGTTCTCTGGCACATGCCAAACGTCCTGCACGGTGTTGGGCTGTAAAGCACAACCCCGACCTGTGGACGTCGGGCCCTCATACCACCCTCATGGAGTCTGTTTCTGACCGTTTGAGCAGACACATGCACATTTGCACAATGAGTACTTCTTGTCTCTCAAATACATTGTTACAGTTAGCGTGCAAATTTGAGCCATATTAGTGTTGACATGCAATCAAACAAGATGAATCTAGCTGAAACGAGTCACTTAAGTTTCCCCACATGAAAGGTTGTCATTGTTGGTAGCTATCTGGCCATCAAGAATCACAACGTCATGGACTTATGCCCCATTGAAGCGTGCACATAGGTTAGCTGACAGTGTCACAAAAACTATCTATTATCAAAAAAAATTATGGCTTTTTGAGGAGGAGCTGAAGTAAACCCTGGAACCCCAAAGAACTTCCGGTGCATTGGGAAAAATAGTCAATTGCACAACTGAATTGTGTTTACCATGTTTAACCCAACCACAGGGGCTGCAGGGGCTGCCTTAATCGACATCATCAACACCTGGAGAGCAGTTGATGTTGAGGGTTAAAAGCCTTGCTGCCTTGTAGAATAGCAGATATTTCCACCTTGGAGATTCACACAAGTGACCTTTTGGTTACTGGCCCAACGCTCTTAACCACTAGGCTACCTGCCTACATAACAACAGTGGTTCTGTCGTGGCTGTAAACAGCTAGTTACTAAGCTAGCTAACTTAGTGTAGTTGTTTTCTCATAGACCTTAGTTGTCATGCCCTGATCTGTTTCACCTGTCCCTGTGATTGTCTCCACCCCCTCCAGGTGTCGCTTATTTTCCCCAGTGTATTTATCTCTGTGTTTCCTGTCTCTCTGTGCCAGTTCGCCTTGTATTTTTAGTCAAGACAACCAGCGTGGTTTTCCCCATACACCTTTTCTATTCACTTTTACTAGTCTTCCTAGTTTGTACCACTGCCTGACTATGGGCTACTTTCCTGCCTGCCTGATCATTCTGCCTGCCCTAACCTTGAATCTGCCTGCCCTAACCTTGAATCTGCCTGCCCTTCGGTACCTATTGGACTCTGAACTGGTTTTGACCTTTTGCCTGTACACGACCATTCTCTTGCCTACCCCTTTTTGGATGAATAAACATTGTAAGACTCCAACCATCTGCCTCCTGTGTCTGCATCTGGGTCTCGCCTTGTGCCTTGATAATAGTATAATAGATAATAATAGATAATAGTTAAATAAGTATTCAGAACCTTTACTCAGTACTTTGTTGAAGAAACTTTGGCAGTGATTACAGCCTCGAGTCTTCTTGGGTATGACGCTACAAGCTTGGCACACCTGTATTTGGGGAGTTTCTCCCATTCTTCTCTACAGATCCTCTCAAGCTTTATCAGGTTGGATGGGGTGCGTCACTGCAAAGCTATTTTCAGGTCTCTCCAGAGATGTTCAATCTGGTTCAAGCCCGGCCTCTGGCTGGGCCACTCAAGGACATTCAGAGACTTGTCCCGAAGCCACTCCTGCGTTGTCTTGGCTGTGTACATAGGGTCGTTGAACCTTCGCCCCAGTCTGAGGTCCTGAGCGCTCTGGAGCAAGTTTTTATTAAGGATCTCTCTGTAGTTTGCTCCGTTCATCTTTCCCTCGATATTGACTAGTTTCCCAGTCCCTGTCGCTGAGAAACATCCCCACAGCATGATGCTGCCACCATCATGCTTCACCATAGGGATGGTGCCAGGTTTCCGTCAGACCAGAGAATCTTGTTTCACATGGTTTGAGAGACTTTAGGTGCCTTTGGCAAACTCCAAGCGGGCTGTCATGTGCTTTTACTGAGGAGTGGCTTCCGTCTGGCCACTCTACGATAAAGGCATGACTGATGGAGTGCTGCAGAGATGTTTGTCCTTCTGGAAGATTCTCCCATCTCCACAGAGGAACTCTTAAGCTCCTTCAGAGTACCCATTGGGTTCTTGGTCACCTCCCTGACCAAGGCCCTTCTCCTCCAATTTCTCAGTTTAGCCGGGCGGCCAGTTCTAGGAAGAGTCTTGGTGGATTCAGACTTCTTCCATTTAAGAATGCTGGAGGCCACTGTGTTCTTGGGGACATTCAATGCTGCAGAAATATTTTGGTGTCCTTCCCCAGATCTGTGCCTCAACACAATCCTGTCTCGGAGCTCTATGGACAATTCCTTCGACCTCATGGCTTGGTATTTGCTCTGACATGCACTGTCAACTGTGGGAAATTATATAGACAGGTGTGTGCCTTTCAAAATCATGTCCAATCAATTAAATTTACCACTAAACATGTCAAGCATGATCAATGGAAACATGATGTACCTGAGTTCAATTTCGAGTCTCATAGCATGCAGTATTCAGGGTCTGAATACTTTCGTAAATTTTTTGTCCTTTGTTTAATTTATTGAATCTTTATTTAACTAGGCAAGTCAGTTAAAGAACAAATTATTTTTTCAATGACAGCCTACCAAAATGCAAAAGGCCTGGGGATGGGGGCTGGGATTAAAAATAAATTAAATTAAAAAGTATTACAAAACACACATTATGACAAGATGTTGTGACATTATGACATCACTACATAAAGAGAGATTAAGACAACAACACAGCATGGTAGCAACACAACATGACAACAACATGTTAGCAACACAAAATGGCAGCAGCACAAAACAGGGTACAAACATTGTTGGGCACATTTTGTATAAAAACCTGTTTTCGCATTGTCATTATGGGGTATTGTGTAACGAATCTCCTCCTCGTCTGATGATGAGGAATAGGAATCATCGGACCAACACGCAGCGTGGTAAGTGTCCATGTTAATTTATTAGAACTGAACACACAAAACAAAATAACAAAGTGAATGAAAGAAACAAAACAGTCATGTCAGGTGAAACAACACACTAAACATAAAACAACTACCTACCAATCATAGTGGGAAAACAGGCTGCCTAAGTATGGCTCTCAATCAGAGACAACGATTGCCAGCTGCCTCTGTTTGGGAACCATACCAGGCCAAACACATAGAAATAGAAAACCTAGAAAACACAACATATAATGCCCACCCCAACTCACGCCCTGACCAAACTAAAACAGAGACCTGAACAAGGAACTAAGGTCAGGACGTGACATATTGTGTGTAGATTGAGGAGGAAAAATATATTTATTTAATCCATTTTAGAATAAGGCTGCAACGTAACAAAATGTGGAAAAAGTAAAAGGGTCTGAATACTTTCCGAATGTAGTGTATGTTTTTAGAAATTGTTACAAATTAATTAAAAAAGTAAAAGCTGAAATGTCTTGAGTCAATAAGTATTCAACTCCTTTGTTATGGCAAACTTAAATAAATTCAGGAGCAACCATCTGCTTAACAAGTCACATTATAAATTGCATGGACATGATTTTTGAATGACTACTTCACCTCAATTATCTGTAAGGTCCCTCGGTGCAGCAGTGAGTTTCAAACACAGATTCGACCACAAAGAACAGGGAGGTTTTCCAATGCCTCGCAAAGAACGGCAAAAAAAAAGACATTGAATATCCGTTTGAGCATGGTGAAGTTATTAATTACACTTGGATGGTGTATCAATACATCCAGTCACTACAAAGATACAGGCCTCCTACGTAACATAGTTGCAGGAGAGGAAGGAAACTGCTCAGGGATTTCACCAATGTTGAGTAGTTTAAAACAGTTACAGAGTTTAATGGCTGTGATAGGAGAGAACTGAGGATGGATTAACAACATTGTTGTTACTCCACAATGCGTACCTAAATAAGTCAAAAGAAGGAAGCCTGTACGGAATAAAAAATATTCCCAAACATCTATCCTGTTTGCAATAAGGCACTAAAGCAAATCTGCAAAAAAATGTGACAAAGAAATGTACTTTATGTTTGGGGCAAATCCAACACAACAGAACACACTGAGTACCACTCTTAATATTTTCAAGCATGGTGGTGGCTGCAGCCATTCGCAAGGACTAGGAGTTTTTGTTAGGATAAAGAGAAACGGAATAGAGCTAAGCACAGACAAAATCCTAGAGGAAAACCTGGTTCAGTCTGCTTTCCAACAGGCGCTGGAAGACAAATTCACCTTTCAGCAGGACAATAACCTAAAAAATAAGGCCAAATATAACTGTAGTTGCCTAGTTACATTTTTGACTTAAAACGGCTTTAAAATCTATGGCAAGACTTGAAAATGGCTGTCTGGCAATGATCAACAACAAACTTCACAGACTTTGAAGAATTGTTTAAAGAAAAATGTGCAAATATTTTACAATCCAAGTGTGAAAAGCTCTTAGAAAGACTCACAGCTATAATTAATACCAAAGGTGATTCTAACAAGTATTGACTCAGGGGTGTGAACACTGATGTAAATTAGATTTCTGCATTTCATTTTCAATACATTTGCTGAAATGCCTAAAAACATGTTTTCACTTTGTAATTATGGGGTATTGTGTGTAGATGGGTGAGATTTTTTATTTATTTAAGACATTTTGATTTCAGGCTGTAACACAATAAAATGTGGAATAAGTCAAGGGGTATGAATTCTTTCTGAAGGCACTGTAGCTAAGCTAGATAGCTAATGAACATATTTTCAGTCCCAAAGCGGGAACTATGACAATACAAAAACACAACTGCAACAAAATATTAAATGTTATATCACTTGAGAATAATAAAGCAAGTCCTGGTCTAATTTCTATATTTCATAACCTCAGATACAGAGACCTGTGAAAGCTGCTGAATCCTGTCTGCGGACGAAGGTCTAAAAGAATGTCCCAAGTCCTGGAGAGACTGAAGGGTATATCTCCATTCTCTTATATATGCTACTGGTTTACTGTTAGAATTGGTTGTAGACCTTGCTCCTAAAGATCTAGCATTTTGCTCGAGGACAAAATGAGGGCAAAATGGCTCAAGGAGTCGAACCAGCGGCCTTTCAGTTACTGGGCCAATGCTCTAAACCGCTAGGCTACCTGCCACGCATTGGCCATTGGTGTGGATGTAACAATCCCTGTATGGCGGATCTAGGATGTGTCATGACGTTGCCCTCTTTGAGAAAAAGCAAGCTCCATCCCCCTCTCCCTGTCTCCTACACCCAGGCTGCGTGGTCAGAGAGAGGTCGTAAATTCCTGAGGAGATTATCTCCTCATGGCCACAGTATACAGAGATTTCATAGAAGAGAACAAAGGAATTTCTTCCACTTCACAGAACTTGAGGTCCGAACAACATTTATGTTCTGGAGAAGGTATAAAAGATCTGTGAAGAATCCAGCTACGAACTGGTCCGTTTGGTACAATTTTGTGAAACTCATGGGAGACAATACCATAACGCTGTTTATATAATAGCCTCAGATATGAGGTCTAATCTAATTGTTGTATAAGGTGAATGAGTGAAGATGATACTGTTTGTAAAATTGTGTAATGTGATTTTGGACTATTTAATGAAGGAAACTCCAATTCCCTTTTGAGTTTCACTAAATCAGACCGCCCATGAGCACAGCTAAGACCTGGCATCATGAGACAGCCTTTTTCTGCTCTTCCGAATAAAAACCCCCACTTTGAGAATTTCTCACCAGACCAGGTTTCCCTCAATTACGAGAGGACAAAGGCTGCAGACCAGCTTACTTCGATGACGAGAGGGCCAAGGTTTGAGTAGATGGCTGAATATTTTAACCATACCATGTGGTTAAACTCTTAGACTATCAATACCGACAGAATAAGAACAAGTCTTTGATATTAATTACTAGTCTGCAGCTAGGAATTCGGTATCATTGAACACGAAGACTGGCAACCGCCGAAACACCTATTCTATAAAAACATGAATGAATGTCACTCTGAACTATCCATTCTAACCACGACAGAGAGAGAGAGAGAGGACGGACACTCTCCAACAGAAACAAACTTTTCAACAGAGACCCCGCCGACACACTGAGCGTAAATATATATATTGATTGCAATTGTTCCCGAATGAGTGAGCGTTCATGTGCAAAGGATTAGCATTTCAATTGTTATAATTATTAACATCTCAGCTGACCCCCACTCCCCTTTTGTCTAACAAGTCGCCATGCCGGTTTAGCTCACTAGGGCACATTCCCCTATCATTTCTTGTAACCATATTTACTTTGTTTGTTTGTGTGTTCACTTCTGTGATTGGTTAGTTAGTTAATAAATAAATAATTTAAGACAATTGATGTATGGATGACTCATAGTGAAGACTGTGAAGACTGCAGATAACCAACAATTTACGACGTTTGGAATGAGACTAACGTGAGATAAAGAATAATTCATTAATCAGAAGACTATTGATCAGATATGAAAATATCTGAAAAGTTATATTAGGAAAACTATAACTTTGTAATCTGAATATTTTCATTGGTGCCCCGACTTCCTAGTTAATTACAGTTACATGATTAATCAGTTTAATCGCATAATAATAATTACAGAGAGTTATTTGATAAAGATGAATCTTCAGTTTAATGATGCCAAAGACATGACAGATGCAAATCCTGTCCAGAACAGCACTTCATACCCTGAAAAGCAGCGTCCATTATCCTACAAAAACTCGGATCCGAGATCCATTTCCACACCCTGTTCAAATAGGTATTCGATCACTCTCCTTCCGGTCATCCTATAGGAGACCTCCTAGAACTTCAACAAGGATGCAATTCAGCTGCCGAGTATGCCCTCAAGTTCTGCACCATGGCTGCAGGAAGTGGATGGAGTGAGGCTGCTTTACTTACCATCTACCGAAGAGGGTTCAACAGGGAACTTCAGGCGGAGCTGGCCTGTAAAGGTGACCTTCAGGATTTAAATCAATACATTCGTATGTCCATCTCCATCGACCACCTCATCACCGACCGCTGAAGAACTCTGCCACCCAGGAGCCCGAAACCTTCTCTTTCCATGATTCTGTCATCCCGTCCGAGTCGTCCAGAGCCCATGCAGTTGGGCCATGCTCCTCTCCCGTGTATCGAACGTCAAAGACAGATCTAAGAAGCGCTCTGCCTATACTGTGAAGGGAAAGATCATCTACTCAGCCATTGCCCTGTTCGCCCCCCACAAAGGGATGAGAAGGGTCCCTCCGCTGCCATGCAGGTAGGCGTGTCCTTATTTCTAAATATCTCCCAGAAGCAATTCTCAATCCCAGTATTGATAACCGTGAAGGGGGTTACTAAGTACGTAGAGGGCTTGATAGATTCGGGAGCAGCTGGTAATTTTATCGATCACCAGCTAGTACAAGAGCTTGACATTGATCTAACACCTGTCACCCCTCCCTTAATAAGGATTAACACCCTGGACGGGCAGCCATTGGGCACGGGCTTCATTACGCACCTGACAGAGCATCACCCTCCAGATTGGAGTCTTCCACACCGAAACCATTGGAACTCTCATCCCCCAAACTCATCCTCGGACACCCCTGGCTTTTTCGTCATGACGATGCAATCTTGTCGGAGACCGACTTCTGGTCTTCTACCTGCTTCACCAGTTGTCTCAGCCTACCCTGCAGAGCCACCACCATTGAGGACTATGCCTCTGCAGTGCCACCCACCATACCATCTGAATACACCCAGTACAGCAATGTCTTCAGAAAAATCAAGGCCTCCACTCTGCCACCACATCGCCCAGGGGACTGTGCTATTTACCTACTCCCTGGAGTGTCTCCACTGAAGAGGGTAAACATGGCCCTATCTATCCTGGAAAATGAGGCAATGGAGAACTACATTGAAACACTCAAACGGTTTCATTCTTTCCTTCTTCTTCCCCAGCTGTGTCCAGCTTCTTCGTTGGAAAAAATGTACTGTATTGCTTACTGTTCCCTGAAGGATGTCAAGGTCAAAAACTGTTTTCCTCTGATCCCAGTGACCCTTGAACAAGTGGGCCGCACCAACATCTATACAAAACTGCAAAGTGCATATGACCTTGTCCGTATACGTGAAGGCGACGAATGGAAGACGGCCTTCATCACCGCACGAGGGCATTACGAATACCTGGTCATGCCCTACAGCCTTACTAACGCCCACGCCGTCTTCCAATCCTTTATGAACAAGGTTTTCCAGGTTATGATAATGATCAAACGCTTTCTCATCGTCTACATTGATGACATGCTGATTTACGTCCACTCCCTGAAGGAACACATACAGCATGTGCAAAAGCTTATTCAACAGCTCCTTGACCATAACCTTTATGTGAAGACTGAAAAGAGCACCTTCCATGTAACCTCGGTAAACTTCCTCAGTTTTGTACTGACACATTAAGGGGTCCGCATGGATGAGAACAAAGTCACCGCCATCAGTAACTGGCCCAAACCCACCACCATTAAGGAACTCCAACGTTTCATTGGGTTCTCCAACTACTATCGCCGGTTCATTCGGAACTTCAGTTCTACTGCCGTTCCGCTCACTGCCCTTACCACCAAAAAGACCAGGATCCTTCAATGGACTGATACCGCCCTGACTGCTTTCACAACTTGAAACGTCTCTTCACCTCAGCTCCTGTCCTTCGCCAAACCTGATCCGCCCCTTCCTTTCACCCTGGAGGGGGATGCCTCCGAAGTAGGAGCCATACTCTCTCAGTGGGTGGGAACACCTCCAAAATCACATCCCTGTGTCTTCTTCTCCAGGAAGTTATCATCTGCTGAGAGGAATTACGATATGGGGAACAGTTATCTTTACCATCAAGCTGGCCCTCGAGGAATGGCGCAACTGGTTGGAGGGCGCACAACATTCCTTTCTCGTCCTAACAGATAATCGTAATCTGGAATATATCAGAGGGGCCAAAAGGTTGAATTCCAGACAAGCCCGGTGGGCTCTCTTCACCAGCTTCCATTTTCATGTTACTTACATCCCTGGAAAGAAAAACATAAAAGCTGATGCTCTCTCCTGCCAGTTTGACCTTCCGACCAGTAACTCAGACCCTACACCTATTCTTCCTTCCTCTTGTATTATGGGACCGGTACAGTGGGAGGCTCACTCTGCCATACAAGAAGCCCTAACCTCAGACCCAGCTCCTCCTGAGACACCAGCTGGGAAGAGTAACGTACCAGCAGCTGTTAGACCCCAACTGAGGGGCCAGGACATCCGGGAATTACACAAACCACTGTAAGTTCTACCCCGTAAGTTCTGATGGTCCTCACTGGCATCCGACGTAAGGGAGTACGTACTCTCCTGTCCAGTCTGCGCCCAAACCAAAAGCCCTCGTCATCTCCCTTCTGGTACGAGAGAGACAAAGAATAGTTGAACAGTTTTGAAAAAATTCATTCATTCAAACATGAGAGAGCTAGCTATATTTTCACTTTTTTAAAATTTTATTTAACTAGGCAAGTCAGTTAAGAAACAAATTCTTATTTACAATGTCTGCCTACACCGGCCAAACCCGGACGACGCTGGGACAATTGTGCACCGCCCTATGGGACTCCCAATCAAGGCCGGTTGTGATTCAGCCTGGATTCAAACCAGAGTTTCTAGCACTGCCTTAGACTGCCTTAGACTGCCAAAAGCACTCACAAACTTCTACAGATGCACAATCGAGAGCATCCTGTTTGGGCTGTATCACCGCCTGGTACGGCAACTGCTCCGCCCACAACCATAAGGCTCTCCAGAGGGTAGTGAGGTCTGCACAACGCATCACCGGGGGCAAACTACCTGCCCTCCAGGACACCTACACCACCCGATGTCACAGGAAGGCCATAAAGATCATCAAGGACAACAACCACCCGAGCCACTGCCGGTTCACCCCGCTATCATCCAGAAGGCGATTTCAGTACAGGTGCATCAAAGCAGGGACCGAGAGACTGAAAAACAGCTTCTATCTCAAGGCTATCAGACTGTTAAACAACCACCACTAACATTGAGTGGCTGCTGTCAACACACTGACTCAACTCCAGCCACTTTAATAATGGAAATTCATGTAAAAAAATGTATCACTAGCCACTTTAAACAATGCCACTTAATATAATGTTTACATACCCTACATTACTCATCTCATATGTATATGTATATACTGTACTCTATATCATCTACTACATCTTGCCATCTTTATGGAATACATGTATCACTAGCCACTTTAAACTATGCCACTTTATGTTTATATACCCTACATTACTCATCTCATATGTATATACTGTACTCTATACCATCTACTGCATCTTGCCTATGCCGTTCTGTACCATCACTCATTCATATCTCTTTATGTACATATTCTTTATCCCTTTACGTTTGTGTGTATAAGGTAGTAGTTGTGGAATTGTTAGGTTAGATTACTCGTTGGCTATTACTGCATTGTCGGAACTGGAAGCACAAGCATTTTGCTACACTCGCATTAACATCTGCTAACCATGTGTATGGAACAAATAACATTTGATTTGATTTGCCACTCGGGAGCCCACTCACTTAGCTGGCAAAAACAGCTAGCGAGTTTAGCCTACTCAAACACCCGGTTCAAACAGAGGGATTATATGTTAGCTAGCTGGCTATGACTATCCAACACAGGAACACTTCCAAGTCAACGTAAGCTTTTGGTTTTACAAATGTATTTCCACCGGGGTCTGCTAGTGTAACTGGTAAACTGCTTACTGACTGTACAGTGCACTGCATGATTGTAGCAGGTTTACTAACGTGTTAATTCTATTTTATATGTTGACTATGATGAGACTTTAGCTAATACTGTGACAACAATGTAGGCTGTGTGTAGTGGCTAACGGTTATGATTTGAAGGTTGGTTGGAAACGTTTTTTCGCCTGGTCACAGACTGCTGATGTGTTGTGCATTGAAGTCCACAAGCGAAGGGAAAAGGTGAGAGGAGGAGAGCGTGTAGACTCAAGAAGGAATCCAACGAGCTGTTTGGATGTGGCTGCTATGAAAGTGAACCATGTTTGCGTGTGATCAGGGGTGTATTCATTCCGCCATTTCTGTTGAAAAACATTTCTTAAACGGAAGCAAACTGAACAAAATGTAGATAAACATACCTGATTTTGTCCAACAGAAACAATAGTATAGGGAAAATGTGAGTATCGTGTAGTAGCCTAAACCTATTGATGTTACATTGAACGGGAATGGAATATGAATAACAGTCATCCAATATGCTGTAATAGAAACAAGGCCATGCTCATGAAAAAAATAATCATCCTCCCTCATCTTAAACGGCACCGACCGCCACTGATAACCACTTCATTTGTTTGATACAATTACAGTTTCTCAGGGGACCCCATTTACATTTCAGGCCCAAGTTTATCCTAGATGACAGTAAACCCATACAATACTAGAGCTGCTAAAAAATATGTAGGCCTTTGTCACATTTGGTTACTCTAGTCTAGAACAGAGCATGTGAGCAGAGTTGAGCAGTTGGAAATCCCGCTCATCTCTCATGGAACAGTTCACTCCTCAAAAAATTGCTCAACACTCACAGAAAAAAAAACTGCCGCTCTAAATTCACTCCATTCATTAAAATCACAATTTAACCAACACCAATCTGTCTTTGTCACTATCTGGACCTACCGTTTCAGCAGGGATATATACAAGATGCTACCCCCCACAGCATAACCTTCACTTAGCACTGAGGCGTGAAGTGAAAGGCGTCGAAGCCTTTGAGCCCAACACATGGCAGGAGGCACAAATCCAGAGGCCTTGAAGCACCCTCCTGCTGTTCAGGCCCATCCACTTGCATTTTCTACAAGAAATCTGCCTCCAGAAATAAAGCTTCATTTCCATTGTTCAGAGTCACAGAGTCACTCGCCCCAACTCGCCCCAACGGAAGCGATCGAAAGCTCGGGAAGAAAGGGGGGAGGGGGTGTTGGGGGTACCTGTACCAGACAGGGGGAGGGAGACAAGCCAGGGCAGACGGTGAACAGATCGCCAGGTGGAATCCAAGCAGCAGTGCAGCAGGCAGCCTTTATTTCTGGAGGCAGATTTCTTGTAGAAAATGCAAGTGGATGGGCTCACCGTTTGCCCTGGCTTGTCTCCCGTTCCAAGTCTTTAATTATTTTTTTTCTTGTGCATTTTGCTATTTGCCTCATGACTCCTGCATGCCTTGTTGGCTATGAACATTCTTGTTTACCCTACTTTTCCCATACTCGGGACTCCCGACTCTCTATTGGTTACACAGACTTTTGGCCCACCATCCCATTCTAACCACCTCTCGCTGGCTTGGTATTCATGGTACCTGTTGAAATTGCCGTATAATATGATCCTGTTGCCATCTAATGCACATTCAAATGTCATAAATCAACAATGCAGTGCTCTCCCTGTCCTCTGCCATGCCTTGATTGTATTACTGTTGATATCTGGAAATGTGCATGTACACCCTGGCCCATCTACAGTTGCTAGCCCCAAATCGGACTTGGTTAATTATGAAAAGGTGTTTTGAATACTGATGTCAACCTTTCTGGCTATAACCTTTATCAGCAAGACAGATCTTCCAAAGGTGGGGGAGTGGCAAGGATCACCTTCAGTGCTCTGTTGTCTCCACCAAGTCTGTCCACAAGCAATTTGATTTGATGGTTTGAAGCATTAAACTTTCAAATAACTTTTCGTTGACTGTTGAGGGGTGTTATCATCCTCCATCAGCACCGGCCTGTACCCTACCTGCCCTAAGCTCTCTCCTGGCACCTTACACTAAGTCTGAATTTGGTGATCTAAACTGGGACATGCTTAAACCACCTGACCAAGTCCTAAAGCAATGGGACTCCCTAAATCTTTCTCAGATTATTACCAATCCTACAAGATATGACTCCAAACACCCAGAAAAGGCTACTCTCCTCGATGTTATTGTCACAAATAATCCTGATAGGTATCAGTCTGGTGTTTTCTGTAATGACCTTAGTGATAACTGTTTTACAGCCTGTGTTCGTAATGGCTGCTCAGTGAAACGTCCTGTCCTGATTTGTCATAGATGCTTGCTAAAAAACTTTAATGAGCAAGACTTCCTTCATGAACTGGCCTCTGTAAATTGGTAAAGAATCAGCTTGAGGGACATGGGCAGTCCCTACACTCTGTCGAAGAAGCTTGAACCTTCTTTTTTGATATCTTCAGTGATATTGTTAACAAACACATTGGAGTGATCTGGCAGAGTTACTTCATCTCAAGATTTGCATTTGGCGAAAGGCTCGGCACACTCATACTCAGGCTGACTGGCTCTCATTCAGGCAAATTATAAATAAGTGCACTCAGGCGATCCGGAAAACCTAAGTTAATTACTTTAAGGAGCAGTTCTCTCTCTGTGGGTCTAACCACAATAAGTTCTGGAAAACTGTTAAAGACCTGGAGAATAAACCCTCCTCCTCACAGCTGCCCATGTCCCTTAAAGTTGATGATGTGGTTGTTCTTGACAAGACGCACATGGCTGAGCTCTTTAATCACCAAGTCAGGATTCCTATTTGACTCAGCCATGCCTCCTTGCCCGTCCAAAATTTCCTCATCTCCCACTAATTTTAATGTGACCATACCCGATGCTCCTCCCTCTTTTTTCCCCTGTCCTGCTACAAAGTCTCTCCCTGCAAGCGGTCACTGAGTCTGAGGTGCTAAAGGTAAAGCTCCTTAAACTTGACCCCAAAACTTGATAAACTGACCCAGATGGTTTAGACCCTTTTGTCTTTAAGGTTGCTGCCCCTATACAGTACCTTGCAAAAGTATTCATCCCCCTTGGCATTTTATCTATTTTGTTGCATTACAACCTGTAATTTAAAATTATTTTTATTTGGATTTCATGTAATGGACATACACAAAATAGTCCAAATTGGTGAAGTGAAATGAAAAAAACTACTTGTTTCAAAAATGAGATCTGGTACAACCAATTACCTTCAGAAGTGACATAATTAATTAAATAAATTCCACCTGTATGGAGATTTGAGACTCTGACGGAGGTTCACCTTCCAGCAGGACAATGACCCTAAGCATACAGCTAAAGCAACACTTGTGTGGTTTAAGGGGAAATATTTAAATGTCTTGGAATGGCCTAGTCAAAGCCCAGACCTCAATCCAATTGAGAATCTGTGGTATGACTTAAAGATTGCTGTACACCAGTGGAACCCATCCAACTTGAAGGAGCTGGAGCAGTTTTGCCCAGAAGAATGGGCAAAAATCCCAGTGGCTAGATGTGCCAAACTTATAGAGACATACCCCAAGACACTTGCAGCTGTAATTGCTGCAAAAGGTGGCTCTGTCACGATTGTTGTAATGAGCGGACCAAGGCGCAGCGTCATTGAAGTTCCACATCTTTATTACGGTGAAACTTTAAACAAAAACAATAAACCAATAACGAACCGTGAATGTAGTGATGCACAAACACAAAACCATATTCCACAAACACAGGTGGGAAAAATGGCTACCTAAATATGATCCCCATTTAGAGGCAACGATTACCAGCTGCCTCTAATTGGGAACCATACAAAACACCAACATATAAATATTGAGCTAGAACACCCCCTAGTCATGCCCTGACCTACTACACCATAGAGAACCAAGGGCTCTCTATGGTCAGGGCGTGACAGGCTCTACAAAGTATTGCCTTTGGGGGGGTGAATAGTTATTCACGCTCTTGTTTGTTTCACAATAAGAAATATTTTGCATCTTCAAAGTGGTAGGCATGTTGTGTAAATCAAATGATACAACCCCCAAGGTTGTAAGGCAACAAAAATACCACGGTGGGTGAATATTTTAGAAATCCACTTAATCGCCAAGCCCATCTTTGACCTTTTTAACCTCTCTCTCCTCTCTGGGGAGGTTCCCATTGCTTGAAAAGCAGACATGGTTAGTCCTTAATAGGCCTATTTCTATTTTGCCCTGTTTATCAAAAGTGTTGGAAAAACGTGTCAATAATCAACTGATTTCTTGATGTCTATAGAATTCCTTCTGGTATGCAATCTGGTTTCCGCTCAGGTTATGGATGTGTCACTGCAACCTTAAAGGTCCTCAATGATGTCACCATTGCCCTTGATTCTAAGCAATGTTGTGCTGCTATTTTATTGACTTGGCCAAAGAATTTTATATGCTTGACCGTTCCATTCTTGTGGGCCGGCTAAGGAGTATTGGTGTCTCTGAGGGGTCTTTGGCCTGGTTTGCTAACTACCTCTCTCAAAGAGTGCAGTGTATAAAGTCAGAACATCTGCTGTCTCAGCCACTGCCTGTCATCAAGGGTGTACCCCAAGGCTCGATCCTAGGCCCCATGCTCTTCTCAATTTACATCAACAACAAAGCTCAAGGAGTAGGAAGCTCTCTCATCCATGTATATGCAAATGATACAGTCTTATACTCAACTGGCCTCTCTCAGGATTTTGTGTAAAACGCTCTACAACAAAGCTTTCTTAGGGCTCTACAAGCTCTACCCTTAACCTTGTTCTGAACACCTCCAAAACAAAGGTCATGTGGTTTGGTACAAAGAATGCCCCTCTCCCCACAGGTGTGATTACTACCTCTGAGGGTTTAGAGCTTGAGGAAGTCACCTCATACAAGTACTTGGGAGTATGGCTAGACGGTGCACTGTCCTTCTCTCAGCACATATCAAAGCTGCAGGCTAAAGTTCAATCTGGACTTGGTGTCCTCTATCGTAATCGCTCCTCTTTCACCCCAGCTGCAAACTAATCCTGATTCAGATGACCATCCTACACATGCCAGATTATAGAGATGTAATTTATAGATTGGCAGGTAAGGGTGCTCTCGAGTAGCTAGATGTTCTTTACCATTCGGCCATCAGATTTGCCACCAATGCTCCTTATAGGACACATCACTGCACTCTAGATTTTTCTGTAAACTGGTCATTTCTGTATACCTGTCGCAAGACCCACTGATTGTTGCTTATTTATAAAACCCTCTTAGGTCTCACTCCCCCCTATCTGAGATATCTACTGCATCCTCCACATACAACATCCGTTCTGCCAGTCACATTCTGTTAAATGTCCCCAAAGCACACACATCCCTGGGTCGCTCGTATTTTCAGTTCGATGCAGCTAGCGACTGGAACGAGCTGCAACAAACACTCAAAATTGACAGTTTTATCTCAAATCTCTTCATTCAAAGACTCAATCATGGACACTCTTACTGACAGTTGTAGCTGCTTTGTGTGATGTCTGTGCCCAACAATATTTGTACCCTGATTTGTGCTGCTACCATGTTGTGCTGCTGCCATGTTGTGTTACTACCATGTTGTTGTCATATTGTGTTGCTACCATGCTGTGTTGTCTTGTGTTGCTGCCATGCTACGTTGTCGTCTTATAGGTCTCTCTTTACGTAGTGTTGTGTTGTGTTGTCTCTCTTGTAGTGATGTGTGCTTTGTCCTATATTTTTATTTTATTTTATTTTTAATCCCAGCCCCCATCCCTGCAGGATTCTTTTTGCTTTTCGGTAGGCCGTCATTGTAAATAAGAATTGTTCTTAACTGACTTGCCTAGTTAAATAAATGTTAAATAAAATTAAAAAAACATTTTGTTTTGAATTATTGAAACCAAACCATATGGATTTGAATGAATTTTGTTATTTTTTTAATTATGTAAAGGTGAATGTAAGAAGCGCACATTATTTTGAATAAGCTACATGTCATATTAAACAGCATATAAACAGCATATGCAGTTGATTGGTGACGGTGACATGAACATGTGTTGGGGTTGATATCCATACAATCATTATACTCCGATTCTTACCTCAACATAATGTGAAATATACATATAAACAAAGCCATACGACCTACCTATGCAAGCAAGAAGTTGATCAACTCCACAGGGAATTATCACTGTTTTCAGTCGCAATATGCCTATACCTCATAAATGACTTCCATGATGTTGATAAAATGAAGCCTGGTTTGTTTTAAGGTAACTTTAAGCTGAACGACACTATTATAACTTCATTGTACTTTTATATTCGTATGAGGGACAAACATTCATGTTTGATATGCTAACGTTACTAGCTAGCAAGTCTTACAAGCTAATTTAATGTGTGTATGAACAAGAAAATAAACCCTATAATTGTCGGCACTTGCATGTGAAATGTTGCATTATTAAAGAGTGTAATATGGTTTGGTTGCACTTGCATTATACAAGAGTGTAATATGTTTTAGATGAAAAGTTGCTTGCATTGTTGAATAGTTTGCATGCTTACTGACTGGTGGCTACTGCGATGTTTATGGTAAATTTGGAGCTGAAGAGCAAGAATATCATGTCGCCAGCCACAACGACAGGTAAGGCTAGAATGTAATGTAAATTGAAAAGTAGAAATCTCTTTGCCAGTCAGCTCCTCTTGCGTTTTTTCTTTATCCCACTCTCTATTTCTCTGTCTTTCCTCTCTCTCATTACCTCAAACCACTGCAAACATTAGGTGTTTCTCAATATGCATACTGTCGTGCTCTACACTCTCACTCTCGGAGTGCATTCTATGACCACGTTCTCTTGAGTACGTTCTTGTGAGGACGAGAGTATGGAGAATGCATAAAATAATACATTTGAGAACCACTCCGACTCTCCCTACTGCATTACCTCACACTTCACCTCCCCATTCGCTGACCCCTCTTCTATCCAGGACAATGGCAACAAAGCAAAAGTTTTACTTCATAATTATCAGCTAGATATGCAAATCGTAATAATTTAGCTAGCTAGCAAGTTAAACAGGCAAAAATAACCTAAAAACTGATGTTATGCAAGGTAGGTGTACATGTTTTGTGGGTAGCTACCAACTCTTCGTGGCTAGCCCTATTGACTTACTATGGACTTACCCATTCACTAAACCGTCTTCCAGCCAGGAGGACAACAATGGCAATGTAGACAAAACAAGATATACACAAAGCAACGGTTTTACTTCATAACTATCAGCTAGCTATATTTAAATTGTAATAATGAAGCTAACCAGATAGTTGAACAGGCAAAAATGACATAAAATTAATATTATGAAAGATAGATGTCAATTATTCGTGGGTAGCTAGCTAACAATTATTTGTGGCTATCTGGCTAGCTAACAGTACTAGTAGCTAGCCAGTTAGCCCTATTGACTTACTATGGGCTTGTCATCTACGGTGTGTAGGCAAGTAAACATGCCCAAATGAACACAGCATGTATTTATTAACGTATCAAGATAAATTATTGTAGTCAGGCAACATATGAAATGTGAATAGGAATCGTGTATTTTCTCTTGCTTCAGCACAAACAATTCATTTCAAGAAATCTGCATAGACTCTCTCTCTCTCTTTCACATTTTTGTTATCAAACCATACAAAAATGTCCATGAATTATATCCACATTATAAATTACATTTCCTGTTGCTGCAGGATTATTTTCCTGCTGCCGCAAACTGACTCTACTTCTGCTCTGCTTTACATATGCACGCAGACAGACAAACAGACAGACAGACATACAGACAGACAGACAGACAGACAGACAGACAGACAGACAGACAGAGACGCATGCACGCACACATGCCTGCCTCTGCTCCACACTAATTGACGTTGGGTTCGTGGGGATGGATCCGTGACAGAGAGACCAGATAACTGAGTGGCTGTGAAATGATACCTCTGTGTGTTTGTGTGTGACTACTGCCGTGAGGTGATGTCATGGCTGTAATAGCACACTGGCACAGAGTGGTTGTGTTTTCCTGCAGCTCTCCTATTAATTTCCTTTTATCAACATCATTAAGGCAAATTACAATGCAGACCCACGACTGTGGTAGGGTACCAGCATAGCACGCCACATACATACAGTGCATTCGAAAAGTATTCAGACCCCTTGACTTTTCCACATTTTGTTATGTTACAGCCTTATTCTAAAATGGATTAAATCGTTCCCCCCCCCTCAATCTACACACAGTACCCCATAATGACAAAGCAAAAACAGTTTTTTGCACATTTTTGCCCCCCAAAAACAGAAATATCACATTTACATAAATATTCAGAACCTTTACTCAAGTCTTTGTTGCAGCACCAAGTCTTTGTTGCAGTCTTTGTTGCAGCGATTACAACCTTGAGTCTTCTTGGTTATGACACTACAAGCTTGGCACACCTGTATTTCGGAAGTTTCCCATTCTTCTCTGCAGATCCTCTCAAGCTCTGTCAGGTTGGATGGGGAGCGTTGCTGCACAGCTATTTTCATGTCTCTCCAGAGATGTTCAATTGGGTTCAAGTACGGGATCTGGCTGGTCCACTCAAGGACATTCATGTGCTTTTTACTGAGGAGGAGCTTCCGTCTGGCCATTCTACATTAAAGGCCTGATTAGTGGAGTGCTGCAGAGATGGTTGTCCTTTTGTAAGGTTCTCCCATCTCCACAGAGGAACTCTGGAGCTCTGTCAGTGTGACCATCGGGTTCTTGGTCACCTCCCTGACAAAGACCCTTCTCCTCCAATTGCTCAGTTTGGCCAGGCGGCCAACTCTGGGAAGAGTCTTGGTGGTTCCAAACTTCTTCCATTTAAGAATGATGGAGGCCACTGTGTTCTTGGGGACCTTCAATGCTGCATACATTTTTTGATACCCTTCCCCAGATCTGTGCCTCGACACAATCCTGTCTTGGAGTTCTACGGACAATTCCTTTGACCTCATGGCTTAGTTTTTGCTCTGACATTCACTGTCAACTGTGGGAACTTATATAGACAGCTGTGTGCCTTTCCAAATCATGTCCAATCAATTGAATTTACCACAGGTAGACTCCAATCAAGTTTTAAAAACATCTCAAGGATGATCAATGGAAACAGAATGCACCTGAGCTCAATTTCAAGTCTCATAGCAATGGGTCTGAATACTTATGTAAATAAAGTATTTCTGTTATTTATTTTAAATAAATTAGCAAGAAAAAAATAATAGTCCTTATGGGGTATTGTGTGTAGATTGATGATGAAAAACATGTATTTAATCCATTTTAGAACAAGGCTGTAACGTAACAAAATGTGGAAAAAGTGAAGGGGTTTGATTACCTTCTGAATGCTCTGTACATCCATATGTGATCTAATGTACAGTACCAGTCAAAAGTTTGGACACGCCTACTCATTCAAGGGTTTTTCTTTATTTTTTTTTACAATTTTCTACATTGTAGAATACTAGTGAAGACATCAAAACTATGAAATAACTCACATGGAATCATGTAGTAAACAAAAAGGTGTTAAACAAATCCAAATATATTTTATATTCTTTAAAGTAGCCACCCTTAGCCTTGATGACAGCTTTGCACACTCTTGGCATTCTCTCTACCAGCTTCATTTTCCAACAGTCTTGAAGGAGTTCCCACATATGCTGAGCACTTGTTGGCTGCTTTTCCTTCACTCTGCGGTCCAACTCATCTCAAACCATCTCAATTGGGTTGAGGTCAGGTGATTGTGGAGGCCAGGTCATCTGATGCAGCACTCCATCACCCTCCTTCTTTGTCAAATAGCCCATACACAGCCTGGAAGTGTGTTTTAGGTCCTGTTGAAAAACAAATGATAGTCACACTAAGCACAAACCAGATGGGATGGTTTATCGCTGCAGAATCCTGTAGTTGCCATGCTGGTTAAGTGTGCCTTGAATTCTAAATAAATCACTGACAGTGTCACCAGAAAAGCAACTCCACACCATCACACCTCCTCTTCCATGCTTCACGGTGGGAACCATACATGCGAAGATCATCCGTTCACCCACTCTGCGTCTCACAAAGACACGGTGGTTGGAACTAAAAATCTCAAATTTGGACTAATCAGATCAAAGAACAGATTTCCACCAGTCTAATGTACATTACTCGTGTTTCTTGGCCCAAACAAGTCTCTACTTCTTATTGGTGTCCTTTAGTAGTGGTTTCTTTGCAGCAATTTGACCACGAGGGCCTGTTTCACGCAGCCTCCTCTGAACAGTTGATGTTGAGATGTGTCTGTTACTTGAACTCCTTGAAGCATTTATTTGGACTGCAATCTGAGGTGCAGTTAACTCTAATGAACTCATCCTCTGAAGCGAAAGTAACTCTGGGTCTTCCTTTCCTGTGGCGGCCCTCATGAGAGCCAGTTTCATCATAGCGCTTGATGGTTTTTGCGACTGCACAAAGTTCTTGAAATTTTCCGGATTGACTGACCTTCATGTCTTAAAAACTTCTTAGGGCTGCAATCCTGTTAACGGGAACGATATGACAACAGCCAGTGAAAGTGCAGGGCGCCAAATTCAAAACAACAGACATCTCAAAATTAATATTCCTCAAACATACATGTATCTTATACCGTTTTAAAGGTAATCTTGTTGTTAATCCCACCACAGTGTCCGATTTCAAATAGGCTTTACAGTGAAAGCACCACAAACGATCACCACCAACTCACAGAAAAATTCAGCCATTTTTCCAGCCAAAGAGAGGAGTCACAAAAAGCACAAATAGAGATAAAACTAATCACTAACCTTTGATGATCTTCATCAGATGACACTTATAGGACTTCATGTTATACAATACATGCATGTTTTGTTTGATAAAGTTCATAGTTATATAAAAAAATCTCAGTATACTTGGTGCGTTACGTTCACTAGTTCCAAAAACATCCGGTGATATTGCAGAGAGCCACATAATTTTACAGAAATACTCATTATAAATGTCGATAAATACAATTGTTAGACATGGAAATATAGATATACCTCTCCTTAATGCAACCACTGTGTCAGATTTCAAAAAAACTTTACGGAAAAAGCAAACCATCTGAGACGGCGTTGGAGTCAACAGAAATCAGAAATCACATTATAAATATTCCCTTACCTTTGACGATCTTCATCAGAATGCACTCCCAGGAATCCTGGTTCCACAATAAATGCTTGATTTGTTCGATAAGTAGCTACTTTTGTTAGCGCGTTTAGTACACAAATCCAAACGCATGTGCAGGTCCCGCCGAACGTCGGACGAAAACTTCAAAAAGTTATATTACAGGTCCAAGAAACTTGTCAAACTAAGTACAGAATCAATCTTTAGGAATGTTTTTATCATAAATCTTCAATAACGTTCCACCCGGAGAATTCCTGTCTGTAGAGAAGCAATGGAACGCAGGTCGCTATCATGTGAAATGCGTGGTACCAGGACCTGGCTCTCTGCCAGACCACTGACTCAAACAACTCCCATCCGGCTCTAGAACACAGTAGAAGCCTCATTCAAGTTTCTAAAGACGGTTGACATCTAGTGGAAGCCCTAGGAAGTGCAACTTTACATATCCCACTGTGTATTCAGTAGGGGCTGGGTTCAGATTTCCTACTTCCTGTTGGGTTTCTTCTCAGGTTTTTGCCTGCCATATGAGTTCTGTTATACTCACGGACATCATTCAAACAGTTTTAGAAACTTCAGAGTGTTTCCTATCCAATACTACTAATAATATGCATATATTAGCAACTGGGACTGAGGAGCAGGCCGTTTACTCTGGGCACCTTTCATCCAAGCTACTCAATACGGCCCCTGCAGCCATAAGAAGTTTTAAAGTAGTGATGGACTCTCAATTCTCTTTTCTTAGTTGAGCTGTTCTTGCCATAATATGGACTTGGTCTTTTACAAAATAGGGCTATCTACTTGTAAGTAAGCATTTCACGGTAAGGTCTACACTTGTTGTATTTGGCGCATGTGACAAATAAAGTTTGATTTGTGTATACCACCCCTACCTTCTCACAACACAACTGATTGACTAAAATTCCACCAATTCAATTTTAATAAGGCACACCTGTTAATTGAAATGCATTCCAGGTGACTACCTCATGAAGCTGGTTGAGAGAATGCCAAGAGTGTGCAAAGCTGTCATCAAGGCAAAGGGTGTCTACTTTGAAGAATCTCAAATATAAAATAGATTTTTTAACACTTTTTTGATTACTACATGATTCCATATTTCATAGTTTTTGATGTCTTCACTATTATTCTACAATGTAGAAAATTGTAAAAAATAAAGAAAAACCCTTGAAGGAGTAGGTGTGTCCAAACTTTTGACTGGCACTGTATTTGTGTGTGCAATTTCCTTCCCCCTACCTACGTCCATTCAACACACTATCACAGATTATTGTTGCGACTAAACACTTGACTCACAGGTGATGATAAGAGTGTGAAGAGGAGACAGAAATAGAGAGGGTTGGAGCGAGAAAGAGGGGTGGCGCATTACCCCAGGCAGAGATTGACCTGAACACAATGGTTTATCACATCAAAACAGGAGGAGGAAAACAACAGAGTAGAAGCAGGAGGAGGGGCTGATGAATGTCCTCCTCCACAATGGTCAGTCTTTAGCGATGTATTAGAAATGATTTCATACAGTCAATGAAATTAATGATATTTGGACCATTGGAATGAATGAACCTGATAACCAGTGCTGCATAAAACAAGGTAGTCAAAAGAGTATGAAGGACTTTTATCTCCGTCTCTATTTTCCTCTCTACCTCTCTTCTTGGTCATTCATTCAGCTCTCTATTATCCTCTCTCCCTCTGTCATTCTCATAACTCTTCAGCGTTTTTTCCCCTTTCCATCTCCCCTCTTTCTGTCATTTTCATAACTCTTCTCCATCTCTTTCTCACATCTCTCTGTCATTCTCGATCTTCTCCCTAACTAGCCTGGTCACATAGACAGAGAGACTGATACTGCTTGAGAGGGAGAGGAGGTGGAATAATCTGACTGGAAATGTAGGTGTCATCACATCTCCATCACTCCCTCTCCTCCTTTATCACACCAGCAGAGCTACTAATATCCCTCTTTCTCTCCCTTTATAATGTCCACACAGTAGGCTACACACACACACACACACACACATACATTCCTCCTAAGCCCTTCCATCTCCCCATCCCCCGCTGCACTCTGCACAGCCTACATACATCTAACTCCCTGCAGCATGGATGTGTATATGTAGTACAGACACTTGAACTGTAGTTATGTGTATATGTGCGTGTGTGAGTCTGACCTGCGAGTTGCGTGTGTTTGTGTGTGTCAGATCTGTGGTGTGTGACCAGCACTCACGTGTGTGTTATTACTCTAAAGCAGTAACTAACCCTGCTCTGACCCTGTGTCACACGCTTATGGAGGACAAGGGAGTAATTTAACACAGCTCCAACCCCCAATTTGTCAGCCTCCATCCACCAAGCAGAGATAGTGTAAATGTCTATCTGAGGTGAGTTGCTGTGCCCCAGAGAGAGGAGAGAGGGGGTCGAGAGGGGGGGAAGGAGGGAGGGAGAGCGAGCGAGGGGGGATAAGGAAGGGAAAGGGAGATAGAGAGATACAAAGAGCATAGGTGAAACAGAAAGAGGAGAACCTGGGAGAGAAAGGGTGACAAAGAAAGGAAAGAGAGAGGGGGATGGTAGGAAGGTAAAATCAGTAAGAGAGGTGATGATAATAATGATGCACTGCCCTGCTGCACGCAAGGGAATGTTATGGTCATACTGCAGCACTCTGCACGTCCATATATCTCTCCATCGCTGGCCCCAATGGAGGGTCAGGACAGGCATAAAGGCACTAAAACATTGCTCTGGGGCCAGTGTGTGTCCGCAAGTGAATTATGACCTGCATTCACCATTAAAGCCATCAGGAAAAGCACATGCATAGCTTTATTAGCCCCTTTCTTTCTCGCTTTCTCCTCTTTTCTCTCTCTTCTTTAAGTGAATGCTGTTGGCTGGCGTGGTGAGATGGAGTCAGGATAATCTTGTGTAAGAATCTCCCTGTAGAGGTTCAAGGCTGGTGGCATCTGAGTTGTGAGATGCCTGCCTGCCTGCTTACTGTGTGTGTCCACGGCTCCTCCTGATACAATCTGCTTTGTTCCCCCGCTCTGGTCAGTAATGCACTAGATCCCTTGTCTATAACAGAATTATGGAAGCGCACACACATACATCAGTAGAAAAAATGCCTCCGGGCTTCAGGAGTCTTTGTGGTGTATGTGTGTGTTTGAGAGGATAGTGAAGCTTATCACCATTAATCACTGGGAGATCATGGTTGGATTAGAGAGAGAGAGAGGATCCATTGTTTAGGGGTAGGCAGCAGAGGGCAAGATTATGGCAGGCTGGTCACAGGAGAGTCCCTGTTCTCTCAGTGTCATTGTTCACATGTATGAGCGATGGATGGCGGGACTATGGATCAGTGCACACAGAGGAGAAAAAGGGTAAGGGTGGCACGACACTGGAGGAGAGGACACTCCTACTATTACCACAAATAAATCCAAGGGTGAAATGCAGGGGCGCAACTTTGGTTTTAGAAGTGGGGGGGACATAACATGGCGGGGGTCTGGGGGTCCTCCCATTTTTGGGGCATATAAAGCTCCTTTCCTGCATTTCTTACCAATCTAATATGACCCATGGCCCTTCAAGCAGTCTCTTATTTTAGAACAACAAAAAGTAAGCAAAATTGCCCAGTCATAAAGCAAGGTGAGGGATTATTAAATATGTCTAAGCGATTGATAAGACTGAACTAGATCAATGATAATTCAATAATCAATATTGTGTTGCACCTTTAACAAATAGCCTAACAAATGAATAACTCTTACAAATAAAATACAAAGACTTAACTTTTGATTGGCTTTATTAAGACATTCTTTATATAAAATTTCAACCAGACCGTCCAGACATTTATAACAAATATAAAACAGAAATACCTTATTTACATAAGTATTCAGGCCCTTTACTATGAGACTCAAAATTGAGCTCAGGTAAATCCTGTTTCATTGATCATCCTTAAGATGTTTCTACAACTTTACCTGTGGTACATTCAGTTGATTGGTCAGATGGAAAACCAAACCGTTTACACCATTGTCACATCATTCACAAACATAATTTATTCAGTCTGGATAGCTTTAAGCAGTATGTAAATGAAAGCCTTGTCTTTAAGGTCCTGCATGGTCTTGCACCTCCACCCCTATGCCGGAATATCATGCTCAAGGAAAGCACCTCCAGGATAACAAGGGCAGTAACTAGAGGGGATTGCGTTGCCTCTTTTCGACACAGTAAATTCGGTCAATCGGCCTTCTCTGTTAGAGCTACAATATACTGGAATGCAATACCCATGGATGTGAGTGTAACGTCTGTATCCAACTCACAGTCTCAAACACTTAGATCCCCTGAACGCAGCTCACTTTCAAACACATAGATACCCTGAACGCAGCCCACTTTCCAGATCCCAATCACCTGAATTCTGATCACCTGTTCACACACCTGTATGTCATTATCACATACTATTTAGTTCAGTTCTTTGCACCCCATCATTGTGAGGTATTGTTTGTTTTGTGAAACATGGCTAGTCGGGGCGCTGGGGTTGCCCTGTAATTTACTCCTCCTGTGTATGATAGTTTTTGCCTGTACTTTAGCGGATTTCCTGTTATCAACGTATTTCCTGGTCTCCTGGATGACGTTACCAGACTTTTCCTTGCCTGTACTGTTGCCTTTTTGGACCCCTTGTGTATGACCTTCTGCCTGCCCCTGGATCCAGCTACCTGCCTCCTCCTGTGGTCCTTTACAATAAACACCTGTTGCGCCCTGCGCTTGAAACCAGCTCCCTGTCTCCCATTGTGTTCATTACATTGAGAAGCTGCACTGATCATAGAAATTATAATTGAAAACATAGCTCAACTCTATCTGTGGTTCCTCATATGTAAGACAACAGTTGATAAGTGTTCTATTGTGAATAAGTTAGAATGATATATTATTGGATGTAATGTATTTGTATTTTGTATTGTTTTAGTAAGTATTTGTCTTGTAACTGTGTAATTGCCCTTACTTGCCCTGGGACTACGGGTACAAATGAGCTTTTGGCTAACCCTGGCACATTTACTGTACATGGATGTGGCATTATTGTAATATTGATGTTGATTAATGTGCATTGTCCCCTATAAATAAAACAATGGTCTGAGAGTCCTTTAGGTGCCTTTTGGCAAACTCCAAGTTGGCTATCGGCCTTTTACTGTGTGGCGGCTTCCGTCCCGTCACTCTACCATAAAGGCCTGATTGGTGGAGTGCTGCAGAGATGGTTGTAGATACTTCTCAAGGATGATCAATGGAAACAGGATGCACCTGAGCTCAATAAGTTATTTTTGTAAAAAAATGTATTCTAAAAACCTGTTTTTGCTTTGTCATTATGGGCTATTGTGTGTAGATTGATAAGGGATTTAAAAAAAATACATTTAATGCTACAAGTCATTCCCATACATACAACAGCTGTTAGATAATGCTACCTGGCAGATAGCTAGAGGCTAGCTAGAGCTGAACTGGTGTGGTAGCTACTAGCTAACTAGCTGCTAGCAGTTCACGTAACATGTCAGTTAGTACTAGCTTAGCACTGGGAATACATACTTTTTTTTCAGTCAAACAGCAGTTACTTTGCCAGCTAGATCAATCAACTAAAGAGTAGCCAGTTTCTGCTTAGCTTGCTTTTACAACTCTGAGAAAAAGCACAACACAGACAGCAGCTGCTTCTGTTCATCTATCCTGTGCTTGTCCTATTTGCCAGCCTTTCAGAGGCTTTGCCTTCACATAGCCAGCCTGTCAGCATGATCTGTGTGGTCCTAAATCCACTTGGCTGAAACCAGAAAACAGCCTACCCGACCACCCTGAGGCATCTGTATGGTCCTAAAGCACACTGGCGCAACATTTTGTATCACAGTGGAATGATAAAACTGGTGGGGGGGGACAAATATACAATTTCAGAAAGTGGGGGGGTCATGTCCTTCCCTAAAACAGGAAGCCTGGGGAAGTGCCATGGCAGAAATCAGCTAAAGAGGGATCGGAACACGATCGGAAACAATCAAATGCCTTGCTTGGGCAGAGCTCCAACTGTGTTCACCAGATTAGTGCGGTAGGAGCAACAGCATGAGAAAGAAAAATGCAACCAGTGTTGCCAATTCTTTGTGACTTTGTTGCTATATTTAGTGAGTTCAGACCCCTCCATTGGTAAGAGATATTAGCAACAAATTGAGATACTTTTCAGGTTGCCTTTGGGGAGTTTTGACAATGAGGGTTTCTATGGTTTTGATAGCATTTAGCAACTTTTACTACTAAATTCTGCCGCAAATGAGTGGGAGAATCTGTATGTACAACAGAAGTCACAGCAATGGTGTACACACAGGCAGAGAAGCACAATGGGAGAGGGTTTGCAGCGGGAGAGGGGGCGAAAGCACTATGTTAGGGACCACAGCTGTGCTGTTGCCGTAAAACGTCAACTAGCAACAAATCAAGGAGCCAATAACAGATCTCACTGAAAAACAGTGGGGAGAGAAGTACACAATTGTCGATACTTGAGTAAAAGTAAACATACTTTAATAGAAAATAACTCAAGGAAAAGTGAAAGTCACGCAGTAAAATATACTTAATTATCAAAAGTAAATGTAATTGCTAAAATATAAAAGTAAAAATATAAATATTTTATTTATTCTCTTGAACATTTTTTTTGAACTTTTTTTCTGTCCTGCTAATAATTGAAAATGTAACGAGTACTTTTGGGTGTCAGGGAAAATGTATGTAGTAAAAAGTACATCATTTTCTTTAGGAATGTAGTGAAAAAAAAGTAACAGTAGTCAAAAATATGAATAGTAAAGTAAAGTACACATAACCCCAAAAACTGCTTAAGTAGTACTTTCAAGTATTTTTACTTAAGTACTTTACACCACTGCTGAAAAATTGTTGGAAACACTGACCAGCAACAAGGAGCTGGTGATAAAACATTTGAGAAAGTTTTCAGCATGCTGGTTTTCACAGCATTTCTGTTATTTCAAGGTGAGCTAAAGCTGCAGCAAGAGGGGAGAAATGGCCTACAATGCTGACCATATCAGTATCTTTTTATTTTAACGTTTCTGAAGTGATATTTGGCTGTAAAGGCTAGTAGAGGGGCAAAAAAGTAGCTAGCCTCAATGACGTTTGATTTGAGAAAAGTCAGCTAACATTGTAAACTACCTAGGTATAACTCACTAGCTAGTTACTAGCTAGTAACATTTCTCTCACGATTATAAGCCGACAAAATGTTGATAAAAACATTATATTATTGACCTAAAGGGTTAGCTGTGTTAGCCCAGTCTTTAGCTTATCTAGGGTCAGGGATACATAGAGCAACCATGTACTGTCTATCTGTGGGACCAACTGCAATCATTGTGCAAGCAACATTGCTAAAATAAATTAACCTTGTAAAATGTTATCTGTAATGCAGCACTTAAAAGACATCTAGTATATGGTTTGCCTCATATATATTGTCTTCTGGTGTCATTTTAAATTGAGAACCTATAGCTCAACATGTAAACAGTGTGTGAGTTTAGCTATTCTCTGCTTCGGATGACAGATGCCCATAAGGCCAGTAATGCCATCACACTGTAGGCCTATGGCCTACACACCAGCCTTCGCTTTGGCTCCCCCTCCTGTCCAGCTCAGGCGTTCGGTATCGCCAGCCTTCTAGCTGCTGCCGAATTTTCACTCGTCAACCCTGGACTTGTCTCGTCATCATTACACACACCTGGTTCCAATCCCCACTCTATCACTGTATATATACTCCCTCTGGCATTTGTCTTTGTCGTCATTGCAAATGTTACTTGTTTTCCTGAGAGGAATCTCTCCTACTATTTCCTGAGTACTTTATATTTTGCACTTTGGGTTCGTCCTGTGCCTTTTTGTTCATGAAGATACATTTTGAGCAAAACAGCATGTGGGTTTTGTGCCGCTTTGATCTACGGTGCTTCAAAAAACTCAGTAGTTCTAAACCTGAGACTGCCTTCTGCCTACTCCTCTTTACACCAGTGACACATGCTATATGATATGCTGCAAAATGGATTCACATAGCTGATACTGAGAGAGTGACAAAATTAAACAGATTGGAGATTTTAAGATTAGACAAAAAGGACATGTTCATTTGGGAATACAACACAGAGAACAAACCCCTTCCCCTCTTTATTGCAGGATTGTGATATGTGATTAATCAACATTCATACTAGTTCATTTTGAATAACAGTTTAAAAATTAAAACAAGTTTAAACACTTCACTTCAAATAATCAACACTTAAAATCAACATACTTAAAAATGTACAAATAAGCTAACTCGTAAAGATTAAGCATCTTAGTCTAAACAACAATCGATTATTGAGTAGTACAAGTAGACCATTATCACTAAAGCATCATTTCAGGTTAACAAAAAAAAACTCCATGCCAACGGTGGCTTCAAGTCTGACTTCTATTCCAGCCAATCAATAATATACTAGATTATCAAATCATTAGATTCAACTAGTATTGCTGGGCTGAAATAGAACCCTGCACACCCAGCAGACCTCCAGCAGGGTTGGCCTTCTCCAACTGTAATAGGTTTATACATCAGGATAAGCTAAGACCCAGATACAGACCGTGTCGAAGTAACAATGTTTATTACAGCAACAGAGGCAAAGGTACAGGACAGCAGGCAAGCTCAGGGTCAGGCAGAGTGGATAGGCGGGCGAGTTCAGGGTCAGGACAGGCAGGGGTCAAAAACCAGGAGGGCGAGAAAAAGAGAGGCTAGGAAAAGACAGGAGCTGACAGGACAAACACTGGTAAGCTTGATAAACAAAACAAACTGGCAACAGACAAACAGAAAACACAGGTCTAAGTACACAGGGGATAATGGGGAAGATGGGCGACACCTGGAGGGGGGTGGAGACAAGCACAAAGACAGATGAAACAGATCATTATACATTGTGTGTGATGTTTAACTGTATTTTTGTATACAAAATTTGCTAACATAGCTAGGCCTACACATGCAGAATAACCCATGGCATATAGGAAATACCCCTAGTCTCTTGGGACAAATATTGGGACCTCTCTTTTCGTCTGCCAACAGGCTTTCACAGCTTTCCATATCTGAGAACAGAAAACATCACAAAGAAACAAGATTCATTATACTAAAATAAGACAGCACTGAATATTATGTTGCTATTATATCTCTGTCCTTAGTTTTCCCCTCTGGGGACTGGAACTGGAGAATATTTTCATAATGTCCTCCCACAAAATGACCTGCCCTATGCAGTAGCCTACACTCTCCCTTTACTGACAGCTGGAACTGCAATTTCACCCTCTTCCAAGGGTGTTATTTACAAATGCATTTACAATGGGTGTTTCACAAGCGATGAGCAGCAGCGGGTAACTGTACCTCACCGTGACCGTGGCACAGATCTCCCTCCTTCTTCTTCACAAAAAAGAAACTCGAGGACGTGGGTGAAGTGGAGGACCGAATGTACCCCTGACGCAGGGATTCGGAGACATATGTTTCCATAGCCACCGTCTCCGCCTGTGACAGGGGATACACGTGACTCCTCGGAAGTGCAGCGTCTACCAGGAGATTTATCGCACAATCCCCCCATCGATGGGGTGGTAATTCAGTCGCCTTCTTTTTGGAGAAGGTGAGAGCCAAATCGGCATAATCGGGGGGAATGTACACGGTGGAGACCTGGTCTGGACTTTCCACCATAGTAGCACAAATGGAAACCCCTAAACACCTCCCTGAGCACTTAGGCGACCACCCTGTGAGAGCCCTCTGTTGCCATGAAATGGTGGGGTCACGACGAGCTAACCAGGGAAGGCCTAGTACCACGGGAAATGCAGGAGAGTCAATGAGGAAGAGACTGATTCTCTCCTCGTGACCCCCCTGCGTCACTATGCCCAGGGGAATGGTAGCCTCCCTAATTAACCTGGACCCTAATGGTTGACTATCCAGAGCGTGAACTGGGAAAGGCCTAGCCACTGGAACAATAGGGATTCCTAACCTCTGGGCGAATGCTCTGTCGCCGCGCCTGAATCGACGCCTGAATCGACGAGCGTCTTATGCTGGGAATGTGGGTAAAACTCAGGAAAATAAACATGCAAAAACAGGTGGTCAACAGAGGGCTCTGGATGAGAGTGGTGCATGCTCACCTGGGGCGACACCAGAGTACTCTGCCTGCTGCCTTGACCCCTAGAGGAACCAACACGGCACCGACCAGTAGTGTGACCTCTGCGGCCACAGATAACCTGCTGGTACACGTGAAAGCCCCTCCTCCGGCCTCCATAAGCGCCGCACCTCCCAGCTCCATAGGCACCGGTGCGGTGGTGCTGGGAGAGGGAATCGACAGAGCCCTCTCTGGACATCCACGGGTGACCAGCAGGTTATCATGTCCACCAACTGGTCAAAGGCAAGAGTGGTATCGCTGCAGGCCAACTCCCGACGGGCATCCTCGCGCAGGCTGCAACGGTAGGGTCACCACCAAGTCACAGAAAAACACAGCCATTTTTCCAGCCAAAGAGAGGAGTCACAAAAAGCACAAATAGAGATAAAATGTATCACTAACCTTTGATGATCTTCATCAGATGAAACTCATAGGACTTCATGTTACACAATACATGTGTGTTTTGTTCGCTAAAGTCCATATTTATATTAAGAAAATCTCATTTCACATTGGCACATTACTACGTTCAGTAGTTCTAAAACATGCGGTGATTGTGCAGCTAGCCACATCAATTTACAGAAATACTCATCATAAATGTTGATGAAAATACAAGTGTTATACATGGAATTCGATATATACTTCTCCTTAATGCAACCGCTGTGTCAGATTTTTTTTTTTAAACGTTGCGGAAAAAGCAAACCATGCAATAATCTGAGTTCAGCGTTCAGACAACAAAGCAGCCAAAAAGATATCCGCCATATTGTGTAGTCAACATTAGTCAGAAAAAGCATTATAAATATTCACTTACCTTTGATGATCTTCATCAGAATGTATTCCCAGGAATCCCAGTTCCACAATAAATGTTTGATTTGTTCGATAAAGTTAATAATTTATGTCCAAATAGCTTTTGTTAAACGTGCGTTCAGGTCCAGCCGAACGTCGGACGAAAACTTCAAAAAGTTATATTACAGGTCGTAGAAACTTGTCAAACTAAGTATAGAATCAATCTTAAGGATGTTTTTATCATAAATCTTCAATAATGTTCCAACCGGAGAATTCCATTGTCTGTAGAAAAGCAATGGAACGAGAGCTAACTCTCTCGTGACCGCGCGTCAATAGCCTGTGGCACTCTGCCAGACACCTGGCTCAATCCCCTCGCATTCTCTCCCCCTTCATAGTAGAAGCCTGAAACAAAGTTCTAAAGACTGTTGACATCTAGTGGAAGCCTTAGGAGGTACAATATGACCCCATGTACACTGTATATCGGAATGGCAAAGAGTTGAAAAACTACAAACCTCAGACTTCCTGGTTGGATTTTTCTCAGGTTTTCGCCTGCCATATGAGTTCTCCTATACTCACAGACATCATTCAAACAGTTTTAGAAACTTCAGAGTGTTTTCTATCCAATACTACTAATATTATGCATATATTAGCATCTGGGACAGAGTAGCAGGCAGTTTACTCTGGTCACATTATTCATCCAAGCTACTCAATACTGCCCCCCTGTCACCAAGAAGTTAATGAGGGATACCGGAGAGAGGTGTTGGTGAGGAGTATGCTGCAGCGCAGGCGTGCTGAAAAACGGTTTATCAGCCCGGTACGTCCTGTGTCAGCTCCTTGCACTCGCCCTGAAGAGCGTGTCATCAGCTCGGTGCCACCTGTGCCGGCTCCACGCACCAGGGCTCCAGTGCGCCTCCCCAGCCAGGTACGTCCTGTGCCGGCTCCCCACACTCTTCCACCAGTGAGTGTGTACAGTGAGTGTGTCTCCAGCGACGGTTCACGGTCCAGAGCTTCCATCGATGGTTCACGGTCCAGAGCTTCCATCGATGGTTCACGGTCCAGAGCTTCCAGCGACGGTTCACGATCCAGAGCTTCCAGCGACGGTTCACGGTCTAGAGCTTCCAGCGACGGTTCACGGTCCAGAGCCTCCAGCGACGGTCCACGGTCCGGAGATTCCAGTGACGGTCTACGGCCCGGAACCTCCAGCGACGGTTCACAGTCCGGAGCTTCCAGTGATGGTCAACAGTCCGGAGCTTCAGGTGACGGTCAACAGTCCGAAGCTTCCAGTGTCGGTCCACGGCCCGGAGCTTCCTGCGCCGGTGCCCAGTCTAGGCACGGTGTCCAGTCTCGCTCCATGGCCGGAGCCTTACTCTGCGCCGGTGCCCAGTCCAGTCCCGCTCCATGGCCGGTGCCTTCCTCTGCGCCGGTGTCCAGTCCGGGCACGGCATCCAGTCCTTCTCCATGGCCGGAGCCTTCCTCTGCGCTGATGCCCAATCCGGGCACGGCATCCAGTCCCACTCCATGGCAGGAGTCCTCCTCTGTGCCGGTGCCCAGTCCAGGCACGGCGTCCAGTCCAGCTCTAAGGCCAGAGCCTTCCTTTGCGCCGGTGCGCAGAGAGGGACAAACAAGGATACTTTTCACCTTGATTGCTTATTTTTCTTACATAATAGAAAGAAAATCCAAATGTGTCATAAAACCATATCTCCCATTGAGTCGACTTGAAGTGTTTGTTTACACAGATGGGGGAGGTAGGGAGGGAGTATCTGAAACCACACAAAGGGTGTACTATTTCTTATTTATTTTCTTACAATAGAAAACTACAGAGAGAGGATGAGGGAGAGAACAGTAAACTATATTGTGAATGTTCTTGTAGTCTCACCATTGGTTGCACAACAGTTAGTGATGTGCAAAAATTAGAAGGGTGGAGGGGTTAGTCACTCTCAAACATCTATACACGATAGTACACACTTGAACACAGTGACCTACTATAGACTTTGTGACACACACAAATTAAAAAAGGAAGAGATGAAGGGGATTTGTCCCCAAAATGTGAATCTTGTTGTGTTCCAAACAGACTGCGTTCATATCACTCAACCACACCAAGGCATTGGTCCATGTGTGTACTTGACCGACAGAACCTATTGTGACGTCATCAAGCAGCGGTCAGGAGAGGGCAGTTCATTCAACAGTTTATAGCCCTGTCATTTCAAACCAGTCATTGTATACAGGTGCATTACAATTCGCTATAGAACAAGCATTTTCTATTGAAATAGCAGCATTATGAACAGACCTAGGATTTAACTACCGTTTTTTTAATATTTATTTTTCAGTAGTCTCTAGGTCTAGGACATGTGCTCAAGCGTACAAAATGTGGAACCAAAATGACATTCCCACTAGTGTCTGTCTGTGTGTGTCAGAGAGTTTATGTACTGTATGAGTGTGTATCTGTGCATGCCTGTTTATTCAAGCCAGGGTAACAGGTTGGGAGTGCATTCAGGCTACATTGTGGAGGAGTGAGTCAGAGAGTGTCTGTCGTCATTGGCCCTTGACGTGAGAAGCCCATACAGACTGTCATAGAGCAGGAACACAGTGCACAGACAGACTGTTAGACAGACAGACAGGCAGACAGACAGACAGGCAGACAGGCAGGGACTGTGGAGACAAAGAAAGAGGCAGACAGACAGACCACGGAGCTATTTATGGAAACATTAATCAGTTCCATCAAGATTAGATAAAGGCTCTCTCCTTTTGATTATAATTTTAAATATTAAACTCCCTTTATTGGAGTCTGTGGATGATAGGGGTCAAAGGAATATAAAACAGAGGGATGCCTCTCCATAATGTGCGTGTGCGCGACCAATGTTCATGTCTCCAAGTGTGTCACCCAAAAAATATCTGTGTGTAATATGAGTGTGTGCGTGTCAGGGTTATTTTCCGTGCAGACAGACAGAGATAAGAGGGTGACTGTCTGTCGAGTGTGTCTGCTCTATTTGAATGGCAGACCGTGTCAGTGGCTGCTATTCACCCCTACAGACGGGCTGCAGACAGTGTGTGTGCAAGTTTTATATCTGCTTGTGTGACTCACAACATATTGTTGGTGGTTACAGGCCTCAACAAGTCGCAGGTTGACATTTATTGTCTTGTCTTGGAGGCAGAACTGATTTCCCCTTAGATAGGCCAGCTGCAAAGTAAAACATTTTTCCTTTTTGATCTTCATTTAAGGTTAGGGTTAGGCATTAGAGTAAGCAGTGTGGTTAAGGTTAGGGTAAGGTTTAAAATGAGATTTTATGACTTTGTGGCTGTGCAAGATACATAATGAAAAACTCTAACCTGCCAACAAATCAAGCATTAGAGTTGGTTTATGAGTCCTATTGTTATTCTCTCTCTCTCTCTCTCTAAAAAGTTGAGAGAGCCAAGGTTGACAAAGTTTTTTTTAAAAAGTGCTTCTGCTGTCAAACACAGTCTGGAGTAAGCAAAGTTGGCTTATTTTTTATCATCAGAAATATGCAGCGTACACACTGTTGTGTTCGGTCGTACCTGTATGAGGAAATTCTCCTGAAGGCACATTTGAACTTGAAATCCCTGATAAAACTGCAAACTCAAGCAAGCCTGTGTCAGTGTGTTAGAGGGAGATCACACAGCTTGTGTTGAACAGGAGTGGAGGCCTAGATACATCCTTCAATAGCCAGTTGTGGTTTTCTGCCATAACACAGAAACACCCTCAATGCAAATCTCTCTCGCGTCACAACATGGCCATGGCACGCTGACACACGACAACCTTCACCTTACTCAGAGCATTCTTATCGGTCTGATGGTGACAGCCCTCCTGAGGAAGTTGTACATAGAAAAAATAAAGAGTAAGAGAGACAGAATAAAATAAACAATGGTAAAGAGAAAGAAAATGAATGTTAATACTTGGGAGTCTGGGTTGCACACGAATTGAAATATCTCTATATAATGCCAATTTTCCTCCATTCAAACTCCGCCTGATGCAGAATTTTGAATGCTGGAATTTGGGCAGAATAATTAACACAATTAAAATGAATGTGTTACCATTGTTTTTATACTTAATCTTAATCTATTCCTATATTTCTTACATTTTGTTTTATTTATTCCATATGTGAATTGATATCTGCTTTTATCTGGAACAAGAAAAACCATTGGATACGTAAAAGTGTTTTGCAGCGATCACGCCTGCAGGGTGGTCTAACACACTTAAAAACATTCAATATTATTATTGGGCAGCAATAATAAGAATAATAATTATATATTGGATGACAGAAAACACTGATGTTGCAGGCCCGAAATGATTGACCCTAGAGACTTCATCCCGTGGGCCCACCTCCTTAGCTCCTCACTGAATGACTTGTACATTGATAAATGATTTTGTATCTTTCGAACAGTTTGTACAAAAGTTAAATATTCATAGATCAACATTTCTTTAGGTATCTATAACTTTGTAGTTTTGTATCTTCAAACTCTAATCACTTCTCATCACACCCACGTACCTCCCCTCTAGTCTCTGTTTGTAAAGTTAATCCTTATGTCACAGGGGGCATAGGCTTGGTCTATACACTGAGTGCACAAAACATTAGGAACATCTTCCTAATGTTGAGTCGCACCTCCTTTTGCCCTCAGAACAGCCTCAATTCGTCGGGACATGGACTCTACAAGGTGTTGAAAGCATTCCACAGGGATGCTGGCCCATGTTGACTCCAATGCTTCCCACAGTTGTGTTAATACCCTTTTGTGACTATTTTCATTTTTGGATAAAAAACGTTCCCGTTTTAAACGGGATATTTTGTCACGACAAGATGCTCGACTATGCATATAATTGACAGCTTTGGATAGAAAACACTCTGACGTTTCCAAAACTGCAAAGATATTGTCTGTGAGTGCAACAGAACTGATGTTACAGGCGAAACCCAGATAAAAATCCAATCAGGAAGTGCCCCATTTTTTGAAAGCGCTGCATGCCAATGACTCCTTTATATGGCTGTGAATGGGCTACGAATGAGCTTACGCTTTCTACGTATTTCCCAAGGTGTCTACAGCATTGTGACGTCTTTTTACGCATTTATGTTGAAGAATAGCCGTAAGGGACCACATTGAGCAAGTGGTCACATGATGGCTCCCGCAGAAAATCTTGCGTAAAGTACAGAAGTAGCCATTTTTCCAATCGCTTCAAATGAGAAACCAATTGTCCCGACGGATATATTATCGAATAGATATGTGAAAAACACCTTGAGGATTGATTCTAAACAACATTTGCCATGCTATTTCGCCTACAAGAATAATATTTTTGGAAAAAAGGAACAAAAAGAAGATACATTTCCTCCTACTTTTAGCTATGGATAAAGGAAGTCTTCCAGCATCACAAACTAGAGAACATGGGCTTTTCAGTTAGAGGATCAGCAATAAAATGGTATCATATCTGGCAACCTTTCTTATCTTTTGTAGCTAATTTCATAACTCCATAAAGTAACCCAAATATGAATGTGTATCACTATTTTTTAATTCCTTTCCATTTTTGTTTGTTTACAGTGCATTAGGAAAGTATTCAAACCCCTTGACTTTTTCCACATTTTGTTACACTCATCCTTATTCTAAAACTGATCAAATATATTTTTATCTCAATCTACAAACAATATCCCATAATGACAAAGAAAAAACTGGTTTTTACAAATTTTGGCAAATATAAAAAATATATAAAAATGGAAATATCACATTTACATAAGTATTCAGACCCTTTACTCAGTACTTTGTTGAAGCACCGTTGGCAGCGATTACAGCCTCGATACTTCTTGGGTATGACGCTACAAGCTTGGAACACCTATATTTGGGGAGTTTCTCCCATTCTTCTCTGCAGATTCTCTCAAGCTCTGTCAGGTTGGATAGGGAACGTCGCTGCACAGCATTTTCTGGTCTCTCCAGAGATGTTTGATCAAGTTCAAGTCCGGGCCCTGATGGGCCACTCAAGTACATTCAGAGACTTGTCCCAAAAGCCAGTCCTGCGTTGTCTTGGCTGTGTGCTTAAGGTCGTTGTCCTGTTGGAAGGTGAACCTTCGCCCCAGTCTGAAGTCCTGAAGAGCTTTTCAACAAGGATCTCTCTGTATTTTGCTCCGTTCAGCTTTCCCTCGATCCTTACTCGTTTCCCAATCCTTGCTACTGAAAAACATCCCCACAGCATGATGCTGCCACTACCATGCTTAGGGATGTAGGGATGGTATTGATCTGGTGATGAGCGGTGCCTGGTTTTGCTTGGCATTCAGGCCAAAGAGTTCAAACTTGGTTTCATCAGACCAGAGAATCTTGTTTCTCATGGTCTGAGTGTCCTTTAGGTGCTTTTTGGCAAGCGGGCTGTCAAGTGCCTTTTACTGAGGATTGGCTTCCGTCTGGCCACTCTACCATAAAGGCTTGATTTGTGGAGTGCTGCAGAGATGGTTGTCCTTCTGAAAGGTTCTCCATTTATGAATGATGGAGGCCACTGTGTTCTTGGGGACCTTCAATGCTGCAGAAATTTCTTGGTACCCTTCTTCAGATCTGTGCCTCAACACAATGTCTCTGACCTCTATGGACAATTCATTTCGACCTCATAGCTTGTTTTTTTTGTACTGACATGCACTGTCAACTGTGGGACCTTATATAGACAAGAGTGTGCCTTTCCAAATCATGTCCAATCAGTTGAATCTACCACAGGTGGACTCAAATCAAGTTGTAGAAACATCTCAAGGATGATCAATGGAAACAGGATACAACTGAGCTCAATTTCGAATGTCATAGCAAAGGGTTTGAATACTTATGTAAATAAGGTATTTTTTTATAAGAATGCTTTGGTTTTCATTTTGTCATTAAGGGGGATTGTGTGTAGATTGATAGGAAATGTTTTATTGAATCCATTTTAGAATAAGTCTAATGTGAATACTTTCCGAATATCTGTGTGTTTCAAAACTGTGATTTTATGTCATGCCTGTTCATTTAAAGTCTGGTATTGGGGAGGGGCTCCAATGGAGTATGGAAGGTTGGGGTGGGGTCTTTAAAATGCCAAATAAAAACCCCTTGATAAAAAAAGACTGCTGCAGCTGCACATCGGCGGGATGGGGAGGCCCCTATAGTTCAGACAGACAAGATATCAGCAGTTTTCTATTGTATTGATCACATGATGCCTGCAGGTTGCACTGTCAGTACCATTTTGGCAATTCTGTAAAACAGGTTTTGCTATGAGAGTACATTAGAGTGAGAGAGAGCGAGACAATGAGAGAGTGAGAAAGAAGAAGGCATGGGGATGGGGTAAGAAAAATTAGGGGAGAAACAAACATATCAGAACAGGGAAAGGAAGGAGAGTAATGGGAGAGCGCGAGAGAGCGAGAACTTACATTGGGGTCCTGGACTGAATAGTGATTGAGGAGAGAGAAGCTCCTCTCATCTAACCTCCATGTCAGCTGTGTGTTTCCTCTATTATACTGAGCTCCTGGCCCTGAGCCGGTTGCCAAGGAGATGCACCACCTTCAAGGAGGACGAAAGTACTCGCAAATCAAGCCATTTCTTCCTCACTGTGACGTGGACAAGTTAAAACTGTGATGTGTCTGTGGTGGGAGTGTGTGTTTACTGACTTTTCGAGCTGTTCTCTTCTTTCTCTTAATGATTACTGCTACTGCTCCCAGGCCATATCAGTGATATACACTTTGACTGTAACGGCCTCCTCCACTGCTCACCATGTTAGTGTCAACTGTCCTATTAGTATGTTTCCCCCTCCCTTAGTGACAATAAAATTACAGAGACCATCCTCCACCTCCCATTGGCTGGGAAGCGCCATGGTGATGCCCTCTGATTGGGCATACCCACCATGCACTCTCATCCAATCAGGCTCACTGTATCCATGAGAATGAAGCATGTAGGGCTATTTAAATCCAACAAGAGAGACACAAAATTGCTCAGATGTACATTTCTACTTTGGGAAAAAGCAGGGGGGGAAAGGTTTGCGAGTGGACGAACGTTGCAAATCCAGACAGACCTGATTGCTGCAAAGTGATCGACCCATCTTCGGGGTTAAACTGATCCAGGGTGAAGCGTGAGTTGAATGAATGAAAGCAGCGTACCAATGCATGTTTTACTCTTCTATCCCTCTACCCTAAGTTTGTTTATGAATATTGATAGAACTCTATCCCTCACTTGCACTCATGCCTGCTTTGCCCTAAATGAAGCTGTGGCAGTGAACAGAGACTGAACAGTGAAATTGGGTGGACAGAATGAACTAAAGCTGGAGGTCTCTTCTCCAGTGTCAGGGGTATTGGTTGTTCATGCCACAGGAATGTTGTACGAAAAATACTTTACATCTCGCAGAGGAGCAGCGTTCGAAAGCAAAGCACCGGATGAAAAAGTCGACCTAATCCGTGGCCATTTTGTGTTCGCTCTTTTGTTATTTTAACATCACATTTTCACGCACCACAAAATGGTGTCCAAATGTTCTCCTGCCAGATCAACCATTGCGATCATTTCGAGATTTGTTTTCATTGAATTGAATCCAACAATATCACCTGCAACATATGCCGTAATGGTGACCAACATTTTTATATGGGCTATGGAAACACCTTTAAATCAGATTTTATCCACATATTTTTAGCAATTTGAATGGATTTCTACAGCCTTATTTTATTATTTTTATTTCTATAAACCTTGACTGGAAATAAAAGGTATAAATGTCAAAAATAGTTAATACACGTTTACATAATGGCCAAACTTAAATGTCTGTGGCAGACTGAGACAGTCTAAGTCTTTAAATACTGTATCTGTACTCTAAGTCAAGCTTTACCAGTTTTCTATACTTAATTATGCGCATAAGCGTCAGCAGCGGTTTAATGTGCCAGTGAGAAAGAGGAGATGGTTGATTCATAGCGGCCGACACATTAATACTGATTTTTAATTTAGCCAGAGGGTGTATTTGTATAATTTATGGATCCCTGCCAAAGCAGCACCTACTCTTCCTGGGGTCCAGCAAAATTAAGGCAGTTTAATCAGGAATCAGGGCAGCCTGTTCAGTTGAAAGCCTGCTCATTCTCTTAACAACAACTCAATGGATGGTTATTGTTATAAATCAATTCCTCATTCTGAATACTAACCAGAATGTAATGTCGGTGGGATGTGGAAAATATAGTTGGCTATTGGTTTAAACAGTTTACATCTGGGTTTAAAGCATTTAAAGCAATGGGAAGGACATATAAAAAAGATAACAATGTGACAAACACAATGTCCATTTTAAAGATCGCTTAAATACAGAGCACCGTTTCATTTAATGACAGATGAGGAAAACTGACATTTCGGCAAAAGTTCTCTAATCTAGAAACCAATTCAACACACAAAATTGGTTATCATCCCTGGTTACAGGTAAAAAAAGATTATTCAGTGATGTATGACATGATAGCCTATGTGATGGTGTGACGCAACTGACTTGTTAAAATGTCATGCTTTTTTTTGTCAGTTTAATGAAAAATGCAAATGTTGTACCGAAAAAACGGTGGAGATGTTGAGGGACTCACCTGGACTAATGCTGGACACAAACTGACGGTAAGGCTCGTGCCCGAGACTCGACGACGTCAGGCAGTCGTTTGCCTGCAACCTCTACAAACTCACTTGCATCAAACTTGAAAAGCAATGCATTTCCCTGTTTGGCTGTAGCTATAAGTGTCGTCTCAAAATCGGCCATTCATTTTAAAGGTGATCACCAGTAGACGGTAAGTTTATTTTAGTAATAAGAATTCAATTTATTTTAATTTCCAAAATCTGCCAGCTGATGCTAACGTTATCCAAAGCATTTGAACTGGCTAGCATGCTAGCACGCTTGGTTTTTGACACCTCTCCCGAGGTATTTAGTTTATGATACCAATTCACGGTGAGTATTCCTGGTAGTGTTATCGGTTGAAAAATTCAGAGTGTATCATAGATTAACATTTCATTTGTTCGTTTCTGTACACAATTTCTGTTACTCCGGTTTGTTGTCACTAGTCAAACGCTTGCTACCTCCGCTGTTCTCGGTTACCATGGTTACTTAGCGAGGACGCGCAGGCTTTCTCATTTACAACAAGCCACTGTAACTCTTCATGTCAGTACAGTTTTTTATGCCGTTTTGCTTGCTTTACTCAGATGCATTTTTGGTGCCTGTTTCTGCAATGGCTTAACATACTGTGTTTATTATTCACCCATATATATATATATATATATATATATATATATATATATATATATATATATATATATATATATATATATATATATATATATATATATATATATATATAAGATATATATATATATATATATATATAAGATATATATATATATATATATAAGATATATATATATAAGATATATATATATAATATATATATATATATAGATATATATATAAGATATATATATATATATATATATATATAAGATATATATATATAATATATATATATCATATATAGATATATATCATATATAGATATATATCATATATAGATATATATAGTAAATAGCTTTTGTGAATAATGAATAGGTTTCCTCATCATTTCACCGCCTCTTCCTCTTCAGTAATACACCCAGGCAAAACCCACTTCAGTGATGAAATCATTCTCATAAAGTAATTCTCCTGACCTCATCCCTGGTCCTGCTGGCAACAACCATCACAAAATGTCTTTGGAGAGGAAGCGTGAGAAACACAGCCCTTTCACCCTGAACCCTGACCCTCGGAGGAAGACCAGCGCAGAGATCGTCACCGAGGCTAGGCACTCTCTGAGGACCCTGCGCACCCAGCGACCTTTTACCCCTCGAGACAACCACAGACAGCTGTTTGGAGAGACCTCTCAAACCCAAGACAGTCGACCTCCCTCTACATTCAGGTTAAGGATCTGGTTAAACACACTATATTATAACCCCCCTAGCAGTAGTCTAGTGTCACATCCGTACAGTGTACTGAATGAACATGGTCTTTTTTTCTTCTTTCAGCCTCTACGCTCGGAACTTTGAAGCGCCAGACTCCAGACCGGGTTCTGGAACTCGCCTGTCACCTCTGGAACATGTGGGTTCTCCTCACTGTACATTTCATATCCTCACTCTTGTACAGTACATTAATATTTGTGTATCCTTGTGAACTTGGGGGTCTTGGAAAGCCTTAGTGTATCGTTCTGATCAGCTGAAGACAACACACACTAATTCAGTGTTTGGTCCCTTTAATGATGAAGTAATGTTTATGGCCTACCAGAAGCCCAGGTTGCCAGTGGCCCAGGATGAGGACCCAGATCCCGTCAGCCCCATGGCCCTCCCCAAACCCCCCTCTGACACCCTGGAGCTGAAGAGGGGGGCGGTGGGGGCGAGGGCACGCCTTTTTAGAGCTGGCTTTCTGACAGCACTCCCACCTGTGGCACGGCCAACAGAAGGTAAGGAGAGAAAGGAAAGAGATGAAGAGCGAGGAAAAAGAGGGCTGAGATGTAGTTTTTTGTATTTTATTAGGAAGTCTAAGAAGGGAGAGACAAAATTGCAAAAGCGATGGAGAGATTGGAGGTGATATACACACACACACATACAGTTGAAGTCGGAAGTTTACCTACACCTTAGCCAAATACGTTTAAACTCCGTTTTTTTTTTTTTACAATTCCTGACATTTAATCCAAGTAGAAATTCCCTGTTTTAGGTCAGTTAAGATCACTACTTTATTAAGAATGTGAAATGTCAGAATAATAGTGGAAAGAATGATTTATTTCAGCTTTTATTTCTTTCATCACATTCCCAGCAGGTCAGAAGTATACATACACTCAATTAGTATTTGGTAGCATTGCCAAACGTTTCGGGAAGTCTTCCACAAGCTTCCCACAATAAATTGGGTAAATTTTGGCACATTCCTCCTGACAGAGCTGGTGTAACTGAGTCGCGTTTGTATACCTCCTTCCTTTCACATTCTTTTTCAGTTCTTCCCACAAATGTTCTGTAGGCTTGAGGTCAGGGCTTTGTCATGGCCACTCCAATACCTTGACTTTGCTGTATTTAAGCCATTTTGCCACAACTCATTGTCCATTTGGAAGACTCATTTTGCGACCAAGCTTTAACTTCCTGACTGATGTCTTGAGATGTTGCTTCAATATATCCACCAAATTCTCCTTCCTCGTGATGCCATCTATTTTGTGAAGTGCACCAGTCCCTCCTGTAGCAAAGCACCCCCACAACATGATGCTGCCACCCCCATGCTTCACGGTTGGGATGTTGTTGTTCGGCTTGCAAGCCTCCCCCTTTTTCCTCCAAACATAACAATGGTCTTTATGGCCAGAAAGTTCTGTTTGTTTAATTATTTCTCCAAAAAGTATGATCTTTGTCCCCATGTGCAGTTGCAATCCGTAGTCTGGCTTTTTTATGGCGGATTTGGAGCAGTGGCTTCTTCCTTGCTGAGCTGCCTTTTCAGGTTATGTCGATATAGGACTCGTTTGACTGTGGATATAGATGCTTTTGTACCTGTATCCTCCAGCATCTTCACAAGGTCCTTTGCTGTTGTTCTGGGATTGATTTGTACTTTTCGCACCAAAGTATGTTCATCTCTAGGAGACAGAACGCGTCCCCTTCCTGAGCGGCATGACGGCTGTGTGGTCCCATGGTGTTTATACCTGCGTACTATTGTTTGTACAGATGCGGTACCTTCAGGCGTTTGGAAATTGCTCCCAAGGATGACCCAGACTTGTGGAATTCTATTATTTCTTGGCTGATTTCTTTTGATTTTCCCATGATGTCAAACAAAGAGGCACTGAGTTTGAAGGTAGGCCTTGAAATACATCCACAGGTACACCTCCAATTGACTCAAATGATGTCAATTAACATATCAGAAGCTTCTAAAGCCATGACATAATTTCCTGGAATTTTCCAAGCTGTTTAAAGGCACAGTCAACTTACTGTATGTAAACTTCTGACCCACCGGAATTGTGATACAGTGAATTATAAGTGAAATAATCTATCTGTAAACAATTGTTGGAAAAATGTCTTGTTTCATGCACAAAGTAGATGTCCTAACTGACTTGCCAAAACTATAGTTTGTTGACAAGAAATTTGTGGAGTGGTTGAAAAATGATTTTTGTAAACTTCCCACTTCAACTGTATATAGAGAGGCATGTTAGGGTTTTTTAAAGCGAGGGGGAAATAGAGGGATGGTTGCAATAAGCAAACCATTAACACTATTATTGTAAGTAAATATCTCAGCACGTGGCCTGCTAGTCTTTTTTTTTATTAAACCATGTTTACAGGCAGAAGGCTGGAACAGCGCTTCTCCCAAAGGGAAATGAATGGAGCTATTCACAGGAGGACATTATACCTGCTTTACATTACCACTGGGGTGGTTGAGGTGGAAAGCATAATTCACTGTAGCTGGTTGCCTTGGGTTTTAGTCTTCTTTTTTTGCACATTTGCTTGCTGTCATTCCTTACTTACTGTATTATAACGCTTTTGGGAAAAGCTAAAATGACTGTAAAATTGGGTTATTTGTACATTTTCATCAATTTTCTAATCTTTCACCAAATCAAAACACAATATCTGAAAAGATGATGAAAATGTTAAGGGGTTTTCAGAATTAACACTAGTATCCAGTAACTATAATAGCTCTTAATTGTACTGTGTTTGTAGTAAGGGAGAGTGTAAATTCAGTCTCCAGCCCAGAGCAGAGAGAGCTGTCAGCTAAGGGAAGAGGCAGGAGAGCCCTTTATGTTGAGCCTACTGATCGAGAGAGGAGAGACAAGGATAGTGGAGGACCCTCGAAACCTGCCCCACCCAGGACCAACAGTGTAAGGTACTGTATGCCTGTACATTTCTCTACATTTCACTCCTTGTTCTCTCCTCCATATCCTCGTTTCTTTCTATTCTCGTCTCTTTTTTTTCCATATTTTTCTTCTTGAATTTTTCTTACTGTTTTACTCCTCCCATTTCTCTCTCCTCCCTCTCTCTCTCTCCCCCTTTCTCTCTCCCCCCCCTCCATTCCTCACTCTGCCTCTTTTTTGACCTAGGTGAAAGTAAGCGGATAAGTGTAGATTTATTGGCACACAATGGATTCCATGTCACCAGTACTGCATAGTGGTGAATTATACCTCCTATTCTTACATTTCACATCCCCGGCCCTTGGCCTGGACTTTAACTACGCACCCCACATCCTCTGCTTTCTCACTCATTTTGGTTCTCAGAATGCCTTCATGTTTATTCAAGGTATTTCATGAATTTCTCCTAAGTGTTATAAAATATTATATAACCTTTTAGCTACCCCCATCCAGGCCTAATAAGTCAACCTCATTATTCAAGTCAGGTATCTGTCTTTAAGCAGGATTTCCCAAACTCTGACTTGGGGCCTCCCATGGGTGCACATTTAGTTTTTTGCCCAAGCACTAGACAGCTGATTCAAATAATCTTAGCTGGATATTGGGTTGATTTGAATCAGTTGTGAATCAGTTGTGTAGTGCTAGGGCAAAAACCAAAACGTGCACCCATGGGAGGCACCAGGACCGAGTTTGGGAATCCCTGGTTTAAAGGGATCCTAGTTTCCCCACCCAAACGACCTTCTCAGCTAAAGCCCTTCCTAATAAAATAGGTCTATCTATCTGTTATCACCATCACTGACTGGTCAGCCTTATACCTCCACAGTCAGTAGAGGCTAGAACACTGTTTCTTTCTACCGACCTCATCAGGAGAATGTCAGTTACGTAGGCATAACTCCAGGCGTGAAGACGGGCCTGTCATTAAAATCCATCCTTTCCATCGATTAGCTATAGCTGCTGGCGAACAACCATTGGACACTTTTACTTAGAAACCAAGATCCCCACAGGTTTACTGAGAACCAAAAATCCAAGCCAGGAATCCTTTTCAGAACGTAGACCAACCCATCTTAGAGAGAGGGGGATAGAAAGCGACAGAAAAGGGAGAGTGAGGGTTTGAGCCAGGGGTGAGAGCGAAGGAGATTGAAATAACAAATTGATCTACAGAGTGAAAGATTTAAAGTTGGAGTGTGTAGTGCATGCTGAAGAAATGGAAAAAAAAGTTAGTGAGATGAAGAGTGAGAGATTAGACATTGGCTGCTTCTTTTTCTCCAATAAACCTGGGCTTTATAGCTCCAAATGGATGTCTATTAGATTTGGGTGCCCATCTGGGCATGGCTGGCAGCAGCATAGCAGTGTCTCTGCTGGGACTGACTGACTGTCTGCTGTCCATTGGCTAGACCCTGCCCAGGCCCAAGACACAGATGAGATCATGTCTCTGAGAATGCACTATCACACACAGAGGCCCTATTATCAGGCCCTAATCCTATCACACAGACCCCATGACCCCTCTCTCCCACTCTCTCTTGCTCCCTCACTCTTTGTCTCTCTCTCTGTCTCTTTCTCCATGTGTATTTGTGCATCTCCCTCTTTTTCTCTCTCTCTGAAATGTAGAATAACATTCACCTCTGCTCTCAGGGCTTGTGTTTTCTGATCTAGTCTATGCCCTGTGAACCAGCCTCAGTACTGTCCGTAAGTCATCCAATAGATGCTTTAGCCCTTGAGGGAGTTTTAAGTTCCATGCCCAATTTTACTTATAGTAGGGACATTATAGCATTGTCAGGATCAATTTGAACATCAATGACAACAAACAGACAGTGAACGGGAACAGTGCAGATTAAAACAGCATGTTATGGTTGTTACTGCCTGTTCTCTAACTGAAACTGACTGGTGAGTAAAGTCACATGAATGGCTTTAACCACAAAGCTGTGGTCTGAGTTCTTGTTGAAATGGGGACACCAAGTGGTGGCTGAAGGAACTGGTCACATATTTTATTTTACCTTTATTTAACTAGGCAAGTCAGTTAAGAACAAATTCTTATTTTCAATGACGGCCTAGGAACAGTGGGTTAACTGCCTGTTCAGGGGCAGAACGACAGCTCGGGGAACTTGCAACCTTCCGGTTATTAGTCCAACGCTCTAACCACTAGGCTACCCTACCGCCCCATGTATCTAGCAATACAACCAGTTGTTTCCAAACTACAGTATTATGCACTGTGAGTGACCCATCTTTGAGAATGTCTTACATCTCAGTTAACAATAGTTAATCAGCCAAGACCTAATAGGTTCTGAGCCACCATTTTGGTAAAGACATCTTGTGTGTGTTTATGTCAAATTGCAGTGGACTCAGGTTCCATGGTGGTGTTGACTCATCTATTAGACCAGGCAAAGGAACAGGAGCAGGAGCCGGGGCCGGAACAGGTTAGTCCTGATTCACTAAGTGAATACTAGCTTAGTTCAATAGTTTACTGAACCATACAGTTCTAACTGTACGTTAGGATCAACTAAGGGCTTATATGTCCAGCAGCGAACCAACAGAGCCTGCGAAGGTAGCCTACACCAGGCCAATTGTTAAACCTATTGTTAAATCTACCATCCAGGTTGGTTGGCTGTAGATGTGTGTGAAGGATGTTTTATTTTATTTGAGCTTAAATCAAAGTCATAGTTGGTTTGATGTCTACATACTGGTTGAGGATATATTAAGCTGCTAAATGAAAAGAACCAAGAATGTAATGTTAATCTCATCTCCAGCATAACCACCTTTCTTTCCTCTCAACTGTGAGAGCTTAACAGTGTGTCACACTTTGATCATGCAGGGTGTTGTTGCTGAAAGGCCTCACTCACACACTTTCTGTAAGCAGCAACTAATGGCTGTTGGTCTGTAGCCACCACTTCCTGAACCACCACTGCACCAGGCATACAGATATGCAAATATTCACACGCACGCAAGTACACACATAAATCAGAGGAACTATAGATGCGAACGGTGACCTTTCATTACCGGCATTAAACTTCCTGGAGAGCGATTTATTTTAAGAAGCTGAACTTGTGAACTATACTCAGCCCTCTTGCACCAAGTTGAGCTTTGAGGCATTAATTGTCTGTTTTTCTTTCTTCCCTTTTCGTCTCCTTGTTTCTGTGTCAGAGTTAGGAACAGAGTTAGGCAACGGAGACAGACCAGCCAGCCAGGAGGCTGAGGACGAATCAGTGGTGTGGAATGTTAAGATTTTCCCTCTGTTACAAGAGCTGGAGTCCATCGCTGCAGGTAGTGTTCTGTTTGCTATGAATGAACCCCAAACAAAAGTACAAACAGATGTTAGTCACATAACATTCTTCTCAATATAAGACAATGATAATTGGACAGTGTTGGATTGCAATTCTTTCCCTAATGCATCTATGTTGTCCTGTACAAAAAGCACCTCTTTCGTAAATGCACAAATAATTTAGACTTTTTGAGAACTGGGCAGATATTGTGAAAACAGGACTGAAATTAAGTTTATCCTGTGATTTGAATATAGGGAAGTTTCTTATGTGCTATTCAGCTGATTTCCTTTTCATGCTAATATGTAAGTTAATAAAAATAGATCAGTGTTGGTAGAAAAACACACACACATGAAAAAAGTTAACACGGAGCCATTTTAACGGTTGAAGAAAGCAAAACAAACTAGTGTTGTGTTTGGCATCCCTTCAGAATTCTCCTAGTTTGACTTTGCAGTCTGACTACCGCAAAATGAATTCTAGGTCTGTAAATATTTTAACACTTTTGAAATATTTATTGTACCAAGTACCTCCTGGCTCATGCATTTCAGATTGCCTGTGATATTGCAATATGTTGAGTCGAGTGTGTGGCCAACCTTTCTGGAAAGAGGAAATTGGCCATATTTTTTAGACAGAAGGAAAACATATATATTTTACCTGGAAAAGCACCCCACCCTCTCTTTTCCTCTCAGTAATGTACAGGATGTTAATCATGCATATTCACTGGGGGCCAAATCCTAACATAAGATATGTGTGCATAACTCATAACTCTGTGTGCATGTGAATAAATAATGCATGTCAGTGGTATATTTGCACAAATACAGTGGGGCAAAAAAGTATATAGTCAGCCACCAATTGTGCAAGTTCTCCCACTTAAAAAAGAAGAGAGGGCTGTGATTTTCATCGTAGGTACACTTCAACTATGACAGACAAAATGAGAAAAAAAATCCAGAAATCACATTGTAGGATTTTTAATGAATTTATTTGCAAATTATGGTGGAAAATAAGTATTTGGTCAATAACTAAAGTTTATCTCAATACTTTGTTATATACCTTTTGTTGGCAATGACAGAGGTCAATGTCAACACATTGTTGCTGGTATTTTGGCCCATTCCTCCATGCAGATCTCCTCTAGAGCAGTGATGTTTTGGGGCTGTTGCTGGGCAACATGGACTTTCAACTCCCTCCAAAGATTTTCTATGGGGTTGAGATCTGGAGACTGGCTAGGCCACTCCAGGACCTTGAAATGCTTCTTACGAAGCCACTAATTCATTGCCTGGGCGGTGTGTTTGGGATCATTGTCATACTGAAAGACCCAGCCACGTTTCATCTTCAATGCCCTTGCTGATGGAAGGAGGTTTTCACTCAAAATCTCACGATACATGGCCCCATTCATTCTTTCCTTTACACGGATCAGTCGTCCTGGTCCCTTTGCAGAAAAACAGCCCCAAAGCATGATGTTTCCACCCCCATGCTTCACAGTAGGTATGGTGTTCTTTGGATGCAACTCAGCATTCTTTGCCCTCCAAACACGACAAGTTTAGTTTTTACCAAAAGGTTCTATTTTGGTTTCATCTGACCATATGACATTCTCCCAATCTTCTTCTGGATCATCCAAATGCTCTCTAGCAAACTTTAGATGGGCCTGGACATGTACTGGCTTAAGCAGGGGGACACGTCTGGCACTGCAGGATTTGAGTCCCTGGCGGCGTAGTGTGTTACTGATGGTAGGCTTTGTTACTTTGGTCCCAGCTCTCTGCAGGTCATTCACTAGGTCCCCCCGTGTCGTTCTGGGATTTTTGCTCACCGTTCTTGTGATCATTTTGACCCCACGGGGTGAGATCTTGCGTGGAGCCCCAGATCGAGGGAGATTATAAGTGGTCTTGTATGTCTTCCATTTCCTAATAATTGCTCCCACAGTTGATTTCTTCAAACCAAGCTGCTTACCTATTGCAGATTCAGTCTTCCCAGCCTGGTGCAGGTCTAAAATTTTGTTTCTGGTGTCCTTTGACAGCTCTTTGGTCTTGGCCATAGTGGCGTATGGAGGGTGACTGTTTGAGGTTGTGGACAGGTGTCTTTTATACTGATAACAAGTTCAAACAGGTGCCATTAATACAGGTAACGAGTGGAGGACAGAGGAGCCTCTTAAAGAAGAAGTTACAGGTCTGTGAGAGCCAGAAATCTTGCTTGTTTGTAGGTGACCAAATACTTATTTTCCACCATAATTTGCAAATAAATTCATAAATTCATTTTTTTTCTAATTTTGTCTGTCAGAGTTGAAGTGTACCTATGATGAAAATTACAGGCCTCTCTCATCTTTTTAAGTGGGAGAACTTGCACAATTGGTGGCTGACGTAAATACTTTTTTTGCCCCACTGTATGTCTAAGTTTACATATTTTTCTTAATCATGTGCCTCTCCTCAGGTGGATCCGAGGATGCCGTGGAGCGGCTGTGTGACGTGTGTGACTGTCTCCATGGCGCCCTGGCAGAGCAAGGCATGCTGGGCAGGCGTTGCAGGAAGAGAGCGTGGCTTCTTAGGGCGCTGTTCTGCCTCATCGACCTCAATTCCGCCCAACTCAACCTGCAGCTCGCCAAACTCACCCTTGAGGTGAGTACAATCAATGTCATCATGATGATTCTATTTCTCCCATCTCTTCCTTGCCCTAATACACAACAGTAGTTTAAACAGACCTGCCCTTAGTTAGATTTGTTGGGTGATATCCTTAGTACAAAGCAACAGTGTAAAGTTCCTGGCTTTTGTGTTAGAATTATTTTTGTCTTATAACTTGTTGTTCAGCTGAACGTCAGTGGAAAAAACCTGCTGAACATCTGTAAACTCATCTTCAAGATCAGCCGCAGTGAGAGCAACGATATCCTCTTCCAGAACAACTCCATCATAGGTAACACATTGACACACTTAACAGTATGTGTGTATAATGTTAATTATATACAGTGCCAGTCAAAAGTTTGGACACCTACTAATTTTATTATTTTCTACATTGTAGAATAGTAGTGAAGACATCAAAACTATGAAATATCATGTAGTAAACAAAAAAGTGTTAAACAAATCAAACTATATTTTATGAGATTCTTCAAAGTAGCCACCCTTTACCTTTGACAGCTTTGCACACTCTTGGCATTCTCTCAACCAGCTTCACCTGGAATGCTTCTCCAAGTCTTGAAGGAGTTCCCACATAAGCTGATCACTTGTTGGCTGCTTTTCCTTTACTCTGCGGTCCAACTCATCCCAAACCATCTCAAATGGGTTGAGGTCAGGTGATTTGTGGAGGCCAGGTCATCTGATGCAGCACTCCATCACTCTCCTTCTTGGATAAATAGCCCTTACACAGCCTGGAGGTGTGTTGGGTCATTGTCCTGTTGAAAAACAAATTATAGTCCCACTAAGCGCAAACCAGATGGTATGGCGTATTGCTGAAAAATGCTGTGGTAGCCATGCTGGTTAAGTGTGCCTTTTTAATTCTGAATAAATCACAGACAGTGTCACCAGCAAAACACCATCATACCTCCTCCTCCATACTTCACTGTGGGAACCCCACAGGCAGGCAACCCCACATAATCCGTTCACCTACTCAAGTCTTCCTTTCCTGTGGCAGTCCTCATGAGAGCCAGTTTCATCATAGTGCTTGATGGTTTTTGCGACTACATGTTCAAAGTTCTCGAACGTTTCCAGATTGACTGACCTTCATGTCTTATTAAATAATGATGGACTGTCGTTTATTTGCTTATTTGAGCTGTTCTTGCCATAATATAGACTTAGCCCTGTTTGGTAAAAGACCATCTTCTGTATACCACCCCTACCTTGTCACAACACAACTGATTGGCTCAAACGGATTAAGAAGGAAAGAAATTCCACAAAGTAACTTTTAAAAAGGCACACTTGTTAATTTAAATGCATTCCAGGTGACTACCTCATGAAACTGATTGAGAGAATGCCAAGCTGTGATCAAGGTAAAGGGTTGCTACTTTGAAGAATCTCAAATATAAAATATATTTTGATTTGTTTAACAATTTTTTGGGGTTACTGCCTGATTCAATGTGTTATTTCATAGTTTTGATGTCTTCACTATTATTCTACAATGTAGAAAATAGTAAAAATTAAGAAAAACCCTGGAATGAGTAGGTATGTCCAAACTTTTGGTTGGTACTGTATGTTTGAATGTTGTTTTTACCTGTGTATGGTTGTATTAAAAGCAGCTTGTGTTGTGAGGTTGGAGTGATGTGTGTTAACAAGTGTGTGTGACTTTGTATTATGTCCAGATTCGCTGCTGTGTGTGCTGCGCTGTGAGGATGTGTGTGTGTCTGGGGAGGCTGTGTTGTACTGTGTGGGCACTCTGAAGTTCCTCTCAGGGAACTCTGCCCTCCTCAGGCTCCTGTTGGCCAAAGACTGTGTGGGTGTGGCCACCTTGCTCATACAGAAGCTCCACCCACTGTCCCAACCTGACCACACTCAGTTCACCATTGGAGGACACATCCATGTACAGGTGAGATTGTAGAAGATACCCCGAACCAGTTACATAAACACTATGGTAAAGGCCCGGTAGAGCTGACTCCAAATCAGTCAAAGGCAGTTTTTTTTAGCTAAGTTCCTCGACATTTGAAGAACAACTGGACAGTTAACTTTTCAGTTGAAGTTTTTTAAAAATTTAACAAAGCAAAACATTAAAAGGAACAAAATGTGAAATATTCAGTTTTAAGGAACTTCTCATTTCTCGTGAGGGTAACTTTTTAATTTTCCTATTCCTGCTATTAGTAATTATGCTTTTGTTTCTGTCTGCTGCGCCATAATATTCTGATTTGTTCGGGCCATAACACACACAGCTCTGCTCCACAGTACAGTATGTTTCATTCTATAGAAAATCACCACTTAACGTCTTCAATCTGATTAACTGATTAAGATAACATCCTGAGTTAGAGTTTAGCAGATGATTTGATATGAAATGATATGCGGCGGCCTGTCTGGCTGCTTGTTATGCTGTTGGTAGTCAGAGGGAACTGAGAGTGTTGTAATTTCAGCGCCACTGCTGGCAACGCTCTGTGTAGTGTTGGAAATCAGTTTCCTTCACGATAGAGTGATTTATAGGGTCTTTGAATAACTTCCGCTCCTTCTGTCAAAAAGGTTGAAGATTACTGGAGATATTGTTACATCAGGTGCAACTGGCAAAGACCATCTACAATAACTCATCAGTTCTCTTGGTTCCGCTTTCATCACATCGCCATTGCCTCACATGCTCTCTCGCTCTTTCTCTCTCCACTTCTGACCCTTGCAGTTGACAGCAACCCTGAGGAACCTGGCTGACCTCCCCGAGTCCCGCCCCCTTTTCGTCTCCCACGGCACCCTGGCAGAACTGTGCCTGGTGCTGCGCCATCACCACGGAGACCAGGACATCTGCACCAACATTGCCAGGGTGTTCAGGTAACACACACACACTGTACATCTAAAACCTCTCAAAACTTACATTCAACTGTTTCATTGTGGGTGGGACAGTACAGTCCTCATGCCATTGGACATGGTGCATGTTGTGCATTTCTTTTTAGTCTGTAAACATGAAGTGATGGTTAAATATGTCTCAAAGACTTTTCCCAACTTCATCAGCCACTCTGAACTGTTATTCCTCATTAAAAAAACACATTTACAGTTATAATATGAATGAACAGTTCACTATCTCAGTGAATGATTACAAAACCATGTAGCACTCCCTTTTTCCACATCTAATGCCAATAAAACCAATCCCTCTAGTAAAACAGTCCAGTGAGAGTCTATCTGGTCAGTGTTATTTATTGTCCCTCTGTCTGTCCTCCAGTAAACTGTCCTCCTACTCTGAGTGCTGCCTGGTTCTGGCCCAGACCCCGGGCTGCTACACACTATTTATAGAACTGTTGAGCAAACACCAGTGGAAACAGGTGAGCCCTGTGTGTGTACTGTGGTATAGGAAGCAGATTAGCCTATTTACTCCCAGTGTTTATACTGTTCATCGACTAAGCCTGTTTACCTTGAGCAAGTTGTTTATGTACTCCAAGTCCCAGTACATTTACAGCAGTGTGTGTGTGTGTGTGTGCTTTGACTTTAATTAGCGTCCCAGGAGAAATTGAGGAAGTCATCCTGCCCTTCCTCAGGGAGACGGGGTGGGGAGGATCTAAATCACCCAGGGAATAAACAACACACAGCAGGGGAGCTAACACACACACACACACACACAGTGGGCACACATATGCTAGACACAGTAGATATCCCCCATTAATACACATAGACACATGGTTGATTACGTTGTGTCCTAAATAGCCCTTTGACAGGACAGCCTGTACAGTACAGTACAGCCCAGTCCATCCCAGCCACACTTGCCAGTCAGCCCAGCCAGGACTAGGGTAACTCTAGGGCAATGGGAAGGATGTTTGTGACACCCACTTTTAGGGGAGGGGCGGTATGCGATTGAGAAACAAACGTGGTGGTATACATTTTCTTCTGCTTTTGCGGTAATTTGTCGGTCCTTGTCGCTGTGGTAGGAGAGATATTGTAAATTAATGTAATGCCATATCTGATGTGAGAAATGACTGTGTTATTCTCTGTGACCAAGGTATGTGTTTATGTGGATAACACACGCGAACACACACTACACTGAAACACATTCAAGCCCCCTCCCTCTGTCTCCCCTCCACACAGGACCTGGTGGTGCGTCTGCTCTTCACTCTAGGTAACCTAACGTCTCGGAGCAGTGAGGCCAGAAAGCACCTCTTCACGGCTGAGGGATGTATGTCCGTGCTCCTGGGGCTCTACCACACCTACCACGGGAGGTGGGACCCACCGCCCGCACACACACCCCGCACACCTCCAGCCAGGGACACCTGTAACCCCTGCACCCCTTTCTTGGGATGGTGGGAGAGCAAGGATGTGCTGGTGAAGCTGGTCAGGGTACTGGCTAATATGTCCATCCACCCTGCAGTGGGACCGACCCTGGCAGCTAACACAGACCTAATACACTACCTGCTGAACACACTGGGTGAGTTTCAGCACTTTGAGGGTAATGTAAGGCTGAAATATGAACCCATAATCTTCTCATAACATCCCCATAATGTTCTCATAATGTCTCCATAACATTACCATAATGATCCCATCTCCATATTGTCCCTGGTTGTACTGAATCTTTCTATTCACTAGGGTCAGTTAGTTAGCTAACTAGCTAGCTAGCGCTCAAGACAGTAGTACTTTATTTGTTTAGCCCTGAGGTGCTCCGTCACCAGATTAATAAAAATGTACAAACCCTTTATAATGTAAAACTCTGTACAGTCAGTCCTTGTTTGGTACCACAGCTTCCTGTGTGCTGGGAACAAGTGACAAATATCTAACATCTATTTCATTTTTCCATTTCTCGCCTTCTTTCTTTCGATTTTTTTTGTGCACATCCTTTTTCAGTTTGGGTCCTTTTTGCAGAAAAGAGCAGAATGTTCTGTTCTCTTGAGAGCCTGGGGTTGGTTCTTGTGAAACTCCTAGGTGGTTAGAATAGTTTCAGGACTGACTGACTGGTATAGGCCATGTTCAGGTGGGTGTGAATTTTTTAGTTTCTCAACTGTGAGCTCTTATCTTCCGTCTCCCTCCCACACACTGTACTGTACGTGACTGGGTATGGGGAGATGGAGAGAGAATGACAGAGAGAAATAGAGGGCCATATGCAGATGGTGGTAAAGACAAAGGTATGGACATTTGAAGAAAGAGAGGGTGAGTGTGAAACAAAGTAAAGAAAGAATGGGAAAAATAGCAAAACAGAAAGTAGATTGTGAGAGCCAGACAGACCGAAGAGATGTAGTTTTTCCCTTTCTGATCCGCACTGGCTGTGGACATAAATCAGGCATTTCAATAATATCCTGTTTTGATCACAGTTTATGATGCATGCTGCTTTACATTTTAGAGAGAGGAGGAGAAATTCTCCACCACACTAAAGGGCCTTTCCAGTCAGACCCAGAAACGAAACACACACTATGATGCAGGCACCGGTTGACACTCAGTACGACCGCAATATCTGTGATATACAGTATGACCGAATAAGCAACATCTGCTTCAAAATCCAGAGCACATTCTGTTTTTAACCGCTTGCATCTTTTTAAAATTTTCTGCACAAGTTCGTTGGAAATGATACCCACATTTATTGGGTACATTTCCTGCAGATAACATGTAGCTAAGTGAATGTTTCATATTCCATAGATACTATTTTCACACTTTTTACTATAACTGCCTATATATAACCTATATATTCTGTTCTTGCTGTGCTGCAGAGAGCCTCAACAGAGAACTTTTTTCAACAGTAAATGCATCCAATGTTTTAATTCTCCCTGCTGTAAAGTGTGTGTGTGTGTGTGTGTGTGTGTGTGTCAGAGCTCAGGTCCATGCAGGAAAGTGAGGAGCTTCTGGTGAACGTGGCTGCCACCATCAACAACCTGTCCTTTTACCAGGAAGACAGCTCAGTGGTCAGAGACAGAGGACTCACTGTCGCCAAGTGTAAGAGAGTGAGAGTGTGTTTGTGCGTGCTTGCGTGCGTGCGTGTACAGTTGAAGTTGGAAGTTTACATACACCTTAGGCAAATATATTTAAACTCAGTTTTTCACAATTCCTGACATTTAATTCTAGTAAAAATTCCCTTTCTTAGGTCAGTTAGGATCACCACTTTATTTTAGGACTGTGAAATGTCAGAATAGTAGTAGAGAGAATGATTTATTTCAGCTTTTATTTCTTTCATCACATTCCCAGTGGGTCAGAAGTTTATATACACTCATTTAGTTTTTGGTAGCATTGCCTTTAAAATGTTTAACTTGGGTCAAACATTTCGGGCAGCCTTCCACAAGCTTCCCACAATAAGTTGAATTTTGGCCCATTCCTCCTGACAGAGCTGGTGTAACTGAGTCAGGTTTGTAGGCCTCCTTGCTCGCACACGCTTTTTCAGTTCTGCCCACAAATGTTCTATAGGATGAGGTCAGGGCTTTGTGATGGCCACTCCAATACCTGAACTTTGTTGTCCTTAAGCCATTTTGCCACAACTTTGGAAGTATGCTTGGGGTCGTTGTCCATTTGGAAGACCCATTAGCGACCAAGCTTTAACTTCCTGACTGATGTCTTGAGATGTTGCTTCAATATATCCACATAATTTCCCTTCCTTGTGATGCCATCTATTTTGTGAAGTGCACCAGTCCTTTCTGCAGCAAAGCACCCCCACAATATGATGCTGCCCCCCCATGCTTCATGGTTGGGATGGTGTTCTTTGGCTTGCAAGCCTACCCCTTTTTCCTCCAAACATAACGAAAGTCATTATGGCCTAACAGTTCTATTTTTGTTTCACCAGACCAGAGGACATTTCTCCAAAAAGTACGATCTTTGTCCCCATGTGCAGTTGCAAACCGTAGTCTGGCTTTTTTATGGCGGTTTTGGAGCAGTGGCTTCTTCCTTGTTGAGCGGCCTTTCAGGTTATGTCGATATAGGATTCGTTTTACTGTGGATATAGATGCTTTTGTACACGTTTCCTCCAGCATCTTCACAAGGTCCTTTGCTGTTGTTCTGGGATTGATTGCACTTTTCGCACCAAAGACAGTGTCCTTCCGGTATGATGGCTGCGTGGTCCCTTGGTGTTCATACATGTGTACTATTGTTTGTACAGATGAACATGGTACCTTCAGGCGTTTGGAAATTGCTCCCAAGGATGAACTAGACTTCTGGAGGTCTACATTTATTTTCTGAGAACTTGGCTTATTCCTTTTGATTTTCCCATGATGTCAAGCAAAGAGGCACTGAGTTTTGAAGGTAGACCTTGAAATACATCTCCAATTGAATCAAATGATGTCAATTAGCCTAACAGAAGCTTCTAAAGCCATGACATCTTTTCTGAAATTTTCCAAGCTGTTTAAAGGCACAGTCAATTTAGTGTATGTAAACTTCTTTCTTACCCACTGGAATTGTGATACAGTGAAATAATCTGTATGTAAACAGTTGTTGGAAAAATTACTTGTGTCATGCACAAAGTAGATGTCCTAACCTACTTGCCAAAACTATAGTTTGTTGAGTGGTTGAAAAAATGAGTTTTAATGACTCCAACCTAAGTGAACTTCTGACTTCAACTGTATATACAGTGGGGCAAAAAAGTATTTAGTCAGCCACCAATTGTGCAAGTTCTCCACTTAAAAAGATGAGAGAGGCCTGTCATTTTCATCATAGGTACACTTCAACTATGACAGACAAAATGAGAAAAAAAAATCCAGAAAATCACATTGAAGGATTTTTAATGAATTTATTTGCAAATTATGGAGGAAAATAAGTATTTGGTCACCTACAAAAAAGCAAGATTTCTGGCTCTCACAGACCTGTAACTTCTTCTTTAAGAGGCTCCTCTGTCCTCCACTCGTTACCTGTATTAATGGCACCTGTTTGAACTTGTTATCAGTATAAAAGACACCTGTCCACAACCTCAAACAGTCACACTCCAAACTCCACTATGGCCAAGACCAAAGAGCTGTCAAAGGACACCAGAAATAAAATTGTAGACCTGCACCAGGCTGGGAAGACTGAATCTGCAAAAGGTAAGCAGCTTGGTTTGAAGAAATCAACTGTGGGAACAATTATTAGGAAATGGTAGACATACAAGACCACTGATAATCTCCCTCGATCTGGGGCTTCACGCAAGATCTCACCCCGTGGGGTCAAAAATCCCAGAACCACACGGGGGGACCTAGTGAATGACCTGCAGAGAGCTGGGACCAAAGTCTACCATCAGTAACACACTACGCCGCCAGGGACTCGAATCTTGCAGTGCCAGACGTGTCCCCCTGCTTAAGCCAGTACATGTCCAGGCCCGTCTGAAGTTTGCTAGAGAGCATTTGGATGATCCAGAAGAAGATTGGGAGAATGTCATATGGTTCGATGAAACCAAAATATAACTTTTTGGTAAAAAACTGTGAAGCATGGGGGTGAAAACATCATGCTTTGGGGCTGTTTTTCTGCAAAGGGACCAGGACGACTGATCCGTGTAAAGGAAAGAATGAATGGGGCCATGTATCGTGAGATTTTGAGTGAAAACCTCCTTCCATCAGCAAGGGCATTGGAGATGAAACGTCGCCCGGGCAACACCGCCCGGGCAACAAAGGAGTGGCTTCGTAAGAAGCATTTCAAGGTCCTGGAGTGGCCTAGCCAGTCTCCAGATCTCAACCCCATAGAAAATCTTTGGAGGGAGCTGAAAGTCTGTGTTGCCCAGCAACAGCCCCAAAACATCACTGCTCTAGAGGATATCTGCATGGAGGAATGGGCCAAAATACCAGCAACAGTGTGTGAAAACCTTGTGAAGACTTACAGAAAACGTTTGACCTCTGTTATATACCCTTTGTTGGCAATGACAAAGTATTGAGAAACTTTTGTTATTGACCAAATACTTATTTTCCACCATAATTTGCAAATTAAATTCATAATAAATCCTACAATGTGATTTTCTGGATTTTTTTTTCTCATTTTGTCCGTCAAAGTTGAAGTGTACCTATGATGAAAATTACAGGCCTCTCTCATCTTTTTAAGTGGGAGAACTTGCACAATTGGTGGCTGACTAAATGCTTTTTTTGCCCCACTGTGTGTGTGTGAGGCTGTTTTTGTGTATGCTAGGCCTAAGTGTTTGTGTGGCTGTGGTGTCTCTTTTATATTTGCTGTCTCACTCCCTTTCTCTCTCCCTCCCCCCCGCTCTTCTCCATTCCTCTCCATCCCCCCCGCTCTTTCTCCATTCCTCTCTCTCTCTAGTGTTGTTGAAGCTGCTCCTCAGCTCCAGTATTGATGGGATGCTGGAGGCCACGTGTGTGTTTGGCAACCTCACCCAGTCCAGGGAGGTTTGTGACTTCATCATACAAAACAACGGTGTGTATATGCGTACACACACACACAGTGGAGTGAAATGGGGATATGTGTCATGCTCTATTGACGCCTGTTAGACAAAATAAAGGTTGTGCTTTAGGTATTGTATTCTGTGAATGCACACGCATGAAATAGAAACCTTTTTTCCCAGATAAACACTGACTCAAAAGCCTCACCTGTGTTGTACCCCAACCCCTCTTAACCTCTTCTCTCCCTGTCTCCCCCAGTGCACCAGTTTATGGTGACTCTGTTGGACTCTAAGAGCCCAGAGGTATGTTTCTCAGCCTGTGGGGTCCTCACTAACCTGGCCCTGAACCCCCCCAGCAGAACCACCCTCACACAGGAGGGAGCACACACCAAGTAAGGAGCACACACAGGAACTAGGAATGATATTAAGGTACTGTATGTGGTCATTTTACTAGTTCTTAACCCCAGTACCACCTTTATGGTGCTAAAACATGTTAATTAAGACCTGGTGCTTTTAAGACTCACAGCGTAGGCTACTTTACTTGATCTACTAACCTCTTTTTTTTTTATTTTATTATGTTAATTGAGCTTATTGAGATTTTTATACATGCAAACATTTGATAGAATATCTGTTGTAAGAGCCTCCCGAGTGGCGCAGGCATTGCATTGTGGTGTTTTGACTTCACTCCAGCCTGGGGTTCGATTCGGTCATTACCGGCCGTGATCGGGAGTCCCATAGGGCTGTGTACAATTGGCCCAGCGTCGTCGTCTGGGTTAGGGGAGGGTTTGGCCAGGGGGCTCATTGCGCTCTAGCGACTCCTTGCAGCGGGCCGGGCGCCTGCAGGCTGACTTTGGTCGTCAGTTGACCTTCGCCTCTCGCTCTCTCGACAGAAACACTGTTGGGCAGTTGCAGCGACGAGATAAGATCATAATCACGAAATTGGGGAGAAAAAAATAAATAATATAGTACCAGTCAAGTGTGGACTAGGGTTGCAAAGGGCTGGAAACTTTCCAGTTAATTTTCCATGGGAAGTTAAGCCCTGGAATTTTGCTAAAATGCATCAAAAAAGTTAGCTTATGACAGTGAACCTTTTTTTGTGGGATTACACGTAAGTCAATTCTAGGTCTTGTGGCATATTTTGGTTAAACTATACACAATTCAATGGAATTGCAACAACCTTCTGCATGCACAGTGCATTCTTCCATCACATGTTCAGTGCACCTTTCCATCACATGTACAGCTGATTCTCAAGATCTTGCACACTAATGAGATGCTATTGAGCCCACACTACTACACTGTCTGAGGACTACATCCTTTCTGGTAAGTTTTGATTACAATACTGGGTGGGGTGAATATATTTTATATGACAACGAGCCATCCCAAACAAGGTTGGAAAGTGACAATGAAGAATAGGCCTGTCTGTTCAAGAGGTGGATATTGAGGAGGTCCAGGGAGAAGACATGGAAGCCTGAGAGGAAGACAACCAAAGCTTTAGTTTCTAGACAATCATTTTACAGATGTATGTTGAAAATGTTTTTGGGAGATGTGATGGATCATTCAATATTCCCTTTCTTTTGTTGTTCAGTGAAATCATCCCATGTGATGAGTCAACTCACTTAATTAAAGTTCAATTTGTAACTAAATAGTTATTTCTATTGGAAAGATTTAATCATTTGCGATTATCTCTACTTATGATAAGGTAAACGGTTTATGTTTCTGTCTCCATATGATATGGTAAATATATCTAATGCAAAAAACATCCAAGGTGCCTTGCGAAAGTACTCATCCCCTTGGTGTATTCCCTATTTTGCTGCATTACAACCTGTAATTTAAATGAATTTTGATTTAGATTTCATGTAATGGACATACACAAAATAGTCCATATTGGTGAAGTGAAACAAAAAAATTACTTGTTTCAAAAAAATTCAAAAACATTTTTTGAAGTGGTACGTGCATATGTATTCACCCCTTTGCTATGAAGCCCCTAAATAGGATCTGGTGCAACCAATTACCTTCAGAAGTTAAATAAAGTCCCCCTGTGTGCAATCTAAGTGTCACATGATCTGTCGCATGTCCTGTTCTGAAAGGCCCCAGAGTCTGAAACACCGCTAAGCAAGTGGCACCATGAAGACCAAGGAGCTCTCCAAACAGGTCAGAGACAAAGTTGTGGAGAAATACAGATCAGGGTTGGGATATTAAAAAAAATATCAGAAACTTTGAACATCCCATGGAGCACCATTAAATCCATGATTAAAAAATGTAAAGAATATGGCACCACAACAAACCTGCCATGAGAGGGCCACCCACCAAAACTCACGGACCAGGCAGGGGGGGGCATTAATCAGAGAGGCAACAAAGAGACCAAAGATAACCCTGAAGGAGCTGCAAATCTCCACAGCGGAGATTGGAGTATCTGTCCATAGGTCCACTTTAAGCCGTACACTCTACAGAGCTGGGCTTTACATAAGAGTGGCCAGAAAAAAAGCCATTGCTTAAAGAAAAAAATAAGTGGTATGACTTAAAGTTTGCTGTACACCAGTGGAACCCATCCAACTTGAAGGAGCTGGAGCAGTTTTGCCTTGAAGAATGGGCAAAACTCCCAGTGGCTAGATGTGCCAAGCTTATAGAGACACACCCCAAGAGACTTGCATCTGTAATTGCTGCAAAAGGTGGTTCTACACAGTATTGACTTTGGGGCGGGGGGTTATGAATAGTTATGCACTCTCAAGTTTTCTGTTTTTTTTTTGTTATTTCTTCTTTGTTTCACAATTAATAAATATTTTGCATCTTCAAAGTGGTAAATCAAATGTCAGGGCTTTGTGATGCCACAATTTTGGAAGTATGCTTGGGGTCATTGTCCATTTGGAAGACCCATTTGCGACCATGTTGTGTAAATCAAATGATACAAACGCCCCAAAAATCCATTTTAATTCAACGTAAGGCAACAAAATAGGAAAAATGCCAAAGGGGTGAATACTTTTGCAAGCCACTGTACATTTAAATGGTTAATATTAATTTGCATATACAGTTGAAGTCGGAAGTGTACATACACCTTAGCAAAATACATTTAAACTCAGTTTTTCACAATTCCGGACTTTTAATCCTAGTAAAACTTCCCTTTCTTAGGTCAGTTAAGATCACCACTATATTTTAGGAATGTGAAATGTCAGAATAATAGTAGAGAGTGATTTATTTCAGCTTTTTTCTTTCATCACTTTCCCAGTGGGTACGAAGTTTACATACGCTCAATTAGTATTTGGTAGCATTGCCTTTAAATTGTTTAACTTGGGTCAAACGTTTTGGGTAGCCTTCCACAAGCTTTCCACAATAAGTTGGGTGAATTTTGGCCCATTCCTCCTGACAGAGCTGGTGTAATTGAGTCAGGTTTGTTGGCCTCCTTGCTCGCACACGTTTTATTCAGTTCTGGCCAGACATTTTCTATGGGATTGAGGTCAGGGCTTTGTGATGGCCACTCCAATACCTTTGTTGTCCTTAAGCCATTTTGCCACAACTTTGGAAGTATGCTTGGGGTCATTGTCCATTTGGAAGACCCATTTGCGACCAAGCTTTAACTTCACTAGGGTAGGGGGCAGCATTCGGAATTTTGGATGAAAAGCGTGCCCAAATTAAACTGCCTGCTACTCAGGCCCAGAAGATAGGATATGCATATAATTAGTCGATAGAAAACACACTAAAGTTTCCAAAACTGTTAAAATAATGTCTGAGTATAACAGAACCGATATGGCAGGCGAAAACCCGAGGAAAATCCAACCAGGAAGTACTATTATTTTGAAAGGCTGTTTTTCCATTGAAAGCCTATCCACCATACAAAGACTTAGGACCCAGTGGCTTCCTCTACATGTGGCCAGTCTTTAGGCATTGTTTCAGGCTTTTACTCTGAAAAATGAGGGAGATACAGCACTTTCAATCAGTGGCCAGTGGAAATTTCCATTCATCAGCCATATGCCTGATCGGGAACACGCCTTTCTTGTTTCTCCTTTCCTATTGACGAAGCTTTTGTCCGGTTAAAATATTATTGATTTTTTATGACAAAAACAACCGTAGGATTGATTTTAAACATTGTACTTTTTAAAAACTTTTTGTCTGGACTTAGTGCACGCGCATTAAGCATTCGGATTACTGGACAAAATGCGCAACCAAAAAGGAGGTATTTGGTCATAAAGAGGGACATTATAGAACATAACAAACATTTATTGTCTAACATGAAGACCTGGGAGTGCCACCAGATGAAGATCATCAAAGGTAAGTGATTAATTGTAATGCTATTTATGACTTTTGTGACACTCTCCTTGGCTGGAAAATGGCTGTGTGGGTTTCTGTGGCTAGGTGCAGACCTAACATAATTGCAAAGTGTGCTTTCTCCGTAAAGCCTTTTTGAAATCTGACACAGCGGTTGCATTAAGGAGAAGTTTATGTTTATTCATATGTTTAACACTTGTATTGTTTATCAATGTTTATGATGAGTATTTCTGTAATTTGATGTCGCTCTCTGCACTTTCACCGGATGTTTGTTTGAGCCAATGCATTTCTGACCATAACTCCCCATTGTAAACAGATTTTTGGATATAAATATGAACTTTATCGAACAAAACATATGTATTGTGTAACATGAAGTCCTATGAGTGCCATCTGATGAAGATCATCAAAGGTTAGTGATTCATTTTATCTCTTTCTGCTTTTTGTGAGGTGCTTTTTTTTAGGTGCTGACCTAACATAATCGCATGGTGTGCTTTCGCAGTAAAGCCTTTTGAAATCGGACACTGTGGTTGGATTAACAAGAAGTTTATCTTTAAAATGGTGGATAATACTTGTATGTTTGAGGAATTTTAATTATGGGATTTCTGTTTTGAATTTGGCGCTCTGCAATTTCACTGGCTGTTGTCGAGGTAGCGTCCCACTTGTACCAGACAAGTTAACTTCCTGACTGATGTCTTGAGTTGTTGCTTCAATATATCCATGTAATTTTACCTCCTCATGAGCCATCTATTTTGTGAAGTGCACCAGTCCCTCCTGCAGCAAAGCACCCCCACAACATGATGCTGGCGCCCCGTGCTTCACGGTAGGGATGGTGTTCTTTGGCTTGCAAGCCTACCTCTTTTTCCTCCAAACATAACAAAAGTCATTATGGCCTAACAGTTCTATTTTTGTTTCACCAGACCAGAGGACATTTCTCCAAAAAGTACGATCTTTGTCCCCATGTGCAGTTGCAAACCGTAGTCTGGCTTTTTTATGGCGGTTTTGGAGCAGTGGCTTCTTCCTTGCTGAGCGGCCTTTCAGGTTATGTCGGTATAGGACTCGTTTTACTGTGGATACTGTATAGATGCTTTTGTACCTGTTTCCTCCAGCATCTTCACAAGGTCCTTTGCTGTTGTTCTGGGATTGATTGCACTTTTCGCACCAAAGACGGTCTCCTTCCTGAGCGGTATGATGGCTGCGTGGTCCCTTGGTGTTTATACTTGTGTACTATTGTTTGTACAGATGAATGTGGTACCTTCAGATGTTCGGGAAATTGCTCCCAAGGATGAACCAGACTTGTGGAGGTCTACATTTTTTTTCCTGAGGTCTTTGCTGATTTCTTTTGATTTTCCCATGATGTCAAGCAAAGAGGCACTGAGTTTGAAGGTAGGCCTTGCAATCAAATCAAATCAAATTTATTTATATAGCCCTTCGTACATCAGCTGATATCTCAAAGTGCTGTACAGAAACCCAGCCTAAAACCCCAAACAGCAAGCAATGCAGGTGTAGAAGCACGGTGGCTAGGAAAAACTCCCTAGAAAGGCCAAAACCTAGGAAGAAACCTAGAGAGGAACCAGGCTATGTGGGGTGGCCAGTCCTCTTCTGGCTGTGGAGATTATAACAAAACATGGTCAAGATGTTCAAATGTTCATAAATGACCAGCATGGTCGAATAATAATAAGGCAGAATAGTTGAAACTGGAGCAGCAGCACAGTCAGGTGGACTGGGGACAGCAAGGAGTCATCATGTCAGGTATTCCTGGGGCATGGTCCTATGGCTCAGGTCCTCCGAGAGAGAGAAAGAAAGAGAGAATTAGAGAGAGCATATGTGGGATGGCCAGTCCTCTTCTGGCTGTGCCGGGTGGAGATTATAACAGAACATGGCCAAGATGTTCAAATGTTCATAAATGACCAGCATGGTCGAATAATAATAAGGCAGAACAGTTGAAACTGGAGCAGCAGCACAGCCAGGTGGACTGGGGACAGCAAGGAGTCATCATGTCAGGTATTCCTGGGGCATGGTCCTATAGCTCAGGTCCTCCGAGAGAGAGAAAGAAAGAGAGAATTAGAGAGAGCATATGTGGGATGGCCAGTCCTCTTCTGGCTGTGCCGGGTGGAGATTATAACAGAACATGGCCAAGATGTTCAAATGTTCATAAATGACCAGCATGGTCGAATAATAATAAGGCAGAACAGTTGAAACTGGAGCAGCAGCACAGCCAGGTGGACTGGGGACAGCAAGGAGTCATCATGTCAGGTAGTCCTGGGGCATGGTCCTAGGGCTCAGGTCCTCCGAGAGAGAGAAAGAGAGAAGGAGAGAATTAGAGAACGCACACTTAGATTCACACAGGACACCGAATAGGACAGGAGAAGTACTCCAGATATAACAAACTGACCCTAGCCCCCCGACACATAAACTACTGCAGCATAAATACTGGAGGCTGAGACAGGAGGGGTCAGGAGACACTGTGGCCCCATCCGAGGACACCCCCGGACAGGGCCAAACAGGAAGGATATAACCCCACCCACTTTGCCAAAGCACAGCCCCCACAACACTAGAGGGATATCTTCAACCACCAACTTACCATCCTGAGACAAGGCTGAGTATAGCCCACAAAGACCTCCGCCACGGCACAACCCAAGGGGGGGGGGGGCGCCAACCCAGACAGGATGACCACATCAGTGACTCAACCCACTCAGGTGACGCACCCCCTCCAGGGACGGCATGAGAGAGCCCCAGTAAAGCCAGTGACTCAGCCCCTGTAATAGGGTTAGAGGCAGAGAATCCCAGTGGAAAGAGGGGAACCGGCCAGGCAGAGACAGCAAGGGCGGTTCGTTGCTCCAGAGCCTTTCCGTTCACCCTCCCACTCCTGGGCCAGACTACACTCAATCATATGACCCACTGAAGAGATGAGTCTTCAGTAGAGACTTAAAGGTTGAGACCGAGTTTGCGTCTCTGACATGGGTAGGCAGACCGTTCCATAAAAATGGAGCTCTATAGGAGAAAGCCCTGCCTCCAGCTGTTTGCTTAAAAATTCTAGGGACAATTAGGAGGCCTGCGTCTTGTGACCGTAGCGTACGTGTAGGTATGTACGGCAGGACCAAATCAGAGAGATAGGTAGGAGCAAGCCCATGTAATGCTTTGTAGGTTAGCAGTAAAACCTTGAAATCAGCCCTTGCTTTGACAGGAAGCCAGTGTAGAGAGGCTAGCACTGGAGTAATATGATCAAATTTTTTGGTTCTAGTCAGGATTCTAGCAGCCGTATTTAGCACTAACTGAAGTTTATTTAGTGCTTTATCCGGGTAGCCGGAAAGTAGAGCATTGCAGTAGTCTAACCTGGAAGTGACAAAAGCATGGATTAATTTTTCTGCATCATTTTTGGACAGAAAGTTTCTGATTTTTGCAATGTTACGTAGATGGAAAAAAGCTGTCCTTGAAATGGTCTTGATATGTTCTTCAAAAGAGAGATCAGGGTCCAGAGTAATGCCGAGGTCCTTCACAGTTTTATTTGAGACGACTGTACAACCATTAAGATTAATTGTCAGATTCAACAGAAGATCTCTTTGTTTCTTGGGACCTAGAACAAGCATCTCTGTTTTGTCCGAGTTTAAAAGTAGAAAGTTTGCAGCCATCCACTTCCTTATGTCTGAAACACATTCTTCTAGCAAGGGCAATTTTGGGGCTTCACCATGTTTAATTGAAATGTACAGCTGTGTGTCATCCGCATAGCAGTGAAAGTTAACATTATGTTTTCGAATGACATCCCCAAGAGGTAAAATATATAGTGAAAACAATAGTGGTCCTAAAACGGAACCTTGAGGAACACCGAAATTTACAGTTGATTTGTCAGAGGACAAACCATTCACAGAGACAAACTGATATCTTTCCGACAGATAAGATCTAAACCAGGCCAGAACTTGTCCGTGTAGACCAATTTGGGTTTCCAATCTCTCCAAAAGAATGTGGTGATTGATGGTATCAAAAGCAGCACTAAGGTCTAGGAGCACGAGGACAGATGCAGAGCCTCGGTCCGATGCCATTAAAATGTCATTTACCACCTTCACAAGTGCCGTCTCAGTGCTATGATGGGGTCTAAAACCAGACTGAAGCATTTCGTATACATTGTTTGTCTTCAGGAAGGCAGTGAGTTGTTGCGCAACAGCCTTTTCTAAAATTTTTGAGAGGAATGGAAGATTCGATATAGGCCGATAGTTTTTTATATTTTCTGGGTCAAGGTTTGGCTTTTTCAAGAGAGGCTTTATTACTGCCACTTTTAGTGAGTTTGGTACACATCCGGTGGATAGAGAGCCGTTTATTATGTTCAACATAGGAGGGCCAAGCACAGGAAGCAGCTCTTTCAGTAGTGTAGTTGGAATAGGGTCCAGTATGCAGCTTGAAGGTTTAGAGGCCATGATTATTTTCATCATTGTGTCAAGAGATATAGTACTAAAACACTTGAGCGTCTCTCTTGATCCTAGGTCCTGGCAGAGTTGTGCAGACTCAGGACAACTGAGCTTTGAAGGAATACGCAGATTTAAGGAGGAGTCCGTAATTTGCTTTCTAATAATCATAATCTTTTCCTCAAAGAAGTTCATGAATTTATCACTGCTAAAGTGAAAGTCATCCTCTCTTGGGGAATGCTGCTTTTTAGTTAGCTTTGCGACAGTATCAAAAAGGAATTTCGGATTGTTCTTATTTTCCTCAATTAAGTTAGAAAAATAGGATGATCGAGCAGCAGTAAGGGCTCTTCGGTACTGCACAGTACTGTCTTTCCAAGCTAGTCGGAAGACTTCCAGTTTGGTGTGGCGCCATTTCCGTTCCAATTTTCTGGAAGCTTGCTTCAGAGCTCGGGTATTTTCTGTGTACCAGGGAGCTAGTTTCTTATGAGAAATGTTTTTAGTTTTTAGGGGTGCAACTGCATCTAGGGTATTGCGCAAGGTTAAGTTGAGTTCCTCAGTTAGGTGGTTAACTGATTTTTGTCCTCTGGCGTCCTTGGGTAGACAGAGGGAATCTGGAAGGACATCAAGGAATCTTTGTGTGTCTGTGAATTTATAGCACGACTTTTGATGATCCTTGGTTGGGGTCTGAGCAGATTATTTGTTGCAATTGCAAACGTAATAAAATGGTGGTCCGATAGTCCAGGATTATGAGGAAAAACATTAAGATCCACAACATTTATTCCATGGGACAAAACTAGGTCCAGCGTATGACTGTGACAGTGAGTGGGTCCAGAGACATGTTGGACAAAACCCACTGAGTCGATGATGGCTCCGAAAGCCTTTTGGAGTGGGTCTGTGGACTTTTCCATGTGAATATTAAAGTCACCAAAGATTAGAATATTATCCGCTATGACTACAAGGTCCGATAGGAATTCAGGGAACTCAGTGAGGAACGCTGTATATGGCCCAGGAGGCCTGTAAACAGTAGCTATAAAAAGTGATTGAGTAGGCTGCATAGATTTCATGACTAGAAGCTCAAAAGACGAAAACGTCATTTTTTTTTTTGTAAATTGAAATTTGCTATCGTAAATGTTAGCAACACCTCCGCCTTTGCGGGATGCACGGGGGAAATGGTCACTAGTGTAGCCAGGAGGTGAGGCCTCATTTAACACAGTAAATTCATCAGGCTTAAGCCATGTTTCAGTCAGGCCAATCACATCAAGATTATGATCAGTGATTAGTTCATTGACTATAATTGCCTTTGAAGTAAGGGATCTAACATTAAGTAGCCCTATTTTGAGATGTGAGGTATCATGATCTCTTTCAATAATGACAGGAATGGAGGTGGTCTTTATCCTAGTGAGATTGCTAAGGCGAACACCGCCATGTTTAGTTTTGCCCAACCCAGGTCGAGGCACAGACACGGTCTCAATGGTGATAGCTGAGCTGACTACACTGACTGTGCTAGTGGCAGACTCCACTATGCTGGCAGGCTGGCTAACAGCCTGCTGCCTGGCCTGCACCCTATTTCATTGTGGAGCTAGAGGAGTTAGAGCCCTGTCTATGTTGGTAGATAAAATGAGAGCACCCCTCCAGCTAGGATGGAGTCCGTCACTCCTCAGCAGGTCAGGCTTGGTCCTGTTTGTGGGTGAGTCCCAGAAAGAGGGCCAATTATCTACAAATTCTATCTTTTGGGAGGGGCAGAAAACAGTTTTCAACCAGCGATTGAGTTGTGAGACTCTGCTGTAGAGCTCATCACTCCCCCTAACTGGGAGGGGGCCAGAGACAATTACTCGATGCCGACACATCTTTCTAGCTGATTTACACGCAGAAGCTATGTTGCGCTTGGTGATCTCTGACTGTTTCATCCTAACATCGTTGGTGCTGACTTGGATAACAATATCTCTATACTCTCTACACTCGCCAGTTTTAGCTTTAGCCAGCACCATCTTCAGATTAGCCTTAACGTCGGTAGCCCTGCCCCCCGGTAAACAGTGTATGATCGCTGGATGATTCGTTTTAAGTCTAATACTGCGGGTAATGGAGTCGCCAATGACTAGAGTTTTCAATTTGTCAGAGCTAATGGTGGGAAGCTTCGGCGTCTCAGACCCCGTAACGGGAGGAGGAGAGACCAGAGAAGACTCGGCCTCTGACTCCGACCCGCTGCTTAATGGGGAAAACCGGTTGAAAGTTTCTGTCGGCTGAATGAGCGACACCGGTTGAGCGTTCCTACAGCATTTCCTTCCAGAAACCGTGAGAAAGTTGTCCGGCTGCGGGGACTGTGCCAGGGGATTTATACTACTATCTGTACTTACTGGTGGCACAGACGCGGTTTCATCCTTTCCTACACTGAAATTACCCTTGCCTAGCGATTGCGTCTGAAGCTGGGCTTGTAGCACAGCTATCCTCGCCGTAAGGCGAGTACAGCGACTGCAATTATAAGGCATCATGTTAATGTTACTACTTAGCTTCGGCTGTTGGAGGTCCTGACGAACCGTGTCCAGATAAAGCGTCCGGAGTGAAAAAGTTGGGTAGGAAAAAACAAAAATATAAACGGTAATTAAAAAGTAAAAACCGTAAATTTGTCAGGTAGCAAAACAGGTTGGCAACAAAACGCACAGCAACTCAAAAACAAGTCTGCAAGTCGTGACCGGAAATGACTCAGTGGACTCCCTTTGAGATGCACCAATACATCCACAGGTACACCTCCAATTGCCTCAGTCTAATTGAAATCATCTATCAGAAGCTTCTAAATCCATGACATCATATTCTGGAATTTTCCAATCTGTTTAAAGGCACTGTCAATTTACTGTATCTAAACTTCTGACCCACTGGAAATATGATACAGTGAAATAATCTGTCTGTAAACAATTGTTGGGAAAATGACTTGTGTCATGCACAAAGTAGATGTCCTAACCAACTTGCCAAAACTATAGTTTGTTAACAAGACATTTGTGGAGTGGTTGAAACACTTAGTTTGGAGTCATTAAAACTAATTAATGTTAACTTCCGACTTCAACTGTATTTCCGTTAATTACCATATATTCCTGTTAATTCCCACGGAAAGTTTCCACCTCTGAATATTCCCCAACATGTGCAACCCTAGTGTGGACACACCTATTCATTCAAGGGTTTTTCTTTATTTTTGCTATTTTCTACGTTGTATAATAATAGTGAAAGACAGCAAAACCATGAAATAATCATGTAGTAACCAAATAAGTGTTAAACAAATCAAAATGTATTTTATATATGAGATTCTTCAAAGTAGCCAACCTTGGCCTTGATGACAGCTTTTCACATTCTTGGCATTCTCTCAACCAGCTTCATGAGGTAGTCACCTGGAATGTTTTTCCAACAGTCTTGAAGGAATTCCCACATATGCTGAGAACTCGTTGGCTGCTTTTCCTTCACTATGTGATCCAACTCATCCCAAATCATCTCAATTGGGTTGAGGTCAGGTGATTGTGGAGGCCAGGTCATCTGATGCAGCACTCCATCACTCCCCTTCTTGGTCAAATAGCCCTTATATAGCCTGGAGGTATATTTTGGGTCCTGTTGAAAAACAAATGATAGTCCCACTAAATGCAAACCAGATGGGATGGCGTATCGATGCAGATTGCTGTGGAAGCGATGCTGGTTAAGTGTGCATTGAATTCTAAATAAATTACAAGACAGTGTCACCAGCAAAGCATCCCCACACCATCACACCACCTGCTTCACGGTGGGAACCACACATGGGGAGATCATCCGTTCACCTACTCTGCATTTCACAAAGACTCGGTTGGAACCAAAAATCTCAAATTTGGACTCAGACCAAAGGACAGATTTCCACTGATCTAAAGTCCACTGCTTGTGTGTCTTGGCCCAAGCAAGACTCTCTATCTTATTGGTGTCCTTTAGTAGTGGTTTCTTTGCAGCAATTCGACCATGAAGGCCTGATTCACGCAGTCTCCTCTGAACAGTTGATGTTGAGATGTGTCTGTTACTTCAACTCTGTGAAGCATTTATTTGGACTGCAATCTGAGATGTAGTTAATTGACGATTTCTGAGGATGGTAACTCTAATGAACTTATCCTCTGCAGTAGAGGTAACTTTAGGTTTTCCTTTCCTGTGGCGGTCCTCATGAGAGTCAGTTTCATCATAGCGCTTGATGGTTTTTGTGACCGCTTGAGGAAACTTTAAACTTTAGTTTTTGAAATGTTCCTGATTGGCTGACCTTCATGTCTTAAAGTAATGGACTGTCATTTCTCTTTGCTTATTTGAGCTGTTCTTGCCATAATATGGACTTAGCCATATTTGGTAAAAGACCATCTTCTGTATACTACTTTGTCACAACACAACTAATTTGCTCAAATGCATCAAGAAGGAAAGAAATTCTACAAATTAACTTTTAAGACACAAGAGTGTGCAAAGCTGTCATCAAGGCAAAGGGTGTCTACTTTGAAGAATCTCAAATATAAAATATATTTTGATTTGTTTAACACTTTTTTTTGGTTACTACATGATTTCATAGTTTTGATGTCTTCACTATTATTCTACAATGTAGAGAATAGTAAAAATAAAGAAAAACGAGTGGGTGTGTCCAAACTTTTGACTGGTACTGTATATCAGTTGTAGAGTGCTAAGCTCAAGACTCAGTCATCTTTAGCCGAAGAGCCTTACTACAGTAGCAGGGGCCAACCTTTAGGACCAGCTGCACTTAAGGATCATGTGACTTAAGTCTCACCCAGTCACGTATATGTGCGTGTGTGCAGGCTGGCAGACTGTCTGAGGGACTTTGGGCCAGTGGACTGGCAGCTGGCTGGCCTGGTGTGTCAGACCCTGTGGAACCTCACTGAGGAGGGGGGGATGGAGACAGGCGCCCCATCCACAATGAACAACCAGGAAAGAGAGGCACTGCTAGAGGTCCTAACACCATACCTAAGTAAGGATACCACACTACTACTGTAATGATTTACCGAAAGTGTCTTGAATAACCATCTTTAGTGTTTCTATGCTTCTGTAAACAGATACTTTGTTCAGTTTTTTTTTTTTTATGTTGAAGCATTTTGATTAAGCTCTTTCTATCTCTCAGACGAGGAGGACGCGCTGCAGTGGACCTCTGGTGACGACATGAGGGACTTCCACCGATTATGCTGGGAGTTGGAGTTCCTGCCTGTGGCTAAGAGGCTGAGGGACAGGATCCAGACTCAGACTGACTAACATGACTATCTTCTTACTCTGGTTGTCACGAATGGCGCCCTGTTACCTATATAGTGCACTGATTTTGACCAGGGTCCATAGACTCTGGTCTAAAGTAGTGCACTATATAACGAATAAGGTGCCATTTGAGATGCACCATGTCTCACTCCCTAGTGTGACCTCTTTGCAATGTCCTCTCCTTTCTCCTTGTTGTGCCTTGCTATACTGACACCTCTCTAAAGTCACTCTATGCTACTACCACTCTTCAGCTACTACCCCTCTCACTAATTCTATGAATAAGTATTTAGTTATAGGCTATAGGTCTAGATTTTTTCCTGGTTAAGTCACATAATCATGAAAAACTCCATGCCCATACCTATGACCTACTGAATGTCTACCTGACATGTATGACAAACTGTTTACACTTTAAATAACATAAATTATAATTTTGAGGTTGTCTTATGTATACTGTAAAATGGTTGTGATTTTGTCATAAGCTACTTTTGTTAACATACGAGTAGAATTGTAATTTGTCTCTGTGGTGATAAAAAGTAAATGTTTCTCCTTATAGCTGGTTAAGACATTGTTAGGCCTAGATTTAATCAGATCAAGCGTTAACCGGCGATATCCGACACCCACGTAGCTGATGTTTTTGCGGTGTCGGAGGTGAAACTGCGTTGGAGTTGTCAAATCTGTGAGCAGCTGCTCCTGATCAATGTTGCGAAGCCACACCCGTTAGAAGTTCAGAACAAGAAAGTATAGGCTATATAGAACTAATGACGCATAAATTGATTAAATTAAAAGAGGATTTATATCCCACATTCCAGTTTTTGAACTTTATATTTACAAGGCTGCATGGGATTTCTCTTAAGTCGACTCCGTGTAGCTAATGGCAAAGTCCACTTCAGGTATAATTCCAGGAGACGCTTGTGGATTTGACAGCTCTAACGCAGTTTCACCTCCGACACTGCCAAAACAACCGCTATGCTCTCGTGTCTCCCATTTTTTTAAATGTTGCATTACCGCACTTTGAAATTAACAGCTCTCAGTTGAATAAAATAATATGAGGATGTCAGCTAAAGTGGATCTGATCGAATAGAGCCCTAAATCTATGAACCGCTGTACACAAACAACAAAACAGAAAAGTATTGTAAACATGCTCCTCAAAGCCTTTATTGTTACACAAATATGGACCAGGCAGTGCTGCTGCAAAGTGACAGCGTTTTCAAATCACATTAAGGAAGAAAAAAAACGGCACTTCTGTAAAAACAAACCTCAGTTCCCCACTTCCTTGTCCTACTATACAAAATTAAAGCGTTCAGTGACATCACACAAGACAACCCAATAGCATTTCATTAGGCATATTCAATGACAAACATTGTTCTCCACATGATAGATGTTTGTCTGGGTTGATATGAAACAGCTAGCTAGCTGGCTGATCATGGTGTTAAGAGCATCATTTGTTTAGTCTCATCCTTTTTCAGATTGTCATAGGGAAATTAGTCAGTCAAAAATAGAGACAGTTCAGTAGAGACATACTGCTGGTGATTGAATGGACCAAGTCACCCTCTGTCCTTAATGGAAAAAAAATCCCAAAGATTTCAGTCTATAGCCAGTCATGCCAGGGAGTTTTTCCAGTGAGGACAGAAATGAGCAGAACAAAGCTCAAAGGGTGATTCTAGAGGGAATGTCCCCTCATCTCATTGCACATTACAGACAAGTTCAAATGTTTTAGCACAACAGTTGTGGGAGTAACGTCCAACTCTGACTCGACCACACATGGACAAGGAAGGACCATTTGTGGTTCTGTTTGGGTCGTAACATTAACACAAGCAAACCACAGTTCAGTGTAGTGTGAATGGGAGGACCGACTCAACACAGGAAACTGAAACACTGCTAGGATTTGGACTCATATACACCTAAGTCTTACGCTGTTGTGCGAAACAGTTCATTGTGTGAGAGCCACTATTGCATTAAAGTGTGCAAAATGTATCTAATAGCCAAATGTTTTCCTATATCATTGGAAACTAATTGATGGGAGAGCAGATGCATTATCTGCAAGCTGAACAATGGACATGTGCTGTGACTACAATTTGGTGGGTTTGTTGCATGAATGAGTCCAAATGTACCTGTGTTATGTAATGAGTGAACATTTTGATGCAGCAAAAACAGTTTTAGGGAGAAAACTAGAAAATAAAATTATATTTAATTTCTTTAATAAAAAGTGTCTGACAGTCAAGTATGAAACCTCGACTTCCTACCACAACCACCTCCAAATAATGTACCATTCCATAATCATCTTATCAAACGATCAACTGTCTCAACCCACCCTCAGAAGAATGCAGTACTTTACTTGTTTTCAGTCAACAGAAATAAAAACAGTGGATGGGTCTGCCATCGTCTTTTAAAAAAAAAAATGTTTTTAAAAGAGCTGCTTTTGCACTGGTTAGGCTTCCACAGAGGAAACAAGCTCCGCTATGACCGACTGCGTCAACCACAGTCGGTCCAGTTAGGACCAACCGGGCTCCCTACGAATGGAAGCCAAGCGACCCAGAGAAATGAAGAGTCATTCTGCTTGCCAAAGAGCACTTAATGTGCTAGAGAAAACAGAAGAGGTATGTACTGGTAAAACTCACAATCCAAAGCTTTGAAGGTGTTAGGATGACCAGGCCAGGGTCAAAGGGAGGGTCAAAGGGTGAATGTGGAAGACAGACAGGTGACGTAATCTTTATGACAACCAGAAGTCAATCCACTAGAAGACCTGTTTTTTTTTTAAATATTATTTTTAGCTTGTCTTTTTTTCCTTACAGGACAAAGCTTCTACCAGAAACAAAACAGATCGATTTAACAGTCACAAGAGTGCCTTGCCCTTTTGTTTAAACACTTGAAATCCCAACATTTTTTTATAAAACACACACACACACACAATACTTGTCACAGAGAGCCTCTCATACTTGCAGTCAAACTGAATAGGTCTCAGACAATGTTTTTTTTTTTTTAAGCTTTTCCAACACCTTTCCGTTCTCACACACACTCCTTGGGTTAGCTTACACAAACAGTTTGATGGTTAGGGTGTGGGGGTCAATATGACCCCATGCTTACATGAGCAGCAGTATCAGGCAGCACTTCTGAACACTGATATTACAAATCAGGCACACTACCCCCCAGCCCAAATTATGATTTCATAACCTCCAGTTACAGAAATAACATCAACCCCATGATAACTTCTCTTAATACAACCCCCCACAAAAAAGAACTATGATTACATTGAGTGTAGACTGGTGTACTGCTCTTCTTTCTGGAGAATTGCTGTGGGTTTTTCACACTAAGGAGATTTCAGTGACATCATCCACTGATATGTATTGGAATACTGGAAGGTTGGCCACACACTCATGCCAGAGGGAGTCTGCTCTAGGCTGCCCCCTCATGGTGAGTTTTGGCAATGCCGGCAAAGAGGACCAACAAAGCTCATCTTTCCAAAAATGGGTTCAGATTATTATTTTTTGCAGTTATTTCTTTTGCTCTCCCCCACCATTCTCTATTTTGTTCCATCCATCACAAGGACGAGCGGAGCTCCTTTCTGCCCCCCCCCCCAATTGGTTTTTTAAATTTATTTTAAAAGGTGTCCAACGAGAGCAACAACGACAGTAAAATACAACGATAAACGCCAAAAGCACTTCATGTCATGTAGCAGGTGATCGCTCTCAGAGCGTAGAGCAGTTCTGCCTGCATGCGCGCTTCCATAAGAAGCAGATTTACGTGGACCTGGGAAAGGGAAAGGAAGCATTACAACACTGCTCCAGTCACTCAGATCAAGCGCTATGAGAAACCTATAAACTTTAAATGCTAAAAAAAATGAAACAAACCCACGGACAAATAAGTAAAATAAGTTATTCCTTCACCTTCTCGGAGTGCTGGAACTGCCTCCAGAAGCTCTCATACATTCGTTTGGTGTTTTTTTCCGGGCTGCACACCATGGTCTTAATGTAGACCTTAAAGCTGCGGTCCAACAGCTGGTTAATCTCCCCGTAGTCATAGTCATCATACCTGAGACACGCAGAGGGAGATTGTTACAGCTACTGATGAATACAGTTATTTCTTTACTAAAGTATATTACTGTCCAAAATGAATGCACTTTGTCAATGTATTAAAACGTGCTAATATTAATGTTTTCATTGAATCTAGCATATGTCATCTTGGAATAAATTAATTTGTATTCGTATTGTGCCAGTGAGTGGCGTACCTGATGCCGAACATGCAGTGGATGTAGTTCCAGATAGCCCTGCGCAGCATGGTGGTGTCCACATCTTTGTGCATGGCCATGGTGTTGTAGGTCAGGTTGTAGGCCATCTGGAACTTCTCATCCAGCAGCTGACCAACATCAGGGTACAGACGGTTCACCAGGGAGTAGCCGTGGTCCTCCCAACTGTAGTCCTGCAGAAGAGAGAGGAGAAAAGAGGAAGGCAAAGTGCTAATCACAATGTCTGGATATCAATTGGTCAATCAGATAGATTACATTTAGAAAATGTTGCACTTGAAGCTATTGAAAACACGCTTCACTTTCTCTCCATCCCTCCCTGTTTCTCCGTAAGTGAAGTTGTATGTGTGAGCGTTATATACCTGCACTCTGAAGGTGGGTACATGTTCTCCTCTCCTGGAAAAGTTCTTGTAGCCGTAGCTGGGGTCTTCAAAGTGCCTGGATACGTCTCTTGACTGCACACACTCCTCTTCCTCTGCCGTGGCCACCAGCATGCTCTCAGTTTTCTCCCTCTCGAAGCGTTTGGCCATCTCCTCCTGACTGGCTTCTTCTTCATCACGACACTCCTGCAACTGCTTCATTCTCTCCATCAGCACCTCCACCTCACCAGACACCTAGACAGGCCCACAAACACATTCTGGTCAGGGCATGGGTCATACATAGGGTGACCACAACCACAAGAGCCACTCAACTCACAACCACATCTTTGTCAAAGCCAGTAACTGCCAAACCCTCAGCTTCACTTTCTCACACACAAATACACCATCCTCCTTCCTCGCACCTGATGGCTGCTTCTCCTTTCCTCCAGGTCGTTGCCGTGCCCATTGCCATTGGCGATGTCGCAGACACAGTACTGGCTGAGGGAGAGAGGTCTCAAGGTGTGCCCACCATCACTGTGGATCTCAGGGGTGATGCCACAGCCAAAGGTAAAGGATGCCAGGGAGTGGTAGTGTGTGAGGAGCACCACAGCATGGATCAGCTCAGCCAGGGACCAGCTGTGTTCTTCAGCCTTCAGCAGGTGCTGGGGAGAATAGAGAGTTGAAGTGTCAGTCAATCAGTGGTTTCCTTTGAATGGAATCTTATTTTCCTGTCTCTCAATTTCAACCCTTCCATTTGTTTTCTTCCCATACCTTCCATTTCATCTCTGCCCATTCCTCCCGCTTTCATATAACTAACCCTGCCAAGTAACAGCCGCATAACTCTGGTGTGCCGCCACCCATGATCTCAGTCTGTTACATAACCCTAACCTGTCCCTTTGTCCAGTCCTGTGTGTGTGTGTTTGTGTCACAGGTCCAGCCCCAGCTTCCTACCTCAATGTGTGCCTTGGTAAGAAGCCAGGGCCGGTGGGCCAGGATCTTGTTGAGCTCCCCAAGAGCCTGCAGCTTCTGTGGGGCTCCGTCCAGGCCATTCAGCCACTTGGGGTCCCCTCCCACCTGGAGGAAGTCGTTGACGTGGAGGTTGACCAGGTAGGAGCACTGGTGTCTGGCCGCAGCCTGGGAGGGAAGGAGAGAGTTACGAGACTGTCCAAGTGTCTCTACACTACCATAGTAAAGCCACTGCAGAGTTTAGAGTAGGGCTTAAGGGGCCTCACCATGATGCCTATGTAGTGGCGGTAGTGCAGGGATAAGGGCCCATCCATCTGCAGCAGGTAGTGCTGTGTTCTCAGGAAACTCTCCAGGTACTGTGGGTGGAAGCCCATCACCAAGGAGATGTTGTCAAGACGACCCAGTGCAGCAAATGCGTCCTCAAATATCGATTGCGCCCTCAGATCTACTTTACTGACTTGAAGTATCTGGTGCCACAGAGCCAGTGAATACATTTTTACTCTCAATCACATATTGATATAATATGGCACTGCCATATTGTATTGGTAAGTTAAAAGGTGTAATCATTTTCACAAGTATAGAAAATCCTGTGGTGTAAATTAAGTTGTTCTCCTTACCTCTTTTTCAGGGATAAATCTACTTGGTCCATTTCCCAGTGGTCCTGGGATCCGAACTCCTAAGTCCTGCAAGTTAAGAGTACAGAAACACATTGTTCTGCAAGAACCAAATGCAACATCATGCGAAAACCCTAAATGCTGTTTTTAGTACCATTTTGGCTGCGAGCCCTGACTGTAATATTGTACGTCCTTCTGCAAGACATCTCTCACTCTCTCCACTAGATCACATATTCGCTCTACAGTCAGGTTGGAGAATTGCATGCACAGCCTGTGCAAAAGAGAAATCCAACTCATTTTGTTCACAATTTCGCTGTAGCAAGCTGCCATAACAGTAGTCTCTAGAAATGCGACAAGTGTCAAAACACACAAATCAAACACTTGATAGATACAATGTATCATGCGTGCGGCTGCTATTTAACCACTTGAGGTTGAAACACATTTAATACCCTAATTGATACGTTATTTGACACAATTATTCGGAAAGGTTTGCATTGTCAAATGTTATTAAAAGGAACACATTCAAGACACGATTGATATCTCATTAAAACATTAAAAACAGCCAACTTAAGAAGTCGCTGATCATATGTTCCCTGTGGGCTCCATAGATAGCTCCTGTCCCTCTGCGCAGAGCAATGAAGTGGTAGAATGAATGACCTAGTCTTGGAAGAACTCGGGGCCAAAGATTAATCGATAGCGACGGTCTTGCATTCAAAGACACCAAGCAAAACATTTTGCTAAGAGCATATACGAAATAGAAGAGTTGACAATATGACGACAAAGCAAGAGAAGAAATGTAAAGCATTGACAAGCAACGCTAACTCTTCAAACGCGTAAACAAGGTCGGACACAAAAGAAAAGACTGCACTGCAGTTCCTTCGCTCGCAGCCACAAAACAAAGTGTCCAAAGGGACATGAACTTGTCACAAATTAACACTCTAAAATTCCACAACTACGGTGCACGGAGTTTTAAAAACATGCATTCACTGTCAAAAGCATTTGACATTTATTTTCCTTTTCTCTTACCTTTTTGCTTAGCCGTTCACAATGAGCGCATATTTTATATAAGTATGTTACTGTAAATGAATTATTGTCCATGGTTTCTGTTGCTGCAGTTGCGTGCCTCATAATGTGTCTTCCTGCGATCCTGTGTTTCAGGTATATTTAAATTGAGGTTTCCGTTCTCGCTTTGTTTCATGAGGGTAAAGTGCTCAATTGTCAGTTGTTGCAGCCCTACAGCAGAATACCGTTCAACCTCAGCACACACTGTAAATAAACTGAGCCCTAGTTGAGTGAAGTGCGCCTCAGCCAATCGAAAGGCGAAAACAACCTCCATTCATCCAATGAGGTATAAGAGGACGGAGAAATAGGAGTGGACCGTGCGGAGAGAGGGTCTAAACGTGAACGCAGAGCGAGCCAGCCCCCAGGAAAACATAATCAATCAAGTATCTAATTTTGTTCCTTGCTTCTGCCATTGATCATGGCAATGGATATTGAATGTGTGCATTAATCTTAAGAGTCTATCTAAGTAACTTAATAAACAAATGAAAATCCGTAAATTTAAACTAGAGATTGCATGGTCTGCGTCTCAATCCACCACACTTGGAGGTAACCCATACAAACGAATGGAAGTATGGAGGTAGTTTTGTGCCAACAAATATAAGGGATTAAATATATGTCCAAAACAACCACAAATATTTCCTGAGCTTTCTTACATCTCCTAGAAATAGGGCAAAATTCTACATTTGATCAATGGTATGACCATCTTAGAACAATTCCATATGTTAACTTAGTTACCCCACTTTCATAGTTTTTAAGAGGTCCCTTTGACCAGCTGCCTTAATGTATTTATTACATGATCCATAGGCGAATTATCTAAATCAATTATGTCATTCACTTTGCAATTTTTTTTGCACGTTTTTATTTTTCACCCTTTCCCACCACAATGACCCACTACACTAATGTTTGCATGCACCAGCTATCTATGTCCTCATCTCAGTCATGTGCATTGAAAACAACTACCGATACAAGATTATTCAGCAAGCAGCAGCAAGTTATTTTCTCTGTGAGTCCAATCTGGTCATGTCTCCTTGGCCAGCATCACCACTGTAAACAAGGTGGCCTACCGACGCTCTGCGGTGGCGTATATTATTATGACACAGTAGGATATCTGGTCCTGCAAGACAGGACAGGACACAGCAGGTGTACAAACAACCTGAAATGAATCCCTGCTTATGGTGCATTTCAACTGAAGACTTAACCCAGTGTTTTACCCAAAATACTTTTTTGTTTCCATCTATGCGGGCCGGTGCCTCTGTCTCACTGGGCCATGGCTCCAGCGGACCTGCTCTAATACCTGGTGTCCACCAGATGCATATGCCTTTTGTTTTGCTGGATGTCTAGCCCACATGTTCCGTACTTAACGCACATGTACTTTGCTTTTCAACTAGCTAAAAGCTAGCTAGTTGGAGTATGTGTGTGTGTAACTCCATTTGTACCGACACACGGTAAGCAATGCATACAGTACACAGAATGCACCGCAGCTTAGTGAGGCACCCCCAACGTAGCGTTGTGGACTGCCCATTGGCAATGAATGACTTTAGCCGGAACACAAAGAGTTTTATGCATCAGGCTATTGTGAGGAAGTGTAATCTAAGATAACAAGATCTTAGTCGCGTAATTTTACATCTAACTAAGATGTTTGGTGGAGTATTTCTCAAGTGAAAAAAAGGTGCATTAAAACGAGTTCACTACTGTTGACCAATGACCTATGAAGGTGCATAGACTTCGGCTACCAAAATTGAGCTTGCAAAAAGAAAAACATTTGTGTGCATGAACAGTTGAAAAAACCCTTGCCCGAAGCCCAAAACAAATAAAAACGTCAAAAAACCTAGTCATAATATATGCACAAACTTTTCTGATCTGTTTCGGATGGGAAGCATGCGGAGGCCTTTAGACTATCAGAGCTCCGATAAAGCAGCCCAGGCCTAAACCAATCAGACTTGCGGTATAGCACCTCAAACAAACCTAACAGGAAGTCTAGAAACGACAGGCATCTATCATAGAGCCTGTCAATATAGATACAGCCTGAATGATGTCACCAGCCACCTGTGTTGCTGAAAGAACCAAATAAAACCTGACAAACAAGTTTTATTAGGTAACAAGGAGGTGGTGGTGTAAGGGAGCCCAGATTGTTATCGGTTATCACTAGACCGAGCCGATCCAAGCTCCAATTCAATACTCTGTTTAAGGGCCTGGCTTCCTGGTTGATTTGGCATTGGCTGGCTGCAAGTCAGTCCCCTGGCTGATAGATAGCACACCATTCAGCAGGTTCATTGTGTGATAGTGCCCCCCTCCCTCTCTCCCCCTCCCTGTTCTCCCCAAAGAGGGGTGGGAGTCATGGTAAACATGCCCTGGGTCTGGAGTCAGCACTCTGCCATTTCCCAGCCGCAATAGCCGGAGCAGCACAGTGAGCACTGTGTGTATGTGAGCCCCATGGCTCAGCAAAGTTGCAGAGCAGAAGAGGCCTGGTCAGCGTTTGGTTTCCGACATCATCTTTTCACATAAAAGCGCTAGGCTAGGTCAGGGACCCGACTGGCCCTCAGCACCCCGGACAGAGGACAGGGCCAAACACTATTGTCACAGGCATACACATCACCACCACCCAGCAGACACTCTTGGGGCTTTGCTGTACACATGCCAGCCAAGCCCAGTGCGGGTGGGGCAGGGGTAAGAGTGGGTTATGATAACATCATGATGATTAATTACACTGCAGTGGGAGGCTAGTGGAGATCCTGCAGGGATCCTTCTCAAGACAGTTCCCACAGTGCAGATGGTGAGCATCAGAGGAAGGGATAGAGGGATTGGACAGTAGAGTTGGAGTTAACTCTTCTTTAATTTCATCAGATCAGACTCAGTTTGGAACTGACCACGTTCATTTAGCCATTATTTTCGAAGGACTTTTGGACTTCTGAACTAACAGGATTGACATGGTATATGAGCCATGCCATTAGTCCTGCGGTATTAGGAATAGAGGCCTTGTTAAATTACTTGGGTCTCCAGAGAACCCTGGTTCTCAGTGGTCCTCTCTTTATTGAGTCTGAATGACCAGTCTAACTGATGATGCACAAACCACCCACACACAATGATATCCTATTGTTACAACTGACTGGGAATACATTCTACAGACAATACTGAAACAATGGTATGTATGGACTGGAAATCAACAGACTATTTATTCAAATTAGATATTTGGGTTTGAGAGGAGTATGTTAGTAAATAGTTTACTAACAGATCTCTATCACATCAATGCAACTGGTTTGTGATTAGTATTTTTATGGACAGGATAAAAGTAATGGTTTTTGAGTGGGCCAGAATTATAATATATATTTTTTTAAAGCTAAGGAAATGTATTTATTGTTTTACTGCGCAAACATTTCAGCTGCTGTTACCAGTAAAAAGGAGGATAAAAGTCAAAGAGAGAGGAAGCCAAAGTTAATGCTGTGCACATAAAGTATGTGCCCCAGAAGTGGCTGCAGTGTTTTCCACATGCAATTAGAAGAGAAGAGAACGGAGAGCCAAAGAAAACCACAAAACTTTGGGGATGTTCAACAAGCGGTAGAAGTCCTCCTAACCAGTTCAAACCTGACCTATCGCTTTGCAGAGAGAGGAAGCAAAAACCTCCCACCCTCACAATGACATAAGCCTAGCAACAGGCTACCACCAATCACAGGCTAGAACAACAGTTACAGGGTCCAATCTTTTTTTCTCCCTCTCCCTCTCTTGTTTCTGGGGGGGGGGGGGGGGGGGGGGGGGGGGGGGGGGGGGGAAGATAATTAAAGGTTTTGCTCAAGCATGAAGTTGTGTGCACAAGCATATCTGGTCTATATAATAGAGTTTGACTAACTTTTCACTTTACCAACAAATTGTGCCATCAAGTTTTTAAGAGCTGTTTTGAGTGCAAGTGTGTATGTAAATTCATGTGTGTTGGTGTGTGTGCGTGGGTGAGTAACAAGTAGATTTCTATTCTCACTGTGAACACGAAACCATATGCCACAGCTTGACCCAGAGCAGTTTCACAAAAACAACCTATATCTCTTCCCCTTACTGTATGCAGCATGCATATTCCTTATGTGATTTTGTTTCTCTCAGTCTTTGCATGTTGTTTAGAATTGAGGCTCTCTAGTAGTTGGTAACATCTGTTTAAACTTAATGGAAAGGAGATGAATGAACACAACGTCTAAGTAAAACTGAAATGAATAGTGCTTATTTGCTTCAATCACCGAACACAACCGGCGCTTAGAGACAGGCTTCTATTTGAGCCAGGTGTCTATTTCTGTCATGCAGAGTACACAGCTTTAGCTCAAGCTCCTCGCTAACCTTTTTCCTCCCCAACCTTGCAGTGTTGCCATCTTCTGATCCAACTCAGACAAACGTTGAACTTTGACTTTTTTACTCTTGTTCATGTGCAAAGAGTGAAAACTGTAGACTAAGTATGTAGGTATTCTCCCCCTTTTCTTCTGACTCTCCCTCAATCTGTCTCTCTCCCATTCTTCAAACAAGGCTCTTGGTTGAAGTCATTCGATCACAAAGCAGTTAGCATAACGGCTATGACTTGGCATTACCCTTATGTCCCCATCCAGGTTCACTTTGAAGTGCAGGACAGTTGGACTTTATGCTTCGTTAAAATGTCAAACTTTCACATTGTTCAAAATTGCAATTGCGTTTGTGCAGATGCTTAGCTATATTCTATACCTAAGGATGACGAGCCTTGAGTTATATGTTGCTGTGGATCAGTTGTCCTCTTTGTAGCCTAACAACAATCCTTACCAGTGAGAATTGAAATAACTATTACACAGAACAAAAATATAAACACAACATGCAACAATTTCAAAGATTTTACTGAGTTACAGTTCTTATAAGGAAATCAGTGAACTGAAATCAATTCATTAGGCCCTATTCTATGGATTTCACATGACTGGGAATACAGATATTCCTCTGTTGGTCAAAGATAACTTTAATAAAAAGGTAGGGGCGTGGATCAGAAAACCAGTCAGTATGTGGTGTGGCCACTATTTACCTCATGAAGCGCAACACATCTCCTTTGCATAGAGTTGATCAGGCTGTTGATTGTGGCCTGTGGAATGTTGTCAAACTCCTCTTCAATGGCTGTGCAAAGTTGTTGAATATTGGTAGGAACTGGAACACGCTGTTGTACACGTTGATCCAGAGCATCCCAAACATGTTCAATGGGTGACATGTCTGGTGAATATGCAGGTCATGGAAGAACTGGGACATTTTCAGCTTCCAGGAATTGTGTACAGATCCTTGCGATATGGGGCCGTGCATTATCATGCTGAAACATGAGGTGACGGCGGTGGATAAATGGCACGACAATGGGTCTCAGGATCCCGTCACAGTATCGCTGTGCATTCAAATTGCCATCGATAAAATGCAATTGTGTTCGTTGTCCGTAGCTTCTGCCTCTCAATACCATAACCCCACTGCCACCATGGGGCACTCTGTTCCCAATGTTGACATCAGCAAATCGCTTGCCCACACAACGCCATACACAGCGTTTGCCATCTGCTCGGTACAGTTGAAACTGGGATTAATCTGTGAAGAGCACATTTCTCCATTGAAGGTGAGCATTTGCCCACTAGAAGTCAGTTACAATGCTGAACTACAGTCAGGTCAAGATCCTGGTAAGAACGACGAGCACGCAGAAGAGCTTCCCTGAGACGGTTTCTGACAGTTTGTGCAGAAATTCTTCAGTTGTGCAAACCCACAGTTTCATCAGCTGCCAGGGTGGCTGGTCTCAGACGATCCCGCAGATGAAGAAGCCGGATGTGGAGGTCCTGGGCTGGTGTGGTCTGTGTTTGCGAGGCCAATTGGACGTAGCGCCAAATTTTTTTTTATAGAAACATTTACATTAAATGATCTGGCAACAGCTTTGGTGGGCATTCCTGCAGTCAGCATGCCAATTGCACCCTCACTCAAACTGTGATACATCTGTAGCATTGTGTTGTGTGACAAAACTGCACATTTTAGTGTCCTTTTATTGTCCCCAGCACAAGGTGCACCTGTTTAATGATCATGCTGTTTAATCAGCTTCTTGATATGCCACACCTGTCAGGTGGATGGATTATCTTGTCAAATGAGAAATGCTCACTAACATTTGGTCACCAGATTTTTGTGAGGAATAAGCTTTTTGTGCATATAGAACATTTCTGGGAGAGTTTATTTTAGCTCATGAAACATGGGACCAACACTTTACATGTTGCGTTTACATTTTTGATCAGTGTAAATAATGAATGCATTTTTCCAAAAGTCATAAAATCAATAAGCAACAGCTGAGTTAAGCTGGGAACCACTTACATTGTATAGGTCAGAATTTAAATCCCAGTGTTTCCCCTATATTAAATTAGCAGCGGTGGCTAGGGCTGTAGCGGTCATGACACATTTCAGCGGAAGGCATTCAGTTGTACAACTGACTAGGTATCCCGGTTTCCCCTTGCATGAAATGTTGTCAACTGCCGGTCTCACGGTAATTGACCATGAATTAACATAAATACAATTAGTATCTCCTGGCTTCCACACATAGCCTACAAGCCACTGATGCAGACCTTTGGAACATCTACATTTTAAAAAGTCTTAATACATCCATTTAATATAACATACACCATCACAATAAGTCCATCATTTATTTTAGACAGGTAAAAACAAAAAAATAATATGTAGAAATATAGTCTATTTCAGAAGAACAGAATGGCATACTCTGAGTTGTCCTTATGTTAGGCCCTGACATGGCTGTCATTTGGTTGTGGTTTCCACTAGCTCATTTAGCAGACAAGATTTGCTTAGAATTCCGTGGAATTTAAAAAAAAAAATAGTATAGTATGAAGAATACAACTGAACAAAGCTGAATAAAATAGAAAGGATATTTTCTCCAAATGATTTCTAAGGAAGTGAGCACAAGCGGCTATTCTGTGTTGAGCTGTTAACAAAGAAACAGGTCCTCCTATATGCTTAATTTAAAGTTATTTATGCAACTTTAGTTGTGATACAAACGTTGGACTATATGTTTTGATTTTTAATACATTCTAAGGCTGCATGATGCGACTCTAATGATGATTTGAAAAAAGTTGCTTGAAAGGCATGAGCTCTGATTTGTTTCTTGTGCAGGCTCCACACACTACATCAGTGACTCATTCACAATTTGATAAGCACTTGATAATATTCTCACCAGGCATAATATTCTCCGCGGCATACCCCCTTGTATGGCCGTAATGGCCCCTAAAAAATCCATGCCTTTTGCGGCCAAAGTGGCCGTTGTGCCCATGGACTGAAAATAATTATAATTCACTTCTCCCAGCTGCCATGCTCCAAAACACCTCTCACTCACATTGCTCTCTCAGATATTTCAATTCTTGTTAGCAAATGCCCGTAACGTGATCGGTTCCTTCTCACAGGCATCTCAGCTAAGAAGTAGGCTACAAGTGAAGACAGACATGTCTGGGACCATTATCATGCACCGGTCTCGGAAACTGGGGCACATAAATAGCGAATGGAGGATGCTTTTCCCTGGGGTTCATTTTCATGCCAGCCAGGTAGGCTATATTCCTGTTGTAAAGCATGTGCTTAATATTAGGAAAGTTGATAAATTGGCCTAGCCTATAGAAAACTAGGCTAGGCCTAGCCTATAGAAAACTGATGGGATCCTCTTTCTAATAGAGGCAATCAAAACTCTGTTTTATCATTCAATTGCATAGCCTATAGAAATAAAGCCATTTTTAGCAGCTTCTTGATATGCCACACCTGTCAGGTGGATGGACTATCTTGGCAAAGGAGAAATGCTCACTAACAGGGATGTAAACACAACAAAACTCTGTTTTCTCATGCAATTGCATAGCCTATAGAAATGTTGCGCAACATCCGCTCATGGGTCTCATGAAGTGTTTGATTTGATTTTCGAAAACCTTTGCATTATGTCAGAGTGATTAGAAGGACAATAGAGTGCTGAGTACCAGGTAGTTAGCAAGTCTGGTAGGCTACTAATGGCCATCAGTGGCATCAGAGCTTGAAGAAGCCCAGATACTGTGTACTAAATACTAAATGGTCACACGGATTTTGACTGTGGTCATGACTTGTGACCGCCAGTGTGGAAGTAATATGGTCACCGTAACAGCCCTAGTGGTGGCCCACCTCTGCTAAATAGTTTCCACCACTTCCCAAAATGTATTTTGTTTTTCTTTATTATATTTTTGATATATTTCTGCTGAGACAAGTATTTAAATGGATAGTGCAAGTTCTTGGCAATAAATACATTTTCTACATACCCATAGTCAGATCAACTCATGGATACCATTTTTATTTCTATGCATGCAGTTTGAAGGAAGTTGCTAACTAACTTAAGCACAATGACTAGAAGACCAGTCATTGCACTAACGCTAGTTACCTTTAACTTCATTCAAACTGCATGCAAAGACATACAAATTGTCTCCATGAGTTGATCTGACTCTGTGTAGTAGAAAAAGGGCTTAATTGACAAAATCTCACACTATTCCTTTAAAGTCAGTGACATGTTTCATGTATATTTGTAGCAAACAGAGCGAGCAGTGACGCAATTGAGAGCCACGAGCGTACAGCAATCCTTTGCTCCTCATCATCTCCCTACAATGCAGTGGCACGCATCAGTTATATTTCAGATGGTGTCAACATCATTTCCCCTCTTTACATTTGCTACTGCTGCTAAAAAGAATCCAAGAGGAAACACCGAATCCTCTATGTCACGTTCTGAACTTAGTTCCTTTTTTATGTCTTTGTGTTAGGTTGGTCAGGGCGTGAGTTGGGGTGGGTAGTCTATGTTCTTTTTTCTATGTTGTATTTCTGTGTTTGGCCTGGTATGGTTCTCAATCAGAGGCAGCTGTCGATCGTTGCCTCTGATTGAGAATCATACTTAGGTAGCCCGTTTTCCCTATTTTGGTTGTGGGCGATTGTTTTCTGTGTCTTCCACACATAACTGTTTCGTTTTCAGTTTGTGTAGTGTTCAGTTTTGATAAAAAATATGATGAACACTTACCAGGCTGCGTATTGGTCCAATCTTTCCTACTCCTCCTCAAAAGAGGAGGATGAAAACCGTTACACTCTACTCCAATTCCTCCCACTCCCGCCTCGTCAATCTCCCCACTCCCTTTCTATCTCTCCTCTCTGATGTGTGTGTATTCTGGCATGCTATAAGAGCGCCAGCTTTCCTGAGTGGAGAGGCACGGTTGAGACCAAAGGGCCCTGGCCTGGGATAAACGCGCACAGACACCAGGAGGAAACCGTGTCCCCTGGATTCCATGAAATGGAGCGGAACTCAAGGGAGCAAAGGGCACAAAAAAGTAAAAGGCTGCAGAGAGGGTAGAGAGGAGTTGGGAGTACTATGTTTCAACTCTGGACAATGTGTTAAATCTGTCTCCAACGCACGCACGCACGCACGCACGCACACACACACACACACGCACACACACACACACACACACACACACACACACACACACACACACACACACAGTCTCTAGCTCTCACAGATGCACACATACAGGCTTGCTCTTTCTGCATCTCCCACACATACACACGCACATCCAAACACCCACACACCCACCCACCCACTCACCCACCCACCAGGGTTTCCATTAGGAAAATGTGGCACCGGACAACTACATTTACCGGCCATTTAAAAATTTACCGGACCCATATGCATTGGGTGCATAACCCATTAGGGCGTCCACCCACGGTGCTCAGAATGACAGAAATCACATGTAGATTATGAAGCAGCCAATAAAAGGTCATTTTCAAACATTTGCTATAAAGACAATTTGCGAGAAAACACCATTCTAAATAGCACACCTGATAGCAGTTCCTGTGGAAGAGATGAACATGTTAGAAACTTAGAAAGAGGGAGAATCTAAAGATGCAACAACTAGGATGGGTTGCTAATATGACTAGCATTGTGCCTTTGGCTTCTGGACAACGAAAGAAAGTTGATATGAAAACCAATAGAACAGGAGAGAAACGGCATAGTGGATCCAATTGGGAAGTATGGAAATACATTTGCCAAAATTATATAATTACTCCTGTCTATACAGAAATAAATAAAATCATTCAAAATACTTCCCCAGGAAGCATGACTTAGCCACAGAGGAATCAAAGATCATTAGATTCTTTAAAAAGTTAGCCATGGATTTTTACAAATCACAAGCTTGTAGGTCTATGCCTATTTGGGAAGCCCACAATTTGGGCAGGGTGCATGGAAATAAGCCTAGATGGTTATTGAGTTGCGGCTGTCAGTAAAAAGCATCTAAAATATGTGTGAAGATAACGTGTCTTGAGCTAAATTTAAAATATTGAGACAAGAAAATGAATCTCTCTCCAGAACAGCTCAGCTGTCTCCTACCAACTCTTGTGAATTGTTTGCCCTTTGATTATTTAATTTTTGAATCAATTCACCATTACATATGTCTGCAGTAGTAAATGTACCGTTAATCCCTGTCATTTGGTTACATGAATGTCTGTTAATGCGTGTATTAATTACAGTCACTCAGTCATTCTCAGAGTAGAAACATTGTTTGCAGAGTTCACAACCTGATAACCTGTAAGAAACAAGAAACACGTTTTTCATTGTCTTTTGTTTGGAGTGCTCAATGTGAGCAAAGAGTATGTGTCTAGTTTCTCTGTCCTGATAATGTTGAGGGAGCTCTTGTTCCTGAGCACACATATAAGTACCTGGCCTGCTGTGTGGAATAGTAGGATTTTTTTTTTTTTTTTTTACATCCATTGCGAATGATTATACTGTATTTTGAAACTGTAGTTCCTCACAGTAAGTTCCTTTACAACAACCTCCCCCTCGATAATCATCAATCCTCAGTGTGAAAGAGCAATGGAAGACATATGCCTGCTGCTGCATTGGCCGACAGGCTATGAGTTCCATACGTTTATTACTTTAGCCGCCAATGGATCATGGTGTATCAATGTGTGGCAGAGGCTGGTGATCTCACATTACTTGACTTTTAACTTTAAGATGATCATTTGAATTCCCATTTTTATGATTTAACCACGTGATAATGATTTTGAGAAACAAAAACGTTATTGAAATAAAATGGTTCCACTAAAATGCGCAGGGGGAAATCATAACTTGCACCCAGACCGGTAGAAATCATAGGATAAATCGTAAGTGTCCCCAAACTTGAAACGCACGCGCCCCCCAATGAAGTCTTTATGAAAGAATTGACTCCACGTCCATGGGCAGATTTTGGCTATAGGCTACTTTGAAGCAAGGTAAAACATTCATGTTAAAAAATTAAGTATGTTTTCAAAATGCACACTTCCTCCAGCTCACATTGTAAAGTGGTGGGTGACACGCTGATAGCCTGTTGCCTGCACTTGAATGGTGAATGGGGGGTGTGCTTCAATTACCGGTTGAGAAATAAAAATTGTAGCTCTTTTCAATTGTGCACCAACACGATTTTTAACATGCAATTGCATTTAGACCAGCTGGCATTTAGACCAGCAGGAGAAATCCCACTCAAAATAGGCTCTGTATGCTGTGTGCGTGTGACAGGCCAAGTTAATTCCACTAAACTATGTAGATTAATGTAGAAACCGAAAAGCATGAAGGTATTTACGTTGACTGGTATTTCATCAAAGAAAAAAATTATTTCCTTCGCATCATCATTTTTTCCAGCAAAATGTTTATTTATCGGCTTTTAATTGTTTTTCCTATTTTGTTGCATTACAACCTGTAATTTAAATGGATTTTTATTTGGATTTCATGTAATGGACATACACAAAATAGTCCAAATTGGTGAAGTGAAATGAAAAAAAAATGAACTTTTACTCACCCCCTTTGCTATGAAGCCCCTTAATAAGATCTGGTGCAACCAATTACCTTCAAATGTCACATAATTTGTTAAATAAAGTCTGCATGTGTGCAATTTAAGTGTCACATGATCTGTCACATGATCTCACTATCTATACTTCTGTTCTGAAAGGCCCCAGAGTCTGCAACACCACTAAGCCAGGGGCACCGCCAAGCAATGGTTGGGTTATAAAGGGGTTGGGTTATAAAAACATATCCGAAACTTTGAACATCCCACGGAGCACCATTAAACCGATTAATAAAAAATTGAAAGAATATGGAACCACAACAAACCTGCCAAGAGAGGGCCGCCCACCAAAACAATCGGACCAGGCAAGGAGGGCATTAATCAGAGAGGCAACAAAGAGACCAAAGACAACCCTGAAGAAGCTGCAAAGCTCCACAGCGGAGATTGGAGTATCTGTCCATAGGACCACTATAAGCCGTACATTCCACAGAGCTGGGCTTTACGTAAGAGTGGCCAGAATTGTTTTATTTAAATAACAAACACATTTGGTGTAGTTACGCACGCTCAAGGTTTGAGTTTTTTTGTTTGTTTCACAATAAAAAGTATTTTCAAAGTGATAGGCATGTTGTGTAAATCAAATGATACAAACACCCCAAGAATCCATTTGAATTCCACGTTGTAAGGCAACAAAATAGGAAAAATGCCAAGGGGGGTGAATACTTTTGCAAACCACTGCACAATTAAATTATATTAATATTAATTTGCATATATTTCCATTAATACCCATATACTACCCTAATTCCCACGGAAAGTTTCCACCTTTGAATATTCCCCAAAATGTGCAATCCTCGTGTGGACACACCTACTCATTCAAGGATTTTTCTGTATTTTTGCCATTTTCTACATTGTAGAATAATAGTGAAGACATCAAAGCCATGAAATAATCATGTAGTAACCAAAAAAGTGTTAAACAAATCAAAATATATTTTCTATTTTAGATTCTTCAGTAGCCAACCTTTGTCTTGATGACAGCTTTTCATATTCTTGGCATTCTCTCAACCAGCTTCATGAGGTAGTCACCTGGAATGCTTTTCCAAAAGTCTTGAAGGAGTTCCCACATATGCTGAGAACTCATTGGTTGCTTTTCCTTCACTCAGGTTGTAAAGGCAATAAAATAGGAAATAGGAAAAATGCCAAGGGGGTGAATACTTTCGCAAGCCACTGTACACATACACAGTATAGAATCCAGCATTCAGCAGTCAGCAGTATACCACTGCCAACCCTATGTGCACGTTAGGAAGGCCGTGTTCCCAGGGATGTTATTTTAACAGTGAGGGATCGCAGCTGTTACAATACAGGCCCCAAACAAAAATATCACATAGAATAACAGAAAATACAAACTCTGCTCAGGCCCAGCTATCTTTAGCATGATATATAACAGACTGGCAATAAATTAATGAATAGAGCCCCCCCCTTCCAACAATGTTACCCCTCCAAAACACTGCTGTGTGTGATTTATGCCAACATAACTCCAACCCCGCTCTAATTCCCCATAATCTCCTGGAGTTTGGTGTATCATAGGGTTCTGTGGAAGATACCACTGTTTCGCTACAGAGGGGTGCAAGGAAGCGTTCAAAGGGTAAAGTTCAGGGAGTAAAGACGTTTAAAAAAGGGAGAGTGTGCACATTGTAAAGAAAAATCATAAACAAAGATCTGGGATCAGTTAACAATCCCCAAACTCTAACCTTGATGCAACATGCAGCTCCTAACTATCCAAACCCCTGCTCCCTTGGCAGAAAGTCCCAGCAGTTTTTTTTGGTTGGTGAGAACCAGACTTGATTGGGCACAAATGAGTCAGCTCACTCCCAGGACCCCGTCCAACACATCCCTAATCAGTTTAAAATAACCCATAATAAACATTCATAACAGATCCAACCGTTCACCTGAGACAATAATTCACTCCCCTAACCCTCTCCATCTCCACAAACAACAAGGAAAGACACACCACAGTAAAAACAGCTCACCATGTTGCCACTAAATCATAGGTCATAAAACCTCATAACTAATATAAAACTCCATGAACCTGAACCTCTGCTCAGCCAGCCGGTACATTACAAAGTTAGGGTGTTATCAGTCTCATCTGATTGCTCATACGGTTAAAGGAAAGAAAAACAACAACGTGTCAATGAACTCTGTATGAGAGACCGAGACTAGGAGAGTCTGGCTGGATTGTTGGACAGGTTTTATTGTAGCACATTTTTGGAAGTGTAAAAGAGTGCAGGTATGAGAGGTACGCCCAGGTCAAATCCTGACCATTGATTCTGAATGACTGACATACTGGGCAGTGAACAAACAGACAGACAGAACCGAAGACAGTCTGATGCAACGAATTGCAAACGTCCGAGATATAACAAGGATAATACAGTGCCACCAACGTGGCCCGCTACCTAGGACTGTGGGCCCCCTTCTACTTCTCCGTGGCCGACGTGAGTAAAACATTCAAACGTGTTAACCCTCGCAAGGTTGCCGGCCCAGACAGCATCCCTTGCTGCGTCCTCAGAGCATGGGCAGACCAGCTGGCTGGTGTGTTTACGGACATATTCAATCTCTCCCTATCCCAGTCTGTTGTCCCCACATGCTTCAAGATGGCCACCATTGTTCCTGTACCCAAGAAGGCAAAGATAACTGAACTGAATGACTATCGCCCATAGCACTCACTTCTGTCATCATGAAGTACTTTGAGAGACTTGTCAAGGATCATATCACCTCCACCTTACCTGCCACTATAGACCCACTTCAATTTGCATACGGCCCCAATAGGTCCACTGACGTTGTAATCGCCATCACACTCACACTGCCCTATCCCATTTGGACAAGAGGAATACCAATGTAAGAATGCTGTTCATTGACTACAGCTCAGCATTCAACACCATAGTACCCGCCAAGCTTATCATTAAGCTTAAGGACCTGGGTCTCAACCCCGCCCTGTGCAATTGGGTCCTGGACTTCCTGACGGGCTGCCCCCAGGTGGTGAAGGTAGGAAACAACATCTCCACTTCACTGATCCTCAACACTAGGGCCCCACACGTGTGCGTACTCAGCACCCTCCTGTACTCCCTGTTCACCCATGACTGCGTGGCCATGCACGCCTCTAACTCGACCATCAAGTTTGCAGACGACAACAGTAGTGGGCATGATTACCAACAATGACGAAACAGCCTACAGGGAGGAGGTGAGGGCTCTGGAAGTGTGGTGTCAGGAAAACAACCTCTCACTCAACGTCAGTAAAACAAAGGAGATGATCGTGGACTTCAGGAAACAGCAGAGGGAGCACACCCCATCCACATCGACGGGATGTAGATAGGGGGGTGGAGAAGGTGAAACGTTTTAAGTTCCTCAGCATCACATCATGCCTATGCCGCTAGGTCATCGTTCATCCATATATTCATATGTGTACATATTCTTATTCCATTCCTTTACTGAGATTTGTGTGTATTAGGTAGTTGTTGTGGAATTGTTAGATTACTTGTTAGATATTACTGCACTGTCAGAACTAGAAGCATTTCGCTACACTCACAATAACATCTGCTAACCATGTATGTGACCAATAAAATGTCATTTGATTTTAATTGCATTCTCTGTTGCTCAATAACTGTTGCTCAATAACTATATCTTTCTACAGTGCATTCGATAAGTATTCAGACCCCTTGACTTTATCCACATTTTGTTACGCTACAGCCTTGGTATTTTTGCCAATTTGTTTCATGGGTGTCATGATGATCCAGCTCCACTATAAAGCAGAGAGGATGCGATATGCCCTAATCCTTGTGGCGCTACCATTTTCCCCAGGTCCCATTACCTCATAAATAGGTACCGTCCGGCCGAACAAAACCACCGGCAGAGCCTCGTTTGAATGCCACACTGCGACCCGAACAGCCCCGTCAATATTTAATTGTTTATGAAATGCCCATTTGGTCGGGCAGAAATTCAACGTAGTTCTGTCTTCCCCCTCTCTCTCTCTTTCCCTCTTCATCCCCTACTTCCACTACGTAAACATTTTCACACATGATGTGTGAATATGGAGGGAGGGAAATGTACTGGCTGTAACAGCTGAGGACCTCCATCTATATACCATCTTTCAGGCCTTCTTTCCTCTCCTCATCTTTCACTCCCTCCCCTCTTTTGGCTCTCTATCTCTCACTATGACTAGCTTCATTTCCCTCCCTCTATCAGTCTTTTAATGTCCTGTTGTGGTTGACTTTACTAAGCAGTGCTATTTATAAAGAGTGTACACTGAACGTTCTGACTCACTTCATCCAGCGGAATATCAAATAAGTCTGTAAAAGTAACAGAACACACACAAACAAACAGCGCATGTACACACGTGCAGTCTCCTGCGCATTTACTTCCATAAATTAAAAAACAGACATCTTCAAACATGTTGTAAGGTTTAGTACAACTGGCATGTTGTCTCAAAGATGACAGAGTCTATGAGTCTTCTAGGTCTAGCTCAATTCACAAGAACAACAGTTATACCTGGACTCTTAGGACATTATATTTATAGAATAACAGACTGGTTGGTGAAATGTCTCACCCTCTCTGGATTTCACGGCCCAGGTCTGACTATGCCCATCTTGGTGTGTGTGTGTGTGTGTCTGTGTGCGAGTGGCTAGTTGAGCAGTCCTCTGATGGCTGCGGGTGAGATGTTTGCCATGTGGTTAATCAATAACAGGACCATTAAAGCAGGAGAGGAGAACAAACCAACCAACCAAGGGAAAATCTTCCATATGGCTCACTAGACTAACAGGCCAAGGATGGAGGGAGAGAGGAGGAGAGTGAGTGAGGAGGAAGAGGAATGGAAGAGCAGGAGGAACAAAAGGGTTTTTCCGCCACATTGACGTGAGACAGAAGGGAGGGGACTAAGAAGAAGAGAGGGAGAAGAGAGGGGTTAAAGAGGGAGAGAGAACCTCATGGTTACGCAAACACTGTGTACCGTACATCTGGAGTGGCATCATCGTCCCAGAGAATCAATAACTAGCCACTTCCTGTTTAGTAATTGAAAATCAATGACTGAACACTACCTATCTGCACCCACACACCTGAGACACATACACACACACCACATTTGCATGCACACACACAATCGTTGTTAGGACTATGTCACTGTGCAGATTACACAGTGACATCAGGGGGCCTCTAGTTTTATGTGTGCATAAAAAATGTTTATGGGCATAATAGTAAAGCCAAGCCATTTAACTGTTTTTTTTTATTAACTTTTACTTTGGCATGAACCAAACCAGTCAATATGTTTTGCTCTTATTGTCAAACAAATCACTTTATGTGTTCGTCCACTTCAAAATTATTCCAGCATCCACGCTATTTGATGAACGGAAAGAGACATCTGTTACATGACATACAGCGATTGCCATTGGGTATACTCTTGTTGCCGAAATTAATTGACGCGTAATTGCTGACCTTTTTTGTAGAAAGAAAAGTTGGGACACTGGAAAAGGGCCTGAGATATGGGACTGTTCCAGGATAACAAGTGTAGCCACATGGAAAACAAATGGTTTAAACCATGACACAGAGTTAGGGGTGTTAGTTTTATTTGGAAAAAGCTTTTATTTTAATATTTACCACAGTACAAATTACATTTTTAACAAATAGGAGAATGATTAAATAACCACTATTTAGAGACCCCCCCAAAGTCCAACTTTGCATTTAGGGGGACTCATGTCTCATTCAGGGGGTCTGAGACCCCTCTTGGCCCCTTGTAATTAGCACTCTGTTTGGGACACATCAGTTCCTGTTGATGTCTGCAGAGCCCAGCTCAAGCAGATATACAGTGCCTTGCGAAAGTATTCGGCCCCCTTGAACTTTGCGACCTTTTGCCACATTTCAGGCTTCAAACATAAAGATATAAAACTGTATTTTTTTATGAAGAATCAACAACAAGTGGGACACAATCATGAAGTGGAACAACATTTATTGGATATTTCAAACTTGTTTAACAAATCAAAAACTGAAAAATTGGGCGTGCAAAATTATTCAGCCCCCTTAAGTTAATACTTTGTAGCGCCACCTTTTGCTGCGATTACAGCTGTAAGTCGCTTGGGGTATGTCTCTATCAGTTTTGCACATCGAGAGACTGAAATTTTTTCCCATTCCTCCTTGCAAAACAGCTCGAGCTCAGTGAGTTTGGATGGAGAGCATTTGTGAACAGCAGTTTTCAGTTCTTTCCACAGATTCTCGATTGGATTCAGGTCTGGACTTTGACTTGGCCATTCTAACACCTGGATATGTTTATTTTTGAACCATTCCATTGTAGATTTTGCTTTATGTTTTGGATCATTGTCTTGTTGGAAGACAAATCTCCGTCCCAGTCTCAGGTCTTTTGCAGACTCCATCAGGTTTTCTTCCAGAATGGTCCTGTATTTGGCTCCATCCATCTTCCCATCAATTTTAACCATCTTCCCTGTCCCTGCTGAAGAAAAGCAGGCCCAAACCATGATGCTGCCACCACCATGTTTGACAGTGGGGATGGTGTGTTCAGCTGTGTTGCTTTTACGCCAAACATAACGTTTTGCATTGTTGCCAAAAAGTTCAATTTTGGTTTCATCTGACCAGAGCACCTTCTTCCACATGTTTGGTGTGTCTCCCAGGTGTCTTGTGGCAAACTTTAAACAACACTTTTTATGGATATCTTTAAGAAATGGCTTTCTTCTTGCCACTCTTCCATAAAGGCCAGATTTGTGCAATATATGACTGATTGTTGTCCTATGGACAGAGTCTCCCACCTCAGCTGTAGATCTCTGCAGTTCATCCAGAGTGATCATGGGCCTCTTGGATGCATCTCTGATCAGTCTTCTCCTTGTATGAGCTGAAAGTTTAGAGGGACGGCCAGGTCTTGGTAGATTTGCAGTGGTCTGATACTCCTTCCATTTCAATATTATCGCTTGCACAGTGCTCCTTGGGATGTTTAAAGCTTGGGAAATCTTTTTGTGTCCAAATCTGGCTTTAAACTTCTTCACAACAGTATCTTGGACCTGCCTGTTACTTGTTCTTCATGATGCTCTCTGCGCTTTTAACGGACCTCTGAGACTATCACAGTGCAGGTGCATTTATACGGAGACTTGATTACACACAGGTGGATTGTATTTATCATCATTAGTCATTTAGGTCAACATTGGATCATTCAGAGATCCTCACTGAACTTCTGGAGAGAGTTTGCTGCACTGAAAGTAAAGGGGCTGAATAATTTTGCACGTCCAATTTTTCAGTTTTTGATTTGTTAAAAAAGTTTGAAATATCCAATAAATGTCGTTCCACTTCATGATTGTGTCCCACTTGTTGTTGATTCTTCACAAAAAAATACAGTTTTATATCTTTATGTTTGAAGCCTGAAATGTGGCAAAAGGTCGCAAAGTTCAAGGGGGCCGAATACTTTCGCAAGGCACTGTATCTCAAGTTTCAACCCCCCCCCCCCCAAACATCCCAGACTCCCTTACCTCCCTCCCCCTCTTCCACTACTCTCTTATGCTCTCCTCCACTCTCTGTCCCAAACATGTTATTATGTTGCGGTATTGAAACCAGACACCAGAAATAAAAGGCCATGTAGTCACTTGACAGAGATCAGCAACAGGCAATAAAAGAGAAGGGAAACACACACACACACACACACACACACACACACACACACACACACACACACACACACACACACACACACACACACACACACACACACACACACACACACACACACACACACACACACACACACACACACACACACACACACACACAGATGGCCAAGCAGAAGTACAAAATATGAGCAATGCAAACAATTTGTGTCACTCAATACGAACTCAGAACAATGGCAGTGATCTTTCACAAGTGATGCCAGTCAGACATGCAGTCCATAAGGTTCAGTCTATGAGGCTCGCGATTACCTATCCTTGACTAAAACGTAGAATTCAAGTTAAATAATTCTGATGCCGCATATACCATATAGGCAAATGTACATTCATTGAATCACTACACTTAAGTTATACAAAGTTCACATCCATGAAATCCAATTTCCCTCAGATCACCCCTCTCTTGTACCAAGTCATAGAGCTAACAGAATGTAGTCATAGAGGTTTTGGAGCTTGCAGAAGAGAGAGCCATTAGACTGACAAGGCTGTTGTCAACGCAATGAGCAACTGAGCACAAGCACTACTGTATCACATCAATCCACCCACTTATCACCTTCTAGCCGACAGAGAGTGCGAGAGAGAAAAGAGGAGAAACAGGTTCCAACAACACTTCAACAACAAGTCACAGAACGGGGGGGGGGGGGGGGGGGGGGAGAGAAAAAACTATTTTAACAGAAAAACAAAATGGTGCAATGTCACCCATATAGACACAGCAGATAAGCAGAGAAGTGTGAATACAATACCTGGGGGTTACTGTGATAGATCTATTTGTATTTGGTGAGTGGGTGTTTTTTTTCTTCCATAGCGCCTTACTTGCCTCTCATTATCACATATATTTGTTTTGAGACTAGGCTTTTTTCTGTTGTTGCCAACAGCGTACTGTATTCTCGAAGTGAGAATATGCCCTACTGCTGCCTGTCTTTATGCAGACATTTGAGTTGAATATAACTGTGTGGGCTAGAGGGTAATATGCTCTATCCTCCACAAGCCCAACAGTCTAGATCACCTACAGGGGCATCTGTCCGTCTGTCTGTACTCACCTGCTGAGGTGTCTGTCTGCCCCCCACCTCTAGAGACACCATATGGCACACAGACACCAGTAATGTCTAGAGCCCTCAGCGTGTGGATGCCTGCCAGTATCTATAACCTTGAGAAAATTTGGTTGGCCCGTCGACTAGACTTAACAATGACCTTTGAATCGTGTCGCCAGATAGCTACTGCCTCTGAACACTGACTCAGGGAATATTTTATTTGAAAATCCAATGATTCGTGTTAGTATTGGTGTGTGTGTGTCTGTGTGTGTGTGTCCGTCCATCCATGTGTGTGTAGAGAGAGAAGGTATTAATTTTCTGCACTAGAGCGAAGTGAAAAAGCGTTGACCCTTTGCTAACCTTTTCTGAAGACCAGGTCTACAGGCTCCATGGCTCAGTGTAAAGCCAGCAGTGTTCTCTATGAGAGTCCCACAGGAAACACTAACATAATACAGACAGGGCCCTCCTCGATTTAGACAGACAGTGTGCACAGACAGACGCACACACAATAGACAATGGCCAGTGGAACATTTCCATAAATGAAGGCTGTAATGCTGTTGTCCAGTCACTGGGCAACTGGAACAGCAGATGGTCATCTTCCCTTCCACTAACATCAAACCAGCTAGCGGTGGGGGGGGGGGGGGGGGGGGGGGTCTCACACCTATCGTGCACTGCAACTCTACCCCAATTGGGTTTGACTTTGATTTCCAACAGACATCAGTTTAAAACGGATAGCAGAAAAATATGCAATAAAATCATCTCTGAACTATAGAGCAACATGGTGCAGCGTAGCGTAGTAGCGTAGCCTAGTGGTTAGAGCGTTGGACAAGTAACCAAAAGGTTGCAAGATCGCATCTCTGAGTTATTAACAAGGTACAAATCTGTCGCTCTGCCCCTGAACAAGGCAGTTAACCCACTGTTCCTAGGCCGTCATTGAAAATAAGAATTTGTCCTCAACTGACTTGCCTAGTTAGATAAAGGTCAAAGAAAATAAATAATGCAGCGGATTAAACACCATTAACACCATTAACACCATTAATTGGCGTAAGTGAAAGATAGACAGTAGGGAGCATAGTGAGACAGTACCAAGTATAACAAGACAGTGTATGAGGGAAAACACTAACCGAGCAAATCTGCTCATTGCGAGAAGTAGTGGAAAGGTCAGCTCTAAAATAAAGAACAGAAAACAGGAAGGTTTTATATCCTGTTGATTGGTCGGCCCAAGCACGCACTGTAAAACTATATTGGAGAACATAGCCTACTTGCCACATAAGATCGCTTTGAGCCGGTCGGTCTTATGTAGCAAAATTTGAAATTGTGTTTTTTACATCGGATAAAAGCAGAGACTCAGACCTACAAAATGGTATATTTTTGAGGAACAATGTATTTGAAAGATGACAAACTTGTAAGCTCACTTTTGAGAAAATGGCCTTGAATGTTTTGGTACCTACTGGGGAGCTCTCCTTTGTCTACACCCATTCAGCAATGTTCACACCCTCTTAAGCCAGACCCACCCACCTCTTTAAGGATTCACATGTGAGGTCATGTGCTAAATAGTGAGTAGTGTAGAAAAGATTAAGACTAAAAAAGTGGTAAAAGTAGTAGTCTATATAAAATATTTAATAAATATTAGATGATGCTTACCCAGACACATTTGTCTAAATTGATGGGTCATGTGAAATAAATGCTATAATCCCCAGCCAAATCCAAGTACAAAATTGTCATACTTGAGTAAAAGTAAAGATAGCTTAAAAGAAAATGACTCAAGTGAAAGTCATCCGGTAAAATACTACTTGAGAAAAAGTCTAAAAGTATTTTGTGTTAAAAAATACTTAAGTATCAAAAGTAAATGGAATTAATAAAATTTACTTAAGTTTCAAAATTTAAATAAAAAATAATTTCAAAATCCTTAGATTAATAAACCAGATGGCACAATTTTATGTTTATTTCTTTATTACGTAATTTACAAACAAAGGACTTGTGTTTAGTGAGTCTGCCAGATCAGATGCAGTAGGGATGGCCAGGGATGTTCTATTGATTAATGTGTGAATTTAACAATTTTCCTGTCAAAATGTAGCAAGTACTTTCAGTGTCAGGGAAAATGTATGGAGTAAAAAATACATATTTTTATTCAGAATGTAGTGAAGTAAAAGTAAAACATAACTGGTCTGTCCGAACCATGCATGAACAAGGGAATCTATATTCGGAGAGCCTGTTTCTGTCCTGCCCTTGACTTTGTTGCAGGGCATGTGACGTCCTTAGTCTCTTTGTAACAAAACTCCCTTATCTTCTCAAAAATATATGTTTGTCTAGCTGTGTCCAGTCCAGGTGGTGCTTGTATAGGCAGACCATCTATGGGAGGAAGGATGTCAGCGTTGCACAGCTGCTGAAACCTGGTCCTGACTGAGTCCGAACGCTCCTTGCCGACAACACCAGGCTCCAGAGCATTAAAGCTGTAAAACAGGAAATAACTAAATAAATTGAGAAGACATTACAACTTTGCACAAAATCAATTCACCTCACAAGTTTAGATAAGAAGAAGAATAACCTCATACAATGCAATGACAATGATATTCACGTGAAGTGCCGGTACTGTTTGATCTGTAGCAGCGGCCTGAAGTAGAGAGTCAGGTGTTGTTGCCAGCCATAGCTTTCCACCAGCACCGTACCATCCTCCAGTCCAACCAGCTGTGGGATGTTGACCCCTGTCAGAGTGCTGTCCTTCACTTTGCTGGACAACATGCCTTCATCAATCAAGTAGTTGACTTGTTGTGGTATTCCTTCACAGCAGACACCAAACAAGCCACACTTCCGAGGAGTAAAGAAGTAGATGGGACCTGGCTGCAGGCTACTGCATCTGCAAACAACAAAATAACATTAAGATAAATTACAATTAATTGTCTCACCCCTGTCAGTCTGTCTTTACACTGCTCGGTGAAAGGTATTTGCCTTATATATACAGTTGTAGTCGTAAGTTTGCATACACTTAGGTTGGAGTTATTAAAACTTGTTTTTCAACCACTCCACAAATTTCTTGTGAACAAACTATAGTTTTCTCAAGTCGGTTAGGACATCTACTTTGTGCATGACACAAGTAATTTTTCCAACAATTGTTTACAGATTATTTCACTTATAATTCACTGTATCACAATTGTTTACAGATTATATCGCAATTCCAGTGGGTCAGAAGTTTACATAAACTAAGTTGACTGAGCCTTTAAACAGCTTGGAAAATTCCAGAAAATTATGTCATGGCTTTAGAAGCTTCTAATAGGCAAATTAACATAATTTGAGTCAATTGGAGGTGTATTTATGGATGTATTTCAAGGTCTACCTTCAAACTCAGTGCCTCTTTGCTTGACATTATGGGAAAATCTAAAGAAATCAGCCAAGACCTCGTAAAAAAATTGTAGACCTCCACAAGTCTGGTTCATCATTGGGAGCAATTTCCAAACACCTGAAGGTACCACGTTCATCTGTACATACGCAAGTATAAACACTATGGGACCACACAGCCATCATACCGCTCAGTAAGGAGACTGTCTCCTAGAGATGAATGTACTTTGGTGCAAAAAGTGCAAATCAATCCCAGAACAACAGCAAAGGACCTTGTGAAGATGCTGGAGGAAAAGGGTACAAAAGTGTCTATATCCATAGTAAAACGAGTCCTATATTGACATAACCTGAAATGCCGCTCAGCAAGGAAGAAGCCACTGTTCCAAAACCGCCATAAAAAAGACTGACTATGGTTTGCAACTGCACATGGGGACAAAGATCGTTGAAGAAATGTCCTCTGGTCTGATGAAACAAAATAGAACTGTTTGGCCATAATGACCATCATCATGTTTGGAGGAAAAAGGGGGATGTTTGCGAGCCGAAGAACACCATTCCAACCGTGAAGCACGGGAGTGGCAGCATCATGTTGTGGGGGTGCTATGCTGCAGGAGGGACTGGTGCACTTCACAAAATAGATGGCTTTATAAGGAAGTACAATTATGTGGATATATTGAAGCAACATCTCAAGACATCAGTCAGGAAGTTAAATCTTGGTCGCAAATGGATCTTCCCAATGGACAATGCCACCAAGCATATTTTCAAAGTTGTGGCAAAATGGCTTAAGGATAACAAAGTCAAGGTATTGGAGTGGCCATTACAACGCCCTGACCTCAATCCCATAGAGAATTTGTGGGCAGATCTGAAAAAGCGTGTGCAAGCAAGGAGGCGTACAAACCTGACTCAGTTACACCAGCTCTGTCAGGAGGAATGGGCCAAAATTCACCGAACTCATTGTGGGAAGCTTGTGGAAGGCTACCCGAAATCTTTGACCCAAGTTAAATAATTTAAAGGCAGTGCTACCAAATACTAATGGAGTGTATTTAAACTTCTGACCCATTGGGAATGTGTTGAAATAAATAAAACCTCAAATAAATCATTCTCTCTGCCAATATTCTGACATTTCACATTCTTAAAATAAAGTGGTGATCCTAACTGACCTAAGACAGGGAATTTTTACTAAGATTTAATGTCAGGAATTGTGAAAAACTGAGTTGAATTGTATTTGGCTAAGGTGTATGTAAACTTCCAAATTAAACTCTATATATATTTTTGGAGTGTACATCTATCTATCCATCTACGTCCTTAATCAGTATAAAGGAGGAAATGTTGCTAACTTGTTGAGCAAAATCAAAGCTGTAATGCATCCTGATGTCTTTGCTTGCTGGTTCAGTAGGGCCCCCAGAGGTAACTGCAGGTCTTGACAGGTGGTCTTGCAGTCAGCAACCGTCTTCTGGTAGACAGACCGCTCACTCTGAACAAGCAGGAGATGCTGCTCTTGCTGCTCTTGCTTCTTCAGCTTGGCTGACTTAACAGCTTCTGGCAGATTGGCAGATCTGAAGACCTGATAGTTGTTCCTCTGGCACTGCCAGCACAGGTCTGTGCTGGGTTTAGTGCTTGAGATGTGAGGCAGCAATTTTCTCCACAGATTCCTGAAGGAAGGCAGCCCGACTACACGTACCTCTGGAAAATACAGAAATAACGTGAGATCAATAAAAGTAGTGCCAATCATGTTGGAGGTCAATTAAATAATCAAAACGTGTTTAAACTTTACATACCATGTGTTGTCATTGATTACTTGTACAGACGCCACACTGCTGCACTTTTCACATGGGATGGCAGCAGCTTTCCACCTAAGTGTTTGTGTGGGTGACGTCCTGGTAACACTATTGCATTTTCCTCTGCGTAGTTGTTGATAAAGTTCACCACTCACTGCAAGTCCTCATGCTTCAGGTGTAACCTGTGCTTGCTTGGGCCAGCTCTCTTTTTGATGGGAGGCATTAGACCATTCTCCTTGTATGACCGGTGGAGGAGAGTCAGGCGTGTTCTACTGATGCCGAATGACAAATTCCAAGTACAAATATTTTAGGATTATTTTACTATAGATACCAAATGAGATTCTGAGATATCACTACACACAGGTCATACACGTAATGTTAGCAAGCCAGTCATCTAACGTCAGCTAGCTAGCTAACAGAAAGCTTTAACTTGTTTGTTTTTTGTTTGTTTAGAAATGTAGCTAGCTAGCTAAACAATAAACCATTATCCGAATCCTTGGAGTACTAGCAATACAAACCGATTGGCATAGCTAGCTAAAGTTAACCAAATAGGTTCAATGTTAGCTAGTTAACATTAGGCTATAGCTAGCAATGCGAAATGGCATTCTGAGATATCACTACACACAGTTCATACACATAATGTTAGCTAGCTAGCCAGCCATCTATCTAACGTCAACTAACGTTAGCGAACTAACAGCAAGCTTTAACTTGGGGTCTTTTTGTTTTGACATGTAACGTTAACTAGTTAGCTAAACAATGAACTATAATCCCAATCCATAGAGTACTAGCAATACAAACTGATTGTCATAGCTAGCTAAAGTTAACCAAATAGGTTAAATGTTAGCTAGCAAGCGAGCCATTGAACTTCAGCTAGCTAGATAACAACATGCTTAAACTTGCAATGAAAACAACTTTCTTACAAAATTAGAAACATATAATATCTTAAACTGTAGCTAGACTCATACCTGTATACATAGATGAATGCTTCACAGCATAGGTGTCGTTTCTGTTTAGTTTGCACAGACATTCCACTGATGTCAAAACTCGGTCAACTTCTTCTGTGACAACAACACTGTTGATTGCCGTTTCTTCCCCATAACTGTCATCAGAAGACTACAAATGTCTTCTTCAATACTTTTTTTAACCTACATTAGGGATTTCCACATCTTCTGATTCATTTTCAGAGTCAGAGAGAATCAGCAAGGCACTTTTCCTCCAGAAAGTAGTCCATCACAACCTTTTCCCACTGACCTTTGTTGATAGCGCCTGATAAATTCAGGGCAGCATTGTTATTGAGAGCAGTAGAAACATATTTGCAGTTCTCCATGGCTAACGTTATATCTTTATAAAAAACAGCATTAGAAAGGATTATCTACGCATAACGAGCAGCTCATTTTATAGACAAGATGCTACACCACAGACCAATCTGAAACTCATCTCTCGGCATGTCCAGCCCACTCATTATCTCAGCCAGTCATGGCTAGCGGGAACTTTTTCTTTGGCTAAACCAACTAGGCTCGTCATTTAACAACTTTATTTGTATTTACAGATGGCATAAAAGTTTGTTATTAAGGTACATGAAAGTTCACATGTTTGAGAAGGCATTTCTGCCAAAAAATGCATTTCAATAAAATATTATTTTACATTCAAATGGCTCTCCTGGGAAGTTGTGACTTGCGACATACACCTAGTTTCCTGAAACAGTCAAATATGTATGCGCACGTGTGTGAGAGTAAGAGAGAACGGGTGTGTTTACTGTCTCTGTTGAGATGCTTTCCCCCCCACAGCTCCTCTGCATATGCTTAGTAAAAATACATGTGCACGTCAGAAGGCATATGTGGGGTGGCTTACCCATAAGAGTCATCTTACATAAATAAAGACCTTATTGGCCGTTGCAGGCCACAGATGGGGAGAGAAATGTGAACTATTTGGAGTGGCACACAAACAAAGCTGCAATGAATGAATGGGGCCTCTGTGTGTGTGTGTGTAGGAAAACATGTTCGGCGCAGGGAGTTACATCACAGTGGAGGTATGGAACAGAGGGGCAAAGAGAGCAAGAGAGTTTGGGCAGGGCCAGGGAGGAGGGCCAGGGAGGGAGGTTTAACCTGAAACATTGTTCTACCATTACCTGGAAAGACTAACCTCAAGTTGTTTTCTTTCTTTTCTGTCATTCCATTTTTGTCACCCTATTCATATTTCCACCTTCTCTTTATCCCCTCTTTTTTCAGTCTCTTTCTCTTCTTCTTTGACACATTTCTTCCTTACCCTCAACTCTCTGATTATTGTTTTTGTCAAATGAGACAACTAGAATGTGGTTGAAGCGCAGTCCAACTAAACTGAGGCAGGGCACCAGACATACCATTTAGTCGCATTTTGTGACCCTTTGTCTAGGCTGTGCAAGTAAAAAAAAATATTGCCACGTTCTACCTGTTCACCTCAATCAAAACGTCCTATTGTTGGGGCGGATAAAAGCACAAATAGAAAAGTGCATTATCCTCATGGTTCCTGTAATAAATAAAAACTGTCTGCCGCTGCCACTGTGCCTGCCTGTTTCGGTGGGGCCATCTGTTGTAATGAGCGAGCCTCTCAAACACTTTCTCCCCCTCGTGTGCCCCTCATGATTGTATAACATTTCAAAATGCTATTGCAGCAAAAAAACAAATAGTTGTCCATATTAAAGAGAGAGGGCAGCTTTCTGTAGAGATAATTTGAATTGCCAACGATCATTATTGAGCTCAAAGTACAGTGTTTTACAATCAAGATATCTGATATGGCATTGAAATACGGAGTGTGCGAAATTGCATATCGGCCATCGCGAGTGCACTATGACTCACTGCAAAGTTTTTTTTAGGACATTACATTTACTGTTAGATTAATACATGGCTACTAGCAGTAGGTGTTATATTTAGAGTTAACAATCTAGCTAATGTGTTGAGTTTCCACTTCCTCAGCTGGTGAGGATTAGCACCAATTGAATTAGGCCTATATATATATAATATTAGCGCACATAAAGATGAAGGCAAATCCATCTCTTATTGAACACCCAAAAAATCTGAAAATTCTGGAGCACTATTTTGACAGTAAAATATAACAAAAATGACCCAATTGTCAAACCAAAATTCATGACAATCACTGGATTAGGTTGCATTTCAAAATATATACACATTCTATTACACTTCTTAATAAAGCATTGTGAATAACTTTATAATGAGATGATAAGATGATAAGATGATGACTCAAACATATTATATTGTGTGACGCTGCGAGCTGGTGCCACCAACTGGAAAAGTTAGTGTCACCAGTGCCATCGGGGGAAAATTGTATTCTGGAGCCTTGCCATAACTGTCAACACGTTAGACATCCCAGTCATTGGGAACCTATGGGTTGACTCAAATATGTGTATCCCTTATATAACTCCTCCTACCACCTGTCAAAGGAAACCATTGACAGTGTTCAATTTAACGCCAATGCATGGTGGGAAATATCCATTGAACTTGAGTGAGCTAGCTTGTCAGCAGACCATCTTTTTTTTCCACATCTTCCAGTCTTTCTATGAAAAACTGATTCCCTGAAGAGCAAATTGATCTACAATACAATAAGTAGCCTTGTTCTTAACGTGGATAATAACAACATTTGCCAGCTTCTCTGGTTGTGCAACAAAATATTTGACAGACCAGAAAGACTTACAGTTCCTTCAGAAATTATTCACACACCTTGACTTTTTCCACATTTTGTTGTGTTACAACTTTTAAAAAATGTGTTAAATGTAAATGGTTTTGTCACTGGCCTACACACAATACCCCATACTGTCAAAGTGGAATATATATATATTCTTTTACAAATTAATAAAAAATGAAAAGCTGAAATGTCTTGAGTCAATAAGTATTGAACCCCTTTGTTATGGCAAGCCTAAATCCATTCAGGAGTAAAAATAAGTGCTTAACAAGTCACCTAAGTTGCATGGACTCACTGTGTATTCAATAATAGTGTTTAACATTATTTTTGAATGACTCCCCCATCTCTGTATCTCACACGCACAATTATTTTGAAGGTCCCTCAGTCGAGCAGAATTTAAAACACAGGTTCAACCACAATGACGAGTTTCTTTTTTCAATGCCTTGCAAAGAAGGGCACCTATTGGTAGATGGTAAATTTAAAAAAAAGCAGACATCGAATATCCCTTTTGAGAATGGTGATGTTATTAATTACAATTTGGATCGTGTATCAATATGCCCAGTCACTACAAAGATACAGGCGTCCTTCCTAACTCAGTTGCCTGAGAGGAAGGAAACCGCTGTGATAGGAGAAAACTGAGGATGGATCAACAACATTCTAACTACTCCACAATACTAACCTAATTGACAGTGAAAATCAGGAAGCCTGTACAGAATAAAAACAATTTAAAAAAATGTGTCCTGTTTGCAACAAGGCACTAAAGTAATACTGAAAAAAATTGTGGCAAAGCAATTACACTTTTATCCTGAACACAAAGAAGTGTTTTGTTTTGAGCAAACCCAATACAACACATTGCGGAGTACCACTCTCCATATTGTCAAGCATAGTGGTGGCTGCATCATGTTATGAGTATGCTTGTAATCGTTAAGGACTGGGGAGTTTTTCATGATAAAAAATAAACGGAATGGAGCTAAGAACAGGCAAAATCCTAGAGGAAAACCTGGTTCAGTCTTCTTTCCACCTGACACTGGGAGATGAATTCAACTTTCAGAAGGATAATAACCTAAAACACAAGGCCACATCTACACTGGAGTGGCTTATATCAAGAAGACAGTGAATGTTCCTGACTGTCCAAGTTACAGTTTTGACTTAAATCTACTTCAAAATCTATGGCATAACCTGAAATTGACCTCTAGCAATGATCAACAACTATTTTGACAGAGCTTGAAGAATTTTTACAATTTTGGCAAATGTTGCACAATCCGGGTATGGAAAGCTCATAGAGACTTACCGAGAAAGACTCACAGCTGTAACCACTGCCAACGGTGCTTCTACAAAGTATTGACTCAGGGGTGTGAATACCTATGTAAATGATATATTTCTGTATTTAATTTTCAATAGATTTGTTAACATTTCTTAAAACATGTTTTCAATTGGCCATTATGGGGTATTGTGTAGACTGGTGAGAGAAAAAAATCATATTTAATCAATTTTGAGTTTAGACTGTAACAACAAATGTGGAATAAGTTAAAAAAAAGTATATGAAAACTTTCTGAAGGCATTGTAACTGGGCTGTTTATTTTACCATCCCTCTTCTCGCTCTTTCACTCCCTCTTCCCACTCCCTCGCTTTCTCCTTTAGGGCACTGTACGACTCCCTTCACACAGGGATTTAAATAACATGTCCTCAGACTCACAGAGCGAGGGAGTGAGAGAGAGCTAGAGGGGGAAGAAAGAGAGCAAAGGGGGGTTATGTTTTTTCCTCCCTGCTGACTTTGCTTCAGTTTGATAAATAGCAGGCCTCCTCAAAGCACCAGATGCCCAGGCTCAAACCCCTGCCAATTCCCCAGAAAAATAAGACATAAAAAAACAGCCCTCCACAGCTGTCCCACAAAGTGCCTGCAGCAGGGAACACAACACTGTCTGGATAAAAAAAAGCAGGCCCACTTCAACCCTGCTATCCAAACCCCACCCCAAAACAGCACCAGTCAGAGTAGACATCAATCCCCAGACTCACATGAAAGTTTGGCCCCCATACGGAAGACATGGATTTTAGTTCAAGTTCAAGGTTATTCTGGCTCTTTCTTTTGTGCTATCTTTAACTTAACACAATTGTCTGACATCAAGCTGTACCCACACACTAACACTCATACAACTTAGTAATTGTACAGTTGGCTCAATATAGAAACAAGTGTAGAAAACAAGAAAATATGTTTTCCACACATTTTAGCAAACATGAACACTGTTTTCCAAAGACTAGGAATGGTATTTTCAGCGAGGAGCCTGTTTTAAGGGTGTTAATTCTTTTGTGGGTGGTGCAGGAGAATGTTTGCTCTGAGGTGGTGTTGTGCAAGTTGTGTTTGAGTTTAGGAGCTGGTTTGTGGGCTGAGTAGGAGGGTGTTTGGGGACAAACAGAAAATTGTGAGTTTGTCAGAGAAAATGTTTGTTTAGGAGAGTGTTGGTGATCCCAGCACAAAGACCACATCACCCACCATTCCCGTTCTCTCTTTCTCACTTATTTCTCTCTATCAGTCTCTCACATGGTGCTTGTCTCCCATACTCTTGTTATTCTCTCTCTCTCCATCCCGCTCTTTGCACATTTATTTTTGTTCCCTCCTCCGTTTCTCTCTCTTAACAGAGATAGTGCAGGCCTCCGTCTGCTCTGAGCAGGCCAGGGTGGTGACTGACATGGAATGAGCTATTTAAACACACATAAACTATCTACAGTAGAGACTAGGATGACTGTCCAGTCACTGTGTCTACGTCTGTGTGTGTCATGTCGTGTGCCATTCTGTGTATGTATGTGTGTATGCATGTCTGTTTACAGTATCAGTGTCTTGTTGATGTTTAAGTTTGGCAGCCAAGCACATGTTTATGTGGTCCACACTTAGGGCAAAATAAGGGCCAGCAGATGGAAGCTGTATTAGAAAGGTGTGTGGAGCCATATAATTAGTTATGTTCTAAGGATGGTCCTTTATGTACAGTACCAGTCAAAAGTTTGGACACACCTACCCATTCAAGGGTTTTTCTTTATTTGTACTATTTTCTAAATTGTAGAATAATAGTGAAAACATCAACACTATGAAATAACACATATCACTAAGCACAAACCAGGTGGGATGGCATATTGCTGCAGAATGATGTTGAGATATGTCTGTTACTTGAACTCTGTGGGGCATTTATTTGGGCTGCAATTTCTGAGGCTGGTAAGTCCATTGAACGTATCCTCTGCATCAGAGGTAACTCTGGGTCTTCCATTCCTGTGGCGGTCCCCATGAGAGTCAGTTTCATAGCACTTGATGATTTTCGGGACTGCACTTTTCAAAAGTTCTTGAAATTTTCCATATTGACTGACCTTCATGTATTTTTATATTAGGCCACTCCAGGACCTTGAAATGCTTCTTACGAAGCCACTCCTTCGTTGCCCGGGCGGTGTGTTTGGGATCATTGTCATGCTGAAAGACCCAGCCACGTTTCATTTTCAATGCCCTTGCTGATGGAAGGAGGTTTTCACTCAAAATCTCACAATACATGGCCCCATTCATTCTTTCCTTTACACAGATCAGTCGTCCTGGTCCCTTTGCAGAAAAACAGCCCCAAAGCATGATGTTTCCACCCCCATACTTCACAGTAGGTATGGTGTTCTTTGGATGCAACTCAGCATTCTTTGTCCTCCAAACACGACGAGTTGAGTTTTTACCAAAAAGTTATATTTTGGTTTCATCTGACCATATGACATTCTCCCAATCTTCTTCTGGATCATCCAAATTCTCTGTAGCAAACTTCAGACGGGCCTGGACATGTACTGGCTTAAGCAGGGGGACACGTCTGGCACTGCAGGATTTGAGTCCCTGGCGGCGTAGTGTGTTACTGATGGTAGGCTTTGTTATTTTGGTCCCAGCTCTCTGCAGGTCATTCACTAGGTCCCCCCGTGTGGTTCTGGGATTTTTGCTCACCGTTCTTGTGATGATTTTGACCCCACGGGGTGAGATCTTGCATGGAGCCCCAGATCGAGGGAGATTATCAGTGGTCTTGTATGTCTTCCATTTCCTAATAATTGCTCCCACAGTTGATTTCTTCAAACCAAGCTGCTTACCTATTGCAGATTCAGTCTTCCCAGCCTGGTGCAGGTCTACAATTTTGTTTCTGGTGTCCTTTGACAGCTCTTTGGTCTTGGCCATAGTGGAGTTTGGAGTGTGACTGTTTGAGGTTGTGGACAGGTGTCTTTTATACTGATAACAAGTTCAAACAGATGCCATTAATACAGGTAACGAGTGGAGGACAGAGGAGCCTCTTAAAGAAGAAGTTACAGGTCTGTGAGAGCCAGAAATCTTGCTTGTTTGTAGGTGACCAAATACTTATTTTCTCATTCTCATTTTTTTTTTCCTCATTTTGCCTGTCATAGTTGAAGTGTACCTATGATGAAAATTACAAGCCTCTCTCATATTTTTAAGTGGGAGAACTTGCACAATTGGTGGCTGACTAAATACTTTTTTGTCCCACTGTATGTGTCTGTTCTTGTTTGCGTTTATTTGAATGAGAGTGTGTGTATATGCATGTATACAAACACCTGCAAGGCATCAGCCTCAGGCAAACCGACATTAGTTGTAAAAACACTGCCACTTAGTGTCATTCAAATGTACTTTTATTATGTTTTATTTAAACTTTTTTTCCCTTTATCTTTTGACCATCATTCTCTCTCTCACACAGCAACTCCACACCCACTCTTCTCCAATTCCACATACCAACTCTCAGCTTCCCTCAGCCCATCCCATCTATCTCTGCTGGCCACCCACTTCGTGTTTCTACTCAACACATATCTTTCAACTAAGCTATGATGTTTGACGTACAATTTCAATCTATCTAATCGAATAGAATCTACAGATTGCGTGTTGAAGATAAATACTTTTACTAAGAGTATTAGTATATTAGTAATTGACTGACCTGGTCTCTCCAGACCTCCTAACAGTACTATTTCTAGGGTCAATTTTAGATCAGTGCTATGCATTTTCAGCCATTCCTGAACCTGAGACCAGAAACAGGCTACCTGAGGGTAATACCACAATAAATGGTCTATTGATTCTGTATCCTCCCAACAAAATCTGCAGAGCTTCGATGATTTTATGCCCCAAATATTCAACATTTTGTTGGTGGCAAGAATTCTATATAATAATTCTAGCTGAAAAGCACCGTCTTGAATCTTGCGTTGTTTTATATATCAACTCAATGCTGTAATCAATTGGTTGTACTCTTGGATTGAGCAGACCTTCCCGTACAATTCTGATAACTCCATGAAGGACATAACTCTACCATTCCAATTTACAATATAATTTAAGAACAAAATACCCTTTTCAAACATCTTTCCCTTAAATACAGGTATTTTATCAACCAGCACATTTGAGTTCAGCCATAATATTTGTTCTATCTTTTCAGGTGGATGAAATTTAAATTGTAGCCAGCTCTGCAATGATTGTTTGAAAAAGACAGATACTTTGAATAAAGTATAATTTTCAATTAATCGAAAATGAGACATGGCCGTTTTGAACAATGGATGAGCTTTTCTTATTAATATACTTGAGAACCATTTAGGGTTCAAATAATACTTTTGAATGAGTGAAGCTTTTAGAGAGAGGTTTAGTGCTTTTATATTTAATAATATCAACCCACCCAATTCATATTCATTATATAGATAGGCTCATTTGATTTTTCCTGGTTTAGCGTCCCAGATAAAGCAAAATATTTTTTGATCATTTGATTTGAAAAATGAATCATCAAGAGTAGGCAGCGCCAAGTAAGTGAGTAAACTGAGATATGACTAAGGAGTTCATCAGGGCAATTTTTCCATAAATAGACAGGTATTTACCTCTCCATGGTTGCAGGATCTTGTCTATTTTTACAAGTTTTCTATTGAAATTCATTGCGGAGAGCTTAGTTATATATTTTGTGATATGAATACCGAGTATGTCTACTTCACCATCAGCCCATGTTATAGGTAACCTTCAAGGTAATGTAAAAGTTGTATTTTTTAAGGATTCAATACGTAATATTGTACACTTATCATAATTAGGTTTTAGTCCAGAGAGTACAGAAAAGTTATCTAGATCTTTAATGAGACATTGCAGGATCATTACGGACTTAACATAAAACTTGATTCATCGGCATACACGGACACCTTTGTTTTCAAGCCTTGGATTTCTAATCCTCTAATGTTGTTATTGGATCTGATTTCAGTAGCTAGCATTTCGAAGGTCATAACGAATAGATATGGTGACAGCGGACACCCTTGTTTAACTCCTCTTGACAATTCGAAACTCTCTGAGAAGTAGCTGTTATTTATTATTTTACACCTGGGGTTGCTATACATTATTTTTACCAATTTCATAAGAGAATTACCGAAATTGAAAAAATCCAGGCATTTATAAACTAAATACAGTCTTACCTTTTGGCAAGTCAGTTAAGAACAAATTCTTATTTTCAATGACAGCCTAGGAACAGTGAACTGCCTGTTCAGGGGCAGAACGACAGATTTGTACCTTGTCAGCTTGGGGATTTGAACTTGCAACCTTCCAGTTACTTGCTCAACGCTCCAACCAACAGGCTACCCTGCCTCCCCACCTTATCAAATGCCTTTTTGAAAATACCATTCCTGGCTTCTTATATGTTCTATTATTTCTAGTAGTTGTCGTATATTATCTCCAACGTAGCGTCCATGTAAAAAACCTGTCTGATCAGAATGAACAATACCTGGTAAAGAATGTAGTGCGTATGGCCCATCCTGCTATCCAGGACCTATACACTAGGCGGTGTCAGAGGAAGGCCCGAAAAATTGTCAAAGATTCAAGTCACCCAAGTCAAAGACTGTTCTCTCTGCTACCAGATGGAAAGCGGTACCGGAGCGCCAAGTCCAGTTCCAAAAGGCTCCTTAACAGCTTCTACCCCCAAGCCATAAGACTGCTGAACAATTAATCAAATGGCCACCCAGACTATTTACATTTATGACCTCCCCCCTCCAACCTTTGTTTTTACACTGCTGCTACTAGCTGTTTATTATCTATGCATAGTCATTTTACCTCTACCTACATGTACAAATTACCTCGACTAAGCTGTACCCCTGCACATTGACTCGGTACCGGTACACCCTGTATATAGCCTCCTTATTGTTATTTTATTGTGTTACTTTATTTGATACCTCAGATTATTTAGTAAATATTTTCTTAACTATTTATTGAACTGCATTGTTCTTTAAAGGCTTGTAATTAAGGGCTTGTATTCGGCGCATGTGACAACATTTGATTTGAATGTCAAACTGGGATTTGTTTGTTTATATATACATTAAAAATGAAAAGCTGAAATGTCTTGAGTCAATAAGTATTCAACCTCTTTGTTATGGCAAGCCTAAATAAGTTCAGAAGAAAAAATTTGCTTAAGTTGTGCTTAAGTTGCATGAACTCACTCTGTGTGTAATAATATTGTTTAACATAATTTTTGAATGATTACCTCACCTCTGTACCCCACACATAAAATTATCTGTGGTCGAGCAATGAATTCCAAACACAGATTCAAACTGAGACCAGGGAGGTTTTCCAATGACTGGCAAAGTAGGGCACCTATTGATAGATGGGTAAAAATAAAAAAGCAGACATTGAATATTCCTTTGATCATGGTGTTAATAATAAAGTTAAAGTTAATAATTACACTTTGGTAGGTGTATCAATACACCCAGTCACGGCAAAGATATAGGCGTCCTTCCTAACTCAGAAGCCGGAGAGGAAGGAAACTGCTCAGGGATTTGACAATGAGGCCAATGGTGACTTTAAAACAGTAACAGAATTAATGGCTGTGATAGGAGAGGACTGAGGAAGGGTCAACAGCATTGTAGTTACTCCACAATACTAACCTAACTGGCAGAGTGAAAAGAAAAAAGCCTGTACAGAAAAAAACCATTCCAAAACATGCATTCTGTTTGCAACAAGGCACTAAAGTAGTAATCCCCCCAAAAATGTGGTAAAGCAATTCACTTTTTGTCCTAAATACAAGGTGTTATATTTCAGGCAAATCCAATACAACCCATTACGGAATACCACTATCTGTATTTTCAAGCATAGTGGTGGCTGCATCATGTTATGGGTATGCTTGTAAATCGGTAAGGACTGAGGAGTATTTCAGAATAAAAAAAGAAACAGAATGGAACTAATCATAGGCAAAATCATAGAGGAAAACTGGAAGATTACTTCACCTTTCAGCAGGACAATAACTTGAAACACAAGGTCAAATCTACACTGGAGTTGCTTACAAAGAAGACCGAATGTTCCTTGAGTGGCCGTGTTACAGTTTAGAATTAAATCTGCTTGAAAACATATGTCAAGAACTGAAAATGATTGTCTAGCAATGACCAACAATTGATTTGACAGAACTTTAAGAATTTTGAAAAGAATAATGAGCAAATGTTGCACAATCCTGGTGTGGAAAGCATTTAGAGATTTACCGAGAAAGACTCACAGCTGAAATCTCTGCCAAAGTTCATTCTAACATGTATTGACTGAGGGAGTTGAACATTTATCTAATCAAGATATTAGTGTTTTATGTTATGTGTTTTTTTGTTGACATAAATACTACTTTAATCCCAATTTGTAACACAACAAAATATGGAAAAGGTAAAGGGGTGTGAATAATTAAGGCACTGTATATGAATAAATAATAATTATATCATAATTATATCATAATTATATCAAATAATAAGGCACTGTATATGTTGATAATGGACTCTTTTGCAAGTAAGAGTTGGGGAAAGGGTGGAGGGGCCAAGGAAGGCAAGGCATCGTTTTCTCATGGGCCTGATAAATGGACCTGTCACCATGACGATGATAGCTCCCAACGTTCTTCTGTGCGGTCCTGACAATGTTGGGTCAGCAGAACAGAGTATTCCCTGAGGAGTGTGTGTGTGTGAGGTTGAGAGAATTTACATGGTGTGTGTGTGTGTGTGTGTGTGTGTGTGTGTGTGTGTGTGTGTGTGTGTGTGTGTGTGTGTGTGTGAACACCACTATTAGAGGAAGAGGCTGGAACATATAGTCCTGTTAGGACTAGGAGGGTATAGTCCGGCCTAGGAGGGTGTAAGCCCACCCACTGGGAAGCCAGGCCTAGCCAATTAGAATGAGTTTTCCCCACAAAAGGGCTTTATTACAGACAAAAAAACTCCTCAGCATCCCCCCTCAGACGATCCCACAGGTGAAGAACCCGGATGGTTGTGAGGCTGGTTGAACGTACTGCACAATTTACTAAAACGACGTTGGAGGCAGCTTATGGTAAAGAAAAAAACATTAAATTCTCTGACAACAGCTTTGAAAAAGCTCTGGTGGACGTTCCTGCAGTCAACATGTCAATTGCACACTCCCTCAACATGAGACACACAATGCATTCAGAAAGTATTCAGACCCCTTGACTTCAGATGTTGTAAAATGTAGTCAATTGTTCCCCCCTCCTCATCAATCTACACACAATACCCCATATTGACAGAGCAAAAACAGGTTAATACATTTTTGCAAATTTAGAAAAAGTACAAAACTGAAATATCACATTTACGTAAGTATTCAGACCCTTTACTCAGTACTTTGTTGAAGCGCCTTTGGCAGCGATTACAGCCTTGAGTATTCCTGTGTGCCAAGCTTGGGGTGTCATACCCCTGTATTTGGGGACTTTCTCGCATTCTTCTCCGCAGATCCTCTCAAGCACTGTCAGGTTGGATGGGGAGCGTCGCTGCACAGCTATTTTCAGTTCTCTCCAGAGATGTTGATCGGCATCTGGCTGGGCCACTCAAGGTCATTAAAACTTTCCCGAAAGCCACTCCCGTGTTGTCTTGGCTGTGTGCTTAGGGTCAATTCCTGTTGTAAGGTGAAACTTTGCCACAATCTAAGCACTGGATGTTTTCATCAAGGATCTCTCTGTACATTACTCTGTTCATCTTTCCCTCAATCCTGACTAGTCTCGCAGTCCCTGCCGCTGAAAAACATCCTCACACCATGATTCTGCCACCAATAATGTTTCACCTTAGGGATGATGGCAGGTTTCCTCCACACGTGACGCTTGGCATTCAGGCCAAAGTGTTTGATCTTGGTTTCATCAGACACCAGAGAATCTTGTGTCTCGTGGTCTGACAGTCATTTAGGTGCCTTTTGGCAAACTCCAAGCGGGCTATCGTGTGCCTTTTACTGAGGAGTGGCTTCCGTCTGGCCACTCTACCATAAAGGCCTGCAGAGATTGTTGTCCTCCTGGAGGTTCGCCCATCTCCACAGACGAACTCTGGAGTTCAGTGACCATCGGCTTCTTGGTCCCCTCCCTGACCGAGGCCTTTCTACCCTGTTTGGCCAGGCGGCCAGCTCTAGGAAGAGTTCCAAACTTCTTCCATTTAAGAAGGATGGAGGCCACTGTGTGGGTACCCCAGATCTGTGCCTCGATTAAATCCTGTCTCGTAGGTCTGCGGATAATTGCTCCGACCTCATGGCTTTTTCTTTGCTCTGACATGCACTTTCAACTGTGGGACCTTTATATAGACAGCTGTGTGCCTCTCCAAATCATGTCCAATCAATTGAATTTACCACAGATGGACTCCAATTAAGTTGTAGAAACATCTGAAGGATGATCAATGGAAACAGGGCGCACCTGAGCTCAATTTCGAGTCTCACAGCAAAGGGTCTGAATACTTAGTTATTTCAGTTTTTTATTTTTAATACATTTGCAAACATTTCTAAAAACCTGTTTTTGCTTTGTCATTATAGGGTATGGTGTGGATATTAATGAGGATTTTTATTTATCCATTTTAGAATAAGTCAAGGGGTCTGAATACTTTTTAAGGTGGCCATTTATTGTCCCCAGCACACGGCGCACCTGTTTAATGATCATGCTGTTTAATCAGCTTCAGGTGGATAGATTATCCTGGCAAAGGAGAAATAAGAGAAAAACTAAAGCTTCTTGTGCATATGGAAAACTTCGGGGATTTTTAATTTCAGTTCATGAAACCAACACTTTACATGTTGTGTTTATATTTTTGTTCAGTGTAGTTGCACAGCATCCTGACAGAACAGTCCATAAGGACACACACACACACACACACACACACACACACACACACACACACACACACACACACACACACACACACACACACACACACACACACACACACACACACACACACACACACACACACACACACACACACACACACACACACACACACACATGGCTGAGGGTGAAGGAATAGACAACCCAAACACAATGGAGGCTCAACTCACCAGCGTAGAGTGAGTGTTTGTGTGTGTACTGTGTACTGTGTGTACTGTGTGTGTACTGTCCCTTTCCTGCTGCGTGCGATGTAAGGGCCTTGTATGAAGCAGCTGCGTAGGCTACCTGCCAACACAACCACGTCTGCCAACTCTCTGTCCCCCTTCTTTGTTTTCCTCTATCCTCCCAACTTTATTTTTTAAATGCTTTAATGATTTATGCAGAATGTCCCCGATTCACTTATTCTGTCGTTCTCCCATGCAATTGCCTTGTTTCGCCCTTTCATTTAAGGCCTAAAGTAGTAGAAACGCGATTTCCTGTGTTTTATATATATATTTCCACACTGAGCTTGGAATAATACTGTGAAATTGTCTAAATGATAATGTCCTTTTAGCGAAATAGCTGTTTGAAAAGGCTGTCTGAAATTTCAGCCTGTTGTGTTGGGATGGAGTTTTGACCTGCCTGGTGACATAACCAGGCGGTAAAAATGTATTACAGTTTTTTACAATCACTTTGGCACGAATTTCGGAACCTTGATGTAATTTTTCAAAACTCTAGACACAAAACTCACAACCAATTTCCAATTGCTTGGATACAATACACATAAAGCTAAGCTCATTTGTTAACTAAAATCACCTGTTCAAAATGATACAATTTAACATCAAAGTATTACCATTTCAAAATTAAATTCACACATTACATCTGAGATGACTGCCTATTTATTTCATTACAATGATCTAACTATCAATTGATACAACTGCTCAAAATGATAAGTAACTGTTGCATTACTCTTTTTTGGAAACAATATTCCATGTTAAGATCATGAAAGTTTCAGGATAACGAGATCCATTGACACCAATTACCGTGGAACATGAACCAATTGGACTACATTATCTATGGATGTAATATTTCATCATCATTCTTTATTAGACACTGTTTCTATGGTCCCATGTACCACTTTTCCAGACCAAGTTTTCAGATTTGACATTACTGTACACTCACCGGCCACTTTATTAGGTTCACCTATCTAGTACTGGGTAGGACCAGCATTTGTGGCCTTTCTGTTTGCTTGAATAAGTCTGGACATTCTCCTCTGACCTCTCTCATTAACAAGGTGTTTTTGCCCACAGAACTTCCGCTCTGTAAACTCTGTAAACTCTAGAGACTGTAGTGCATAAAAATCCAAGGAAGGCAGCTGTTTCTGAGATGCTGGAATCACCATGTGTGGCATCAACAATCATACCACGGTCAAAGTTGCTAAGATTATGCATCTTGCCCGTTCTATTGTTAGGTCGAACAACAACTAAAGCTCTCTACTCTATATATTGAGTTGCAGGCAGCCACATGATTCGCTGTTCAAATGTAAGTTTCCTTGATGGGCTAAACCAGGTCTGCAGGGCTGATGGCATGACCTATGTCATTGTGTGGGATAATGTCAGGTTCCACCATGCTCAAATGGTGCAAGCATGGTTTCAGGCCCATCCACAATTTACCACCCTGTACTTACCCCCATACTCTCCTTTCCTAAATCCCAAATGAATAATTTTTCTCCACATGGAGGTGGAAGGTATATGATAGGTGCCCTCACAAACAAGCCACCATTCTCCAGGCCATAGATAACGCATGCAATGACATCACTGCAGACCAGTGTCAGGCCTGGATTCGCCCTGCCGAAGATTCTTCCCAAGATGTTTGGCTAATGAAAACATCCATTGTGATGTGGATGAGAACCTGTGGCCAAATCCACAAGACAGGGTTGATGGAAATATAGAAGTACAGTAATCAATCCTTTGTTTTGCTTTTTACAGTAAGCCAGGTGAGGAACACCGCAGTTGATGTTGTACTGTAGTTTTTTTCTTTTTTGTAGCTAATTATTTTTGCTTTGATTCAAAGAAACCTATGAGTGATTTTATTGTATTTCATCAATACATTTCAGATTTTGTTCAAGGATTCCACTGTGTGATGTATTTACGTGTAGTACCATAATGAAACATGTATCACATATTTTGTACTACAATATCTAATGATTGAACGAACAACTACGCAGTGAAACTATCGGTATATTGTGTGTGGGTGATCTAAATTAATGTTCCTTATGGTATTTCATGATAAATTTGTTATATGAATCAATGATTCTGCAAGTGCAAGGTTTCTTTAAAGATATGAATGCACAATACAATGTTTTGAACATTGGACAGCCTGTGTTACAAGTGATGGCCCGTTTTGAGTTTTGTGTCTAGAGTTTTGAAAAATGACCACACGGTTCTGAAATTAGTGCCAAAGGGATTGTAGAAAACTGTAATAGACCTATAAGAAAGAGAGTTCCAAACCTCTATGCCAATAACAGCTGGTTTTCAGATTTCCCCTCCCAACTCAGACCAGAAATTGCTCTTTGCTTTAAGAAGCTAATACATGAAGGTACTTAATTATTATCTTTAGAAATGATTTGATATCAAGATAAAAACTGCTGCATTGAACTATTAAAGGGATATTTCGGGATTTGAAAAACTACAAGGCAGTAACCACGTAAGTATGTACTTACTTGCGTATGATATAAATTAGGGTCAGCCCCTCATTGTTTTAATAATTATTTCCCCCCGGGTATATTCTTTAAATGCACGCGCGCGCACGCACGCACGCACGCGCACGCACACACACACACACACACACACACACACACACACACACACACACACACACTGAACGCGCTGACAAGGATGATGATATACAGATGAAGTCAGAAGTTTACATACACCTTAGCCAAATACATTTAAACTCAGTTTTTCACAATTCCTGACATTTAATCGCAGTAAAAAATTCCTGTCTTAGGTCAGTTAGGATCTCCACTTTATTTTAAGAATGTGAAATGTAAGAAAAATAATAGAGAGAATGATTTATTTCAGCTTTTATTTCTTTCATCACTTTCCTAGTGGGTCAGAAGTTTACATGCACTCAATTACTGTTTGGTAGCATTGCCTTTAAATTGTTTAACTTGGGTCAAACGTTTTGGGCAGCCTTCCACAAGCTTCCCACAATAAGTTGGGTGAATTTTGGCCCATTCCTCCTGACAGAGCTGGTGTAACTGAGTCAGGTTTGTAGGCCTCCTTGCTCGCACACGCTTTTTCCGTTCTGCCCACAAAGTTTCTATAGGATTGAGGTCAGGGCTTTGTGATGGCCACTCCAATACCTTGACTTTGTCGTCCTTAAGCAATTTTGCCACAACTTTGGATATATGCTTGCGGTCATTGTCCATTTGGAAGACCCATTTGTGGCCAAGCTTTATCTTCCTGACTGATGTCTTGAGATGTTGCTTCAATATATCCACATCATTTTCCTTTTCTCATGATGCCATCTATTTTTTGAAGTGCACCAGTCCCTTCTGCAGCAAAGCACCCCCACAACATGATGCTGCCACCCCCACAACATGATTCTGCCACCCCCATGCTTCACGGTTGGGATGGTGTTCTTCAGCTTGCAAAACTCCACTTTTTTCCTCCAAACATAATGATGGTCATTATGGCCAAACAGTTCTATTTTTGTTTCATCAGACCAGAGGACATTTCTCCAAAAAGTACAATCTTGGTCCCCATGTGCAGTTGCAAACCGTAGTCAGCCTTTTTTATGGCGGTTTTGGAGCAGTGGCTTCTTCCTTGCTGAGGGGCCTTTCAGGTTATGTCGATATAGGAATCGTTTCACTGTGGATATAGATACTTTTGTACCTGTTTCCCATGATGTCAAGCAAAGAGGTACTGAGTTTGAAGGTAGGCCTTGAAATACATCCACAGGTACACCTCCAATTGACTCAAATTATTTTAATTTGCCTTCAGAAGCTTCTAAAGCCATGACATAATTTTGGGGAATTTTCCAAGCTGTTGAAAGGCACAGTCAACTTAGTGTATGTAAACTTCTGACCCAATGGAATTGCGATACAGTGAATTATAAGTGAAATAATCTGTCTGTAAGCAATTGTTGGAAAAATGACTTGTGTCATGCACAAAGTAGTGATACACTGCTTCTATGTTCTATGTCCTAACCGACTTGCCAAAACTATAGTTTGTTAACAAGAAATGTGTGGAGTGGTTGAAAAACAAGTTTTAATTACTCCAACCTAAGTGTATGTAAACTTCCGACTTCAACTGTATCATCCTAAAAAATCTCCAGTGAAAAACACAGACCAAGCCGCTAACATTAGAGAGCAGTAACTACAGTGAAAACACACACACACACACAATGTCTTCTTTGGCGAAGTCACCAGTTCTTCTCAGACTGCCAACTAAAAAGAGGGATAAAATATGTTTTGTTTCTGGAGCTTCCCCTTCCTTTCTACATGTTGTTGGAAAGATCCCTCACACTATGTGTCCTGTGTGTGTGTGTGTGCCCCCCTCTGTCAAAGTGTGTTATGAGGAAACTGAAAACATAAACCACAAGACATATCAGTTGAGAGGTCAGAATGTCACACAGGAGCGTCAGAGATCAGAAATAACCCCTGTGGTCGTCACTGCTGGTGACCATGGGTTACACACTGTCCCCAGGGGGCCTTACTGACTGAGAAACACTCATGTCACATAACTTCCAGCAGCCATCAATGCTTCGTTAAGTTACGTGAGTGTGACCTATAGGGGCCCAAGCCTGACTCAATCAGCCAGGCCATAGTCTATGCAAGGTTCATGCAGCATCTTGTTTACATAGCCTACTACTGCCTAGTGTCCATAGAGTGTGATTCAAATTCCTGGAAGGAATCTAGAAGAGGAGGTGGTCCTTGCACAGTAGCACAAACCCGTTCTGTGATTTTATTTAGAGGGAAAAGGTATGTTTATAGGGCCTAGGCTTCACTTTAAATAATGTAATGTGAGTCAGAATAAATTAGTTGGGATAGGGTAGACCACAGAGAAGCGTGGGGAGCACATAGAAGAGCGATGGAAGGGGGTGTGAGGACAGCGCCTCAGCTCGCCTCTGATAACCTCAGTGGGCGGCTGGAGGATTAGGGGTTACTTGGTTTCACATGAGCTGGGGTGCCTCCGTGTGCCATGTCTGTGTCTGTGTCTCCCTCTGTGTCTGTATCCTTTGTCAGGGCAAGAAATCATTGGCCCTTGCCCATCTCCCATGCCCCCAGTTTCTTGCCCTAACCTCAGCCCTGAAGGTATCTCATCTTCACCCTCTCCACCTCCCAGGCATAGTGGTCACCGCACCCAGCCTCCCTTTCTCTCGCTCTCTCTCTCCCCCTCGCTCCACAGCTCTCCACAGCTCTGTCACCTCAGTGTTTGCAGCTGTTTAGACAGGAAAGCCCACTGCCAGCTGACAACAATAACAGCCAGACCTTCGTCACAGCTACAGAGTAAGAGGCAGTGTGCGTGCATGCGCACGCATGCTTGCGTACGTGAGAGGGAGAGAAAGAGGGAAAGAGAGTGTGAGAATGACAGAGAGAGAGAAACAATATTGTAAGGTATAGGCCTTAATACAGTAAGTAGTATGTCACTGCACATACAGTAGCAGTGGAACACTGGATGTCCTTGAACTTATAGCATACAGTACATATTCTGTGTGCAAACACTGTGTATGCAGTATACGCACACAGCTGGCTGCTGTGAGAAGGGACTTCCCCCCCCAGGATCCTGGCTGAGACGACCTCTTACCCACTCTACCTCCATATCCATCCTGTCAGGGTAACAGACCACTTCCTCTGGCACCAACCAACACACACTTTCTCTGCTTCTCTCACATTACAGATGTCTCCTCTCGTATCTGTCATTCTATACCTTTACAGCTTTCATCTCTTTCCCACACCCTACCGTTTTGCTCTGTCTCTTTTTACATCTTGTTTTCACTCGCTCTGTCTTTCCATCACTATTTCTCCATCTAGTTATGAGTTACCCTGGGAAACACATGTTTGCTTAACACATGAGAACATTGAGCCTAAAACTCTATCAAACACTGCACAATAACCATGGCTGCTTGGTAGGTACCCCTCTGTTGTGAATAATTCTGTGCTAGTCTTACTATCCTTGTCCATGCTCAGAAGACAAGCCTCTGTTATTACGAAGTGCTCTGTGTAGCCGAGCCACCGCGCTACATCCCACTGAGGAACTAGTTTAAACCAGCTCATGCCTAATGAACACACACACACACACACACACACACACACACACACACACACACACACACAACCATCACTCCAACACTTACACCATGAGTACGCATCCTCACACACATTATGTGGTCATACATGCACTTACGTAAGTCTGAGTGTTCTGGTATGTGTCAGTTTGTTTAAGATATACTACCGTTCAAAAGTTTGGGGTCACTTAGAAATGTCCTTGTTTTTGAAAGAAAAGCAATTTGGTCCATTAAAATAACATCAAATTGATCAGAAATACAGTGTAGACGTTGTTAATGTTGTAAATGACTATTGAATCTGGAAACGGCAGATTTTTTATGGAATATCGACATAGGTGTACAGAGGCCCATTATCAGCAGACATCACCCCTGTGTTCTAATGGCACGTTGTGTTAGCTAATCCAAGTTTATCATTTTAAAAGCCTAATTGATCATTAGAAAACCTTCTGCAATTATGTTAGCACAGCTGAAAACTGTTGTGTTGATTAAAGAAGAAATAACCTGGCTTCTTCAGTCAAGTTGAGTATCTGGAGCATCAGCATTTGTGGGTTCAATTACAGGCTCAAAATGGCCAGAAACAAAGAAGTTTCTTCTGAATCTCATCAGTCTACTCTTGTTCTGAGAAATGAAGGCTATTCCATGCGAGAAATTGCCAAGAAACTGAAGCTCTGGTACAACGCTGTGTACCACTCCCTTCACAGAACAGTGTAAACTGGCTCTAACCAGAATGGAAAGAGGAGTGGGATGCCCCAGTGCACAACTGAGCAAGAGGACAAGTACATTAGAGTGTCTAGTTTGAGAAACAGACACCTCACAAGTCCTAACCTAATGCAGTAGTCTGTATTTATGTCTGAAGTTTATTTATGCCTAAAGTCTAAAGTTGAACTTGAAATCTTCCAGAATGAGAGAACAGAATGTCTAGAGCAGGGGTATTCATTTCATTCATTTATCAGACCAAATTAAATTTCATTGGTCACATACTTATGGGTAGCAGACACAAATGTAGAGGGATGAATAAGAATATGTACATATAAATATATTGATGAGCGACGGTGTGCGGCATAGACGAGATGCAGTAGATGGTGTAGAATACAGTATGTACATATGAGATGAGTAATGTAGGATATGTAAACATTATTAAAGTGACGTTATTTAAAGTGACTAGTGATACCTCTATGTAAACTTTATTAAAGTGCCGTTATTTAAAGTGACTAGTGATACCTGTATTAAGTATGATTATTTAATAAGTGGCCAGAGGTTTGAGTCTGTATGTTGGCAGCAGCCTCTCTATGTTAGTGATGATGTCCTTGAGATAGAAGCTATTTTTCAGTCTTTCGCCTCTGGGTTTCACTGTGGAATCACAACGGACTAAAAACGGTGCTCTTTAAAAATGCTGAATACTGGCAATTTAGGAACTGTATTCACATCAGTGAGTGTAAAACCGTGGACTCCACAAATATTGTCAGCACGTGATTGATGTAGGTGTATGTCTACATAACGAGGCCTTAAAGGATGCCTGACTTTTTATTTGATCACCTTCTGGATTTTTTAAATCATCTTCTGGATGATAGCGGGGTGAACAGGCAGTGGCTCGGGTGGTTGTTGTCCTTGATGATCTTATTGGCCTTCCTGTGACAACGGGTGCTGTAGGTGTCCTGGAGGGCAGGTAGTTTGCTCTTGGTGATGCGTTGTGTAGACCATACAACAGTGAAGTTGCCGTACCAGGGGGTGATACAGCTCGACAGGATGCTCTCAATTGTGCATCTGTAAAAGTTTGTGAGGGTTTTAGGTGACAAGCCTAATTTCTTCAGCCTCCTGAGGTGGAAGAGGCACTGTTGTGCCTACTTCATCACAGTGTCTGTGTGGGTGGACTATTTCAGTTTGTCCTTGATGTCTACGCAGAGGAACTTAAAACTTTCCACCTTCTCCACTGCTGTCCCATCAATGTGGATGGGGCCATGCTCCCTCTGCTATTTCCTGAAGTCCACGATCATCTCCTTTGTTTTGTTGACGTTGAGTGAGAGGTTGTTTTCCTTACACTACACTCAGAGTGCCCTTACCTCCTCCCTATAGGCTGTCTCATCGTTGTTGGTGATCAAGCCTACTACTGTTGTGTCGTCTGCAAACTTGATGATTGAGTTAGAGGCATGCATGGACACGCAGTCATGGGTGGACAGGGAGTATAGGATAGGGTTAGGGTTAGGGTCCCAGTGTTGAAGATCAGCGAAGTGGAGATGTTGTTTCCTACCTTCACCACCTAGGGGCGGCCCGTCAGGAAGTCCAGGACTCAATTGCACAGGGCGGGGTTGAGACCCAGGGCCTCAAGATTAATAATGAGCTTGGAGGGTACCTTGGTGTTGAATGCTGAGCTGTAGTCAAGGAACAGCATTCTTACATAGGTATTCCTCTTATCCAGATGGGATAAGGCAGTGTGATGGCGATTGCATCGTCTGTGGAACCATTGGGGCGGTATGCAAATTAGAGTGGGTCTAGAGTGGCAGGTAAGGTAGAGGTGATACGGTCCTTGACTAGTCTCTCAAAGCACTTCATGATGACAGAAGTGAGTGCTACAGGGTGATAGCCATTTAGTTCAGTTACCTTACCACGTTAAAATGTTCTTGAAATTATGTGGAAACAATGTTAATTCAACCAGTTTTTGCCCAGTGGGTATTGACTTGTGGTGTTATTTAAGTTGGCTAACTTTTTAAAAACGGGAAAACCACATGCCCCCAGTTGAGTACAGGGGTCCTTAAATACTGCTGTTGACTAAATTAGGAGCTCAGCACGCATGGTTCTGGATGTTTTCCAGAATCCCATATTCAATCTCCTCCCCCTATCTCACCTCACCAATCCCACCCCCCGCTTCCTCGCAAGCCAAAACCCCTCTCCTTCCCTCCTTTCTCCCTCCTCTTTCTCCCATTGATTTATGATTTTTTTCTACAGATGCACAATCGAGAGGATCCTGTCGGGCTGTATCGCCGCCTGGTACGGCAACTGCTCCGCCCACAACCGTAAGGCTCTCCAGAGGGTAGTGAGGTCTGCACAATGCATCACCGGGGCCAAACTACCTGCCCTCCAGGACACCTACACCACCCGATGTCACAGGAAGGCCATAAAGATCATCAAGGACAACAACCACCCGAGCCAATGCCTGTTCACCCCGCTATCATCCAGAAGGCGAGGTCAGTACAGGTGCATCAAAGCAGGGACAGAGAGACTAAAAAACAGCTTCCATGACATTCTCCCAATCTCCTTCTGGATCATCCAAATGCTCTCTAGCAAACTTCAGACGGGCCTGGACATGTACTGGCTTAAGCAGGGGGACACGTCTGGCACTGCAGGATTTGAGTCCCTGGCGGCGTAGTGTGTTACTGATGGTAGGCTTTGTTACTTTGGTCCCAGCTCTCTGCAGGTAATTCACTAGGTCCCCCCGTGTGGTTCTGGGATTTTTGCTCACTGTTCTTGTGATAATTTTGACCCCACGGGGTGAGATCTTGCGTGGAGCCCCAGATCGAGGGAGATTATCAGTGGTCTTGTATGTCTTCCATTTCCTAATAATTGCTCCCACAGTTGATTTCTTCAAAAGAAGCTGCTTACCTATTGCAGATTCAGTCTTCCCAGCCTGGTGCGGGTCTACAATTTTGTTTCTGGTGTCCTTTGACAGCTCTTTGGTCTTGGCCATAGTGGAGTTTGGAGTGTGACTGTTTGAGGTTGTGGACAGGTGTCTTTTATACTGATAACAAGTTCAAACAGATGCCATTAATACAGGTAACGAGTGGAGGACAGCGTAGCCTCTTAAAGAAGAAGTTACAGGTCTGTGAGAGCCAGAAATCTTGCTTGTTTGTAGGGGACCAAATACTTATTTTCCACCATAATTTGCAAATAAATTCATTAAAAATTCTACAATGTGATTTTCTGGATTTTTTTTCTCATTTTGTCTGTCATAGTTGAAATGTACCTATGATGAAAATTACAGGCCTCTCATCTTTTTAAGTGGGAGAACTTGCACAATTGGTGGCTGACTAAATACTTTTTGCCCCACTGTACATGTATCACTAGCCACTTTAAACTATGCCACTTTGTTTACATACCCTACATTACCCATCTCATATGTATATACTGTACTCGATACCATCTACTGCATCTTGCCTAGGCCGTTCTGTACCATCACTCATTCATATATCTTTATGTACATATTCTTTATCCTTTTACACTTGTGTGTATAAGGTAGTAGTTTTGGAATTGTTAGGTTAGATTACTCGTTGGTTATTACTTCATTGTCAGAACTAGAAGCACAAGCATTTCGCTACACTCGCATTAACATCTGCTAACCATGTGTATGTGACAAATACATTTGATTTGATTTGATTTTATGTCATAGAAAATCATTACAGAAAGAGCATTCAAATCAATCAATAACATTTATTTATAAAGCCCTTTTCACATCAGCCAATGTCACAAAGTGCTATAAAATAGGAAAAAAAGTGCTCAAAATATTTAGGTGTTTCTTGAAAGTCTTTCATGAGCATAACTAGTTCACTACAGGCAAAACCAAAAATACCCAAACACTTGTTCTGTCGTGTGTGTTTGCATTCACTGAGTTTCTGATGAAAGGAGAAATATTAGTGAGGAAGGAAGAGAGGGTGATGACAGCATGTTTAGCTCTCCTTGCCAACATAAGCACAGATTGTCATGCCCTAATTTAGGTGTGTGTATGTGTGTATGACCCCTTGCCCCCTCATTAAACTGTCACATGCAAATCTCAAGACTGAGTGGCATTGTGCCCAGGGGAAATTACCCCTAAAAATAAAAACAGAATGCATTCACAGTCTCACACATACACGCACACACTACGGACTACATGCCTACATCTTGCAACCAATCACAAACTCAAAATAGACAACTGCTTAGGTATACCTTACATTCTACAGATAGATAGGGGCCTTGGACAATTGTATACAGAATTACAGATCATGGGCTACATTTATTGTGTTATAATTCTAATTGCCAAATAAAGATACACACTAACTATTGTACAGACAGCAACCACAAACACACATAGGCTTATTGAAATGGCAACGGCTTTAGCCCAGCTGCCAAGTTCAAATCACTATTTTTACTTGGTCTGGGAATTGCCAGGGACTTCAAGTTACAATATTGTTATGATCCTTCGTAGTGATAGGGTGGCAGGTAGCCTAGTAGTTAGAGCATTGGGCAGGTAACAGAAAGGTTGCTGGATCGAATCCCCGAGCGCACAAGGTAAAAGTCTACCAGGGATCTGTCATTCTGCCCCTGAACAAGGCAGTTAACCCAATGTTCCCTGGTAAGCTGTCATTGTAAATAATAATTTGTTTTTAACTGACTTGCCTAGTTAAATAAAGATGGAAAGGAAAATCAATAGTTACATTTCGGGATATTATTTGACAATATATTGTATCGCCAATTTCACAAAATTATTTTTGCAAGATGGCTGTACTTGCACCAAAACTCCATGGCATGTTTTTTTAAAATAGGGATCCAATTTGTTTTCAGCACTTTAATTTACATGACTGATATTGTCCCTCTGCAGCAGACATATGGTTTGGTACATTGAATCGTAATAACATCACAGTATCGAATCGCAATACATGTAGAATCGTGAGAATCGCAATGCATATCGTATTGGCACCTAAGTATCGTGATATCGTATCGTGAGGTCCCTGGCAATTCCCAGCCCTAATACTTAGGTGCCGATACAATGTCAGCCAAACTCAACTGGTGGACCGCGGTCCGGACCCAGAGAAGGGTCAATCCAGACGTCGCATTTTGTTGCTCACCTCTACTAGTGCCCCGTCTAATCCAATCGTGTGGTTATATGCAAATACAAGAGGCCATGTCTTACCCAATCACATCAATCCAAATATCCTCTGTGGAACCTTGGGAAAAGCAGGCAGAAAGAAACAAAGATTGTTGAGATCACACATATGAGCTTACTTACCAGTATCTTTGTTAATATGGCTAGTTAAAAAAAGAGAAAAGTTGACTCTGAAAACCATATATTCAAAGACGGGTGGACGGAGCAGTATTTATTCATTCTCCCCACAACTATTACAAAACCTATGTGCCTGATATGCTGCGAGTCCGTAGCTCTTGTGAAAAGTAAGCGCCGTTATGATACCAGGAAGAGTTCATTTGATCAGACGTATTCTCTGAACAAGGAGGTGAGAGCAAACAAGATTAACCAACTCAAATCCCAATATAAGAGGTCCGCCAAAGTCAGTGTCAATTCCCTGACAGCCCAACAACGTGCAATTGAGTGTTCACTGAACTTAGCTTGGGTTTTGGGAAAACACACACACAAAACAAATTCTGACGCTGAGATGGTAAAAGAATGCATGTGTGAAGTTGATGACACCCTGCTTGAAGGTAAACAAAAAGATGAGATCAGGGAAAACAACTCACTATCAGATTCCACAGCAACGAGGAGAACTGAAATATTAGCAGAAGATTTAACTTCACAACTTGATGAGGCCATTCAGAATGCACCAGGCATTTAATTAGCTGCGGATGAATCAACAGATAATACTGATAATGCCTAGCTTCTGGTGTTTGTCAGATTTTATAATGAAACAAAGAAGGAATTCTGTGAGGAGATATTGGGCTTAACACATCCAGAAGCACACACACGGGGAGAGGATATCCATGAGGTCATCAAAGGGATGCTGACAAAAAGAGGGATAGATCTGAAGTCAGTGGTCTCCATCACCACAGATGGAGCTCCAGCCATGATCGGAAGAGGAAGGGGACTGGTTGCACATTTGAAAGAGGACCACCCTGACCTGACATCATATCACTGCATTATCCAACCATTTGTCCTGTGTGTATTCTGTCATGACAATGATGATGACACTGAAACTTTTGAGAGAGCAACATCATTCCTACAACAGGCATTCTGAGACATTCTGGCAGAGGCCAAAGCCAGTTTTGATGACTTATTACTGCACAACAATGTCAGATGGCTCAGCAAAGACAGGATTTTGGAACACTTTTTTCTCCATTCAGGAGGAAATCAAAGCTTTCTTATCAGAGCAAAAGAGTGACAAGGCAACTCAGTTTTCTGAGTTTTTGGTAGATGAGAAGATGTAAAGAGTGGTATTTTTGACAGACTTACATCACACCTTAATCAACTGAATTTTAAGCTGCAGGGACGGGACAACACAGTGCGTGATATGATAACAGCAGTCCAGACTTCCCAAAAGAAACTTGAGTTTTCAAGAATGATCTTCAGGGAGAACTTGTCCACATTCCCAATCTTCTGAGTCAATTGGAAGTGTACCTGTGGATGTATTTCAAGGCCTACCTTCAAACTCAATTCCTCTTTGCATGACATCATGGGAAAATCAAAAGAAATTAGCCAAAACCTCAGAAAAAAAACAAGTCCACAACTCCACATGTCTGGTTCATCCTTGGGAGCAATTTCCAAATGCCTGAATGTACCATGTTCATCTGTACAAATGTTTCGAGGAAAAAGGGGGAGGCTTGCAGGCCAAAGAACACCAACCCGTGAAGCACGGGGGTGGCACCATCATGTTGTGTGGGTGCTTTGCTAGCGGAGGGCCTGGTGCACTTCACAAAATAGATGGTATCATGAGGAAGTAAAATTATGTGGATATATCAAAGCAACATCTCAAGACATCAGTCAGGAAGTTTAAGCTTGGTAGCAAATTGGTCTTCCAAATGGACAATGACCCCAAGCATACTTCCAAAGTTGTGACAAAATGGCTTAAGGACAACGAAGTCAAGGTATTGGAGCGGCCATCACAAAGCCTTGACCTCAAGCCTATAGAACATTTGTGGGCAGACCTGACTCAGTTACACCAGCTCTGTCAGGAGGAATGGGCCAAAATTCACCCAACTTAATGGGGGAAGCTTGTGGAAGGCTACCCGAAACATTTGACTCACGTTAAACAATTTAAAGGCAATGCTACCATATACTAATTGCGTGTATGTAAACTTCTGACCTGCTGGGAATTTGATGAAATAAATAAAAGCTGAAATAAATCATTCTCTCTACTATTATTCTGACATTTCACATTCTCAAAATAAAGTGGTGATCCTAACTGACTTAAGACAGGGAATTTTTACTAGGGTTAAATGTCAGGAATTGTGAGGTGTGTGTAAACTTCCAACTTCAACTTTATGTAAATAAGATCAGTTTTTTCCTCTCTCCTGTCATTATGGGGCATTGTGTGTAGATAGATGAACAAAATGTTTTATTTAATCAATTTTAGAACAAGGATGTAACGTCCTTATGAATATTGCATCAGGCCACAGTGATGTTCTGGTCATTCATATGATTATTTTTGTTTAACTTTCCTTTGTTCTCCAGAAAACATGCATGTTATTAATTTAAAAAAATTGTACAATGTACAATGGTTCACAATTATGCAACCACTTGTTCTTCAGCAGTGTTGATACAATGTTGCACATGTTTACATTCGAAAGAAGTTGTAATTAATTACAATTCTTCGTCTCATTTAATGTAAATTTTATATAACATGGTTCCTAAGTTGTAGATGACTATGTTTGTTGCTACACTGTACCACAATTCAGATAAAGGACGATATCCATCCGGACCTTTGCCACCCGTGACATTTGTCAAATAAAATTTGATTAGTTACATGCGGCAAAATACAACAGGTGTGTAGACCTTACAGTGAAATGCTTACTTATGAGCCACTAACCGACAGTGCAATTAAAAAAAATATGGATAAGAATAAGAGATAAAAGTAACAAGTAACAAGAGCAGCAGTTAGAAATAACAATATATACAGGGTGGTGCCAGTAGTTGAGGTGGTGTGTACATGTAGGTAGAGTTATTAAAGTGACTATGCATAGATGACAACAGAGAGTGGCAGTGGTGTGGAGAGGGGAGGGGGCAATGCGAATAGTCTGGGTAGCCATTTGACTAGACGTTCAGGAGTCTTTTGGCTTGGGGGTAGAAGCTGTTTAGAAGCCTCTTGGACCTTGACTTGGCACTCTGGTATCGCTTGCCGTGTGGTAGCAGAGAGAACAGGCTATGACTGGGGTGGCTGGATTCTTTGACAGTTTTTAGGGCCTTCCTCTGACCTCCTGGTATAGAGGTCCTGGATGGCAGGAAGGTCGGAGGCCAAGCATTTGCCATACCAGGCAGTGATGCTCTCAATGGTGCAGCTGTAGAACCTTTAAAGGATCTGAGGACCCATGCCAAATCTTTTCAGTCTCCTGAGGGGGAATAGGTTTTGTTGTGCCCGCCTCATGACTGTCATGGTGTGCTTGGATGTTAATTTGTTGGTAATGTGGGCACCAAGGAACTTGAAGCTCTCAACCTGCTCCACTGCAGCCTCTTACGATGAGAATGGGGGCGTGCTTGGTCCTATTTTTCCACAATCATCTCCTTTGTCTTGATCACGTTGAGGGAGAGGTTGTTATCCTGGCACCACACGGCCAGGTCTCTGACCTCCTCCCTGTAGGCTGTCTCGTTGTTGTCGGTGATCAGGCCTACCAGTTGTGTCATCGGCAAATTTAATGATGGTGTTGGAGTCATGCCTGGCCGTGCAGTACAGGAGGGGGCTGAACACGCACCCCTGAGGGGCCCCTGTGTTGAGGATTTGTGTCACTGGACCTTCTTAAGTAATAGTTGAGTACCCCTGCAATATGCGTTGCGATTTAATTTCACAATTTTATATATATTGCGATTCTATATCACCATCAGTCATGGAAAGAAAAGTGCTGAAAACGTGTTAGCTCACCATTTAAAAGAATATTGAGGCTAAGCTATAGAAGGTGAAATGCCATAGTTTTGGCGACTAGCGCTAGCTAACATTAACTACCTAGCAAAAAGAAACAATTTATTGCGATTCTCTACTGTATCAATTTTTCCCCTCATCCAGAATTGTTACTAATGAGAAGTTACTAGCTAACATAACATTTACGGTCATATAAAGTGGGTAGCTATCTTTAAGGGTGAAAGGCCAATTTTCCCCCAAATCGCTGACCTATGGGCAGTTTTCAATCATTGGAGTATGGTAAGTTGATCCTAGATCTGTGCTTAGGGGAAGTCTTTTTACTTTTCCTTGGAGGTAGTGAAAGATGATGGGGTTGCTAGTGTGAGTAGTGAGGGCCGCTCTGGAGTGTAGTTGAGAACTTGACAAACAGGCCATGTTTCATAATGACTGGATGCCTAGAGACCCACAGAGAGAGCAGAGGAACACAGACAAGGTGTGGCACGCTGCCACAAAGGAAAGAATAGAGCAGGAAAAGGTTTTATTTTTTCTCCTCTCTCCCGATTGGTCTCAGCCTCACTTGGCCGAATCATCCTCAAACTCCCTTTTCCTCCCCTCTCCTTTTCTCCCTCACTTTTTTTAACCTTTTGTTCCTTTCAGTGTCTCTCACGAAATCTGACTTACTCAAATCAGATTTTGTGAGAGGCACTTTTCGTTCCACTCTCTTTCTTTCATCTCTCTATTCTTCCAGTCTCAGGGCTCCAGACTGAGACCATGTGCATTATTCTAATGATTCCTGTAATGAAAGTCCCTACCCTGCTTCTGTTTCTCTGGGGCCTGCTGCTGTGATTAGCAAGTCACTCACTCCCTCTCCCCCTACGCTGGATGAAAGAAATGCGTTCTGAATGTAGGCTGTAACATTTCAAACATATTTCAAACTACTGTTGTCACGGTTGAAGAGACGATATTCATTCTCAGCTTTCTGTATGTATAATTTTGTATTTCTCAACTCTTAATATTGAGCTCTATAGGCCGATTTTACAACCAAGATGTTTGATATTGCTTTGAGACATGGAGCCTAGGCTACCTTTAGATTAATACATGGCTACCAGCAGTGGGTATTATGTTTAGAGTTAGCGATCTAGCTAATGTGTTTGGAGTTTCCACTTAAGGCGTCAGCAAGCCTCAGTTCAGTTAGCGCCTTAGCCGAACCAAACGAGTGTGCTCGCATACTCCCTTAAAGACTTTCGCTTAATAAACTAGAAGAAAAGCAGTGATAGTACTGTTTGTCCATTTTGAGACAACAAAGCCAGTATATAGTTCCTTAAAATAGATAACTCAAGAAATGTCATTAATGTTGATGTTTTTGTTGCGTGATTTGACATCTAACTAAGATGTTTGATGCAGTATTTTTCCATTAATTTTTTTTGCATGAAAACGAGTTGTCTCTCGTTGAATGACAACAAAGACTTTATTGAAGAATCCTTACCATTGACGAATCACCATCGAAGGGGCGTAGACTTCGGCTCCGTACTTCAGCTTGCCTCCAGAAAAAAATGTGTGTGTCTGAACCAAATGATCAAAAACGTCATGGAATGTCCTAAAATATGCACAAACTCTACCAAACTGTTTCGGCTGGGAATCATGTGGACGCCTCAACTTAGGTGGTGAATTAAGAGCTTTCCAGACATGAAGCGGCAGCGGAGTTGCCAATTCATTTTCAATGAATTTAGTTGGGGGAGGGGGGGGGGCAGAATTCTATCCAGGCAGAGTGATCGGCGGTGCTTCTGGGCCTGACAGCCGCTCAGCCGATACAGAGAAAATATGGATCTGCTCTATTTCGGCGAACCCCATTCCGCCCCATTGCTTTAAGGGCTGGGAATTGCCAGGGACCTCACAATACCATATTATCACGACACGTAGGTGTCGATACATTCTATATTGTAACGACCCTGGGTTTATAAGCACGGAAATCGACTCTGCACGAGCATGCTTTTGCGGCACAGTCGATAGCGCGCCGGACCTCGGGCTCGAAGGTCGAGCTCGAACCTGCTCCCTGCTGTTTCATTACATTGGTGTCAGAAGTGATCGAACCTTGCATCCACGACAGTGTGTGTGCTTGGCCGGTGAGCGCGTTCCTGTAAGACGTAGATTCGCAAGCTAGCGCGGGGATGCGCTCTTTGAAAGGAGGGAGTAGTGTAACGACCCTGGGTTTATAAGCACGGAAATCGACATTGCCGCACGAGCATGTTTTTGCGGCACAGTCGATAGTGCGCCACACTGAGATGCAGGGCCTTAGACGGCTGCAACACTCAGGAGCAATATATGATAAAAAATAATGATATGTAAACAGTCTTGAATTATTTCCCCCACTACAAATTGCTTCCTGTCTAGAAAGTCCTTTAACCCATGATATTACAAAAATGAATTTATCTCCATTGAACAAAATAAAATGATTCCCTATTTGAAGAGTCAAATATAAGACAAATAGCCTAATTGTCATCCCAAAATTCATGACAATCCCTGAATTGGGTTGAACATCAAAATATCTTGAATCATTCCTGCATGGACATCTTATTTCTTGAATACCATCTCAGTAGATTACTACAGGTTATCGCAAACTTTTGGGGGCCAGGGAACCCTTTTGTGATAGCAAATTCATCGAGGACCACCTCACAATCAGAACATATAAAAATCGTCTACATGGAGTTTTACTCTTGACATCAGAAAGAAAATCTTGCAGTTTTAAAGGTAATTTCCTGCAATTCTATACATTTTGTCAGTGGGCAAAGAAGTTTTTGTTGTTTCAGCTTTTTAGCTAATATTCTGCAATTCTTCACATCTCGTCATGAGGCAGAGAGAAAACGTTGCCGTTTTAAAGCTACTTTACAGTGCCTTTATGTAAATAAAAAATATTGGGGGAGGAGGCATAGTTTGGAGTTGAAAATAATTGGTGAGTACTGTGAATATCAATATTCCTGTGAGCCTATAGATTAATAATATTACATTGTATTACACACTACAATTATTCCACGGATCCCTTGGCCAAAAGTAGTTGTAACGGCTTTCTTCTATCTCTTCCTCGGACGAGGAGGTGTAGCAAGGATCGGACCAAAATGCAGCGTGGTGGTTACTCATGTTCTTTAATGTAGAAGAACAAACGAACAAATACAAAACAACAAACGTAACACGAAAACCTATACAGCCTATCTTGTGACAACAAACACAGAGACAGGAACAATCACCCACGAAACACTCAAAGAATATGGCTGACTAAATATGGCTCCCAATCAGAGACAACGATAATCACCTGCCTCTGATTGAGAACCAATTCAAACAGCCATAGACTTTGCTAGAGAACCCCACTAAACCACAAACCCAATACCTAACAAAACCCCAGGACAAAACACACCACATACAAAAACCCATGCCACACCCTGGCCTGACCAAATAAATGAAGATAAACACAAAATACCTCGACCAGGGCGTGACAGTAGTTTAATCTGTTGCTAATCATTCAAGATTTGTTTTATTTTTTACTATTTTCTACATTGTAGAATAATAGTGAATATATCAAAACTATGAAATGACACATATGGAATCATGTATTAACCAAAAACGTGTTAAACAAATCAAAATATATGTTATAACTTAAGATTCTTCAAATAGCCATCCTTTGCCTTGATAAAAGCTTTGCACACTCTTGACATTCTCCCAACCAGCTTCATGAGGCACTCACCTGAAATGCATTTCAATTAACAGGTGTGTCTTGTTAAGAGATACATTTGTGGAATTTCTTTCCTTCTTAATGCGTTTGAGCCAATCAGTTGTGTCGTGACAAGGTAGGGGTGGTATACAGAAGATATCCCTATTTGGTAAAAGACAAAGTCCATGATATGGCAAGAACCCTCACAACACAATTGGTCAGAGCTCATCCTTTTTTAATAACTGCCAACTTGAGAAAAGAGAAACACCCATATTTCCTCTAAAGACACATGGATTCTGTCTACTAGGGCACATGTCATGACAAAGATCTAGTCTACAACCAGAAGGGCACATACTACAACCCTTGAATATACTGTATATACCCAGTGTATATATAGACAAGTTATCTTTACTCATTGTATATTCATTGTGAGTTTTACTTTTCTATTTTTCTTTCTCTCTCCATTGTTGGGAAGGGCCTATAATTAAGCATTTCACTGTTAGCCTACACCTCTTTACGAAGCATGTGACAAATTAAATTGGATTTGAAGAGCCAATGCGGACCAAAATAACCTACATATTATACATACCCATGTACAGTAAATACACGCTAACAGCATCAGACACATAGACCAGGCGTCACCAAGCGTCACTTCCTGGTGAATGCGGAATGAGGAAGAGCTCGATTTTGTTTATTTGAAAGGTTTGTAGTTTGAAGTGTATTGGAAAGTTCTTGGAAGCTAGCTAGCTTCTTAGTTTGGATCCCGCGAAGCAGTTTGCATCAGTTGCTGGGACTGTTGTCTTTCCAGTGATCCTGCCGACCAAGGACGGGTCTGAGAAGCTATTTAGCGTCGCAGCTAGCCTAGCTGCTAACTAGCTGCATATCAAGCTAGCGGGGTTTTCCTGAACGCAGCCCGCGATGCTGTTAGCCATTGTGGCAGGGATCACGGATTGTCCCAGGTTTGTGACTGTCTAGATCCCTGCTGTTTGTTGTTTTCAATCTTCCTTGTGACCTGCCCTGTCTGGAACTGCGAGAAGTAACAGTGTAACCAAACTTGCTAGCTACAATGACAAAGACCAAAGCTGGCGGGAGTACCATTGAGGACAATGGTGTCTCTCTGTCACACATGAAGGATCTTTTAAACTAACAAAAAGAGACCTACAAGCAGTTGTTACAACAACAAGAAAATAGATTATTAAAATAGATAAGTGTTTTGTCCAAATACTCATGGATTTTAACAGTAAAAGAATGGACGACCAGACCAGAGAGGTCCAGGACCTGAAGAACAGTTTACAGTTCTCCCAGGGTCAGCTCGATGAGTTGAAACAGGAGAACAGCAAGATGACAGCAATCTGTAATTCATTGAGAGAGGACATCAGTTCTGTTTGTGAATCCATGATAACAATGTCAGAGAAATCAGATTATCTCGAGGGACAATCAAAGAGGAACAACATGGTTGTGGACAGAATTGCAGAATCTCCACATGAGAAATAGATGGAGTCTGAGGACAAAGTGAGGGAAATGATCTCTGAGAAATTGAAAATGGACCACAGGAAGATTGAGGTGGAGTGCGCCCACAGGACTGGAAAACCCACCACCGGCCCAGATGATACGTCCAGGCCGATAGTGGTCAAGTTCCTGAGGTTCAAGGACAAGGTAGCTGTTCTGCAAAGAGCCAAGAACTTGAGAGGAACGTATATCTTCCTCAACGAGGACTATCCTGAAGCTGTGCGCCGGAAGAGGAAAGAACTGATCCCAGCCATGAAAGCTGCCAGAGTGCATAGGGACATTGCTTACATCCGCTATGACAGGTTCAATCTCCACCCTCCCTCCCAAATGCCTGGAAAGGATGAGAGAGCCAAGCCTATTGGATTGCAGCTTCAACCCCGCAGCGCGCGCACACACACACACACACACACACACACACACACCACACACACCACACACACACACACACACACACACCAATTGATTAACGGACCGCTGAATGTATGTTTTTTTCTCTTGCTTTGTTTGCTCTTTTCAGCATTATGTCTATCTCCGATAAGCTACCCAGGAAAGGGCTGAAAATGGTCCATATTAATATATGTAGCCTTTGAAATAAGGTTCATGAAATCAATAACTTGCTAACTTCAGATACCATTCATATATTAGCCATTTCTGAGACTGACTGATTTCTGAGACTGACAAAACTAAGGAGATGATTGTGGACTTCAGGAAACAGCAGAGGGAACACCCCCCTATCCACATCGATGGAACAGTAGTGGAGAGGGTAGCAAGTTTTAAGTTCCTCGGCATACACATCACAGACAAACTGAATTGGTCCACTCACACAGACAGCATTGTGAAGAAGGCGCAGCAGCGCCTCTTCAACCTCAGGAGGCTGAAGAAATTCGGCTTGTCACCAAAAGCACTCACAAACTTCTACAGATGCACAATCGAGAGCATCCTGGCGGGCTGTATCACCGCCTGGTACGGCAACTGCTCCGCCCTCAACCGTAAGGCTCTCCAGAGGGTAGTGAGGTCTGGACAACGCATCACCGGGGGCAAACTACCTGCCCTCCAGGACACCTACACCACCCGATGTCACAGGAAGGCCATAAAGATCATCAAGGACATCAACCACCCGAGCCACTGCCTGTTCACCCCGCTATCATCCAGAAGGCGAGGTCAGTACAGGTGCATCAAAGCTGGGACCGAGAGACTGAAAAACAGCTTCTATCTCAAGGCTATCAGACTGTTAAACAGCCACCACTAACATTGAGTGGCTGCTGCCAACACACTGACACTGACTCAACTCCAGCCACTTTAATAATGGGAATTGATGGGAAATGATGTAAATATATCACTAGCCACTTTAAACAATGCTACCTTATATAATGTTACTTACCCTACATTATTCATCTCATAGGCATACGTATATACTGTACTCTATATCATCGACTGTATCCTTATGTAATACATGTATCACTAGCCACTTTAACTATGCCACTTTGTTTACATACTCATCTCATATGTATATACTGTACTCGATACAATCTACTGTATCTGCCTATGCTGCTCTGTACCATCACTCATTCATATATCCTTATGTACATATTCTTTATCCCCTCACACTGTGTACAAGACAGTAGTTTTGGAATTGTTAGTTAGATTACTTGTTGGTTATTACTGCATTGTCGGAACTAGAAGCACAAGCATTTCGCTACACTCGCATTAACATCTGCTAACCATGTGTATGTGACAAATAAAATTTGATTTGATTTGATTTAAATTTGATAATTCATTTGAGGATACATCAGTAGCAATACAAGGATGTAACATCTATAGGAGAGACAGAAATGCTTACATAACATTACAAACATGGTTAAACCTCATAAAACAACGGTAGATGGGAAAGTCATGCATTTTCTTTTTTCATATTTTTTTGCACTTTTTTTCATCTACATTACACACACAGCCAGGGGACCTTGCACCACAGAGTCTACACACACACATTACACATTACACACACGTTACAAATACATTACACACACAGTACACACATTACACACACACACATTACAAATACATTACACACACACACACACACACATTACAAATAAATTACACACACACACACACACCTTCCTCACCATCTCCGTCATTCAGAGCGATCATGAAGGGTTTGAGGGTCTTCTCAAACATCACAGCCCTCTCTGTGTGGTTCCTCCTCAGTGCCCTTGTTTTTTCATATTCAGAGCCATATCCATGTAATGCTTAGAGAAGATCTTATGTCAAGTGGTATGGTTGCAGGTTCACTTGGCACATCTAAAGCCTTTTATTTTGGGGTGTTGCTACCAAGTGCTAACAGTCAGTATCTAAATAATATGTGTGAAATGCTTGATAGTGTATGTGATGTAAACAGAAAGGTCTATTTTCTTGGGGACCTGAATATTGACTGGTTTTCATGAAGCTGTCTGCTCAAGAGGAAGCTTCTTACTGTAACCAGTGCCTGTAATCTGGTTCAGGTTATTAATCAACCTACCAGGGTGTTTACAAAAACATTATAGGAACAAGATCATCCACATGTATCAATCACATTTTTACAAACACTGTAGCACTTTGTTCTAAAGCTTTGTCTGTACCCATTGGATGCAGTGATCACAATATAGTGGCTATATCCAGGAAAGCCAAAGTTCCAACAGCTGGGCCTAAAATATTGTATAAGAGATCATACAAAAGATTTTTCTGTGACTCTTATGTGGATGATGTTAAAAATATTTGTTGGTCTGATGTGATTAATCAGTAGCATCCAGACACGGCACTTTATGAATTTATGAAATTGCTTCTTCCAATTATTGATAAACATGCACCTGTTAAGAAACTGACTGTTAGAACTGTTAAGGCTCCCTGAATTGATGAGGAATTGAAAAACTGTATGGTTGAAAGAGATGGGGCAAAAGGAGTGGCTAATAAGTCTGGCTGCACATCTGACTGGCTTACTTACTGCAAATTGAGAAATTATGTGACTAAACTCAACAAAAAGAAGAAACTGTATTATGCCAAGATCAATGATATAAAGAATGACAGAAAACAACTTTGGAGTAGTTTAAATTAATCTTTATTTAACTAGGCAAGTCAGTTAAGAACAAATTCTTATTTTCAATGACTGCTTAGGAACAGTGGGTTAACTGCCTGTGGGTTAACTGCAGAATGACAGATTTGTACCTTGTCAGCTCGGGGATTTGAACTTGCAACCTTTCGGTTACTAGGCCAACACTCTAACCCGTAGGCTACCAGTAACTCCATCTTTCATCGAATCAGATGGCTTATTCATCTAAAAACCTTTTGATGTTGCCAATTATTTGTATGATTATTTCATTGACAAAGTAGGCAAACATAGCCAGGGAATGACAACACTGAACAGTGAGCAATTGTATTCATGCATAAAAAGCATGCAAGTTAGAATTTTATAAAGTTAGTGTGGGAGAGGTGGAAAATTGTTATCGATCAATAATGACAAACCTCCTGACATTGACAACTTAGATGGAAAGCTACTGAGGATGGTAGCTGACTCTATAGCCACTCCTGTCATATTTTTTATCTGAGCCTAGAGGAAAGTCTTAGTCCTCAGGCCTGGAGGAAAGCCAAAGTAATTCCGCTACCGAAGAGTGGTAAAGCGGCCTTTACTGGTTTTAACAGCAGACCTGTAAGCTTGCTGCCAGCTCTTAGCAAACTGTTGGAAAAAAATGGTGTTTGACCAAATACAATGCTATTTCTCTGTAAACAAATTAACAACAGACTTTCAGCATGCTTATAGAGAAGGGTACTCAACATGTACTGAACTGACACTTATGACTGGTTGAAAGAAATTTATAATAATTAGATTGTGGGAGTTGTACTGTTAGATTTCAGTGCAGCCTTTGATATAATTGACCATAAACTGTTGTTGAAAAAAACTTGTGTTATGGCTTTTCAACCTCAGATTGCCATATGATGGATTCAGAGCTATCTAATATAACAGTGTTTTATTTAATGGAAGCTTCTAATGTGAAACATGTAAAGTGTGGTCTACCGCAGGGCAGCTCTCTAGGCACTCTACTCTTTTCTATTTTTACTAACGACCTGCCATTAAACAAAGCATGTGTGTCCATGTATGCGGATGATTCAACCATACACACAGAAACCACAGCTAATGAAGTCACTGAATCCCTTTAAGAGTTGCAGTCTGTTTTGGAATGGGTGGCCAGTAATAAACTTGTCCAGAACATCTCTAAAACTAAGTGTCACGGTCATCCTCCTCTTCATCTGAAGAGGAGAGGCGAAAAGGATCAGAGGACCAATATGCGGCGTGGTAAGTGTCCATGGTAGATCTTTAATAAAGAAAGACTGAACACTATACAAAAGAGTAACAAAAACAATAAACCAAATTCAACCGTGAAGCTACAAAATGAGACCTGTGCTGACACAAGCCACTAACATAGACAATCACCCACAAACAAACAGTGCAACCCAGGCTACCTAAGTATGATTCTCAATCAGAGACAACTAATGACACCTGCCTCTGATTGAGAACCATACTAGGCCGAAACAAAGAAATGCCCCAAAACATAGAAAAACAAACATAGACTGCCCACCCAACTCACGCCCTGACCATACTAAATAAATACAAAACAAAGGAAATAAAGGTCAGAACGTGACAGTACCCCCCCCCAAAGGTGCGGACTCCGGCCGCAAAACCTTGACCTATAGGGGAGGGTCTGGGTGGGCGTCTGTCCGCGGTGGCGGCTCTGGCGCGGGACGCGGACCCCACTTCACCATTGTCTTAGTCCGCCTTGTTGTCTGCCTCCGTGGCTTTCTCACCATGGCCACCCCTCTCAATGACCCCACTGGACAGAGGGACAGCTTCTCGGGACAGAGGGACAGCTGCTCGGGACAGAGGGACAGCTGCTCGGGACAGCTGCTCGGGACAGAGGGACAGCTGCTCGGGACAGAGGGACAGCTGCTCTGGGCTGAGGGGCTCTGGCGCCTCTGGGCTGAGGGGCTCTGGCGCCTCTGGGCTGAGGGGCTCTGGCGCCTCTGGGCTGAGGGGCTCTGGCGCCTCTGGGCTGAGGGGCTCTGGCGCCTCAGGCTCCGGCAGCGGCGCCGGACAGGCGGGAGGCGCCGGACAGGCGGGAGGCTCCGGCAGCGGCGCCGGACAGACGGGACCACCTGCAGGGAGGAGACAGAGAGACAGCCTGGTGCGTGGGGCTGCCACAGGAACCACCAGTCTGGGGAGACCTTCAGGAGGCTTGGTGTTAGGAGGCACCTGAAGGACCGGGCTGTGGGGGAGCACTGGAGCGCAACCTTGGCACCACTTCCCCAGGCTGGACAACCACTCTAGCCCGGACCCTCCAGAGTGCAGGCACAGGTTGAACCGGGCTGTGGGTAAGCACGGGTGATCTAGTGCTTACTACACGCACCTCTCCCTTAGGCTCCCTTCCCACATTCGCCCGGCACGAGCGGAGCACAGGCAGAGGACGCACTGCACCCTCCCAGCGCCCCGGAGACACAGCACGCAGAGCCGGCGCAGGATACCCTGGACCAAAACTGCGTACCGGCGACCAGACCCGCTGAGCAGGCACCATACGCCCTGGCTCGATGCCCGCGCTCGCATGACACTCTCGGGGGGCTGTCCTATAGCGCACCGGGCTATGGACACGTACTGGCGACACCGTGCGCTTAACCGCATAACACGGTGCCTGACCAGTAACGCGCTGCTCATAATAAGCACAAGGAGTGAGCGCAGGTCTGCTACCTGGCTTAGCTCCACCCCTCGTGTGCCCCCCCCCAAAACATTTTGGGGGGGGGCTGTCTCTCGTACCTGTCGCACTGCCGTGCTGCCTCCTCATATCGCCGCCGCTCAGCTTTCGCTGCCTCCAGCTCTGCTTTGGGGCGGCGATATTCCCCAGCCTGTGCCCAGGGTCCCTCTTCGTTCAGTATCTCCTCCCATGTCCAGGAGTCCTGTGATACCTGCCGCTGTTGTTGCTGCTGCTGCTGCTGTCGTCGCTGTTTTTTACCACGCCGCTTGGTCCTTGGTTGGTGGGTGATTCTGTCACGGTCGTCCTCCTCTTCATCTGAAGAGGAGAGGCGAAAAGGATCAGAGGACCAATATGCGGCGTGGTAAGTGTCCATGGTAGATCTTTAATAAAGAAAGACTGAACACTATACAAAAGAGTAACAAAAACAATAAACCAAATTCGACCGTGAAGCTACAAAATGAGACCTGTGCTGCCACAAGCCACTAACATAGACAATCACCCACAAACAAACAGTGCAACCCAGGCTACCTAAGTATGATTCTCAATCAGAGACAACTAATGACACCTGCCTCTGATTGAGAACCATACTAGGCCGAAACAAAGAAATGCCCCAAAACATAGAAAAACAAACATAGACTGCCCACCCAACTCACGCCCTGACCATACTAAATAAATACAAAACAAAGGAAATAAAGATCAGAACGTGACACTAAGAGCATTGTTTTGGTACAAATCATTCCTTCCTCAGGTGAATCTGGAAATGAATGGTGTGGCTGTTGAACAAATTGAGGAGACTAAATTACTAAATTACTTAGATTGTAAACTGTCATGGTCAAAACATTTATTTATTTATATTTATTTTTTCACCTTTATTTAACCAGGTATGCCAGTTGAGAGCAAGTTCTCATTTACAACTGCGACCTGGCCAAGATAAAGCAAAGCAGTGCGACACAAACAACACAGAGTTACACATAGGATAAACAAACGCACAGTCAATAACACAATATAAAAATCTATATACAGTGTGTGCAAATGTAGTAAGATTAGGGAGCTAAGGCAATAAATAGGCCATAGTGGTGAAATAATTACAATTTAGCGATTAAACACTGGAGTGATAGTGCAGAAGATGAATGTGCAAGTAGAGATATAAGGAGCAAAAAAGGAGCAAAAAAATAAATAACAATATGGGGATGAGGTAGTTGGGTGGGCTGTTTACAGATGGGCTGTATACAGGTGCAGTGATCGGTAAGTGCTCTGACAGATGATGCTTAAAGTTAGTGAGGGAGATATATAGATTCAAAAGTTGTAAAAATGGGAAGAGGTCTGGCTGTAATAAAGCAATATTCTGCTTTTTTGACACCACACTCCAAAAAGCAAGTTCTGCAAGCTACAGTTTTGTCAAATCTTGATTATTGTTCAGTTGTGTGGTCCAGTGCTGGAAGGAGAGGTAGGTAGCCTAGCGGTTAGAGCGTTGGGCCAATAACCGAAAGGTTGCTCGATCAAATCCCTGAGCTGACAAAGTACAAATCTGTCAGGTAGTTAACCCACTGTTCCCCAATAGGCTGTAATAGTAAATAAGAATTGGTTCTTAACTGACTCGCCTAGTTAAATAAAATTAAAAAGCTGCAGCAGGCCCAGAACAGAGGGGCAAGTTTTGCTCTAAATTGTAATCAGAGTGCTGATATAAATACGATACATGCAAGTCTCTCTTGGTTAAGAGTTGAGGAGAGACTGACTGCATCACTTCTTATTATAAGAAACATTTAATGTGTTGAAAATGCAAAATTGTTTGCATACTCAACTTACACACAACTCTGGCACACACACACTTATCCCAACAGACATACCTCCAGGGGTCTTTTCACAGTCCCCAAATCCAGAACAAATTCAAGAAAGCATACAATATTATATAGAGCCCTTATTGCATGGAACTTCCTTCCATCTTATATTGCTAAAAAAAAACAGCAAACCTGGTTTCAAAAAAACAGATAAAGCAACAACTCGCAGCACAACGCCTCTCCCCTATTTGACCTAGATAGTTTGTGTGTATGCATTGATACGTAGGATACGTGTGCCTTTAAAAAAAATTATCTAGTTCTGTCCTTGAGCTGTTCTTGTCTATTGATGTTCTGTATTATGTCATTCTGTATTGTGTTTCATGTTTTGTGTGGACCCCAGGAAGAGTAACTGCTGCTTTTGCAACAGCTAATGGGGATCCTAATAAAATACAACAACAAAAAATAGACATAAAGAAGAGACATTTTGGTACAGTGGCTGGTGTCCATGTGCCTCCCAAACAACAAACACCCCCAAAAGGCAGGAGGAAAAACATAAAAACACCACACATATTAAGGCATTTGTCCTGTCAGCTCCTGTTGTTCCCTAGCCTCTCCTTTTCCTCGCCCTCCTGGTTTAGACCCTCGCCTGTCCCGTCTCTGTACCGCCTGCCTGACCACTCTGCCTGCCCCTGACCCTGAGCCTGCCTGCTGACCGGTACCTTTGCCCCATCTCTGGATTACTGACCCCTGCCTGCCTTGACCTGTCTCTTGCCCCTTGGACTATTAAACCATTGTTTATTCAACGTGTCTGCATCTGGGTCTTACCTTGATTCCTGATATAGTCTTGGACTAAGTAAGCATGTTCAATGGATTCTGGGAAACCAGCTCTATGCATGTTAACAAACAGACACAGTGGTAGCCTATACATCAGTCTCTACACAGAAAGGTCTAGCAGAGCAGTATATGGCAGTGGGAAGTGGGAGTGGTGACCAGGGGTCAGGGGTGTCATCATCATGACAATCTGGTCCCTCCAACATAAACATCACCACATACACACGGGCCTGAGACAATGCTCCAAAGGATACCACACAATACCCCCACAACGACACCACACTGAGCCTTAAACAATGCCACAGTAACCACACACACTGAAATAACACTGTCACCACAGCTTCAACCAGTCTAACACAATGCAATGAAGTGGGCTTAACAAAACTCTACACAATGTAACAACCTAGCCTAACACAAGACAAAATGTCTGAAACCGCATTATCCCTAGCCTCAAAGTGTGGGATCTCCTAGGTCCAAACACAACCCTTACAGCACACCAGAATCACTTTGAACACTTGAACTAGACTTAGAACAGGACCAAAGAAAACATCCCCAAATAACACCCAGCCTAAACCTTATATCATAAACCAGTTGCCAGATTTACAATCAAGCTGCTCACCATCTAGGGACACCACATATGCAGGGATGTCATCAACACAAACAAGAAAATTAAGGAAAATCCAAATATTTAACACCAAGACCCAACAGCTCCCGAACAAGAACTAAACTATATCCCAGACAGAGGCCTTGGAGTTGTAACGCAACACAGCCTACATCAGAATTGGGTCTGGAGACCTGCCATTGGCCTATTCATGCTTTGCCTCAATGTCACCTGATCCTTAAGATGCCTCTCAATCCTGCATGTTATACAAGACGGAAAAAGATACTGTACACATTCCAAAAGAGCGAGCAAGATAGAGAGAATCTGAAGTCAAATGTTTACTGATGATATGGTGCTTTGTCCCCCACCAAGGAGGGTCTACAGCAGCACCTAGATCTTGTAAGACCTGGGCCCTGACAGTCAATGTCAGTAATAAAAAAATAATGGGATTTCAAAAAAGATCCAGGATCACAAATACAAATTCCATCTGGACACTGTTGTCCTAGGGCACAAAAAAACAAAAAAACTATATTGGCCTAAACATGAGCACCACAAGTAACTTCCACAAAGCTGTCTACGATCTGAGAGGCAAGGCAAGAATGGCCTTCTACGCCATCAAAAGGAACATTTAATTCGACATCCCAATTAGGATCTGGTTAAAAATACATTAAATCAGTTATAGAACCCATTACCCAATATGGTTGTGAGGTCTGGGGTCCACTCATCAATCAAGAATGATAAAATGTGACAAACACCAAATTGAGACAGAACGCAGAATTCTGCAAAAACTACGTAATAAACACCAAATAATGCATGCAGAGCAGAATTATGCCGATACCTGCTATTTATCAAAATGTTAAACCAAACCTTCCATAACAAAGCCATCAGCTACAGAGGAGATTAACCTAGAGCAAGCTGAGAGCCCCAGGACCGCAACAGAAACACAATTAGACCCAACCAAATCATGTCAAAAATAAAATGATAAATTATTCATACACATTGGAAAAAAATTACCAAAAAACAGACCAAACTATAATGCCATTTGGCCCTAAACAGAGAGTACACAGTGGCAGAATACCTGACCACTGTGATGGACCTAAAAGGAAAGCTTTGACTATGTACAGACTCAGTGAGCATAGCTTTGCTATTGAGAGCAGCCGCCGTAGGCTCGCAAGAGAAGACAGGACATGTGCACACTGGCCACAAAATTGGGTGCACTTCCTAACCTCCTGCCAAATGTATGACCATATAAGAGGCACATAGTTCCCTCATATTACACAGACCTCCAAAGAATTTGAAAACAAATCCAATTTGGATAAACTCCCATATCTATTTGGTGAAATACAACAGTGTGCTTTCACAGCAGCAAGATGTGTGACCTGTTGCCATAAGAAAAAGGCAACCATTGAAGAACAAACACCATTGTAAATACAACCCATATGTATGTTAATTTTCCCTTGTGTACTTTAACTATTTGCACATCATTATAACATTGTACATATTGTCATGACGTTGGCCTGGGGGTAGGTTTTTGACAGTCATAAATACCTCTTCCCCCCTTTTTCCTCTCTCTACCCTTCTGAGGTTACATTTGCAAAACCCTTGGTTAACATAGAGATTCTGGGAACGTCAGAAGGTGGGGGGAAATGAACTAGATTCTGGTAATCTGACCAATGGAACATATGCGGTGGTACTTAATGAATATGATGTCAGTTCGGTTGTCATCTGAGACATTCTCATCAATGATAAGATGACAAACTCTACAGTGGAAAGTCTACACATCAGAGTTATTAGATTCACATGGAATTGTTGTTCAATTTAAATGTTTGAATATGACATTTTTCGCGATGGGATGAAATGTGATTTTAGCTTCTAAAAATGTGAGATTTGGGTTTTCATAAGACAGGGCTCTGCTCAATCAGTGGCCCGCCCCTGTGAAGGGACATGGGCTATAACCTCCTGTTCCAAAGATGTGAGGATGACAGTCCTATGTCAGAATGGTTTAGATAATAACTACAGAACGAAGCCAACATCAGCGTGAGTTTTGGTTGCGAATGGTATGAACTTTGAACTCTTATTCACTACAGAAGTGATACCTCCTAGCCGTTGAGTTAGCAACAGCAGATGCAAACGCAGGTTAGGAAGGAACAGACAGAGTATCCCGTCTACCCCACGACGATGTTACTACAACGTATCCAATTGACAACCAGAGACATTCTTCAAAGGACTCGGTTGGGCCACACGGCCTTCCAACTACCACCAACCTACCGAAGCGCAGCTCAGAGTAAATATTTATTGCATTTTCCTTTTCCAAATGACGGTAATTTAGAATGCATCAGATACTGTATTTACGATAGCACAGCTTCTCCCTGTGTCCCTCAGTCTTCTTGCTCTTTCACTCAAACCCAGCCCTTTTCCTTTGTGTTCCTTTATTCGGAAGATAACAGCTCTGTAAATATTATTTTGTGGTGCCCGACTCTCTAGTTAATTACATTTACATGATTAGCTCAATCAGGTAATAATTAATTACGGATAAATTATTTTATAGAATAGTATGTCATATCACTTAATCCGGCATAGACAAAGACACGACAATATCCATAATGGCATTTGGAATGTCTCTATTCCTTTGACACTTTAGTGAGTAATGTGTACTGTTCATTTCAATTGCTTTGGCAATGTAAACATATATTTGTTTCCCCTGTCAATAAAGCCCTTTGAATTTAATTGAGAGAAACAGACACACACGGGATGTTTGTTGCTTGGCCAGGGCAGGCAGAAAAAAGTAAAATCCATGCACAGGCATTGCTTGCATTCAGTTCAGTGCATGGGAAATTATTTTCTTAAAGCACAAGAGGCCAACGCAAGGGGGTGAAGCGTGGATATCTGGCGCCCTGTAGTGCACGGATATAATAACAGCCTTGTTTAATCTGCACATTATTGCAGTGACGTAAGCCTAAAGATTATCATGGTTAAGTTGCCTAAAGAATACAATGTCGAGTTTGAAATACAGTGAAAAGGTACACACACATATACACACACAAACGTATGTGGACACCCATTCAAATGAGTGGATTCGGCTATTTCAGCCACACCCGTTGCTAACAGGTGTATAAAATCGAGCACACAGCCATGTAATCTCCATAGACAAACAGTGGCAGTAGAATAGCTTTACTGCAGAGCTCAGTGACTTTCACCGTGACACCATTATAGAATGCCACCTTTCCAACAAGTCAGTTTGTCAAATTTCTGCCCTACTAGAGCTGCCCCGGTCAACTGTAGGTGCTGTCATTGTGAAGTGGAAACGTCTAGGAGCAACAGCGGCTCAGCCGTGAAGTAGTGGACCACACAAGCTCACAGAATGCCTGTCACTCGGTTGCAGCACTCACTACCGAGTTCCAAACTGCCTCTAGAAGCAATGTCAGCACAATAACTGTTTGTCGGGAGCATCATAAAATGGGTTTCCATGGCCGAGCAGTCACACACAAGCCTAAGATCACCATGCGCAATACCAAGCATCGGCTGGAATGGTGTAAATCTCGTCGCCATTGGACTCTGGAGCAGTGGAAACACGTAGTCTGGAGTGATGAATCACGCTTCACCATCTGGCAGTCCGATGAATGAATCAGGGTTTGGCGGATGTCAGGAGAATGCTACCTGCCCGAATGCATAGTCCAACTATAAAATTTGGTGGGGGTAAAAAGGAACTGGTTCTCTAGCAGATTAGTAAGAATGGCTCACCCAGTTTTCAAGAATGGCCTATTTCCCTTTATTCAGATTGCAACCTCTCACTTTCGGTTATTTGAAAATGAAAATTACCACAAAAATGGAAGAGGCAAGTGGAAAGGGGAGAAAGTAAGGAGCTTGTCTGTCGGCCCTGCATTAAAGACCAAAATCGGTTAAAGAAAACGATATACCAGTTCAATTTAAGGATAATTTTTTTCACAGTTGTGCCATTCAGTTTACAAAATCGTTAGGAAGAGTTTTTCAATGTACCGATTCCATGGCACATGGTTATGAACTAATACATGAAACGATGCCGGATTCAATACTTTGAGTTTTTCTATTTAAATCATAATACAAAATTGCAACCAACAGAATGCTACAGTATATATATACAGTGCATTTGGAAAGTATTCAGACCCATTTTTGTTACATTACAGCCTTATTGTAAAATTGATTAAATACATGTTTTTCCTCAATCTACACAAAATACCCTACATTGAAAAATCTAAAACAGGTTTGTAGAAATGTTTGCAAATGTATTAAAAAAACATTTTTTACCTGTGTGTGTGTGTGTGTGTGTGTGTGTGTGTGTGTGTGTGTGTGTGTGTCCTTATGGACTGTACTGTCAGAATGCTGTACAACAACAAAAACATATAAAAGCAACATGTAAAGTGTTGGTTCCATGTTTCATGAGAAGAAATAAAAAATGCCAGAAGTTGTCCATACCAAGCTTATTTTTCTCAAATTTTGTGGAGACATTTATATATCCCTGTTAGTGAGCATGAGCTTGGTATGGACAACTTCTGGGATTTTTTTTGCCAAGATAATCTATCCACCTGACAGGTGTCATATATCAAGAAGCTGATTGCACCTTGTGCTGGGGACAACAAAAGGCCACTTTAAAATGTGCAGTTTTGTTACACAGTGCCACATACAGTGCATTCGGAAAGTATTCAGACCCCTTGACTTTCAAACACATTTTGTTACGTTACAGACTTATTCTAAAATTGATTAAATAAAATAAAAATACTCATTAAACTCCACACAATACCCCGTAATGACAAAGCGAAAACGGGTTTTTAGAAATGTTTGCAAATGTATTAAACATAAAAAACTGAAATACCTTACCTACATAAGTATTCAGACCCTTTGCTATGAGACTTGAAATTGAGTTCAGGTGCATCCTGTTTACATTGATCATCCTTGAGATGTTTCTACAACATGATTAGACTCCACCTGTGGTAAATGCAATTGATTAGAACACCACACCACATCACAGTTGAAGAATATATGGCAAATAGAAATCAAAACCGGATGGTGTTCGGAGATAGGAGGTTGAATGTTTTAACCTTTATTTAACTAGGCAACTAGGGTAGCTGAATCAAACGATAACTCATGTAAAATATACTGTGACTGTAAAATGCATATAGTATGTATAAGCTGGAAGTAGAAGCCTAAATGTTGTTGTCCATTAATTTACTACAATTAGGGAAGGGGAGGTAGCGTTAGGGGAAAATAATAAAAGGAAAAAATATATATTTTTAATAATAATAATATACAGTACCAGTCAAAGGTTGGACACACCTACTCATTCAAGGGTTTTTCTTTATTTTTACTATTTTATACATTGTAGAATAATAGTGAATATATCAAAACTACGAAATAACACATATGGAACCATGTAGTAACCAAAAAAGTTTTAAAAAATTCAAAATAGATTTTATATTTGAGATTCTTTAAAGTAGCTACCCTTTGCCTTGATGACAGCTTGGCACATTTTTGCCATTCTCTCAACCAGCTTCACGAGGAAGTCACCTGGAATGCATTTCAATTAACAGGTGTGCCTTGTTAAATGTTCATTTGTGGAATTTATTTCCTCCTTGATGCATTTGCACCAATCAGTTGTGTTGTGACAATGTAGTGGTGGTATGATAGCCCTATTTGGTAAAAAACCAAGTCCATATTATGGCAAGAACAACTCATCAGTACTTTAAGACATAAAGAAAGAAGACAGGAACATTAAGAACTTTGAAAGTTTCTTCAAGTGCAGTCGCAAAAACCATCAAGCGCTATGATGAAACTGGCTCTCATGAGGACCGCCACAGGAAAGGCGAGTTACTTCTGCTGCAGAGGATAAGTTCAATAGAGTTACCAGCCTCAGAAATTGCAGCCCAAATAAACGCTTCACAGAGTTAAAGTAACAGACACATCTCAACATCAACTGTTCAGAGGAGACTGCGAAAATCAGGGCTTCATTGTCCAATTGCAGCAAAGAAACCACTACTAAAGGACACCAATAAGAAAAAGAGACTTGTTTGGACAAAGAAAGAAGAGCAATGGACATTAGACCGGTGAAAATCTGTTCTTTGGTGTGATGAGTACAAATTAGTGATTTCTGGTTCCAACCGCCATGTCTTTGTGAGACGCAGAGTAGGTGAAAGGATGATCTCTGCATCTGTGGTTCCCACCGTGAAGCATGGAGGAGGTGTGATGGTGTGGGGTGCTTTGCTGGTGACACTGACTGATTTATTTAGAATTCAAGGCACATTCAACCAGCATGGCTACCACAGCTTTCTGCAGCGATGTGTGTGTGTGTGTGTGTGTGTGTGTGTGTGTGTGTGTGTGTGTGTGTGTGTAGGTAAGTAAAGAAATAAAACAACAGTAAAATGACATCTGAAAATAAGAGTAGCAGGGCTATATACAGACACCGGTTAGTCAGGCTTATTGAGGTAGTATGTACATGTAGGTATGGTTAAAGTGAATATGCATATATGATGAACAGAGAGTAGCAGTAGCGTAAAAAGAGGGGTTGGCGGGTGGTGGGACACAATGCAGATAACCCGGTCAGCCAATGTGCGGGAGCACTGGTTGGTCGGGCCAATTGAGGTAGTTAAGGTGACTATGCATATAAGATAAACAGAGACAAGCAGCAGCGTAAAGAGGGTTTGGGGGGGGGGGGGGGGGATGCACACAATGCAAATAGTCCGGGTTACCTGTTCAGGAGTCTTATGGCTTGGGGATAAAAACTGTTGAGAAGCCTTCTTGTCCTAGACTTGGCACTCCAGTACCGCTTGCCATGCGGTAGTAGAGAGAACAGTCAATGACTGGGGTCTTTGACAATTTTTAAGGCCTTCCTCTGGCAGGTCCTGGAGGGCAGGCAGCTTTGTCCCAGTGATGTACTGGGCCGTACGCACTACCCTCTGAAGTGCCTTGCGGTCGGAGATCGAGAAATTGCCATACCAGGCAGTGATGCAACCGGTCAGGATACTCTCAATGTTGCAGCTGTAGAACCTTTCGAGGATCTCAAGACCCATGCCAAATCTTTTTAGTTTCCTGAGGGGGAATAGGCTTTGTCGTGCCCTCTTCATGACTGTCTTGGTGTGTTTGGACCCTTCTAGTTTGTTGTTGATGTGGACACCAAGGAACTTGAAGCTCTCAACCTGCTCCACTACAGCCCCGTCAATGAGAATGGGGGTGTGCTTGGTCCTCCTTTTCCCGTAGTCCACAATCCTGTAGTCCACAATCACAGTGCGAATGTTGCCTGTAATCCATGGCTTCGTCTAGTTTATTGTCCAATGATTGCACGTTGGCGAGTAATATCGACAGTAACGGTAGCTTTCCTATTCGCCTTCTGAGGGTCCGAACGAGGCATCCGGCTCTTCGTCCTCTGCGTCACTTCCTTTTGCGAATAATTGGGATGTCTGTGCTGTGGGATGTTTTGGAGAATACCGTGTGAGTCCTGCAAATCTTTGTCTAATCCGAGGTGAGTGATCGCTGTCATGATATCGAGAAACTCTTTTCTGCCGTAAGATACGGTTGCAGAAACATTATGTACAAAATAATTTACAAATATCGTGAAAAAACCCCACATAATAGCACAATTGGTTAGGAGACCGTAAAGCGGCAGCCATCTCCTCCGGCGCCATCTTTATGCTTTATTTTTATTTGTTTAACACGTTTTTGGTTACTACATGAGTCCATATGTTATTTCATAGTTTTGATATATTCACTATTATTCAACAATGTAGAAAATAGTAAAAAGTAAAGAAAAACCCTTGAATGAGTAGGCGTCCAAACTTTTGACTGGTACTGTATTATCTAAAAAAAATGATATTTGGGGGATTGGAAATGATGCAGACAATTACACTGATAGAAGCCACAATCTATTTGCAATATTAAAGCTAAGTATTTGGTCACCTACAAACAAGCAAGATTTCTGGCTCTCACAGACCTGTAACTTCTTTAAGAGGCTCCTCTGTCCTCCACTCGTTACCTGTATTAATGGCACCTGTTTGAACTTATTATCAGTATAAAAGACACCTGTCCACAACCTCAAACAGTCACACTCCAAACTCCACTATGGCCAAGACCAAAGAGCTGTCAAAGGACACCAGAAACAAAATTGTAGACCTGCACCAGGCTGGGAAGACTGAATCTGCAATAGCTAAGCAGCTTGGTTTGAATAAATCAACTGTGGGAGCAATTATTAGGAAATGGATGATATACAAGACCACTTATAATCTCCCTCGATCTGGGGCTCCACGCAAGATCTCACCCCGTGGGGTCAAAATGATCACAAGAACGGTGAGCAAAAATCCCAGAACCACACGGGGGACCAAGTGAATGACCCGCAGAGAGCTGGGACCAAAATAACAAAGCCTACCATCAGTAACACACTATGCCGCCAGGGACTCAAAGCCTGCAGTGCCAGACGTGTCCCCCTGCTTAAGCCAGTGCATGTCCAGGGCCGTCTGAAGTTTGCTAGAGAGCATTAGGATGATCCAGAAGAAGATTGGGAGAATGTCATATGGTCAGATGAAACCAAAATATAACTTTTTGGTAAAAACTCAACTCGTCGTGTTTGGAGGACAAGGAATGCTGAGTTGCATCCAAAGAACGATCTAGAAGAAAAAGAAACGCACACCTATTAAGACGAGGTGCTGGCTAGCGGAGTGGAAACTTGAAAATAAAAGAGAGCTGCACACTCTTGGAGCTCAGATGCAAAAATGTAATACCAACGTTTCGTCAGCCAAGCTGTCTTCATCAGGGTATAATCACAAACACTGCGGGATGACTCGTTTATATAGTGTCAAAAGACACAGGTGTCTGTAATCATGGCCAGGAGTGGCCTAATATCATTGGTTAATAATCAAATATTAAAATGTCATACAAAGAACAGCATACAAACAAATGGATAGCATACGATCATAGATTAATTTGACTATTCAAGTTTACACACAATTACAATGGCAAAGTCACAATAATCACAAGAATGGCTTCAGATCAAAGTCTACGTTGAGACCGAAGGGCGCAAGGGTCTTTAAATTAAAGATCCAGGCAGCCTCTCGTTTTAACAATAAATTATCAAGGTCACCCCCTCTCCTAGGGAGGGTGACATGTTCGATGCCAATATAACGCAGAGACAAAATCGAGTGGCCTGCCTCCAAGAAGTGGGCCGCAACTGGATAGTTTTTACACCTAATGGTGCTACAATGCTCTGAAATACGTACTTTTAATTTGCGCTTTGTTTTACCTACATAATTTTTACCACAAGGACAAGTTATAAGATAAATAACTGCCTTAGTGGAGCACGTAATAACACCTTTTATTGGGATCGATTTCCCTGTTTGTGGGTGTTTGAAGGATCTACATTTATAAGTGCCATTGCATTGAGCACAGCCATTACATTTGTAATTTCCATCCAGTAGGGGCGCAAATAGACATTGTTCAGGAATATCTTGGGGTGGTAAATCAGAGTTTACCAATTGGTCTCTGAGATTTCTGCCCCACGAGAATACGACCAAGGGAAGGTCCGAAAACACATTACCGAGACTATCATCGGATTTTAGGATGTGCCAATGTTTGTGAACAATTCCCTTAATTTGTTCAGAGCACTTTGAATAACGGGTAGTTAGAACGCAAGAATGCGTCTTTTTGCGAGACTGACCTTGAAAAAGGTCATGTCTCGTTTTGTTTTGAATTTTCTCAATGGCAATATTAATCTGATCATTCTTGTAGCCCCTCTCCTTGAACTTTCTTTGCGTCTCAGCCATATTTCTGTCGAAATCTGACTTTTTTGCAAATTCTTTTGATTCGACAGAATTGGCTGTAGGGCAAACTATTTTTAAGGGAAGTGGGTGACAACTATCAGCCCTCAACAAACTGTTACGATCAGTAGGTTTCCTGTAAAGATCAGTGTATAGAACATTATCTTCACACAAGATCAGAAGATCAAGAAAACTGATTTGACGTGTATCAGATTGCATAGTAAATCTCTGATGCTCAGAACAGGAGTTAAGAAAAGCATGGAACGCCTGGAGCTGTTTTGCATCACCCCTCCATAGAACAAAAATATCATCAATATACCGTTTCCAAATAATGATGTGAGGCAAGAAAACATTTTTGAGAGGATTGAAAATAGACTGTTTCTCCATGTAACCCACATACAAATTAGCATAGTTAGGAGCCATGGGGGATCCCATAGCAGTCCCTTTAATCTGAATAAAGAAATCATTTAAAAACATGAAATAGTTATGCGTGAGTACTATTTCAGCCAATGTTACAATGCATGCACTGGAAGGTAGTTCATAAGGGTCACGTTGCAGAAGAAAATGTTCCATAGCTTCAATACCGCCCTCGTGTGGAATATTAGTGTATAATGACTCAACATCAAAAGTAATTAACAAGGTATTCTCAGGGAGAGGATCAAGAGATTCAATGATAGAGATCATACTGCTGGTGTCCTTTACAAAGGAGGGTAGCTGTTCTGCGAGTGGTCTAATAAAAAAGTCAACAAAAGTAGATAGAGGGGCCGTTACTGCATCAATGCCCGCTACAATAGGACGCCCTGGAGGTTGTGTAACATTCTTATGTAATTTCGGCAAAGTATAGAAAGTGGCAATTTTAGGGTGTTGAATAGCCAAAAAAGCATGTTCTTTTTTGGTTATCTGACCAGAACTTAAATACCCATCTAGGACAGACAAGATAGTATTCTGAAATTGGGAAGTGGGGTCACTTCTGAGTTTCTTGTAAAAGGTGTTGTCAAGCAGCTGTCTATGACACTCATGTACATAAGCTGTCCTATCCATGAGTACAACCGACCCACCCCTATCAGCGGGACGAATAAGGACTGACGTATCAGATTGTAAATCAAGCAAAGCTTGTTTTTCATTCTTGGGTAAATTATGGAAAGATTTGGATCCCTGTTTATTCTTAAGGAGAAGTCCAACATCTTTTTCCACAAGTCTACAATATGTCTCAATAGAGTGATTGCGATTGGCTGGAGGTATAAAATAACTCTTGCTTCTAAAAGGAGTCGGAGTATGTGCAGGAGAGCAACCTACTGGTTCAATAGAAGTGTCAGAATTAGGGGAGCTAAAGTATTCCCTTAAACGGATGTTTCTAAAAAACTTAAACATGTCTACCTTAACATCAAAATCGTTGCACTGAGTTGTAGGCACAAAAGATACCCCTTTATTAAGCAAAGAGACATGGGCAGGGCTCAATATCTTGCTTGATAAATTAAAGACACTCAGTCCCGTGGGTTCTGGGACCGTGTGAACGGTCTCCTCTGCCTCTGATGTTCATCCAACATCCATTGCATCCAAAGAACACCATACCTACTGTGAAGCATGGGGGTGGAAACATCATGCTTTGGGGCTGTTTTTCCGCAAAGGGACCAGGACGACTGATCTGTGTAAAGGAAAGAATGAATGGGGCCATGTATCGTGAGATTTTAAGTGAGAACCTCCTTCCATCAGCAAGGGCATTGAAGATGAAACGTGGCTGGGTCTTTCAGCGTGACAATGATCCCAGACTCACCGCCCGTGCAACGAAGGAGTGGCTTCGTAAGAAGCATTTCAAGGTCCTGGAGTGGCCTAGCCAGTCTCCAGATCTCAACCCCATAGAACATCTTTGGAGGGAGTTGAAAGTCCGTGTTGCCCAGCAACAGCCCCAAAACATCACTGCTCTAGAGGAGATCTGCATGGAGGAATGGGCCAAAATACCAGCAACAGTGTGTGAAAACCTTGTGAAGACTTACAGAAATCGTTTAACCTCTGTCATTGCCAACAAAGGATATATAACAAAGTATTGAGATAAACTTTTGTTATTGACCAAATACTTATTTTCCACCATAATTTGCAAATAAATTTATTCAAAATCCTACAATGTGATTTTCTGGATTTTTTTTCTTCTAATTTTGGGAGAACTTGCACAATTGGTGGCTGACTAAATACTTTTTTGCCCCACTGTAGCCCTGTCCACAACCATCGTACACCTTTGGGATGAATTGGAACGCAGACTGCAAGCCAGGCCTAATTGCCCAACATCAGTGCCCGACCTCACTAATACTCATAGCTGAATGGAAGCAAGTCCCTGCAGCAATGTTCCAACATCTAGTGGAAAGCCTTTCCAGAACAGTGGAGGCTGTTATAGATGCAAAAGGGGGGGACCAACTCCATATTAATACCCATGGTTTTGTGTGTGTGTGTGTGTGTGTGTGTGTGTGTGTGTGTGTGTGTGTGTGTGTGTGTGTTTCTAATGGGCTTTCTTTCTCCATGCCTTTCAGTCTACCTCGATATCTCTCTGTATTCTTCTTTCATTCCCCTCCCATCCTTCCTTCTCTTTCTCAGGGTGGGGGTGAGAGAGGGGTGTGCACTGCACTGCACTTGTGGGGTGCTGGTAGATTTCCACTGGAGGTTGCTGACTGAATACAGAGGGAAAGACATTACAGTCAGTGTGCTGTGAACACTGTCACCCCCCTCTCCCCTCTCCTTATTTTCAAATTCTGGGTCTTCTTCCATTTGAACATAATATTTTATTCTCTCCTTTTCATTCCTTCTCTCCCACTTTCTAGCCCGCTCTCTTTCCCTTGTTTTTGAATAGCTCTTCCAGAAATAAGCCCAGGCCAGTCCCTTGGTAAATGGTACCAACTGGACACCCTATAATGCCCCTCCTACCACTGGTACCATAGCAACACCCCATCCACCCATCTCAGCCTCCATCCCTCTACGCCAGTATAAAATGCACTTTGGCTAAACATTGAGAGGAATAAAAACAGCCCTACATTTAGAAATGCATGTAGTAAACACCCGTCTATTATTACAGTGAGACAGCTTTTCCCAAACTCGGTTCTGGGGACCCCAAATACAGACCCCAAAAAACGTTTTGTTTTTCGCCCTAGCGAAAAACTAGGGCGAATCAAATTTTCAACTAATCATTGTCAAGCTTTAATTATTTAGTGCTTGGGAAATAAACAAAATGCTCACCCCTGTGCTTGTATGTAGTGTATAAGAAGTGTTTATAATTTCCATAAAGCTTCCAATGGGGTTGACTCTGACCTAGTTCCACACTTCCCACACTCCCCACTCCCTCTCAGCAGTCTGCACTGAGCATTGTGTGACTCGGGAGGAGTCTGTCTTTGGGTGGTTGGAGTTTATGTGTGAGGCGGTGCCCTTAACGCATGTTCAAAATATAGGTCTAGGCGTGGGATGGGAGCATAGGATGTGAAAAACATAGGATGTGAAAAACATATTTGGAGATGGTTGGTTAACATGAAACACATTTCAGCATACAACAAAAGCTTCCCACATGCAGGTACAGTTTGTCTGTCAGATGATCTGATGACATGTCTCCCATAGACCCAACCCACTCAGTCTGCTGGCATCCTGAGAAACAGACCAATCTCCCACAGGCCAGGCGGCCCAAACCCCTCCGTCCTGCTACTACACAGGCCCTGCAGACAGTCAGCTGTAAATCCAGGGTGTTATATCACTATCACATTCTCCATACACAGAGAGAGCATCTCTGTCGCTGCGCTGCCTTAATACTCTCTCCCCCCACCATGTAATTTGTCTGACCTCGTTTGAGCAATCACAATAATCCAGGAGATCTGCCCAGAGTCCCAGACCGCGGTCTTCTTTTCTCTCCATTTCTCTTTATTGATACAATAGAAAATATGTGACTCATTTCAGGAAACTAGAAGTATGTTGCAAGTCACGACTTCACATGAGAGGCATTTGAACGTTTATTCAAAATTTTGACCAAAACATTTTGGCAGAAAGGCCTTCTGGAATATTTGTGACTCACCAGCTGGATTCGGTCTTATGTAGCAAAATGTGAAATTGTGTTTTTTTTTTTACATTGGATAAAAGTAGAGACTCAGAGCTACAAAATGGTATATCATACACTGCATTTGAGGAACAATGGGAAAGTAATTCAATTTATAAACTCACTTCTGAGAAATTTGTCTTTGAATGTTTTGGTATCTAGTGAAGAGCTCTTATTTGTCTACACCCATTCAGCATCGTTCACACCCTCACCCTAAAGCCCATATCGTTTCGCTCTCGGAGCGCACACTTGACGCTCTGACCGATGATTTGTTTACCTCTGGATTACATGTAAACAGCCTAACCAGCTCTGCTGGCAACATTGTCATTACGCTTTTTTGCAGACGTTTACTGACACCGGCCATATTCAATGGGTGTTGTACACACGTCACGTAATGTTAGCTAACGATCCAGCCAGCTAAAGTTAGCTAGTTAAACAACAATGAACAAAGTGCCAACAATGCCTAACATTAGGCTCTAACTAGAAAAGCAAACAGCTCTGGGAAACGAATAATAGCGTCCGCTAGGGAGCCCGCCAGGTAAAGTTAGCTAGCGAGACACTTTAGCTCAAGAGTATGTGCAGGAGAGCAACCTACTGGTTCAAAACACACAAGTCACGTAACATTAGCTAATGAGCCAGCTAACGTTAGCTAGTTAAACAAAAATGAACAAAGTGCCAACAATGTCACCGTGCAATGTTAGCTAGATAACATTAGGCTCTAACAAGAAAAGAAAACTGCTCTGGGAAACAAATAATAACATCAGCTAGGGAGCCAGCCAGCTAATGTTAGATAGCAAAGTACACTTTAGCTTGAAATGAAAACACTTTTTTTTACCCCTTTTTCTCCCCAATTGGTAGTAGTTACTGTCTTGTCTCATCGCTGCAATTCCCGTACGGACTCAGGAGAGGCGAAGGTCGAGAGCCATGCGTCCTCCGAAACACAACCCAACCGCACTGCTTCTTGACACAACACACATCCAACCCAGAAGCACCAATGTGTCGGAGGAAACACCGTACACCTAGTGACCTGGTCAGCGTGCACGGCGCCCAGCCCACCACAGGAGTCGCTAGTGTGCGATGAGACAGGGATATCCCTGCCAGCCAAACCCTCCCAAACCCGGACGAGGCTGGGCCAATTGTGTGTCGCCCCATGAGTCTCACGGTCGCAGCCGGCTGTGGCAGAGCCTGGGCTCGAACCCAGAATCTCTGGTGGCACAGCTAGCACCGCAATGCTGTGCCTTAGACCACTGTGCCACCCGGGAGGCCATGAAAACACTTTTTGTCAAAATTAGAAATGTGTAATATCTGAAAATCGTACCTGTCTACATCATCATGCATGATGGACGCATCTCCCAATCAGGAATGCCATTCCACGGTTGCCCTTAATTTGAAGATGTAATCCAGAGACAGGTGTTTTCTCCATCTCTTTAGCTATCATACTCTAATTCCACTGATTTCAAAACTTGATCCTCCAGAAAGCAGAGAGCAACACTTATGCAGCTACACTACACAATACATTTTTTTTTAAAGCTGTATTCGACAGGATTACCAACACAGACTGACGAGCTCAAATAGACAGCAGCCTTCAATATGGCAAACCAATCCAAACTCCTCTCTAGGCACGTCCAGCCCACTCATTAACTCAGCCAATTACGGCTTGTGGGAAGGTCACTGACTTTTTCTGTGGCTTAACCAACAAAGGTCATAATTTAACAATGGTATTCGTATTTACAGGTGGCATACAAGTTTGTTATTAAGGCACATGAAAGTTTACATGTTCGAGAAGGCATTTCTGCTAAAAAATGTATTTTGATAAGAAAGTATTTTTTATGTTCAAACGGCTCTCCTGTGAAGTCGTGACTTGCGACATACGCCTAGTTTCCTGAAATCGGGTCACATTTTAACTTTCATGTGCCTTAATAACAAACTTGTATGCCATCTGTAAATACAAATACATTTGTTAAATTATGAGTCTAGTTGGTTTTGCCACAGAAAAAGAGAGGAACCTTCCCGCTTGCCATGATTGGCTGAGATAATGAATGGGCTGGACATGCCGAGAGACGAGTTTCGGATTGGTCTGCCGTGTAGCATCTTCTGTCTATAAAATGAGCTGCTTGTTATGTGTAGATAATCATTTCTACTGCAGTTTTTTTCAAAAGCTATAACGTTAGCATGGAGAACTGCAAATATGTTGCTACTGCGCTCAATAACATTTCTACCCTGAATTTATCAGGCGCTATCAACAAATGTCAGTGGGAAAAAGTTGTGATGGACTAGTTTCAGGAGGACAATTGTAGCATGCTGACTCTCTCTGACTCTGAAAATGAATCAAACGATGAGGAAATACCTGACTTAGGTAAAACCTTTTTAATTGAAGAAGAGTCTTATGATCACAGTGACTGGGAAGAAACAGCGATCAACAGTATTGGATTACATCTTAAACTATGGGCAACCATGGAATCCGTGACAGAGGGAGAAATATCTAATGATTCTCATGGCATTGCACATGGTCAGTGTGAACCAGAGTGACTTGACACAACGGGCCAAGCAAGCTGTACAAACAAAACAGAAACGACAAAGAATGTCTTTTTAATGACGTGAAGCGTATATCCATGTATAAGAGTAAGAATCGAGCAACAGTTTCAGACATTATACACTGCTCAAAAAAATAAAGGGAACACTAAAATAACACATCCCAGATCTGAATGAATGAAATATTCTTATTAAATTATTTTTTCTTTACACAGTTGAATGTGCTGACAACAAAATCACACAAAAATGATCAATGGAAATCAAATTTATCAACCCATGGAGGTCTGGATTTGGAGTCACACTCAAAATTAAAGTGGAAAACCACACTACAGGCTGATCCAACTTTGATGTAATGTCCTTAAAACAAGTCAAAATGAGGCTCAGTGGTGTGTGTGGCCTCCACGTGCCTGTATGACCTCCCTACAACGCCTGGGCATGCTCCTGATGAGGTGGCGGATGGTCTCCTGAGGGATCTCCTCCCAGACCTGGACAAAAGCATCCGCCAACTCCTGTACAGTCTGTGGTGCAACATGGCGTTGGTGGATGGAGCGAGACATGATGTCCCAGATGTGCTCAATTGGAATCAGACAGATTGGAATCAGGTCTGGGGAATGGGCGGGCCAGTCCATAGCATCAATGCCTTCCTCTTGCAGGACCTGCTGACACACTCCAGCCACATGAGGTCTAGCATTGTCTTGCATTAGGAGGAACCCAGGGCCAACCGCACCAGCATATGGTCTCACAAGGGGTCTGAGGATCTCATCTCGGTACCTAATGGCAGTCAGGCTACCTCTGGCAAGCTAATGGAGGGCTGTGCGGCCCCCCAAAGAAATGCCACCCCACACCATGACTGACCCACCGCCAAACCGGTCATGCTGGAGGATGTTGCAGGCAGCAGAACGTTCTCCATGGCGTCTCCAGACTCTGTCACGTCTGTCACATGTGCTTAGTGTGAACCTGCTTTCATCTGTGAAGAGCACAGGGCGCCAGTGGCAAATTTGCCAATCTTGGTGTTCTCTGGTAAATGCCAAATGTCCTGCACGGTGTTGGGCTGTAAGCACAACCCCCACCTGTGGACGTCGGGCCCTCATACCACCCTCATGGAGTCTGTTTCTGACTGTTTGAGTAGACACATGCACATTTGTGGCCTGCTGGGGTCATTTTACAGGGCTCTGGCAGTGCTCCTCCTACTCCTCCTTGCACAAAGGCAGAGGTAGCGGTCCTGCTGCTGGGTTGTTGCCCTTCTACGGCCTCCTCCACATCTCCTGATGTACTGGCTTGTCTCCTGGTAGTGCCTCCATGCTCTGGACACTACGCTGACAGACACAGCAAACCTTCTTGCCACAGCTCGCATTGATGTGCCATCCTGGATGAGCCGCACTACCTGAGCCACTTGTGTGGGTTGTAGACTCCGTCTCATGCTACCACTAGAGTGAAAGCACCGCCAGCATTCAAAAGTGACCAAAACATCAGCCAGGAAGCATAGGAACTGAGAAGTGGTCTGTGGTTATCACCTGCAGAACCACTCCTTTATTGGGGGTGTCTTGCTAATTGCCTATAATTTCCACCTGTTGTCTATTCCATTTGCACAACAGCATGTGAAATTTATTGTTAATCAGTGTTGCTTCCTAAGTGGACAGTTTGATTTCACAGAAGTGTGATTGACTTGGAGTTACATTGTGTTGTTTAAGTGTTCCCTTTATTTTTTTGAGCAGTGTACACTTATAATTTTGTCAGAAAGTTAAAACCTCTTGATATTCCCCATCCCGCATGCGGGAGCTAAATCATCACCTGACAATAATTAGCATAACGCAACAGACATAAATATCCCTAGAAAATATTCCTATTCATGAAAATCACAAGTGAAATATATTGAGACACAGTTTAGCCTTTTGTTAATCACCCTGTCATCTCAGATTTTCAATATATGCTTTACAGCCAAAGCTAGACAAGCATTTGTGTAAGTTTATCAGTAGCCTAGCATAGCATTATGCCTTGCTAGCATCAGGCAACCTTGTCACAAATCAGAAAAGCAATCAAATTCAATCGTTTACCTTTGATGAACTTCGTATGTTTTCACTCACGAGACTCCCAGGTAGATAGCCAAAGTTAATTTTTTCCCAAAATATTATTTTTGTAGGCGAAACAGCTTTGGCTGAGAAATCGACCGGAAATTGCAGTCACGAAAACGGCAAAAAAATATTACAAATTAGCTCCATAATATCGCCAGAAACATGGAAAACGTTGTTTATAATCCATCCTCAAGGTGTTTTTCTAATATCTATTCGATAATATATCCGTCGGGACAATTTGTTTTTCATTAGGACCGATTGGAGTAATGGCTACCTCTGTATTTTACGCGAGAATCTCTCTCGGAGCCACCATGTGACCACTTGCACAATGTGGCCGCCTACGGCTATTCTTCAACATAAATGCGTAAAACTACGTCACAATGCTGTAGACACCTTGGGGAATACGTAGAAAGCGTAAGCTGGTTCATAGCATACTCACAGTTCAATAGGGACTCATTGGAACGCAACGCTTTCAAAACCTGGGGTACTTCCGGATTGGATTTTTCTCAAGCTTTCGCCTGCAACATCAGTTCTGTTATACTCACAGACAATATCTTTACAGTTTTGGAAACGTTAGAGTGTTTTCTATCCAAAGCTGTCAATCATATGCATATTCTAGCATCTTGTCCTGACAAAATATCCCGTTTAAAACGGGAACGTTTTTTTCCCAAATGAAAATACTGCCCCCTAGTACCAAGAGCTTACTGTTAGCTTGGTGACGTTTAGGTGGCTGGCTCGCTAGGTAACATTACGTGTACGATCTGTGTAGTAATATTATCTCAGAAAGCCATTTGCATTGCTAGTTATAGCCTAATGTTAGCTAGCTAACTAGCTAACTTTGAACATATCTGGATTGGGATTATGGTTCATTGTTTAGCTTTACAGTTGAAGTCGGAAATTTACATACACCTTAGCCAAATACATTTAAACTCAGTTTTTCACAATTCCTGACATTTAATTCTTGTAAAAAAATCCCTGTTTTAGGTCAATTAGGATCACCACTTTATTTTAAGAATGTGAAATGTCAGAATAATAGTAGAGAGAATATTTATTTCAGCTAATATTTCTTTCATCACATTCGAAGTGGGTCAGAAGTTTACATACACTCAATTAGTACTTGGTAGCATTGCCTTTAAATTGTTTAACTTGGGTCAAATGTTTTGGGCAGCTTTCCACAAGCTTCCCACAATAAGTTGGATGAATTTTGGCCCATTCCTCCTGACAGAGCTGGTGTAACTGAATCAGGTTTTTAGGCCTCCTTGCTCGCACACGCTTTTTCAGTTCTGCCAACAATTATCTTATGGGATTGAGGTCAGGGCTTTGTGATGGCCACTCCAATACCTTGACTTTGTTGTCCTTAAGCCATTTTCCACAACTTTGGAAGTATGCTTGGGGTCATTGTTCATTTGGAAGACCCATTTGTGACCAAGCTTTAACGTCTTGAGATGTTGCTTCAACATATCTACATAATTTTACTCCCTCATGATGCCATCTATTTTGCAAAGTGCACCAAAGTGCACCAGGCCCTCCTGCAGCAAAGCACCCCCACAATGTGCTTCACGCTTGGGATGGTGTTCTCCCCCTTTTTCCTCCAAACACAGTGTTGGTCATTATGGCCAAACAGTTATATTCTTTGTTTCATCTGTCCAGAGGACATTTTTCCATGTGCAGTTGCAAACCGTAGTCTGGCTTTATTATGGTGGTTTTGGAGCAGTGGCTTCTTCATTGCTGAGCAAGTTCAGGTTATGTCAATATCAGACTCGTTTTACTGTGGATATAGATACTTTTGTATCTGTTTCCTCCAGCATCTTCACAGGGTCCTTTGCTGTTGTTCTGGGATTGATTTGCACTTTTCTAGGAGACAGAACGCGGCTCCTTCCTGAGGGGTATGACGGCTGCATGGTCCCATGTTGTTTGTACAGATGAACGTGGTACCTTCAGGCATTTGGAAATTGCTCCCAAGGATGAACCAGACTTGTGGAGGTCTACATTTTTTGGGGGGATGTCTTGGCTGATTTCTTTTGGTTTTCCGATGATGTCAAGCAAAGAGGCACTGAGTTTGAAGGTAGGCCTTGAAATACATCCACAGGTACACCTACAATTGACTCAAATAATGTCAATTAGCCTATCAGAAGCGTCTAAAGCTGTGACATAATTTTCTGGAATTTTTAAAGCTGTTTAAAGGCACAGTCAACTTAGTGTATGTACATTTCTGACCTACTGAAATTGTGATACAGTGAATTAAGTTAAATAATCTGTCTGTAAACAATTGTTGGAAAAATGAATAGCCAAAACTGTAGTTTATTAACAAGAAATGTGTGGAGTGGTTGAAAAATTAGTTTTAATGATTCAAACCTAAGTGCATGTAAACTTCGGACTTCAACTGTAGCTACATGTGTGAACAAAAGACTCAAAGACAAAATAGCCTCCAATACCCTACTCAATAAATTGGATGCAGTCTATCACAGTGCCATCCGTTTTGTCACCAAAGCCCCATATACTACCCACCACTGCGACCTGTACGCTCTCGTTGGCTGGCCCTCGCTTCATACTTGTGGCCAAACCCACTGGCTCCAGGTCATCTACAAGACCCTGCTAGGTAAAGTCCCCCCTTATCTCAGCTCGCTGGTCACCATAGCAGCACCCACCTGTAGCACGCGCTCCAGCAGCAGGTATATCTCTTTGATCACCCCCAAAACCAATTCCTCTCCTTCCAGTTCTTGATGCCAATGACTGGAACGAACTACAAAAACCTCTGAAACTGGAAACACTTATCTCCCTCACTAGCTTTAAGCACCAGCTGTCAGAGCAGCTCAGATAACTGCACCTGTACATAGCCCATCTATAATTTAGCCCAAACAACTACCTCTTCCCCTACTGTATTTATTTATTTATTTATTTATTTTGCACCCCATTATTTCTATTTCTACTTTGCACATTCTTCCACTGCAAATCTACCATTCCAGTGTTTTACTTGCTATATTGTATTTACTTTGCCACCATGGTCTTTTTTTGCCCTTACCTCCCTTATCTCACCTCACTTGCTGACATTGTATTTAGACTTATTTTTCTACTGTATTATTGACTATATTTGTTTTACTCCATGTGTAACTCTGTGTTGTTGTATGTGTCAAACTGCTTTGCTTTATCTTGGCCAGGTCACAATTGTAAATGACAACTTGTTCTCAACTTGCCTAGCTGGTTAAATAAAGGTGAAATAAAATCAAGTATATATTTTTAACAAGACAAAGGAGCTGATTGTGGACTACAGGAAAAGGAGGGCTGAACAGGCCCCATTAACATCAACGGGGCTGTGGTGGAGCGGGTTGAGAGTTTCAAGTGTCTTTGTGACCATATCACCAACAAACTATATTGTCTAAAGACACCAAGACAGTCATGAAGAGGGCACGACAACACCTATTCCTCCTCAGGAGACTGAAAAGATTTGGCATGGGTCCCCAGATCCTCAAAAAGTTATGCAGCTGCACCATTGAGAGCATCCTGACCGGTTGAATCCCCGCTCGGCATCCAACCGTAAGGCGTTACAGAGGGTAGTTTGTACGGCCCAGTACATCACAGGGGCCAAATTTCCAGCCATCCAGGACCTATATACTAGGTGTGTCAGCGGAAGACCCCAAAAAACATCAAAGACTCCTGTCACCCAAGTCATAGACTGTTCTCTCTGCTACCGCACGGCAAGCGGTACCGGAGCACCAAGTCCAGGTTCAAAAGGCTCCTTAACAGCTTCTACCCCAAGCCATAAGACTAACCCTTACCCCCGTACATTGACCCCCTTTAAACTTTAATTTATTTAGTCAATATTTTCTTAATTATTTTTATTTTTCTTGTTGGTTAAGGGGTTGTACGTAAGCATTTCACGGTAAGGTCTACACCTTTTGTATTTGGTGCAAGTGGCAAACACAATTATTTTTAATTTTTCAGTTCATGAAACATGTGACCAACACTTTACATGTTGCATTTATATTTTTGTTCAATGTATATGTAAAAAAAAAAATGAAAAGCTTTAAAGCATTAATAACACTTCCTCCCTTAGCTAGCATAACCTCTGCTCATGCCTAGAAGGCTTTTCCTACTAGCATTGTATGATAGATTAGAGAATAATTTTAATTACAGTGTCATTTTTACAAACTTGTGGCAATGAGTCTGGCTTCTTCTGATCAAATCCAAAATGTGTCCCATCTATGCGTTTAGAAGCTAATGTAGATAACAGGAACTAAATAACATGGTAAAACAGGATCAACTGAGATAATTTATTGTCCCCCATAACGAAATTGTATGTTAGTCACACGTAATATCACAGACACCACTGGCCCGAGTTTGACGAAACATGGGTGAATGATGCATCTTGCCATGGAGATGAGAAATTAAAATTACACTGAATGGCCGATTAGTCTTGGGGGATGATATGTTTACTGTTGCCTTGTTTCACTTTGTGTGTGTGTGTGTCTGTAAAGAAGCTGTGCTCCTACATGCATCGACTCAACCTCTAATGAAAGCACAATGCTAACAAGACCAGGGTGACCTTCTGACCGCTGTTGCTTATGTTGCCAGGGCGAGCTGTTCTGACCTCAGAGCGTTGACCTCTCTGAACCCCCTATACAGCGACGGCTTGTAGAACTCGACCCCCCTGCCCAGCCCTACTATCCCGCAGACATATTTGGACCATGCTCCCCTAACCCTTCACCCCCAGCAGTCTCCAGTACAGAACACAACACCAGAAAAATATGAGCCCACTCCTTTCACTGCAACTGTCAACACTGTCCTACATATTCAGAGGCTGCCTCCTCGGAAAACATAGCACACGACAGCTGCTTATGTTATGTCATGTGCAATTTTGTAAAATGCAGATTGTATTTTAGGATGTGTCTGAACGAGAGAAGAAGCTATTTCTATTTTCAAAAATAGCCTCCATTTACAAACAGATAACCCAATATTCTCTCAGGCTTTAAGACATTATTTCACTTCATGCTTGAAAGGAAACTACATTATTCAAAGGTCATTGATATAACTCCTGGGTTGTTAACTACAGGGGTATTACAGAAAGATTATTCTCACTAAGCAGGAAACCCTCACATTGGAGAATATTGTTGGAGGGGGGCAGCTGTGTGATTAGACTAGCCGGACTGCCTGCCCTGTGCTCTCCAAGATTTTCTCTTAATCTTCAGATCCGCCAGAATTAGAGGCCCATCCGCCTGAACCTCTGTGGGACCAGAGCACAGGGATGCTGAGGGACAGATGTGCAGGGCTTATAAATGCAACCTTTGGCAAGCCCTCAACAATGGCAGTTTAACATAATTTGGAAATGCCAGACGGTGGTGCATACCCTCGGTGGCACACTGTTAAACCACAAAGCAGCTTTCTTTTTGACCCTCGCCCTCTTGCTCTCTCTGTCACCCGGATACACTTTTGGACACAAACATGAATTAATCCTGGAACCTAACAGGGTTTTGTCTATAATGAATATAATCCTATAATCCCACATCGTCATGAGCTGTTCTGATGGTTTGTTCTTATAGACAGATAAACTTTTATCTGGAGAGGATACAGGCTATGTCCACCAAGTTATGTAAAATTACAAATCATTTATGGCCTATTCTATAGGGTGCATTGTTTAACCTATTTTCCCATGCATGCAACAAATGGCAATATTTATAATAGTCAAAGACACCCCTATGTTGATTAACACGGCAAAGTTTCCCTATGCACTGATACTGTTATTTATAGTTTTTAAACGACCAGTATAATTAAGACAGAAAACAGGAGATAGGGTCAAGATCAGAGATTAGGTTATTGTCATTTTCCTTTAGTGCTTTGCTGGTTACATAGTTATTGACCATGTTCAGTAGTCAATAATACAGTTGCCAGGAGCCCCTTCAGCATTATGATAGTGTACAGTAATCTCCATCCATTGCAGCCCACACCTGTCAATGGTGATCCATTGAGATCGGAGGTGTGCACAGGGCTTAATAACCAGACAACAACAAAAAAAAAGAGCTCACTCTGCCTAGCTACACGATTAAAGGTATTATGACTGTAGGCTAAACATATTGCTACAGACCAACTACTCTTCCTACATGATGTATATTAATAAACAGAAAGACGATGTGGACTAACTGACACGTTCTGACCTTTATTTCCTTTGTTTTGTCTTTATTTAGTATGGTCAGGGCGTGAGTTGGGGTGGGCAGTCTATGTTTGTGTTTCTATGTTTTTTCTATTTCTGAGTTTGGCCTGATATGGTTCTCAATCAGAGGCAGCTGTTTATCGTTGTCCCTGATTGAGAACCATATTTAGGTAGCCTGGGTTTCACTGTTGGTTTGTGGGTGTTTGTTTCCTGTGTCAGTGTTTGTGCCACACGGGACTGTTTCGTTTATATTCACTTTGTTATTTTGTATTGTGTCATGTTCAGTTTATACTATTAAAACATGGACACTTACCACGCTGCGTTTTGGTCCGATCCTTGCTACACCTCTTCAGACGAAGAAGAGGAAATCTGTCGTTACACTAACACTTTAGAAAACAAACTGGGACATAGAACACCACGAACAACTGCATCATTGGCAACAGTAGTGGTACAGCCGCTGCCGCATCAGAGCAGCACCACATCTGTCGACCTTGCAATGCGCGTTCTCCTACCTGGACATTCCGTAGCAGCCAAAAGCAACACTCTCTGACATCATCGAAGGGGCACTGCATGGACAGCATGAGTAGACGGGCCAGGATGTCGTTCAGGTCGCTGGTGCGGTGACCTACGGTAGCTGGAGGAGAGGGAACAGTAGCTGGTATGGGTCCTATACTCTCCTCATCACCTCCTGGCTGATGTGCTCCATTGCCGTGTCTCTGGATCTCGCGTCACGGCTGCCCAGCGCGTCCCATCTGGCCGTGGCATCCTGATCCCGGATGTCCATGGTATTCGGATTGTCTTGATTTCTCGTGGCATATGAAGTGGACAGTGGTATGAAGTACATAAGTAAAAATACTTTAAAGTACTACTTAAGTAGTTTTTGGAGGTGTCTGTACTTTACTATTTATAGTTTTGACAACTTTTACTTCATTCCTAAAGAAAATATTGGAGTGTTGGAGTGTGCCCCTGGCTTCGCTTAATTAATATAAGGAATTTTAAATTATTTATACTTTTACTTCTACTTTTGATACTTAAGTATATTTAAAACCAAATACTTTTAGACTAATAATCAAGTAGTATTTTACTGGGTGACTTTAACTTTTACTTGAGTAAGACAATTGGGTACTTTTTCCACCACTGGAAGTGCATGAAATGCCAACCGTTGTCAAATACTCAGATGCTAAAATATTTTATCTACAGCCTACCACCAAATGCATTCAATAGACAGCAGCTAGTACAAATATTCATGAATGTTCTTGACAAATATGTCAACTTGAACAATGTGGCTGGAGGGTTTCCCCCTATTATGCAAAAGAAAATAACACATTTTTACTTAATAAAAAGGACATTGTTTGCATTGTCAAGATATGTGTCTAAAGCTGAGGGAATGAACAAAAATGCATATCAATGGACAATGCAGAACAGTTTTCTGAACACTCTATGCGAAAGCCAGTCGTTTGTAAACCAGAAGGTTAATGCCAACAATGGAAGCCTGCTTTTACAGTAGCACTACTGCAGAGTACAGCAAGCTTGCTGTACAAATCTAGCTAACGTTAGCTGTTTTGCAGTTCGTTAGCAGCTTATAATGTGTTGTTCAACATGCAAAAAACCCACACAAAAAAACATGCTTCCTATGTACTTCCAAAAGGCTTGCCACTGGTCTAACAGTATCCATAACACAGCCATTGTTTTAGTGGTTTCATTAGCTGGTTGTAAACATGTGGTATATGGTTTACCGTTGGTTAGCTAGCCAAATGGTCCATTCAATATTTTCTTGCTCTCTCGGTCTCTACCCTTTTATGAACAGTGAATGGTTACAAACACCTATTGAGTACAAATATATATTTTAGCAGTTATATACCGTAGCCTCATCTTTCAGTACATCTTGCAAACGAAGGGTGTCATAGAGAAATACTTAGTTAATTTACATTATTTTCCACAGTTCATGCGGCAGTGAGACACCAAAGCATATTTCATTACTACAGAGCAGCAACTTGGAACTATTTAACAAATTGAAAATGAATCTTGATATGTAATACCCCTGTCTGTTAGGTTTATGTACTCTTGTTAGTATATTTCTGTTTTTTGTATTTGTTGTGTTCATAAAAAAATCTATACAATAAAATGTAAAAAAGCAGCATCTTGGGTTGACACTTGATTGGTAAGACTTGTCCAATGTCCAATAGTCTGCTCTGTAACCAAATATAGGCAGTTCTATCCAGATTTTGGCCAATAGTCATCGTGAAAGAGGGCCCATACCCACTGCAGGGGAAACATGGACGTTTGTTTCTTTTAGCAATCGGACCCATTCAAAAATGGGATGAAGAGAAATAACAAACTACACCTCCCAGCAAACATAGTGATTGTTGCTGAGCAGAGGGCCCCCTTCCCCTTGTTTATTAGAAATGTATAATAACACAATTTTAGAAGTGCACAATTTTAGAAGTTCTATTCCATATATCAGGTGACACAGATACATTTAAAATACTGTTTGCAACAGTGCCAACATTTACAACTCTTTGAATATAGAAATGTGCATTTTTCTATTTGAAGATATAGAGTCCTTCACAATGGTATGGATAACTGAGGAACACTCAACTCTGTTATAAGAGAACGGAATTAAACATTCCTCAGCTAGGGTATGGAGAGAATGACATCATAGTTTGAGGTTTTTCATCATTTGGACTAATCATTGTGAAAACATTCAGTCTGTGATGGGGAGAGTACCACAGTGGGACGTGTGCAGACTGATGTCCCGTTCACGACTGTCACCAGATGGCAAGTGTCAGACAGACATGTTTTTCCGTTTCTTTATACATGTACACACACACACACACACACAACTCACAAAACCCAAACCTGTGTGGCACATGCAGAAATCTGCATTTTTTTTTCTGCATCTCATCATCATCAACATCTGCAAACAGGCTGCTCCAGCTTTGACAACTTTCTGAAGGTATGAAAATATAATTCATAATAATTTTCTACATGGCCAAATATTGAGCTAAAGTTGCTTGAAGTGCCAATTCAATTGATTTAATTATGGATCCAGACTGAGGCAAAGAACAAAGGTGTTTTCAATTCTTGTTAGACTGATAAATGAAAAATTTCAGATATGCCCCTGTTCCAAGCCCCTTTGATTCATCATATTAGTTGATTGAAAGTTAATCTCTCAACTTGTCTCTGACGAGGTCAAACCAAAGAAGAAAAAATCCAATACCGCCTCCAGTGTACTACCCGCAATAACCACAACTTAATGACATGCAATTAAAATGTAATTTTGTGCCAGAGGCGCCAGAGCTCCTCCGTCCAGCGCTGCCGGAGCCTTCCTCCTCCCCAGCGCTGCCGGAGTCTCCAGTCTTCCCAGCACCGCAAGGAGCCGCCAGTCTGCAAGGAGCCGCCAGTGCCGCCAGTCTGCAAGGAGCCGCCAGTGCCGCCAGTCTGCAAGGAGCCGCCAGTGCCGCCAGTCTGCAAGGAGCCGCCAGTGCCGCCAGTCTGCAAGGAGCCGCCAGTGCCGCCAGTCTGCAAGGAGCCGCCAGTGTCGCCAGTCTGCAAGGAGCCGCCAGTGCCGCCAGTCTGCAAGGAGCCGCCAGTGCCGCCAGTCTGCAAGGAGCCGCCAGTGCCGCCAGTCTGCAAGGAGCCGCCAGTGCCGCCAGTCTGCAAGGAGCCGCCAGTGCCGCCAGTCTGCCAGGAGCCGCCAGTGCCGTCAGTCTGCCAGGAGCCGCCAGTGCCGCCAGTCTGCAAGGAGCCGCCAGTGCCGCCAGTCTGCAAGGAGCCGCCAGTGCCGTCAGTCTGCAAGGAGCCGCCAGTGCCGTCAGTCTGCCAGGAGCCGCCAGTGCCGCCAGTCAGCCAGAAGCCGCCAGTCAGCCAGGATCCGCCAGAACCGCCAGTCAGCCAGGTTCTGCCAGAGCCGCCAGTCAGAAAGGATCTGCCAGAGTCGTCAGCCAGTACGGAGCTGCCCCTCTGTCCCGAGCTGCCCCTCTGTCCCGAGCTGCCCCTCAGTCCAGTGGGTTCATTTAGAAGGGTCGCCGTGGTTAGGAGGCCACGGAAGCGGACAATGGGGCGGACTAAGACTATGGTGAAGTGGGGGCCACGTCCAGCACCAGAGCGGATAGATGCCCACCCAGACCCTCCCCAATAGGTTCAGGTTTTGCGGCCGGAGTCCGCACCTTGGGGGGGGGGGTGGATACTGTCACACCCTGACCATAGTTTGCTTTGTATGTTTTATGTTTTGTTTGGTCAGGGTGTGATCTGAGTGGGCATTCTATGTTGGATGTCTTGTTTGTCTGTTTCTGTGTTTGGGCCTGATATGGTTCTCAATCAGAGGCAGGTGTTAGTCATTGTCTCTGATTGGGAGCCATATTTAGGTAGCCTGTTTGGTGTTGGGTTTTGGTGGGTGATTGTTCCTGTCTTTGTGTTTGTTACACCAGATAGGGCTGTTTTCGGTTTTTTCACGTTTCTTTTTTTTTGTATATTGTTCTATTTTCATCTTTATTAAAGATGTATCACAATAACCACGCTGTGTTTTGGTCCGCCTCTCCTTCAACAGAAGAAAGCCATAACACCACATCTCTCCCTATTGTTCTCTCTCCCTTTCTCAGTCGACAATCCCCAGCCACTCGGTGCATGCTAACATGCAGAATGTCCTCCACATGATGAAGCTCCACCAGCCCACTCCCCCCACCAGCACTAGCAGACAATATAACATAATACCGCAAAGACGGAAAGAGAGATGGGATAAACAATGGAATAAGGGGATGTTCTGGGTCTGAAAGAGAAGTGAGAGAAGGAGGATTGGTGGGGACTGGGGAGGGGCTTTTTTGATATATCTAATAATACTGTATCTCCTCCCCCTGTAAAGACAGCAGTGCTTAAGGGGGAGCGGGGTGACACCCCTGCCCTACTCCCCTGTTAAGACCACCTCACGGGGTGGGGGGGGGGGGGGGGGGGGGTGAGAGCAGGGGTGAGTCAGGAGAACCTCCAGGTGCTCAGATAAACCTAGACACTGTGAACCAGCCTGAAGAAAGATGATATCACCTATCAACATGTATCACAACTGGATCTGGAGGATCCTTCTGTGAACAGGTTAATCTCAAACCATGCTTGATTATGTTTAAGAGATGCCCATTGATCAGTGTGATATGAAGAAGAAAGCCTGCCCACAATTTTTTATTTAACATTTAACATTTATTTAACTAGGCAAGTAATTTAAGAACAAATTCTTATTTACAATGACGGCCTACACCGGCCAAACCGGGACGACACTGGGCTAATTGTGCGTCGCCTTATGGGACTCCCATTCACGTACAGATGTGATATAGCCTGGAATCGAACCAGGGGCTGTAGTGATGCCTTTTGCAACACTCGGGAGCGTATAGGGGTCCTTCAGGACCGGCTTAGGGAAGCACACAAACAAAGCATTGTGGGTCCCTCATTGTGGTTTTTACATGTCAGCTTCTGCGTGGCCAAATGTCTAAAATATTTTATTAGAATGATTGTCGGGTAACCTTTTGTTACTTGTATTTGTAATGTATGTTTGTTTGTCATACACATTGTACATGCACAAACAGTCATTTTGTAATGATTTAACTATTGTGACATTTGCATGTTTTTGTCTAATAAACACTAATATAACAGCATCAGACTATTTTCTTATGTTCTAAATTCGTCAGATTTTAATGCAACTATTCAACACTACTTCAGTCCAGTGCTTTGTGGCCTAATGGTCACATACAGTCAATATCCACTAGATGGCAATCTTTCTCCTGGATAGGAAACTAGATGCACATCAAGGCCTCCAGTTCTACTTCAACTCATCAGTCAGTAATTGATTACAGCTTGATGTGAAATTATGAGTTCGATTTAGGGACATGGAGACTTATATTTGTTTACAAACAGATACACAGGCGTTGTCTCAGTCTCAGACACATAATTACCAAAGAAACTTCCCAGATGCCCCCAAAAAACAGTGGTCCAACTATTAATCAACCCCAACTTTGGTCCTGACCTGCAGGTGTGTGTGTGTGGTAATAGGGCAGTGGTCTGCTTTCTCTGGTCTACTCAGGGTTCAATTAAAAGCTAAATCTAAATTGTAAAAAAGTGAAAATGGGGACCTGGCAGGGCTGGTCTCTAACCCTAGCTGAAATGGAATGCACAGGGCCCCGAGTCATGGGAGAAGGGGCTCAGCTGACACTCGTTGTTTTTACCAGCCATATGATTCGCTTCCATATCTCTGCTATCACTGGGTTCTGGTATATTCTGTGTGATTCGGAGCTCACTGCATCACTCTGCACAGAGAGAGGGGATAAGAGAGCAGTACTGAATCCAGTGTTTTGTTTCGTACTTCCTTATTAGATTGTCGACTAACACTGGGAGCAGAAATCAAGTTAACTCAGATGAGCCCTGGCCTTTCTCTACCTCTCCTTCCTTCTCTCTCTCTATCATTCCATCACTCTCACCAGTTACCTCTTCCACCACCAGCTTTACCCACTCCCTTACTTTCTTTGATTTACTCCCCGTTCTCACTCTCTCAACCTCCTAATCTGGTTTCACTTTCCCTCCCTCCCTCTCCTGCCCTATCTGAAACTGGCCAGTGGACAAGACAGAATGGTTTTCAGTAGCAGCCAGAGGGGAAGCCCAGAGAATTGTCTGTATTGTTACAGTGCCAGGCATGTTGTTGTGGGTGTGTGAAAGTCCCAAAACACAGTCCCTGGACAATTGGCACTCAAGGTCTTTTCAAATTCTAATAAAATAAAAACATGACAAATAATAATGGCCTTTTTTTCTGTCTGTTTGGGTTACTGACCATCTCTAAACAGTAACTAAAGTGAAGCATGTTGACTTGAATGATTTCACAAGACAAATTCCCTGTCAGTCTATAACAGTGAGTTGATCAGTAATCAAGAAACTGATAAGACTGACTGGGAGATTTTCCCCTCTTCTGTATAAGGGCATCTGGGGACATAAATCTGAGATGGATTTGACTAAAGTAAAAGAACCATGTGGCTCACCAACCATTCATGTCCACTGCACGGTTATTCCAAAGTGGCCGTTCAGCATTTACTGCCTCTGCAGATGTCAGGGCTTTCATAATTCTTGCTCTCGCGGAGCAGAGCAATTGTAAAGGAAGTTGTCAATAGTTTATACAGGACGTACCGCCCCTACCTACCTTCAACCAATCATGTCAATACGGAGCTACGGAACCCTCTGCATTGTTACAAAATTTGAGAGGTGCACATGCAGTATGGAGCTCGATTTGGCCTCTGCTTGCCTCCTGAGGCTCCACAAGTGCGTCCCACACTCCATACGAAGCCTCTGGCCACATTTTCAGATGAAGCATAAATTGTCTTTTAGTGCAGGGCGTAAGATTGTTAGTGTTGGAAAGATAGAAAGGACAGAGTATTCAGTGTCCAAAACACCTCGTCTTTCCTGTAAGGAAAAGAACGCAAGCCTCGAGTGCTGCTCCTGAACAGAGTGAAACCCTCTAAAAGGCGATGCATTGGTAGATGACGGAGCAGCGCAGAGCTGTTGTCAAGGAAGTGAGTTTGTGTATTCAGGACCTCTCGCCAACCAAACTTGTCAATGCTGAGCTATACGGAGCCATCTGCATTGTTACAAAATTTGGGAGGCGCATGGCAACGCGGTATGGAGCTCAATTTGGCCTCTGGAGGCTCCGCAATTGCTTCACATCGTCCATAAGGAGCCTCCGACCCCATTGACAGATCAAGCATAAATTATATTTAACACAGCGACAGCGCAGGCACACACAAACACCTTCAAAAATGCACATGCACTTATTCACACACACTTTCTCTCCCACTAGCATTTTCTGCTAAGTAAGCAGGACTTGTGACCCTGGGAACTGACCAAATATCCTGTTAGTTTGAGAGAGTGGACACTGAACTGGATGTTTGAGGAAAAAAAGGAGTGTGAGAGAAAGAGAGGGGGTGGGGCAAGAGTGAGTGACCTCTTTGGTCCAATATAATGTATCAGTATGGCTCCTTAATGGGTAATGCAGCCTTAACTCTGTCAATAAGCCAGTCATATCAAGGTCACTGTTTGCATACACAGCCAGTGGTAGAGATCCTGTTGTGTGTGAGAGCACTAAGTAGAGGAGCAATATAGAGAGAAGGGGTAAAAGAGAACAGTATTTTTCTGGCCAGGATTTGCCCCTACTACCCTGGATAGGCGCAAGACAGGTGTGCATGTCTGTGAGAGACAATGCTGCAGAATAAAATCAGTAAAAACCTGTTGCCTCTCTACAGGAGTTGTGGGCAACTTGACCCCTCCAGCACGCGGCTAGACCACCAAGCCAAGAGTGATCTGTGTTTATGTTTGACTGTCGTTGACATCCACACCTTCACTTTGGGGTACCGAATGCAGTTGGCACTTCTTATTAGTCCAGCAGCTAATCTCTGAAATCTGTAACTTCTGCTGCTGAGCCAACCTGCCACCTTGTCCCACTGATAAGAGGTTCAAACTCAAGGCCTTGGTTACCAAACTGTTTCACAGTGTAGAGCCCATTGTAGTGGTCTTGGTTTGAGATTTACAGCATGTTGCACTGCATTCTAAATAAGATTTCCCTGCTATGAAACGTCAGAAGTTGCAGCAACAGAAATACAAAGTCTATGTTCAACAATATTCAAACTTTATTGAATTTAACATCTTCAAGCTAATGGCAAAACTAATAAAAGAAAACAAGGCAAATCAAGTTCCAGGCAAAATGGATGTAAAACAAGCATAAAAAACAGTAGCAGGCATCATGGCTAAATATAACAGCAACTGTACGTGTACATATTCATCTGCATCTTTGTGCACATGAGAGCAACGCAGAATAATCATTCCATAAGACCTAGAACCTCTTATTTAACTGGACTAAAATCAAGGTGACATATGGACATTGTTAGAAAGCAACAAACAAAAACTCAATTTTAAAAGCTCTATAAACATAAGCTTCAAAGCTTCACACAGAAAATGGTGGCTGCCCCCAGAGCCATAGACATGTAAACATCAGCAAACTGGGTTTGAGATGTACAATAGTAATGGGTGCCATTGTTCCAAAGACAGCTACATTCTCAGGTCAAGAATGTAAATCGAATTCTGTTGGAATGTAGCCAAGTCATGGAACACAATTTGACATTTTGCATGCCTGTGAATCTGGCCAGCTGACCCATTCTTCTGTCTGGTTTAAGCTCCCAAAGTCGAGTGTGACTAAGAAAACAAATACATTTAAAGCTGCTCTCACCACTCAAAGCATATTTGATTGAATCTTTACAAGGGGTCTGGAAGTGCGGAGTCCCTTTAATATCTACTGGGTGTACTATCAAGTTAAGACAAAAATACATATCTTCATTTATGTTCAACTGAGTAAGGCACTTTTCTTGAAAAGGTGCATGAGAGGGGCCGGGCCGTGTGACTTAGTTTGCCCGAGCTGAAGAAAAAAAATTGTATCAGAATATTTGTATCAGTTGCTATGGGTACTGGCAATGTCCTGTGACAAACACTGAAAGAAAATACTCACTGCTACATTGTGTGTTCCTACGGCATGCAGACAGTTTAAATCACGGTGTCCTTAAGACCATGGCAAAAGGAGAAATAATGGTGAAGTAACACTCAGAATGCTCTATGGATTCAGAAATGCTTATCAGTTGCCTTCTCCACCTGACATTTGGCCATTAACGTTCAGCATACTGTGAATGCAGACAAAGCAAAACTAGATATGTACATCTGACTTGCCATAGTTGGGGGGGGGGGGGTCGTCTTTGGGATGTAGCCTAATGCCATCGGGTGACTGCAGATTCATCTTTAAAAGGCAAACCTAAGATGATTAAGAACATACATTAAATCAGGGCCAATGAACGACAGACACGTGCACTTTTAAATTACACTGAGTGTTCCATACAAAGCAAGGTGATATTTTTTTCATAATTATGAAAATATTGAGCTAAGAGTTCTCTCACAAGCATTCATACATTTTTGGCAGCAACAAGGAAGGCAAAAAGTACAAAACAAAACCGTCAGTGCCGCACTCCATTTTCCATGCCAAGACTGAGAACTTCGACATTAACACACATTATTCAGGCATACTCTTCTCTACCAAATGGTTTGACAAATTAATCAAGTGGTTCTTTCTCTTTTAAGTGTCTGAAGCCCCAATAGCATAATTCAACAGAAAATATTACATATCCATTTGTTTGACAAAAAAAAAAAAAAAAAAAGCCATTGCAAGTGAATGCTACTGAAAAAACTCAAAGAAAACACAATCTTGCCTTTACAGGATTGAAAGTTCAAACCTTTAAGGTAAATCAACTGAATGACATGATAGCTATGTACAAAGGGGACAAAGTCACACTATTAGCAGCAAGCTAATCAAAGAACAGAACACATACTGTTTGCACTCTAAACTTGGGAAACTTAGTCACTGCTTTTCTGTAGTTCAACACCCATCTCCTCTCCTTGGCACTACATACATTTTTTTTTTTTTTTTAAAAGGTGCCTCAATAGGAGAAAAGAAAACTCCCAAAATGCAAAGGACAATGTCTCAACATTAAAAGTCACTTAAGTTCTGGGACCAGTTATTATTAAGTCAGTTATTTGACACTTTCAAAACTCTATCCAATTTATGCAATGACTCCAGAAAACATTACATTTACTAACTAAGCTAAAAATACAGGTAACTGACTGGGGAGGACAGCTCATAATAATAATGGCTGGAACGGCATCAAACCATGTTTGAGTTGTGATACTATATACCGATTCCGCTCCAACCACTACGAGCCCACCCTCATCAATTAAGGTGTCACCAACCTCCTGTGAGAGACACACCGTTTAAACCTCCTATTGAGACCCCTCTATCAAAGTCACAGAGTTCTCTTCTTCCTAGCAATGGTAGCCAAAATAATGGGCAACTGGGCATTTTTAATACATGACCCTAATCATGATGAGCTGTTAATGGCTTTTTTTAACCAAGGAACCACACCTGTGTGGAAGCACATGCTTTCAATATACTGTATACCTCATTCATGCAAGTGTTTCATTTATTTTGGCAGTTACCTATAAATGCCTTTCCACCTTTATTATTTTCAAAAACACAGGTCATTAGAATGTGTGTACAATATGAGGGGGAACTAGCATTAGGGAGCTGTGTGGAACTTAGGCCCTACATTTAATGAAACAAAATATATTCAGTGTGCATAGGGGTCAATTTTTAACCAATGCCATTCTAAAACATTTTAAACCTAATAGGTCTTCATCCATCCATCCAAAACCACGATGAGCAACTACTGTATCTATCTACTCTTCAATAATAAAAGGCTCTTCAGTACGGCTGGGATACTAGGGTTCTCAGGGTTGGGATCAATTCCATTTCAATTCATAAAGTCAACTGAAATGTAAATCACTCCCAATCATTTTCTATGAGGAAAATGTGGAATTTCAGTTTACTACCTGGGTTGGCTGAATTAAAATGGAACGGAGGCCAACTGTGGTTCTGTTCTCGCGATACTGCTCATGTCCTGTGTCCAGACTGCTTTTACTTCATGACAATCAAGCCTCAGCCAGGAGGAAGAGGAGCATCATCATAAATCTCCCTCATTCCCCCCACTTTAAGTAACAGACATAACATTAAAGGCACTTTGCTTCCAATACTGTCAGCATCAAGGTGCATGCTGTCTTATCTTCTTCCAACTCCATCCAACACAATAATGTATACTTCTGATTGATTTATCACTCCCATATATTTACCACAATATTTTATCTGTAGACCCCTTCACCTGTGTCCTAAAGACTTGGCTCATTGTGATTTCCTTCCTGTTAAAGGAAGGTGGTGGGTCAAGGGGTCATCTCCAGTCTAGTGGTCCGACTCATCACTGCAATCTGTTTGGCTGAAGTCGGTAAAGATTTTAGGGGGGGGGGGGGGGGGGGGGGTTGTAGAAATTAGGGGTTGACTTGGGTTTATTGCATTGAGCTGCTCTTTTGCATGAACAAGCTAGTACTCCAACGCTGTGGCAGCCCCACTATACACCAGCAGAATTGAAAGTTTACATAAATTACTATTGGGTCTATTAATGACAGGCCAGGCAGGTAAAACATTAAAATGAAGGTCCAGGGGAGTGAAGCAGTAAACAAATCTGCTTTTCATCCAGTCAGCACACAGGAGAATAGCCACAATGACTCACTGCAGGAGGGGGGGGGGGGGGGGGGGGTGTAGGAGAGGAGAGGGGATGAGAGACAGTGATGTAATCCTCTGTTGAAGGCTCAAATGCCACTGCGCTGGAGTTCACTTCAGCTGCACCAGGGTGTGGGAAATGTGCAGAAAACTACGTACAGTAAAAGATGTGGCGCACTTGTGGGTGTGTACAGTTTATAACCTTGTGTGTATTTAAGCTACAGGCCTAAACCACAGGTTGGCACCGCAATGGCATTAGGCTTTTGGGAGAAACACTGATCGGAAACACTGTGATAATCACAATGGCCAGGGGTTCGGGTTTGGGTGTCCATAGTGGGCCCCAGAGTAGGTATTGTGGTTGGTGGAGGTGGAGTGGGTTCTTCAGAGGGTGTGGTAGTTGCGGTCCTTGGACTTGCAGAACTTGTAGAGGAAGAAGACCACGGCCTGCAGGCCCAAGACCAGCACTATGCCCCCAATGAAGCTCGCTGCGTCAAATGTGGAATTCTTATGAGGCGCTGGAGAGGGCCCCACAGGTGATGCGGTGGTGACACTGACGTCTGCACAAGGAGGGAGAGCACCAAGTTGGTTATTTCACTGTATGAGCCACTAGCCAGGGCTAAGTGGATATAGAACCATATTGATAATACACAGGTGGAATCCAGTTTTTATTCAGTAACGCTTTCTATGGAATCCTTGGTGCTCTACAAGCAGCCATAAATAAAATAGTCTTGATTTCATACCAGGCTGGGCTGGCATGGGAACTTACTTGAAGCATGCGTTGCGGCAGAGACTGGGACGGTACCGTTAGTGGCGGGCAGGGCAGTTGGTACTGCAGTGGTTAGGTCAGCTGTAACCAGCGGTGAGATGTCAGTTTAGTATCATTTCACTAAATGCATATACTAGACATACAAAAACAGTTGACCATTTCACCATATTTAAATTTGACATACAAAAACTCCCTCAAAAGAATCAAGTCACACAGCAAACATACACCGATTTGAAGGGAGCAGACGAGATGCTGGTTTGGGCTGGTTACCTGGGGTGGGCTCGGGCTCAGTGGTGCTGCTGTTAGTTGCATTGCTGGCCGTAGGGGTAACTGGAGCAGCAGTGGTAGGAGAGTGGGAGATTGTGGGTGGGGCAGGGATGTCAGTTACAACTGTAGTAGCAACAGGTGGAGATCCCATTGAAGTGACGGACACCATGAGATAGACAGGGTAAAAAGCAGGAAAGAAGGAGATCGCCAGGTTATGGCGGTGTCTATGTCTGAAAAGTCCCAAAATGATTCCTTCCCTTGTGATCTGACAGGGCTAGATTGGTGAATGTAATAGGGTGAATTCATTTAAATAGCTTTCACCCATTTAATCCTTTTGGACCAGTGGAAGGATAAGGGATGGGAGGAAGGAGCCATGGGGTGGAGAATGGCAGGGACAAAGGAATTAGGAAAGAAGGGAAGCATTTTAGAGTGTTGAGACAAAGCAACTAAGACCACAGAACAAAGATATAGAATCTCTACATATACCTAGATCAGTCACTTACTGTTAAAGGTAGACTTGTCATGTTAACAAAGTGAATCACTGGAATGACAAAACATCTAATCCCTCTGGAGAGGCCTTTAAATGAACCAGGTGATGGTATTAGTCCTTACCTGAGCAGGTTTCATTAGAGCAGTTGCCCACGGTCATGTTCTGACTGTTTATGGACATGATGTTGACACAGGAAACATTGGAGACAGTTGGAGTTTCTCTAACTGAACAGGGGGATAAAAGAAAAACAAGCACAAATAAAAGATGTGATTGTGTGTGCTCTACAGGAAACAAAGACAAGAAAATATATTCATGTGATCATTTCCAAAAGATTCCTTACACTAATCCTGACACCCCATGGAACACGAGCAGTTTAAAAACACAAGGATCACCTTTGTTTTCAGTCAAATGAATTAGCACAAGGTGAGATTTTAATTAAATGGTTGTGTCAGCTCAGGAGTCTACAGTGTGTTCCTTCTCCCAGACCTCCTCCTTCCTGGAAAGTCCTGAGTCAAAGCCCGTTCCCCCTCCCAATGCATGATCTTTCCATTACTGATTACTGTTCCATTGTCAGAGTCAAGGGCCCTTTAGGGTGTGCATGTGTGAGAGCGAAAAAAAAAAGAAAGTGAGATGAGTGTGGAGGTACAGGAAGAGACTTGAAAGGACCAGAAATCCTAGCCTGAGCAAAACCCCTTGCTCTGGACATCAGCTACAAGAAGTGACACTGAATAACTGTTAGTCTTTATTTAATCCTTAAGAGTCTAAAAACACCCCCCCCCCCCCCCCCCCCCCCCCAAAAAAAAAAAAAAATGTATACCATGGATCATTCAGCTGTTCGATTTCGAATTTTAGGACCCCTTAGTGTATTACTTGATGAAACATTGGATTTGTCCTTGCTTCTATTAGCCCATAGGAACACAACGAATAACAGCTTCTGACATGGATTTAACTTGTACCCAGCTACCTTCAGTCATTTACATGTTTGTGAGAGACTCACCTTCCCTTAGAGGGGTCATAATAGTTATCTAGGCCAAACCGTTCAGACACGACAGACGTTTTCATCTAGCTCTGCCACCTTTCACCACAGATGCAGAAGAGCGACATCGGCGGATGTGGTGGCTTGAGAGGCAGCCCAAAAAACAGATATCACCAGCTTAAACTGACAAGATTTTGATGGGGATTTTTTATGATGCTAATTACATTTCCGCAGGGGCCCATCAACTCTAAGGGGTTACTAAAGCGAGCAGGAGAGAGTTGTTCCATTGTCAGAGTCAAGGGTCCTTTAACAAGACATTGATTTTCATCACACTTATCATAGGGTAAAAAAATTAGGTAGGGCTATACTTACTATTCTGTGACATCATGCACAACAACCACAGCCAAAACTGGAAAACTGAACCAAAACAGAAAATGTATGACAGCTCTCTGCTGAAAAAAAAACAAGTGTCTGATATTCACCTCTGTTTTGACACAGATCCTCATATGACCAATCTGGTCTGGCCTCACTATAAAAACAGTGTGAAGACAATTAGGCTAAGTTGACTTGCTGCTGCTCATAGCAAAACATCGACACGAACAGAAACCTTGGGGATCTCTTATACCCTTCCTTTTCTGTACGTGGAGTGTTGCCACTACCCTTGCAAAGTGTCTGTGACTCTTTGCAAACTGGAATCCATTTATCCGGAGGCTGCATTCATTGTAGCTGGGGATTTTAACAAGGCTAATTTGAAAACAAGACTCCCTAAACTCCCTAAATAACTATATCAGCATATCGATTGCGCAACCAGGGCTGGAAAAACCTTGGATCATTGCTATTCTAACTTCCGCGACGCATATAAGGCCCTGCCCCGCTCTCCTTTCGGAAAAGCTGACCATGACTCCATTTTGTTGATCCCTGCCTACAGACAGAAACTAAAACAAGAAGCTCCCGCGCTGAGGTCTGTTGAACGCTGGTCTGACCAATCAGATTCCACACTCCAAGACTGCTTCCATCACGTGGACTGGGATATGTTTCGTATTGCGTCAGACAACAACATTGACGAATACGCTGAGTCGGTGAGCGAGTTCATTAGAACATGCGTTGAAGATGTCGTTCCCATAGCAACGATTAAAACATTCCCAAACCAGAAACCGTGGATTAATGGCAGCATTCGTGTGAAACTGAAAGCCCGAACCACTGCTTTTAATCAGGGCAAGGTGACCGGAAATATGACCGAATACAAACAGTGTAACTATTCCCTCCGCAAGACAATCAAACAAGCTAAGCGTCAGTATAGAGACAAAGTAGAATCTCAATTCAACGGCTCAGACACAAGAGGTATGTGGCAGGGTCTACAGTCAATCACGGATTACAAAAAGAAAACCAGCCCCATCACGGACCAGGATGTCTTGCTCCCAGGCAAACTAAACTTTTTTGCCCGTTTTGAGGACAATACAGTGCCACGGACACGGCCCGCAACTAAAACATGCGGACTCTCCTTCACTGCAGCCGACGTGAGGAAAACATTTAAACGTGTCAACCCTCGCAAGGCTGCAGGCCCAGACGGCATCCCCAGCCGCGCCCTCAGAGCACGCGCAGACCAGCTGGCTGGTGTGTTTACGGACATATTCAATCAATCCCTATCCCAGTCTGTTGTTCCCACATGCTTCAAGAGGGCCACCATTGTTCCTGTTCCCAAGAAAGCTAAGGTAACTGAGCTAAACGACTACCGCCCTGTAGCACTCACTTCCGTCATCATGAAGTGCTTTGAGAGACTAGTCAAGGACCATATCACCTCCACCCTACCTGACACCCACTCCAATTTGCTTACCGCCCAAATAGGTCCACAGACGATGCAATCTCAACCACACTGCACACTGCCCTAACCCATCTGGACAAGAGGAATACCTATGTGAGAATGCTGTTCATCGACTACAGCTCGGCATTTAACACCATAGTGCCCTCCAAGCTCGTCACCCTGGGTCTCGACCCCGCCCTGTGCAACTGGGTACTGGACTTCCTGACGGGCCGCCCCCAGGTGGTGAGGGTAGGCAACAACATTTCCACCCCGCTGATCCTCAACACTGGGGCCCCACAAGGGTGCGTTCTGAGCCCTCTCCTGTACTCCCTGTTCACCCACGACTGCGTGGCCACGCACGCCTCCAACTCAATCATCAAGTTTGCGGACGACACAACAGTGGTAGGCTTGATTACCAACAACGACAAGACGGCCTACAGGGAGGAGGTGAGGGCCCTCGGAGTGTGGTGTCAGGAAAATAACCTCACGCTCAACGTCAACAAAACTAAGGAGATGATTGTGGACTTCAGGAAACAGCAGAGGGAACACCCCCCTTATCCACATCGATGGAACAGTAGTGGAGAGGGTAGTAAGTTAAGTTCCTCGGCGTACACATCACAGACAAACTGAATTGGTCCACGCACACAGACAGCATCGTGAAGAAGGCGCAGCAGCGCCTCTTCAACCTCAAGAGGCTGAAAAAATTTGGCTTGTCACCAAAAGCACTCACAAACTTCTACAGATGCACAATCGATAGCATCCTGTCGGGCTGTATCACCGCCTGGTACGGCAACTGCTCCGCCCACAACCGTAAGGCTCTCAAGAGGGTAGTGAGGTCTGCACAACGCATCACCGGGGGCAAACTACCTGCCCTCCAGGACACCTAAACCACCCGATGTCACAGGAAGGCCATAAAGATCATCAAGGACAACAACCACCCGAGCCACTGACTGTTCACCCCGCTATCATCCAGAAGGCGAGGTCAGTACAGGTGCATCAAAGCTGGGACCGAGAGACTGAAAAACAGCTTCTATCTCAAGGCCATCAGACTGTTAAGCAGCCACCACTAACATTGAGTGGCTGCTGCCAACACACTGACTCAACTCCAGCCACTTTAATAATGGGAATTGATGGGAAATGTAAAATATATCACTAGCCACTTTAAACAATGCTACCAAATATAATGTTTACATACCCAACATTCATCTCATATGTATATACTGTACTCTATATCATCTACTGCATATTTATGTAATACATGTATCACTAGCCACTTTAACTATGCCACTTTGTTTGCATACTCATCTCATATGTATATACTGCACTCAATACCATCTACTGTATCTTGCCTATGCCGCTCTGTACCATCACTCATTCATATATCTTTATGTACATATTCTTTATCCCCTTACACTTGTGTCTATAAGGTAGTAGTTTTGGAATTGTTAGCTAGATTACTTGTTGGTTATTACTGCATTGTCGGAACTAGAAGCACAAGCATTTCGCTACACTCGCATTAACATCTGCTAACCATGTGTATGTGACAAATAACATTTGACCCCACTACTATCAGTGTATCCAGCAGACATTCTATTGGCTGAGGGGGTAGAAGGGTCCGTTACCTTACAGGCAGCTGTGAAAGATGGAACTCACACACATTCCAGAAGGATTATGACATGCTAGGGGCATCCAGTGAGAGAGCAGAGAAGAAGCTTGTTAGAGGAGAAACCCTTAAGGCTCATAATACCGATGCGTAAGTGCGCCTTCCGTTTTTCTTACATCAAGACTTTTAAGACCACTGAGCTAAACCAGCTGACACACGTAGCTCTGCGGCATTAAAATACAGCCTTCAGAACAAAATGGTGTCACTCTGACGGCAATGCATTGTTCACATGAAATCCCTAAATCAAAGACAAATCTGATAATAACAGTGGGGTTGACAAACTCACCACAGCGAGTTGGGTTATTACCTAGGCCTAAGTGAGCTGGGTCTGTAGTGTACTTTAGAACTGCCACCTCCATAGTGAGTGTGTGAGCTTTCAGATTTTCTGAGTTCATATCTAATAGGCGATCTGCTGGGGAATTGTGAGAAGCATTAGTTCAGTCCTAAGACCTACTGTGTGGTTAGAGATGTTAGTTTGGGTGCGTGTGTTTAAGAGTGACTGGAATAGTGGTGAGAGTTGTTTGTTCTGGTGTGTGACACACGGTGCTTTAGGATTTTGTCTATGTCGTTGTGGCTGCTGAGAGGAGTGAATATGAGCCATACACACACTATGGCTGTGTTCACACAGCCACTAAGAGCTAAGGCTGGGAATTGCCAGGGACCTTCCGAGACAATATAGTCACGATACTTAGGTGCCGATTCAATATGTATTGCAATTCTCACGATTGTGTGTATTGCGATTCGATACGGTGATTACATTGTGATTCAGTGATCTAAAAATATTGCTGCAGAGTGACGAGAGCCATGAGATAATGTATTTTGATCAGACATGGAAATAGAAGTGCTGAAAACAAATTGGCTCCCTACGTAAAAAAAAAAACTATTAGAACAGGCTATGAAGGGAAAATACTGGAGTTTTGGTGCAGGTACAGCAGACTAGGGCTAAAATAATATTGCACGTGTCAAAACAATACATTCAACAAAAAAAATCTAAATATTTTCCCCCATCACTACTAAGAACCCAAATCGGATTCTTTCTATATCTCCACACTCAGTTGTACAGGTGACCCTGTACAAGATGATATAAGATGTGCGCATTCACACGGATGTAGCACACAGATACCACACTCATTTCCTGTCACTGTTCCTTAACATTTTGAGGTGGTTGTCATGGTAACGGTAATTTGCAACAAAAAACTGATCCAAATAAATCAGATCCGAGCATCGAGACAGAGGAGCTTAAGTGGGAAAATAACCTATTTTCATACTTGAATAAAAGTAAAGACACCGTACCCTAATAAAAAAAATGACAAGGAACAGTGAGTCACCCAGTAAAATACTACTAAAGTATCAAAAGTAAAAGTAGAAATAATTTTACATCCCTTATATTTAGCATACCAGACACAAGAATTTGAATTTTCCTGCTAAGCATTTGAAATGTAACAAGTAGTTGTGTCAAAATTGTACGGATTAAAACATACATTGTTTTCATTAAGAATGTAGTGAAGTGAAATTGTCAAAAATATAAAGCACTAAAGTATAGATATCCCTAAAATGAACATTAAAGTATTTTTACTTAAGTGGATCTTTCTATAAAACTAGGGTAAGAGTGAGAATTTCTTGTAGAGGACAACAGTTTGGCGCTGTTTCAAAGTCAATAATACATTTGCCTTTTTTTTCCTCATGTTAAGATAGAAAAAGGGGAACACATGAGTTTAATCAAAAACCTATGCTTTGAGTTCCCATATTTGTCAAAAATCATGTGACAAAGCACTACCTTTCCTTATATGTATGATACTGTTTGTTATATCATATACTAAGCATTTAACAATTGAATTACACATTGACCTTGATCCTGTGAAATTCCTGGATATTGCTGCTGGACTCTTTCTGTATGGAGATCTCGGGAAGTTAACTGTAACCGAATTCAACAGTTTTGTTTCCGTCCCTCTCCTCGCCCCTACCTGGGCTCGAACCAGGGACCCTCTGCACACAACTACTGACACCCTTAAAGCATCGTTACTTATCGCTCCACAAAAGCCACGGCCCTTGCAGAACAAGGGAAACTACTTCAAGGTCTCAGTGTGACGTCACCGATTGAAACACTATTAGCACGCACCCCGCTAAGAAGCTAGCTAGCCATTTCACACCGGTAACACTAATATTTCATATCTCCCATTGTTACGATGTGAAAACAGTGTTCAAGGGCACACATATCCAAAATAATATGCGATTGCAAAATCCAATGCTTCAAAACAGAAAGAGGAACTTTAATATGATTAATTAAACAAATCAATACTGTCACTTCAATAATTACAAATAATAGTTTGATGCGTGTTTGATTGGTTGGTCCTGTGTGGCTCAGTTGGTAGAGCATGGCGCTGGCTACGCTAGGATTGTAGGTTCGATTCCCACGGAGGGCCAGTACAAAAAATGTTGCTCTGGATAAGTGTCTGCTAAATGACTCAAATGTAAATGTGTAGCTGTTTATTTACGTGGTGACATTATCACACAACATCAGCTGATTGAGGAAAGGATTTTCTGAAAAATCTGTTAAAGAGCTTGTGTGATACTGCACACAATTTTAAAACAGCTAAAGTGCAGGAATTCATGTATCTCACGAGGATTGACAGAACATTTTGGCGTCTACGTTATGGCAGTCAAGATAATTAGCCTACTTCATGGACGTCATGAAATCAAGATTCCTGATGTAAGATTACGATCTGTGTAGTTTGATCATTTATTTAGTGAAAACTGCCCGTTTATTTGTTTTTGCATAGGAAAAATAAAGAAAAACCTCAAATGTTGGTGGGGTTATGTGGTCAAGTGCACAGCCAACACTTCCTGTACTTTAAAAGGTTCTGGTCACCCTTATAACTCCATTCTAGGACTCTTATCAATTAATAGCTGCCCATACCATGCCACAGTAGGAGTTCTCAATTTCTGCATTAGATTTACTGTGTATTGACTTGATTTATAAACTGCTGTTACTGTAAATGGTTAGCTGACTGACAGTATATCCTAGCTAACCATTGTTAATCTTATTAAAAGATTCTATACAGCCAAAAACTATCCATTGCTAGAATAGAGATATGCTCTAGCTATAGTTAGATGTGCAACCAGACTAACTAGCTAGAATGAAGCAAGGGATTGAATAGTAGACATGTAAATTAGAGGTCGACCGATTTAAAATCGGAATGGCAGATTAATTAGGGCCGATTTAAAATTATGATGCTTATTACATTTCCGCAGGGGCTCATCAACTCTAAGGGGTTAATAAAGCGAGCAGGAGAGAGTTGCTCCATTGTCAGAGTCAAGAGCCCTTTCTCTAACAAGACATTGATTTAACAAAAGCGCATTTGGGCAAAAAGCACAATCGTTGCAAGAATGTACCTAACCATAAACATCAATGCCTTTCTTAAAAATCAATACACAGAAGTATATTTTATTAAACCTGCATATTTAGTTAAAATAAATCCAGGTTAGCAGGCAATATTAAACTAGGGAAAATGTGTCACTTCTCTTGCATTCATTGCACGCAGAGTCAGTTTGGGCCACCTGGCTCGTTGCGAACTAATTTGCCAGAATTTTACATAATTATGACATAACATCGAAGGTTGTGCAGTGTAACAGTAATATTTAGACTTATGGATGCCACCAATTAGATAATACAGAACGGTTCCGTATTTCACTGAAAGATTAAACGTTTTGTTTTCAAAATGAGTTTCCAGATTTGACCATATTAATGACCTAAGGCTCGTATTTCTGTGTGTTATTATATTATAATTAAGTCAATGATTTGATAGCGCAGTCTGACTGAGCAGTGGTAGGCAGCAGCAGGCTTGTAAGCATTCATTCAAGCAGCACTTTCCTGCGTTTGCCAGCAGCTCTTCGCAATGCTTCAAGCTGTTTATGACTTCAAGCCTATTTACTACCGAGATTCGGCTGGCAATACTAAAGTATGTATTAGAACATCCAATAGTCAAAGGTATATGAAATACAAATGGTAGAGAGAAAAATAGTCTTATAATTTCTATAATAACTACAACCTAAAACTTCTTACCTGGGAATATTGAAGACTCCTGTTAAAAGGAACCACCAGCTTTCATATGTTCTCATGTTCTGAGCAAGGAACTTAAATGTTAGCTTTTTTTACATGGCACATATTGCACTTTTACTTTCTTCTCCAACACTTTGTTTTTGCATTATTTAAACTAAATTGAACATGTTTCATTATTTATTTGAGACCAATTTTATTTATGTATTATATTAAGTTAAAATAAGAGTTAATTCATTATTGTTGTAATTTTCATATATATATTTATAAAATATATTTTATTTAAATCTGCCGATTAACTTCTTGACCATACTTGAGACGCAGACGTCTCAAGTATGCCCTTGGAAATGCAAATGCGCAACGCTAAATGCTAAATGCCCCCCAAGCAGACACATCGATGGCTCTGAACGAACTTTATTTAACTCTCTGCAAACTGGAAACGATTTATCCGGAGGCTGCATTCATTGTAGCTGGGGATTTTAACAAGGCTAATCTGAAAACAAGACTCCCCAAATTTTATCAGCATATCGATTGCGCAACCAGGGGTGGAAAGACCTTGGATCATTGTTACTCTAACTTCCGCGACGCATATAAGGCCCTGCCCCGCTCTCCTTTCGGAAAAGCTGACCACGACTCCATTTTGTTGATCCCTGCCTACAGACAGAAACTAAAACAAGAGGCTCCCACGCTGAGGCCTGTCCAACGCTGGTCCGACCAAGCTGACTCCACACTCCAAGACTGCTTCCATCACGTGGACTGGGAGATGTTTCGTATTGCGTCAGATAACATTGACGAATACGCTGATTCGGTGTGCGAGTTCATTAGAACGTGCGTTGAAGATGTCGTTCCCATAGCAACGATTAAAACATTCCCTAACCAGAAACCGTGGATTGATGGCAGCATTCGTGTGAAACTGAAAGCGCGAACCACTGCTTTTAATCAGGGCAAGGTGTCTGGTAACATGACCGAATTCAAACAGTGCAGCTATTCCCTCCGCAAGGCTATCAAACAAGCTAAGCGCCAGTACAGAGACAAAGTAGAATCTCAATTCAACGGCTCAGACACAAGAGGCATGTGGCAGGGTCTACAGTCAATCACGGACTACAGGAAGAAATCCAGCCCAGTCACAGACCAGGATGTCTTGCTCCCAGGCAGACTAAATAACTTTTTTGCCCGCTTTGAGGACAATACAGTGCCACTGACACGGCCTGCAACGAAAACATGCGGTCTCTCCTTCACTGCAGCCGAGGTGAGTAAGACATTTAAACGTGTTAACCCTCGCAAGGCTGCAGGCCCAGACGGCATCCCCAGCCGCGCCCTCAGAGCATGCGCAGACCAGCTGGCCGGTGTGTTTACGGACATATTCAATCAATCCCTATACCAGTCTGCTGTTCCCACATGCTTCAAGAGGGCCACCATTGTTCCTGTTCCCAAGAAAGCTAAGGTAACTGAGCTAAACGACTACCGCCCCGTAGCACTCACATCCGTCATCATGAAGTGCTTTGAGAGACTAGTCAAGGACCATATCACCTCCACCCTACCTGACACCCTAGACCCACTCCAATTTGCTTACCGCCCAAATAGGTCCACAGACGATGCAATCTCAACCACACTGCACACTGCCCTAACCCATCTGGACAAGAGGAATACCTATGTGAGAATGCTGTTCATCGACTACAGCTCGGCATTCAACACCATAGTACCCTCCAAGCTCGTCATCAAGCTCGAGACCCTGGGTCTCGACCCCGCCCTGTGCAACTGGGTACTGGACTTCCTGACGGGCCGCCCCCAGGTGGTGAGGGTAGGCAACAACATCTCCTCCCCGCTGATCCTCAACACTGGGGCCCCACAAGGGTGCGTTCTGAGCCCTCTCCTGTACTCCCTGTTCACCCACGACTGCGTGGCCACGCACGCCTCCAACTCAATCATCAAGTTTGCGGACGACACAACAGTGGTAGGCTTGATTACCAACAACGACGAGACGGCCTACAGGGAGGAGGTGAGGGCCCTCGGAGTGTAGTGTCAGGAAAATAACCTCACTCAACGTCAACAAAACTAAGGAGATGATTGTGGACTTCAGGAAACAGCAGAGGGAACACCCCCCTATCCACATCGATGGAACAGTAGTGGAGAGGGTAGCAAGTTTTAAGTTCCTCGGCATACACATCACAGACAAACTGAATTGGTCCACTCACACAGACAGCATCGTGAAGAAGGCGCAGCAGCGCCTCTTCAACCTCAGGAGGCTGAAGAAATTCGGCTTGTCACCAAAAGCACTCACAAACTTCTACAGATGCACAATCGAGAGCATCCTGGCGGGCTGTATCACCGCCTGGTATGGCAACTGCACCGCCCTCAACCGTAAGGCAGTGAGGTCTACACAACGCATCACCGGGGGCAAACTACCTGCCCTCCAGGACACCTACACCACCCGATGTCACAGGAAGGCCATAAAGATCATCAAGGACATCAACCACCCGAGCCACTGCCTGTTCACCCCGCTATCATCCAGAAGGCGAGGTCAGTACAGGTGCATCAAAGCTGGGACCAAGAGACTGAAAAACAGCTTCTATCTCAAGGCCATCAAACTGTTAAACAGCCACCACTAACACTGAGTGTCTGCTGCCAACACACTGACACTGACTCAACTCCAGCCACTTTAATAATGGGAATTGATGGGAAATATATCACTAGCCACTTTAAACAATGCTACCTTATATAATGTTACTTACCCTACATTATTCATCTCATATGCATACGTATATACTGTACTCTCTATCATCGACTGTATCCTTATGTAATACATGTATCACTAGCCACTTTAAACTATGCCACTTTGTTTACATACTCATCTCATTTGTACATACTGTACTCGATACCATCTACTATATCTTGCCTATGCTGCTCTGTACCATCACTCATTCATATATCCTTATGTACATATTCTTTATCCCCTTACACTGTGTACAAGACAGTAGTTTTGGAATTGTTAGTTAGATTACTTGTTATTACTGCATTGTCGGAACTAGAAGCACAAGCATTTCGCTACACTAGCATTAACATCTGCTAACCATGTGTATGTGACAAATAAAATTTGATTTGATGATTTGATTTGCTTCCAACACTGTAGATTGCTATTCCCCGCAACTAGATTTTATTTCTCTGCCTAGTCCTAACACATTTTTTTCTCATTCCTCTATTCCTTTTCCTTCATTCCCTCTCGTCATCTTCCTGACATTCGACCAGTCTTCTCCCGTCTCTGGGATTGGAACAGTCTTCATCGAGGTCCACACAGTGACATGGAGTATGTGTATGAGTAGAACACACGGAAGTCTGTTATGCACCATTGTTCGGCATCATACTTGCTCAGGCCTACTAGAGGCCTTTCAGAAAGCATCCCAAATACATTCACTCTCTCAAACAGTGACAAGCTCCGAGGGCCTAGATCCAGCTCAGTCCTCATTCCACGTAATCAAGGAGGCTAGTATGCCTGGAACCTTGACTATAAGCAAACTTACCACACCCACAACTGACAGTATTTTAGGGGACTGTCTAGTTGGTTTGCAATGTTGGTGTTAATTATGCAAACCATGACAGACAGAGGCTCTTTATAAAAACATCCCACAACCCTTGGTAGCTTAAGTGGCTCAACCTCTTAAAAAAAACACAAGCGGATTTGCTTGGGTTCTTCCGAGTATCTCACACACGGGGGAATGACACAGCTGTTCACCGTTATCATTTAGCAGCGCTCATGGGCTAGGACCTGAGCTTGGCTTAGAAAATCCCATTACTGGGCTGATAACATCCACAGGCAAACAAATAAAGCAGTGGCTTGGACTACAATGCCACAGTAACAGGCAAACTGTGAGAGTAGAGTTGGTGGGAGAGGTGAGTTTGGTTGAGTCAGTCAGAGCAGCAGGGAACAAACTCAAAGCAATAGGCTGGCTATATAAAGACTGTTATACTGCATACTGTATGACTCAGGCCTATAGGAGCTTAATATATCACACAATCGACCAAAGCAAAGACCGAAGCCTAAAAACAAACATTGGAGATCCCATACGCACACTATCCTGCATAGTCAAGACATTTCTCAAGTCTGACCGGCACTCCCATTATCATAATGAGATTACTACGTAGAAAAGTGTTCTTGTCCAAAGACAATGATATATTTCTCTACTCTAAAATGGCTGGTGCGGAAGGGATTAAGGCCAAATGTCCTAAGCTGACACTTAATGGAGGACACAAATGTGTCTGTTCACTGCCTTGTGCAACCTGCCCAATTCCTTTTTGTATTTTACCCCTTTTTTTAGTGGTATCCAATTGGTACTTACAGTCTTGCCTCATCGCTGCAACTACCGTACGGACTCAGGAGAGGCGAAGGTCGAAAGTCATGCGTCCCATGAAACACGACCCACCCAAGCCTTACTGCTTCTTGACATAATGCCTGCTTAACCTGGAAGTCAGCCACACCAATGTGTCGGAGGAAACACTGTACACCTGGCGACCATGTCAGCATGCACGCGCCCGGCCCGCCACAGGAGACGCTAGAGTGCGATGGGACAAGGACATCCCTGCCGGCCAAACCCTTCCCTAACCCGATCGAGCCTGGGCCAATTGTGTGCCGCCTCATGGGACCCCCGGTAGTGGCCCAGCTGAGAGTGAGCCTGGACTCCAACCAGGATCTCTAGTGGCACAGCTAGCAACTGCAATGCAGTGCCTTAGACCACTGCGCCACTCAGGAGGCCCGTCCAATTCCTTTTTGACCTTTGATCTCAAAATAGCTCAATCTTGATCCTTTGGAATGACTTGGTCAAAAGGCAGGCTCCAGTGCCTTATAATCTACCTGAAGAGACTGGTACTGTCTGGTAGTTCAATGATCATAACCCCAAAATACAGTACATGGCCTAGGAAATTATAAGGCTTACACATTAAGGACAAAATGTATGCCTCTTGATTACAATATCGCACAAATGTAGAAAATGATCAACACTGCCATACCGACCACTTACCGCAGGCATTTTGTGGATATCGTTCATAGACTATACTAGAGAAATGTGAAGCTTGAAATTAAATACATTTCCTAATATGGGTGATTGTTAATGGGACAATTGATGGCTACAACCATCAAACCAGTAGCAGCAGTATAAAGGATAATGCGTATTTAAAAAAAACAGTTGTGCACATTAATGTTATAAACTTAGCGTTCCATTTGTTATTACATCAATTCAGGCAATTTATCACAATATGGATTTTTGTCCATATCACCCAGCTTTAACGGGTAGGTACTACTTACATGTGCAGTTCAACCATTGACAGTCACCGACACAAGTGTCACAAGCGAGTTCAGCACATCCATCATCTGAAAGGGGAAACATCAATCAACATACAAGTAATTAGAAGTGTATACAAAGGTTAGTTGTATACAAAGGTTAGAATTGTCACCAATGAGGGAATTAGCCCAACTGATGGATATAGACCTAATTGGACTTGCCAGGGAGATATTTACTTAACAGGCACAACACAACAGTAGATACTCATCAACTGTAAGCACGTTAGTCACAGGGAGCAGTAAAGTTACTTAGATATGATTTCTGGTAGATGAATGCCTACGAGGTGAGCCTGGTCATGTCAATCTCCAACGTTGGTTAATGACATTTAAAACACCTGTGCATGTAACTAATGGAAAGAAGAGAGGGACTGAGAAACCCGCTGTCCCAATGACGGACATTAAAATGTATTGCCCCTCTGTCCGTGTGACTTATGTAGCTTGACCTGTGATTTTTTTTTGCAAATATAGCTATAGATTAATAACGCAATATAAATTCAAATGTGACGCAAGGCTGACAGGCAAGCAAGGGCCATCTAGCCAACAAGAGCATAAGCTGGCCATTTCACTAACCACCCATCTTCTAAATGATGTTGTCCAAAGGGACAATAATCAAAACTCTTATTAAACAAATACATATATGTGCCTGTTATTTCAGGGTTGCTGACTTCAGTAATGTTGTCCTAAAAGCTAACGTTAGCAGCTATGACGATATCAAGCAGCCCACGTTGGCTGTCGCTCGCAGTCTGAAAAAAAGACTAGAGGGCTAGCTCAGCTGGCTAACGTTACACATCTACCATTAAGAACGAACAAACTTGACAACACGTATGATTCCCACAAATCGTTTTTAGAAACAGTTTGCTGTCACATTCGGGGCAACTAGAACGAAAAGTGGCATAAATATGCACTCAAAACGGCTCGCGCATTTATGTATAGGAGCTAGCGCTTAGCTCGCAGGCTTTCTTATGCAGAGAGCGCAAAAACAAGCTGTGCTTTACTAGGTCGCAAACTTACCTACGCTCGCAACTGTTGTTGCAGCTACCAATGCAAGGACTAATGTAACGTAAACAAGTTTTAAGTACATGTTTAATTTATATTTTCCACCAACTTGTTCGTCGTTCCACCCGATTTATGAGGAGTCGCGAGAGAGATCTGATTTCTACTGGATACGGGTTTTCTGACGCTGTTGCTATCTAACTGGCTACTTCCTTCTCCCAGAGATATTCACTTTTGATGAGATGGGAATTGTATTAACGCCTTTTGTGTATTTGCCCAAGGGTTGTCAATGGGCCGCGCGGTGTATTCTGGGAGATTATGGCACAGGTGCTTTTATATCGGAGTCAATTAGGCGCTTGCTCCCAAAAAACTAAATTACGTGAACGAAAAGTACAATATTACAAATATTTTCTGAGATATGAGATGCGCAATTTATTCTCTGAAATATCGTATAGTTTTGTAATCGTAACATTGCGTACTTTCGACGAAAACAGTCAGGTTTCTCATATCCTGACTTTTAGAATAGTTTGCGTTGCGATTAGTTTAGTTTAGCAACCACTTGACGCGGCATGACAACGTGAACGCAATTGGTCGACGGTGCTGGGCGGAGCGTTATACGTTTTACAGACAATTGTCGATGGGATTATTTTCTCCTCTTTTTCTAATATCTCTGTTTCTACACAGGTCATGTGGCTCTTTCTACTGCTTGCTTGCGGCAGGGTTGCCATGTACTCGTATTTTTTGCTAGTAATTGGATGGTACCATTCATTGGGCCTTCACACCACCTTCTTCAACAGACTTTTCAATATCCTCCTTCTCGGTATATTTATAGTGTAGAGACCTGACATTTCTAAGCAGTATATAAGTGTGTGTGTGTGTGTGTCTCGTGTATTTTCTGCACTATGCAATGATATGGGCAGCGACCATGTAACGCTTTTACAACAGAAGTGCACTGATTAATTAGATTTCTTGAGTTATCTTAGATGAATTCTGTAAAGGCAGTGATTTATTGTCAAACAGATAAAATCATCTGAATGAGGCTTATTCATGTTTCAGTGGGATTATAGCATAGTTGAATTCCATTTAATTTCCAATGAGTTTAAGAAATTAATGGAAAGACAAATACAATCAGTACATGGATGTTATGAATTGCTACTTGAATATGTACAAAAACAGTTTGTTGATTTAGTGTGTCAGTTTGGTGGAGGTCCAAAATGAATGTAAAATCCAGACAGTTGAGTAATGACACGCAGTATGACATGAGCGATACCAAAAACATAGCTACTGCAGTCATTACCCCCATTTGTCAGAATAGCTTAAAAATGCGCTCTAGCGCGCCAAAAGTTTTTTCCAGTGCTATGTCGACAATATTTCTTAACGCGCATCAGTCCTAGCATTTAGCATGTTTTGTTGAAAACGAGTGCCGGTTTTTGGCCTACCTCACTGCCTCCGCCGTGGCATTGCTCTTATGAAAAATGTATTTCTTGCAGAGAGAAATATATATATATATATATATTTACTGTGACCTGCTGACTATCCGGCATTGAGTCAGACTGTCTCTGAGTGATTAAGTGACTTGAGTTGTGGGGAGGGCCGAAGTGGTTTGTAGTTAGTCTATTTAAAATTGTCATTATGGCGACACCTATTTATTTCCAACCCGTTTTCAACAAAACATGCTAAATGCTAGGACTGATGCGAGTTAAGAAATATTGTCGACATAGCACTTGAAAAAAACTTTTGGCGCGCTAGAGCGCATTAGACAAATTCGCTATGGAGAAACTGTATCAAGTGAAGTGTTTTACTCAAGGTCAGTTCTTGGGTCTCAAGGGTTGAGAGGAGATTTGTGCTAGTGGACATTTTTTTTAAATGGAAGTTATGGAACTCCCTCTTGTGTTTCTGTTGTTGGGAAAAAGTCTCCAATGAAACTGACATTAAATGTGGCGAATGATACATATCCATCTGTCATTGTAGGCTACTGTAGCCAACCATTTGGTGTAAAGTACTTAGGTAAAAATACTTAAGTTCTACTTAAAGTAGTGTTTTAGGGTATATGTACTTTACTATTTATATTTTTTGACAACTTTTACTTCACTACATTCCTAAAGAAAATGTACTTTTTACTCCATAGATTTTCCCTGACACCCAAAAGTAGTCGTTATGTTTTGAATGTTTAGCAGGACAGGAAAATTACCTAATTCACACACTTATTCAGAGAACATCACGCTTTGTTTGTAAATGATGTCTGAGTGTCTGAGTGTTGGAGCATGCCCTAATGATGCCGTCTGGTTTGCTTTATATAAGGAATTAGAAATGATTTATACCTTTACTTTTGATACTTAAGTATATTTTAGAAATTACATTTATTTTAAACCAAAAACTTTTAGCCTTTTACTCAAGTAGTATTTTACTGGGTGACTTTCACTTTTGAGTAATTTTCTATTAAAGATATCTTTACTTTTACTGAAGTATGACAATTGGGTACTTTTTCCACCACTGGATACAATAAATATGTTAAAATTGCATTATCACTTGTGTAGCCTATCTGGAGCTGGCAAACAGATTCAATAAATAGCCTATAACTTCAGTTTACATCTTGCTTAGGCTACTGTAGGCCTATCAATGGCTATAGACTACCTGCATCTAGCTGAGCAAACCATGGCAAAGTTGAGTTGCAATCATAAACCCATATGTTACTATGCCGCATATGCCTATTGAAAAGACAAGTAAATCTCGCAAATGGTCCATTTATGACAGTTTGTAGTCTTAACATCTGGCACATAACATGTTTTTTTTAGTTCGTCCAAGAGTTTCTTGCAGAGAGATTGAGATCCTCTGTCCAACTGTCATCACTCAAACTCGCCTGTTGGATTTATCTATAGTTATGCACATGTGAAAAAGGGATTTATTTACAATTATAAACTGGGTTTGAACCCTGGATTGTCTGAAAGCTGTGGAATATCAGACTGAATACCAGGGGTATGACAAACTTTTTACTGCTCTAATTACTTTGGTAAACAGTTTATAACAGCAATAAGGCATCTCGGGGGGTTGTGGTATTTGGCCAATATACCACGGCTAATGACTGTATCCAGATATTCTTGCAACATATTCAAATTTCTTTATGTCACTGCTCGCAACAATGATTATTTTGACGAAAATGTAGCTTCTAATGTCGTTACAAGTTACATCAATACTCCTTCATTGGCACGATAGCATTTTGGAAAAAGGGTTTATTGGACGAATGTGGCAACTCCTCTCTTGCTGTGAAAAAAACAACATTTGGGCTGGTTTTGATTGGTCATTGTCTAGATATTTTTGCTGGACCTGGCAAACCTGGCTTGCGTAAAGAGTGTAAAGAGAAGTGTCATGAAGTGAGAAGTTGTCCAGTACTGACTATCTATTTTACAGTATGGCCTAGGTCTACTGTACTTCCAAACACTGACCGCCTGTTTATTACTACTTCACCTTAAAGTGTCACAGCTATAACATGTCTCAAGCATCATTATGTTGTATTTTTCTAAAAGAAACTCACACCATTCATAAATCACAATTGACATGATCCGAAGATCGCATGCCTGCTTACATGCCTGGTTACATGCCAACAACTCAAAACCTCATGTACAGTGCCTTGCGAAACTATTCGGCCCCCTTGAACTTTGCGACCTTTTGCCACATTTCAGGCTTCCATGAATTTTCGCAAGGCACTGTATACTTTAACAAAATAATACTTCTGACTTATGTTCAGTGCAGGAAAGGCCTACTGGGTTAAATGGAAGACATAAGATGTATTTCAGTTAAATGCATTCAGTTGTACAACTGACTAGGTATCCCCTTTCCCTTACTGTTTTTCTGTCCTCCTTGAGGTCAAGCTAGTTACCATTTCCTGTACAGTCCACCACCACAAAATAATATATCTAGAAGTGCCACAGGTCTTTGCTTTGGTTCACTCAAAGAGAAGAGGAACTGAATCTGACAGTCAGTTTAATCCTATATCAGTTTATGGGGGGGAGGGTTGTTTCCCAGCCCTTATGCAGGGTAAGCTACATTTATATCTAGCTTCAATTTCTTGAGAGAAAAAAAGCTACCTACATATTTACAAACATGGTAATATACAGTATCTGAAAAAAGAAAGCAGCAAAGTGTCCAGCCACAAACAGGTCAGGAACAAAGTTGTGGAGAAGTACAGATCAGGGTTGGGACATAAAAATAAAAAAAAATAGAAACTTTGAACATCCCATAGAGCACCATTAAATCCATGATTAAAAATGGAAAGAATATGGCACCACAACAAACCTGCCAAGAGAGGGCCACCCACCAAAACTCACAGACCAGGCAAGGAGGGCATTAATCAGAGGCAACAAAGAGACCAAAGATAACCCTGAAGGAGCTGCAAAGCTCCACAGCGGAGATTGGAGTATCTGTCCACAGGACCACTTTAAGCCGTACACTCCACAGAGCTGGGCTTTACGGAAAGGTGTCCAGAAAAAAAGCCATTGCTTAAAGAAAGGAAAAAGCAAACACGTTTGGTGTTCGACAAAGGCAGCTCTACAAAGTATGGACTTTGGGACGGTGAATAGTTATGTTGTTTGTTTCACAAAAAATATTTTGCATCTTCAAAGTGGTAGGCATGTTGTGTAAATCAATTTTAATTCCAGGTTGTAAGGCAACAAAATAGGAAAAATGCCAAGGGGTCAGGCAGGTGGGTACAGAGTCCAAAAACAGGCAAAGGTCAAAACCGGGAGGACAAGAAAAGGAGAATAGCAAAGAACAGGAAAAACCACTGGTTGACTTGGAAAACATACAAGACAAACTGACACAGGGATATATACACTGGGGAAAATAAGTGACACCTGGAGGGGGTGGAGACAATCACAGGGACAGGTGAAACAGATCAGGGTGTGACATATCCTGTCTTCTCCTGGTTTATGCCAACCAAACAACTGGCAGCCTTGGCTGGGAGAGCTCCTTGGTCTTCATGGTGCCACTTGCTTAGTGGTGTTGCAGACTCTCCTTTCAGAACAGGTGTATATATATACTGAGATCATGTAACACTTAGATTGCACACAGGTGGACTTTATTTAACTAATTCTGAAGGGAATTGATTGCACCAGATCTTATTTAGGGGCTTCATAGTAAACATGGTGAATATATATGCACGCACCACTTTTCCATTTCAATTTTTTTTCAATTTTTTGAAACAAGTAATTTTTTTCATTTCACTTCACCAATTTGGACTATTTTGTGTATGTCCATTACATGAAATCCAAATAAAAATGCATTTAAATTACAGGTTGTAATGCAATAAAATAGGAAAACCGCCAAGGGGGATGAATACTTTTGCAAGGCACTGTATGTACTGTATAACATGTATATTAGATTGAAGTATTGTAAAATATGTTTGAGTGTATAGCCCAAACTCTGTCCTCAGTACCCCAAATGGTGCACTTTTTGGTTGTTGCCCTAGGGCTTCATAGCTGATTGAAATAATCAACTAATCATGAAGCTTTAATTATTTGATCAGCTGTGTAGGGCAAAAACCCTTGGGGTCCCGAGGACCGAGTTCTGGAAACACTGGTATAGGTTCTTGTGTATTTGATCATTTCATTTTTGACATTTATTACATATCCAATTCCTCAATGTTGGAAATAAAGCTTTACTGAACTGAGCTGAACATACCAAAAATAAAATAGAGTTCGACTAGTTATGTAGAAAACTGTGGTTAAATAAAAATGCGCTGTTACTGTGGCATCAGGGTTCGAACACTGCAGTCGGCCACTTTACAATCCTGTTTGGGTCTCTCATTTTAGGTTTGGACTTCATGTCTCCTCAGTGCCTTTCAACCACTTCACTAATCAGAGGGCTTTTCACAGTACCCAAATGCAGAACAAATTCAAGACAATTATACAGTATTATATAGAGCCATTATTTATTGATACTCCCTTCCATCTCATATTGCCCAAAAGAACAGCAAACCTGGTTTAAAAAAACAGATAAAGCAACACCTCACGGCACAACGCCTCTCCCGTATTTGACCTAGATAGTTTGTGTGTATGTATTTATATGTAGGCTACGTGTGTCTTTTAAAAAATATGTGTAGTTCAGTCCTTCAGCTGTTCTTGTCTATTAATGTTCTGTATTATGTCATGTTTCATGTGGACCGTTTTGTGTGGACCGTAGGAAGAGAAGATGCTGCTTTCACAACAACTAATGGAAATCCTAATAAAAGATCAAATAAAATATCGAATTACACAGGTGCACCTTGTGCTGGTGACAATTAAAGGCCACTCTAAAATGTGCAGTTTTGTCACAACACAACGCCACAGATATCTCAAGTTTTGAGGGAGTGTGCATTGGCATGCTGACTTCAGGAATGTCCAACAGAGCTTTTGCCAGAAAATTGAATGTTAATTTCTCTACCATAACCCACCTCCAATGTCGTTTTAGAGAATTTGGCAATACGTTCAACCGGCCTCACAACCGCAGACTGGGTGTAACCACGCCAAGCCCAGGACCGCCACAGCCGGCTTCTTCACCTGCGGGATGGTCTGAGACGAGCCACCCGGCGAGCTGATGAAACTGTGGGTTTACACAACCGAAGAATTTCTGCACAAACCATCAGAAACTGCTTCAGAGAAGCTTTTATCCGTACTCGTCATTCTCACCAGGGTCTTGACCTGACTGCAGTTCGGCGTCGTAACCGACTTCAGTGGGCAAATGCTCACCTTCGGTGGCCCCTGACATACTGGAAAAGTGTACTTTTCATGGATGAATCCCAGTTTCAACTGTACTGGACAGATGGCAGACATCCTGTTTGGTGTTGTGTGGGTGAGCGGTTTGCTGATGTCAACGTTGTGAACAGAGTGCCCCATGGTGGTGGTGGGGTTATGTAATGGGCAGGCATAAGCTACGGACAACGAACACAATTGCATTTTATCGATGGCAATTTGAATGCACAGAGATACTGTGACTGGATCCTGAGGCCCACTGTCGTGCCATTCATCCGCTGCCATCACCTCATGTTTCAGCATGATAATGCGTGGCCCCGTGTCACAAGGATCTGTACAAAATTCATGGAAGCTGAAAATGTACCAGATCTTCCATGGCCTGCATACTCACCAGCTATGTCACCCATTGAGCAGGTTTGGGATGCTCTGGATCAGCGTGTTCCAGTTCCCGCCAATATCCAGCAACTTCGCACAGCCATTTCACAGGCTACAATCAACAGCCTGATCAACTCAACTCTATCCGAAGGAAATGCGTCACGCTGCATGAGGCAAATGGTGGTTATACCACATACTGACTGGTTTTCTGATCCACGCCCCTACCTTTTTTGAGGTATCTGTGACCATACTGTATCTGTATTCCCAGTCATGTGAAATCCATAGATTAGGGCCTGATGAATTTAATTTAAATTGACTGATTTCCGTATATGAATTGTAAACTCAGTAAAATGCATGCTTCGTTTCTATTTTTGTTCAGTGTATATTAACGTCATTACTTGGCATCAATTACAACACCTTTCTGATCAAATTAAAATTAGTTTCTCATTGAAAGATGGGAATCGGTAGAATTTTAGATAGCTGAGCATCTCAAACAGAATTGTATGTCTTTTTGAAATCGACACAACATATACCATGTAGAACAAACATGTGTTTCTGAATGGGAATAACATCAGTCTAAATATGGCCCAGGTGTTAATGTTGCTGCTGATGTAGCATGTCTGTATTTTCTCACATTTTCAATTTAAGCAATGATTATGCCAGTTATACCAAAACAACCTAGAATTCCATCTCCAAGTTGTTATGTGGAAAAACAGACAAATTGCAAGAGAATCACTTGGGACAAATCACAATATGTTAAAGGGGGAATCTGCAGAACATCCATTTTTGAACTTATAAATTAATGATATACACTGAGTATACAAAACATAGCATAGACTGACCAGGTGAATACAGGTGAAAACTATGATCCCTTATTGATGCCACTAGTTAAATCCACTTCAATCAGTGTAGATGAAGGGAGGAGACAGGTTAAATATTCATTTTTAAGCCTTGAGACAATTGAGACATGGATTGTGTATGTGTGCCATTCAGAGCGTGAATGGGCAAGACAAAATATTTAAGTGGCTTTAAACGGGGTATGGTAGTAGGTGCCAGGTACACCGGTTTGTGTCAAGAACTGCAACGCTGCTGGGTTTTTCACGCTCAATAGTTTCCTGTGCGTATCAAGAATGGTCCACCACCCAAAGGACATCCAGCCAACTTGACACAACTGTGGGAAGCATTGGAGTTAACATGGGCCAACATCCCTATGGAATGCTTTCGACACCTTGTAGAGTCCATGGGGTCTCAACTTACCTTTGAGAGTTAGAATAGTGGAATGCACAAGGTGCAATTTCGAAATATGGTTCTGCATCAGCAGGTTCTCTCTTCTTATGTCAGTCACTCAATTAGCCCATGTGAGCCTAGCAAGCTATTTATACTTGCTGTAATCAAGGTCGATCTACCGACCGGGAGGCCACCATTGATTTTGTTAGTCACTCTCATAAACATTTCTCTCCACCCAATAGAAACATGTGTAGAATTGAAGGAAATGTGTTATAAAATTGCAAAAAATGTTCTCCGCCCCATGGCAAAATGTGTAGAATTGCAGGAAATTAACTATAAAACTTTTTTCTCTCCACTGTCAAGATGGGGGCTGCTAAAATGTTTTGCTCCCAAAGGCTAGGGCCGGCTCTTACTGCATGTATGGGTATGGATGTGGGAATTCTACACATCCATACCCACACATGCAAGTGGTAATTCTACAGATTCCCATATTTCAATGAGAAACACATTTTAATTAGACCAGATAAGTGTGTTGTAACTGTTGCAAAATAATGACATTAGCATATATTGCTAAGATTTACAGTAGGGTGACTCCCCTAGCAAGTCTCAAACACAGGCCACCAGCACTGATGATGAACGCCCTAACCACTGTCCCAATAAGGAATATCTCTAGGTCATGTGCTTATTGGGTAAGTATAGTTAGGACAGTAGTAACCCTAACCTCTCCTCCCTAGGCACTTGTGTAGATATGAAACAACTTGATTGGTGTAAGCAATAGGGTGAGTGCACTTCAAAGTAAATCTCAGCTCTGTTAGAAGTACATTCAAGGAAATATTTTATTAATCATAGAGATTCGGGAGTATCATTTTAACAGGTTAAAATGCCCCACCAACTGTATAGAAACCCCTTAAATTTAGTTTCAAAAGTACCTAAAATGAAATAATTAGAATAAAGACTTAGAGGACACATGCCTTTTCTGTGATAAAGAAGGGGAAACTGTTATACACATGTTTTATGAGTGTGACTCTGTGAAGATTATTTTGGAGTGAGTTAAGAAATGACATTTTTTATTTCATAAATAAGACCCATGTATTTACAATAAAATATGTAATATGTTATTTTTCAAATTAAAACAAAACTACTGAATTTGTCGCTAATTTCTTCATTCTCTCTGGTAAACACACAAAACAAATATATGAAATCTGTCCCCAAATGCAATATATTTTTTACTTGAAATAGTTAATAATAGTTAATAAAATCTCTAGAATTAGTCAATAACACAAAAAACATTGCATTCTTACAACTCTATCATAGGTTTATAAAATTGTCTCAGCTGAAGTTCATAAAGTCACCTGCATAGAAAATGGTCATCTGGTCGAAACAAATGCATGATCAGAGATGTGCATGGCAAATGTGTTTGTTCTTCTGAAGTTCTATGATATCGGGTTGTTTGTTTGAGCACGGTTCGAAACAACATTTTAAGCAGCAATTTAACATGCATCTTATCAGCTAACAACATTTGGTGCATCATCGTTGTCACAAATGACTGTGGTTGTCTCACGGGCCAACCTGCTCGTGGTGGGATGTTTGGCGCTATAGACCTTTAGCTGGGTAGATACAATGTTTCCACTTTCTAGCAGTCCGTTTTATTGTCACACTAGCATACATTATTTATTGCTTGTACATTTTGTGGCATATCGTATCAGAGGCCACGTGATCACGTGATCAGTCTGCGGAAAATCTCAGCTCAATGCACTATACTTGCATGACTCCAGTTAACTTGAATAAAGAAGGACTTATGTTTTAAACAACTGTTGTTTTCTTTAGTATTTCTTCGACAAGAAGATACAACATGGTACCAGGAGTGACAGAACTCACCATTAACTCATCCATCATGGAGTTTTGGTAAAAAATGCTTAACGGTGCCAAGAGGCTTCACGTCAACTAGCTAACTTTAGCTGATGTTAGCTAACTAGCCACTGGGCTAACCAGACTGATGTAAAAAATAACCACGCAGAGCTAACGGAGCGTGCAGTGCATGTACCTAGTCGTTTTGCAGTGCTAGCTGGCTAACGACATGGAGCAGCTAAAGCCTCCAACAGAACTGAAACTTAACGGCAATGCTGAAGAGCAATGGAACCAGTTCAAATGGCGGAAATAGGAGTGGCTGAAAAAGACGACGCACAGAAGGTCGCACTGTTTCTCACAGTAACGTTTGTTGGCCTGGACGCCATTGATGTATGCAACAGCTTTCAGCTAAGGGATGAAGAGCTAGCAGATTATGAACTGGTATTAGCCAAATTTCTGTCTTTTTGTACTCCCAGAAGAAACAAGACATTTGAGAGTTATGTTTTCAAAAGTAGATGTCAGAATAAAACAGAGACTGTTGAGGAATTTATTATGGACTTAACTGAAATGTCAGCCATGTAATTTTGGTCAAATTGCAGACTCGCTGATATAATTATTATTGGGTTGAGCGACAAGGGACTAAGAGAAAAGTTACTTTGTGAGAATGAATTGTCACTAGAAAGAGCAATACAAAAGTGTTAAGCTAGAAAGGTGACTCAGAGTCACATATGGTCAATGGACAATGGTGTTCATAGTGACGCAGTAAGCAGGGTGGAGTATGTTAGCAAAGGAAAAGCTACATCTAAACGGCTAACTTCGAAGGATAGCGCTGCACTTCAGGGAACCAGCGCTTGTGCGGCAACTGTGGAGGAGAGCACAGACCTCGCCAGTTTCCAGCATATAGAAAAGGGTGTTACACCTGTGGTGGCATGAAAAAACACTTTGCACTCAAATGCAAGCAGCGGAGACAAAAAAATACAGTACACTATGTGGGAACAGTCGCACTTGCAGGACCAGATGAGGGCTGGACTGCTACCTACAAGTCTAATAGAACTGACATTGTGTTCAAATTTGACTCTGGAGCACAGGTCAACATAATTCCAGAAAATTACAGTAGTGAAGCAATTGCTACTTCAGGGACATGCACATTGGTGCTGGAGGTAGATGTAAATTTGTACCTATTCTGGCAACTCACACAAGTCAGGTGAGACATCTACTGTGTAAAACTACAGAGTGGTGTAGGAACAGTAATCACCAGAAAGAGGAGCTCAAGGCATTGATCACGCAAGCTCCAGTGCTGAGGTTCTATGATGAAAAGCGCAAAAAACAAAATCTCAGCAGATGCCTATAAAGCAGGTTTAGGTGCAGTGTTGTTAGAGCAATATGGCACTAGATGGCACCCAGTCGCATATGCTTCCAGGGCTCTGACAACTTCTGAGTGTAACTATGCTCAGGTTGAGAAAGAGGCATTGGCACTGCCATATGCATGTGAGAAATGCCATGTGTTTATCTATGGTAAAACAGTGTTGGCAGAAACAGATCACATACCTTGGGTTACTATTGCAAAGAAGGGTCTAACATACACACCAACAAGGGTACAGAGACTGTTTACAAAACTTCAGAAATATGACTTGCAACTCAAGTACAGGCCAGGGAAACAATTGTTAGGTAAAGACACATTGTCCAGAGCTTTTGACAGCTCAGAACCAAACCAAATGTACGAGCAGGACGAGACCATACATGTAAACCTTATCAGAAAGACTTGCCCAGTCTCAGATGAAATGTGGACAGTTATATCACATGCTACTGCAAAAGAAGATGTATGCAAAAGGTGATTCAATTCATAACATGTGAGTGGTCTGCACAAGCTATACCATACCCTTGTGGCCAATACAGGGATGAGCTATCTCTACTTGATGGAATTCTATTTAAGGGTTCAAGAATTGTGATATCAAGTGTGTTACAGAAAAAGCCATCTAGGGATGGAAAGGTCAAAATTATGTGCAGAAGCAATGTTATTCTGGCCCAAGGTGAATGCTGATATAGAGTAGACATTCAGAGCCTGTGAAACATGCTAGAAATACAGGTCAAAACAGAGCAGAGCCAATGTGGGATGAGGAAACCATGAGGCAAAGTAGTGAATATATCTATTTTCTCTTGAGGGCAGGAGATGCATTATTGATGCGCTATTACACTCATTACCCAGAGAGCTTTGCTGAAGGACACTACTGCTAGTCAGGTGATAACTCGCATTAAGTAATTCGTTACTCGTCATGGGGTCGGAGACACAGTCCGTATGGAAAATGCCTCACAGTTCAGCTTTCAGTGATTTTGCTAAACTGTACGTACGGGTTCAAGCATGTCACATCCATCCCACTGTACCCACAAACTAATGGGTTAGTCGAGAACGGTGTCAAAACAGTGAAACTACTGCTTAAGAAAGCTCCCGACTCGAAGATAGATCCGCACCTAGCTTTGTTAAACCACCGGGCTACTCCACTAAAACATGGTATGTCTCCTGCAGAGCTGTTGTTCAACAGGAAACTCAATACTACACTTCTCAAAAAAATAAAGGGAACACTAAAATAACATATCCTAGATCTGAATGAATGAAATATTCTTATTAAATACTTTTTTATTTACATAGTTGAATGTGCTGACAAGAAAATCACACAAAAATGATCAATGGAAATCAAATTTATCAACCCATGGAGGTCTGGATTTGGAGTCACACTCAAAATTAAAGTGGAAAACCACACTACAGGGTGATCCAACTTTGATGTAATGTCCTTAAAACAAGTCAAAATGAGGCTCAGTAGTGTGTGTGGCCTCCACGTGCCTGTATGACCTCCCTACAACGCCTGGGCATGCTCCTGATGAGGTGGCGGATGGTCTCCTGAGGGATCTCCTCCCAGACCTGGACTAAAGCATCCGCCACGTGGCGTTGGTGGATGGAGCGAGACATGATGTCCCAGATGTGCTCAATTGGATTCAGGTCTGGGGAACGGGCGGGCCAGTCCAAAGCATCAATGCCTTCCTCTTGCAGGAACTGCTGACACACTCCAGCCACATGAGGTCTAGCATTCTTTTGCATTAGGAGGAACCCAGGGCCAACCGCACCAGCATATGGTCTCACAAGGGGTCTGAGGATCTCATCTCGGTACCTAATGGCAGTCAGGCTACCTCTGGCAAGAACATGGAGGGCTGTGCGGCCCCCCAAATAAATGCCACCCCATACCATGACTGACCCACCGCCAAACCTGTCATGCTGGAGGATGTTGCAGGCAGCATCTGCACGTCTGTCACATGTGCTCAGTGTGAACCTGCTTTCATCTGTGAAGAGCACAGGGCGTCAGTGGCGAATTTGCCAATCTTGGTGTTCTCTGGCAAATGCCAAACGTCCTGCACGGTGCAGGGCTGTTAGCACAACCCCCAGCTGTGGACGTTGGGCCCTCATACCCCCCTCATGGAGTCTGTTTCTGACCGTTTGAGCAGACACATGCACATTTGTGGCCTGCTGGAGGTCATTTTGCAGGGCTCTGGCAGTGCTCCTCCTGCTCCTCCTTGCACAAAGGCGGAGGTAGCGGTCCTGCTGCTGGGTTGTTGCCCTCCTACGGCCTCCTCCACATCTCCTGGTGTACTGGCCTGTCTCCTGGTAGCGCCTCCATGCTCTGGACACTACGCTGACAGACACAGCAAACCTTCTTGCCACAGCTCGCATTGATGTCCCATCCTGGATGAGCTGCACTACCTGAGCCACTTGTGTGGGTTGTAGACTCCGTCTCATGCTACCACTAGAGTGAAAGCATCGCCAGCATTCAAAAGTGACCAAAACATCAGCCAGGAAGCATAGGAACTGAGAAGTGGTCTGTGGTCACCACCTGCAGAACCACTCCTTTATTGGGGTTGTCTTGCTAATTGCATATAATTTCCACCTGTTGTCTATTCCATTTGCACATCAGCATGTAAAATGTATTGTCAATCAGTGTTGCTTGCTAAGTAGACAGTTTGATTTCACAGAAGTGTGATCGACTTGGAGTTACATTGTGTTGTTTAAGTGTTCCCTTTATTCTTTTGAGCAGTATAGTTTGCCAGTACTCCTAGAAACAGAGAAGGGTGACAAGGTCATTCTTAACAAACGGAGAAAAAAGAGTGACGAGAAAAGATACTATGAAAAAGAAAGAGGAGTGGTTGGCACCCCCCTTGGGTTGTGCCATGGCAGAGATCTTTGTGGGGTATACTCGGCCTTGTCTCAGGATGGTAAGTTGGTGGTTGAAAATATCCCTCTGGTGTGGAGGCTGTGCTTTGGCAAAGTGGGTGGGGTTCTATGCTGCCTGTTTGGCAGTGTCCATGGGTATCATCGGATGGGACCACAGTGTCTCCTGACCCCTCCTGTCTCAGCCTCCAGTATTTATGCTGCAGTAGTTTATGTGTCGGGGGGCTAGGGTCAGTCTGTTATATCTGGAGTATTTCTCCTGTCTTATCCAGTGTTCTGTGTGAATTTAAGTATGCTCTCTCTAATTCTCTCTTTCTCTCTCTCGGAGGACCTGAGCCCTAGGACCATGCCTCAGGACTACAAGGCATGATGACTCCTTGCTGTCCCCAGTCCACCTGACCGTGCTGCTGCTCCAGTTTTAACTCTTCTGCCTGCGGCTATGGAACTCTGACCTGTTCACCGGACGTGTTACCTGTCCCAGACCTGCTGTTTTCAACTCTCTAGAGACAGCAGGAGCGGTAGAGATATCAATGATTGGCTATGAAAAGCCAACTGACATTTGCTCCTGAGGTGGTGACTTGTTGCACCCTCGACAACTACTGTGATTATTATTATTTGACCATGCTGGTAATTTATGAACATTTGAACATCTTGGCCATGTTCTGTTATAATCTCCACCCGGCACAGCCAGAAGAGGACTGGCCACCCCTCATAGCCTGGTTCCTCTCTAGGTTTCTTCTTAAGTTTTGGCCTTTCTGAGGAGTTGTATCTAGCCACCGTGCTTCTACACCTGCATTGCTTGCTGTTTGGGGTTTTAGGCTGGGTTTCTGTACAGCACTTTGTTATATCAGATGATGTAAGAAGGGCTATATAAATACATTTGATTTGACAAAGGGTCCAAGGTGCTCATTGCACTCAGTCCAAATGATAGGGTGAAAATGCATGATGGTAAAACATGGAGCGTTGAGGCCTGTGTGGTGAAAACAGTGCTTACAACAAATGATGTAATGACACCTGAGGGAGTTACATACAGGATTTACAGACACTTTTTGTTATTATTTTATCTTGTGAGGGAAAAGACATGGGGATGTGGCACATTGTATCAGAGGTCACGTGACCACTTAGGGGAAGCGCAGCCCTTGAGTTGCATTCTCATGCAAAACTAGACAGATAGCTAACAACTAAGTCTTCAATAAAACTCCCAAGGCGTGACTTTTCTTGAATGAATATATTGAAAACGTTTATGTTGTGAAACTGCAAAATACAGAAAATAATATACTTTAATATTCAATTCACACCGACATACTGTAGCTGTACATTATACATTTGAAGTTGCATACATACAAAGCACGTGCCAAGGTACCATGCATCTGGCATGATGCTAAACCATATAGCTAATTGTTACTCATATGGTAATTGGCTAATTCCTTTCATTACTCTAATAATGTACAACCATCTATGTAGATTAACAAAGCATATTACACTAGAAACAGTAATAAAACTACAGTATTGTATATTTTTCAATTTGTTTGCATGACACACGAGCAAAGTAATACAGCTAAAGACATAAAGGCATTGCAATTTGTATGAGTAAATGCAACCAACCAACATTGATATGTAAGCAACTCTATCAATAACAAGATTATCATCATTAGCTAAATGCTTGAATCAAACTTACAAATACATATTTTCCAAGGCTGCAGCGTGACAATAAATAACTACACTGAAAGACCTGCACCGTAGCATTGTTTTAGCTGCTTCTATGCGTGCAGAACAAATTCTCTTCTTCCTGTTTGCGTAGTCTTTCTAAGTACCAGAAAGCTCCACTAGGGGTTGAATATTACCATGGAACACAATGAAAATACATTTTAACCATTGTAATAAAATAATCTGTTACCTTCTAACAGGATGGCAGCACAATACTTGTACAGCTCTGATTAACTTCAATAAAGAAGGACTTAAGTTTTAAAGAACAAATGCTTTCTTTAGTATTTCTTAGACAAGAAGATACAACACCGTTGTACCGTTTTCTGGGCCAACACATCCTCTTCTCTCTCATGATCCTGAAATAAATATCCTTCCGCAGTGTGAACTCCACTTAAAGCAGCTGCCAGATTCACCCATCGCATCTGTAAAGTTGAAGATCATCAAATCTTCACCATGCCTCTGTCAGCAACCATCATCAGTGGAGTGCAGAAGTTGGTTCTAGAATAGATTAATGCATTTTCTCAAGCAACAAATAGCCTTTGGACAGCTCAAGGATACCTTCCATCCATTTTGCTCAGTCATAATGCAATGCATACATTCTTATTTCTTTCCACATGAAGGATAGGGTTAGTATGGCCATATTACATGGAACTCACATTTATAAACTAATACAAGATGTTGGATATTTCTTTTTAAGATCTCAAATGGAAAACAGTATATTTAGCAGACCATTTGTTCATCATGTCTTATCTTATGACCTATTGTTTACAGTACATTAACACTAGGTGGCAGTGTGTTTAAGAGTATGTTGTAGCCTCAAGACCTTCATATGCAATCATTGCACAAGACATACTGTCACTGTCACGTTCGTCGTAGTGAGAAGACCAAGGCGCAGCGTAATGTGAATACATGATACTTTTAATAAAGATAGACACTAAACAAACTATTCAAAATAACAAAACAAACGTGACGCTATGATACAAAAGTGTAAAATACCCCAAAAATACCCAAAGAACCATGCCTAAATATGGTTCCCAATCAGAGACAACGATACACACCTGCCTCTAATTGAGAACCAATCTAGGCAACCATAGACATATATAAACACCTAGATAGTAAACAACCCCCAAAAAACGCTAGACAGTACAAAAAACACATACATTAGCCATGTCACACCCTGACCTAACCAAAACAATAAAGAAAACAAAGAATACTCAGGTCAGGGCGTGACAGTACCCCCCTACAAAGGGGCGGACTCCGGCCGCAAAACCTAAAGGGGAGGGTCCGGGTGGGCCTTTTTCACGGCGGCAGCTCGGGTGCAGGTCGTGGACCCCGCTCTACCTCAGTCTTGGCCCACTTAGGTGGTGCCTCTGGAGCAGGGACTCTCGCAGCGGGCGTCACTGGACTGAGGAGCGGCTCTGGCAGATCCGGACAGGAGGGAGATTCCAGCATCGCCGGCGTGACAGGCGGCATTGGCAGCTCCTGGTTGGCTGACGGCTCTGGCAGCTCCTGGCAGGCTGACGGCTCTGGCGGCTCCTGGCTGGCTGACGGCTCCGGCGGCTCCGGGCTGGCTGACGGCTCCGGCGGCTCCTGGCTGGCTGACGGCTCCGGCGGCTCCTGGCTGGCTGCGGCTCCTGGCTGGCTGACAGCGCTGGCGGATCCAGACTGGAGGATCCAGACTGGAGGGAGACTCTGGCGGATCCAGACTGGAGGGAGACTCTGGCGGATCCAGACTGCGACCCGTCGTGGTAGGTTCCGGACTGCGACCCGACGTAGGAGGTTCCGGTCTACGGCCCGTCGTAGGAGGTTCCGGTCTGCGGCCCGTCGTAGGAGGTTCCGGTCTGCGGCCCGTCGTAGGAGGTTCCGGTCTGCGGCCCGTCGTAGGAGGTTCCGGACTGCGACCCTACGTAGGAGGTTCCGGTCTACGGCCCGTCGTAGGAGGTTCCGGTCTGCGGCCCGTCGTAGGAGGTTCCGGTCTGCGGCCCGTCGTAGGGGGTTCCGGTCTGTAGACTGTTGCCGGACGCTCTGGACTGGGTACTGTTGCCGGACGCTCTGGACTGGGTACTGTTGCCAGACTCACTGGACTGGGTACTGTTGCCGGACGCTCTGGACTGGGTACTGTTGCCGGACGCTCTGGACTGGGTACTGTTGCCGGACGCTCTGGACTGGGTACTGTTGCCGGACGCTCTGGACTGGGTACTGTTGCCGGACGCTCTGGACTGGGTACTGTAGCCGGACGCTCTGGGCTGGGTACTGTAGCCGGACACTCTGGACTGGCTACTGTAGCCGGACGCTCTGGACTGGCTACTGTAGCCGGACGCTCTGGACTGGCTACTGTAGCCGGATGCTCTGGACTGGGTACCGTTGCCGGACGCTCTGGACTGGGTACTGTTGCCGGAAGTTCTGGACTGGCGAGGCGCACTGTAGGCTTAGCCAATCTCCTCGTGTGCCGCCCCCCCAAAAATTATTGGAGCTGCCTCTCGGGCCTCCGAGCTAGCCGTGTACCCTTATATCTTCGCCGTTCCTCCATTCTCCTGTATCCCTCCTCGCACTGTTCCAAATAATCCCATGCAGGCTCTGGCACTCTCCCTGAATCGATTGACCAACTCTCAATCTCTTCCCAGGTTGTGACCCATTCTTCCTTCTCCTGGGTCCATCTCTCCATTAAGCGCTGTTCCTCCCAATCACGCTGCATGGTCCTTTTAAGGTGGGTTATTCTGTCACGTCTGTCGTAGAGAGAAGACCAAGGCGCAGCGTAATGTGAATAGATGATACTTTTAATAAAGATAGACACTAAACAAACTATACAAAATAACAAAACAAACGTGACGCTATGATACAAAAGTGCAAACACAGGCAACTAGACATAGACAATAACCCACAAAATACCCAAAAGAAGATGGCTGCCTAAATATGGTTCCCAATCAGAGACAACGATACACACCTGCCTCTAATTGAGAACCAATCTAGGCAACCATAGACATATATAAACACCTAGATAATAAACAACCCCAAAAACCTACAAAACCCCTAGACAGGACAAAAAACACATACATTTTTAATTTATTTTTTATTTTACCTTTATTTAACCAGGTAGGCAAGTTGAGAACAAGTTCTCATTTACAATTGCGACCTGGCCAAGATAAAGCAAAGCAGTTCGACAGATACAACGACACAGAGTTACACATGGAGTAAAACAAACATACAGTCAATAATACAGTATAAACAAGTCTATATACAATGGGAGCAAATGAGGTGAGAAGGGAGGTAAAGGCAAAAAAGGCCATGGTGGCAAGGTAAATACAATATAGCAGGTAAAACACTGGAATGGTAGTTTTGCAATGGAATAATGTGCAAAGTAGAAATAAAAATAATGGGGTGCAAAGGAGCAAAATAAATAAATAAATTAAATACAGTTGGGAAAGAGGTAGTTGTTTGGGCTAAATTATAGGTGGGCTATGTACAGGTGCAGTAATCTGTGAGCTGCTCTGACAGTTGGTGCTTAAAGCTAGTGAGGGAGATAAGTGTTTCCAGTTTCAGAGATTTTTGTAGTTCGTTCCAGTCATTGGCAGCAGAGAACTGGAAAGAGAGGCGGCCAAAGAAAGAATTGGTTTTGGGGGTGACTAGAGAGATATACCTGCTGGAGCGTGTGCTACAGGTGGGAGATGCTATGGTGACCAGCGAGCTGAGATAAGGTGGGACTTTACCTAGCAGGGTCTTGTAGATGACATGGAGCCAGTGGGTTTGGCGACGAGTATGAAGCGAGGGCCAGCCAACGAGAGCGTACAGGTCGCAATGGTGGGTAGTACATGGGGCTTTGGTGACAAAACGGATTGCACTGTGATAGACGGCATCCAATTTGTTGAGTAGGGTATTGGAGGCTATTTTGTAAATGACATGGCCAAAGTCGAGGATTGGTAGGATGGTCAGTTTTACAAGGGTATGTTTGGCAGCATGAGTGAAGGATGCTTTGTTGCGAAATAGGAAGCCAATTCTAGATTTAACTTTGGATTGGAGATGTTTGATATGGGTCTGGAAGGAGAGTTTACAGTCTAACCAGACACCTAAGTATTTGTAGTTGTCCACGTATTCTAAGTCAGAGCCGTCCAGAGTAGTGATGTTGGACAGGCGGGTAGGTGCAGGTAGCGATCGGTTGAAGAGCATGCATTTAGTTTTACTTGTATTTAAGAGCAATTGGAGGCCACGGCAGGAGAGTTGTATGGCATTGAAGCTTGCCTGGAGGGTTGTTAACACAGTGTCCAAAGAAGGGCCGGAAGTATACAGAATGGTGTCGTCTGCGTAGAGGTGGATCAGAGACTCACCAGCAGCAAGAGCGACCTCATTGATGTATACAGAGAAGAGAGTCGGTCCAAGAATTGAACCCTGTGGCACCCCCATAGAGACTGCCAGAGGTCCGGACAACAGACCCTCCGATTTGACACACTGAACTCTATCAGAGAAGTAGTTGGTGAACCAGACGAGGCAATCATTTGAGAAACCAAGGCTGTTGAGTCTGCCGATGAGGATGTGGTGATTGACAGAGTCGAAAGCCTTGGCCAGATCAATGAATACGGCTGCACAGTAATGTTTCTTATCGATGGCGGTTCGATGGCGATCGATGGCGATTACATCACCCATGTCACATCCTGACTTAACCAAAACAATAAAGAAAACAAAGAATACTCAGGTCAGGGCGTGACACATGCATTTTTACGACACAAAGCTACATGCTGCAGCATTCAGAAGACGGATACAGAAGGTACAGTTGAAGTCAGAAGTTTACATACACTTAGGTTGTAGTCATTAAAACTCGTTTTTCAACCACTTTACACATTTCTTGTTAACAAACTATAGTTTTGGCATGTCGGTTAGGACATCTACTTTGTGCATGACACAAAATGTTTCCAACAATTGTTTACAGACAGATTATTTCACTGTATCACAATTCCAGTGGGTCAGAAGTTTACATCCGCTAAATTGACTGCCTTTAAACAGCTTGGAAAATTCCAGAAAATTATGTCATGGCTTTAGAAGCTTCTGATTGGCTAATTGACATAATTTGGAGGTGTACCTGTGGATGTATTGCAAGGCCTACCTTCAAACTCAGTGCTTTTCATCATGAGAAAATCAAAAGAAATCAGCCAAGACCTCAGAAATAATTGTAGACCTCCACAGGTCTGGTTCATCCTTGGGAGCAATTTCCAAACGCCTGAAGGTACTACGTTCATCTGTACAAACAATAGTACGCAAGTATAAACACCATGGGACCACGCAGCCGTCATACCACTCAGGAAGTGCAAGTCAATCCCAGAACAATAGCAAAGGACCTTGTGAAGAAGCCAGTGCTCCAAAACTGCCATAAAAAAGCCAGACTACGGTTTGCAACTGCACATGGCGACAATTATCATGCTTTTTGGAGAAATGTCCTCTGGTCTGATCAAACAAAAATATAATTATTTGGGCATAATGACCATCGTTATGATTGGAGGAAAAAGGGGGAGACTTGCAAGCCGAAGAACACTATCCCAACCATGAAGCATGGGGGTGGCAGCATCATGTTGTAGGGGTGCTTTGCTGCAGGAGGGACTGGTGCACTTCACAAAATAGATAGCATCAGGAGGAAGTAAAATGATGTGGCTATATTGAAGCAACATCTCAAGACAAAAAAAATATCGAATTAATTGTGTGTTTGGTGTAGGCTTACCTTGGTGTGACGTTTTTATTTGGGCAGTTCAAAACATCAAAACAACAACCCAGGGTAACCTACACGAAACAGATCTGATATGAAGTAGTTCTAAAATCCCAGATGGAAAATGAATTATGAAAAACAATTGGCACCATTTCTGGATTTTATGACTTCAATGAATTCAAAACAACTGGGAGCTCAAAATGTGAATGAGCTCCGACTGGGAAAAATGGATTTGAACTGGCATCCAACTCGGAATTTCAACTCGGGAACTCTGCCCTCTTCCTGGAGCTCCGATTTTCCGACCTGAAGATCACTGATGTCATGATTTGACCTCTATAATGCCTAAATAGATGCAGAAAAAACTATAACTAAACAAATTATTTTTAATTTCAGTTGATTAAAATGAGAAGAGACAAAGGGTGTGTTCGTAAATTCACTCTGGAGTGCCAGAGTTGGTTCTGTGCGCTCTGGGCTTCATAATTTCAGAGCGTTTCGCTCTCAAAGTGTTCAGAGCACACAAGAGCATTCTGACCTCACAATGGCAGTCAAGCACCCAAGCTAACTGGCTAAAGTTGGCTAGCTTGCTAGCTACTTCCAAACACAAATGAGAGATATTTCCGGCACCTCACTCTGACCATTTTACCTGCCCTAGGAGAGCTGGTTAGGTTGTTTTCAAATAAAATAAAATAGTATTTGTCACATGTGCCACATGTGCCAAATACAACAGGTACCTTACAGTGAAATGCTTACTTACAAGCCCTTAAAACTTCTTTGGGATATGGGGCAGCATTTTCACTTTTGGATAAATAGCGTGCCCAGATTCAACTTCCCGCTACTCATCCCCAGAATATAAGACATGCATATTATTAGTTTGAACTGTTTGAATCATGTCTGTGAGTATAACAAAACTTATGTAGCTGGCAAAACCCAGAAGACAAACCATTCAGATTTTTTGTTGTTGTTGAGGTCACCCTGTTTTCAATGGGTTTTCATTGGGAAACTTGTCCGCAGTTCCTACCGCTTCTACTGGATGTCACCAGTCTTTAGAAATTGGTTGAGGTTATTCCTTTGTCTAATGAAGAAGTACGGCCATCTTGAACAAGTGTCACATCATGTGTACTGTTTGATAGATGCGCAAGACCAGAAAGCATGCTTGAGTTTGTTGTTTTCCTGTATTGAACACAGATCATCCCGTCTTCAATTTTATCGATTATTTACGTTTAAAAAAAATGTATTACAAAGGTAGTTTGAAATGTTTTGGCAAAGTTTACAGGTAACTTTTGAGATATTTTGTAGTGACGTTGGTCAAGTTGGAACCAGTGTTTTTCTGGATCAAACGCGCCAAATAAATTGAAATTTTGGATATATATGGACGGAATTAATCGAACAAAAGGACCATTTGTGATGTTTATGGAACATATTGAAGTGCCAACAAAAGAAGCTTGTCAAAGGTAAGGTACAATTTATATTTTATTTCTGCGTTTTGTGTTGCGCCTGCAGGGTTGAAATATGCTACTCTCTCATTGTTTACTGTTGTGCTATCATCAGATATTAGCATCTTATGCTTTCGCCGAAAAGCCTTTTTGAAATCTGACATGTTGGCTGGATTCACAACGAGTGTGTCACGTATTATCAAGGTGGGTGGAATCAGGCGCAGAGAGCAGGTTTCAGTGATTCGACAGTTTATTCTCCGGCGCACAAAAACACAAATAGACCGGCGAAATAACACACGTTTTACACCAAATACATGAATACAAACAATCCCGCACAAAACAAGGGCGGGACAACCTACTACACATAAGGACGTTAATTAAACTAAAATACACACAGGTGAAACTAATAAGACAAAACCAACAGACAAACGAAAAAGGGATCGGTGGTGATTAGTAGGACGGTGACGACGACCGCCGAGCACCGCCCGAACAGGCAGGAGAGCCAACTTCCGCTGTGAAGTACCCCCCCCCCCCCCCCCCCGACGCGCGGCCCCCGCAGCGCGCCGCCACCGTCCTCGAGGACGACCCGGAGGACGAGGTGCTGGGCGATCCGGGTGGAGGCGGTGGAAATCTCTCAGGAGAGAAGGGTCCAAAATGTCCCTCACCGGAACCCAGCATCTCTCCTCCGGACCGTACCCCTCCCAGTCCACGAGGTACTGTAGGCCCCCCACCCGGCGTCTCGAATCCAGAATGCCCCGAACTGTGTACGCCGGGGACCCCTCGATGTCCAGGGGGGGCGGAGGGACCTCAGGCACCTCACCTTCTTGCAGGGGACCAGCCACCACCGGCCTGAGGAGAGACACATGAAACGAGGGGTTAATACGGTAATACCTAGGAAGTTGTAACCTGTAACACACCTCGTTTATTCTCCTCAGGACTTTGAAAGGCCCCACACACTGCGGCCCCAGCTTCCGACAGGACAGGCGGAGGGACATGTTTCGGGTCGGGGCCTCACTGCGGTGCTGGTCAGCGCTCCTCTTCTGCCGTTCGCCCGCTAACCGTAGTGAGTCCTGAACGGCTTTCCAGGTGTCCTTGGAGCGCTGTACCCATTCCTCCACCGCAGGAGCCTCGGTCTGGCTCTGATGCCATGGGGCCAGGACCGGCTGGTAACCTAACACACACTCAAAAGGGGACAAGTTAGTTGAGGAGTGGCGTAGGGAGTTCTGAGCTAGTTCAGCCCAGGGAACATAGCTTGCCCACTCACCAGGCTGGTCCCGGCAATAGGACCGCAGAAACCTGCCCACATCTTGGTTTACGCGCTCCACCTGCCCATTACTCTCGGGGTGAAAACCTGAGGTTAAGCTGACCGAGACCCCCAGTCTCTCCATAAACGCCCTCCATACTCTGGAGGTGAATTGGGGACCCCGATCAGAAACGATGTCTTCAGGCACCCCATAGTGCCGGAAGACATGGGTAAACAAGGCCTCAGCTATCTGCTGGGCCGTAGGGAGACCGGGCAACGGGATGAGACGACAGGACTTAGAAAACCGATCCACAACGACCAGGATCGTAGTACTTCCCTGGGACGGGGGAAGGTCGGTAAGAAAGTCCACCGATAAGTGTGTCCACGGCCGTTGTGGAACGGGGAGGGGTTGTAATTTCCCTCTAGGCAGGTGCCGAGGAACCTTGCTCTGAGCACACACTGAGCAGGAGGAGACATAAAATCTCACGTCTTTAGCTAGCGTGGGCCACCAGTATCTCCCTCTCAGACTCCGCACTGTCCTCTCGATGCCAGGATGACCCGAGGAGGGGAGAGTATGAGCCCACCGAATCAGCTTGTCCCGGACCCCCCTCGGCACGTACTGAGTCCCCACTGGACAGTTGGGGGGGGCCGGCTCTGACTGTGAGGCCTCCTCTATCTCCGCGTCCACCTCCCATACCACTGGTGCCACGAGACATGACGGTGAAATGATGGGAGTTGGCTCAACGGGCCGCTCCTCGGTATCATAGAGGCGGGACATCGCGTCGGCCTTGGTGTTTTGGGAGCCTGGCCGGTATGAGAGGGTAAACCGGAACCTGGTAAAAAACATGGCCCATCTAGCCTGACGTGGATTTAGTCTCTTCGCTGCCCGGATATACTCGAGATTACGATGGTCAGTCAAGATGAGAAAAGGGTGTTTAGCCCCCTCAAGCCAATGTCTCCACACCTTCAGAGCCTTGACTACAGCTAACAACTCCCGGTCCCCCACATCATAGTTTCGCTCCGCTGGGCTGAGCTTGGGTGGCACGCCCAAGCGTTGGGAAAGCACGGCTCCGACCCCAACCTCGGACGCATCCACCTCCACTATGAACACTAAAGAGGGGTCCGGATGCGCAAACACGGGCGCATTGGTGAACAGCTCCTTCAAACGAGTGAAGGCTCTGCCCGCCTCTGCTGCCCAGCGCAAGCGCACCGGTCCTCCCTTCAGCAGTGAGGTGATGGGAGCAGCCACCTGACCAAAACCCCGGATAAACCTCCGGTAGTAATTGGCAAACCATAAAAACCGCTGCACCTCTTTCACCGTGGTCGGAGTCGGCCAATTGCGCACGGCTGTAACGCGGTCATCCTCCACCAGGTGGAAATACGATATCCCAGGAAGGAAACGGACTGTTTGAAATGATGAAATGATTCCACCGCCGTAGCGATGAGAGGTAGTGGGTAACTAAACCCCACTGTGATGGAATTTAGACCTCTATAATCAATGCACGGACGCAGACCTCCATCCTTCTTCTTCACAAAAAAGAAGCTTGAGGAGACGGGTGATGCGGAGGGCCGAATGTACCCCTGTCTCAGCGATTCAGCAACATATGTTTCCATCGCTACCGTCTCCTCCTGGGACAATGGATACACGTGACTCCTAGGAAGTGCAGCGTTCTCCAGAAGGTTTATCACGCAGTCCTCTCGACGATGAGGTGGTAATTGGGTCGCCTTCTTTTTACTGAATGCGATAGCCAAATCGGCATATTCAGAGGGAATGCGCACGGTGGAAACTTGGTCTGGACTCTCCACCGTAGTCGCACCAACGGCAACTCCTCTACACCTACCTGAACACTCCTCTGACCACCCCTTAAGAGCCCCCTGTCGCCAGGAAATCACCGGGTTGTGTTGAGCTAACCAGGGAACCTCCAACACCACTGGAAACGCAGGTGAATCTATAAGGAACAGACTAATCTGCTCCTTATGATCCCCCTGCGTTACCATGTCCAGCGGCACCGTAGCCTCCCTAATTACTCCTGACCCTAATGGTCGGCTATCTAAGGAGTGCACGGGGAAAGGTAGGTCTAACGACACCAGGGGAATCCCTAGCCTTAATGCAAGCCCACGATCCATGAAATTCCCAGCCGCGCCTGAATCGACTAGCGCCTTATGCTGTAGAGAGGGAAAAAACCCAGGGAAAGAAGTCAATACATACACATGACCGACAGGAAGCTCTGGGTGAGTCTGGTGCTTACTCACCTGGGGTGATCGAGCAGTGCTCCACCTGTCCTCCCGACTCCCAGACGAGTTCCTCCTGCACCGGTCTGACATGTGCCCTCATCGACCACAACTGGTGCAGGAGGACACTCCTCCTCCGGTCCCCCTCGAAGCCGCCCCTCCTAATTCCATAGGGATAGGGGCAGGAGGGCTGGGAAGTGGAAACGACAGGGCCTGATCCGAACGCCCGCGGGCAGCCAGCAGGTTGTCGAGACGGATAGCCAAGTCAATGAGCTCATCCAGTGTGCATGTGGTGTCCCGACATGCCAGCTCCCTGCGGACGTCCTCCCTGAGACTGCATCTGAAATGATCGACCAAGGCCCTGTCGTTCCATCCTGCTCCTGCGGCCAAGGTCCTGAACTCCAGAGCAAAGTCCTGTGCGCTCCTCGTCTCCTGACGCAGGTGGAACAGCCGTTCACCCGCCGCCCGACCCTCTGGTGGATAATCAAAAACAGCTCGGAATCGGCGGGTGAACTCTGGGTAATTATCCCTCGCCGAGTCAGGACCATTCCACACTGCGTTGGCCCACTCAAGGAATCGCCCAGTCAAGCAGGAGACGAGGGCGCTCACGCTCTCCTCTCCGGAGGGAGCAGGACGCACGGTAGCCAGGTATAGTTCCAGTTGAAGGAGGAAACCCTGGCACCCAGCCGCCGTTCCGTCATACTCCCATGGGAGTGTCAGCCGAAGAGCCCCGGAGCCAGATGTGGTCGCAGGAGCAGGAGGTGCTGGAGAAGGGGGTGCTAGAGAGATGATGTGGGAAGGCCACTCCTCTCCCATCGATCCATCCTCTCCATCATTTGGTCCATGGCAGAACCAATCCGATGAAGCACGCTGGTGTGATGGAGGACCCTCTCCTCCATCGATGGGAGAGGAGACGCGGCTGCTCCTGCTGATTCCATTCGTGGTGCGGGATTCTGTCACGTATTATCAAGGTGGGTGGAATCAGGTGCAGAGAGCAGGTTTCAGTGATTCGACAGTTTATTCTCTCGACAGTTTATTCTCCAACGCACAAAAACACGGTCAACCCAACATACAGGGTGAAATAATCCAACACAGGATCAAAAATAGACCGGCGAAATAACACACACGCATTACACCAAATACATGAATACAAACAATCCCGCACAAAACAAGGGCGGGACAACCTACTAAATATAAGGACGTTAATTAAACTAAAATACACACAGGTGAAACTAATAAGACAAAACCAACAGACAAACGAAAAAGGGATCGGTGGTGATTAGTAGGACGGTGACGACAACCGCCGAGCACCGCCCGAACAGGCAGGAGAGCCAACTTCGGCGGAAGTCGTGACAGAGTGTAGCTTTAATTTGGTATCTTACATGTGTGATTGAATGAAAGTTTGATTTTAATAGTATTTTATTTGAATTTGGCGCTCTGCATTTTCCCTGGCTATTGGCCAGGTGGGACGATTGCGTCCAGAGAGGTTTTTAACCAACAATGCAGTTTTAAGAAAAAAAACCCAAATAAGTAAGCGATAAGAATAACAAATAATTAAAGAGCAGCAGTAAAAAATGTACAATAGCGGGGCTATATACAGCAGGTACCGGTGTTGCGGTAATTGAGGTAATATGTACATGTAGGTAGAGTTATTAAAGTGACTATGCATACATAATAACAGAGAGTAGCAGCAGCGTAGAAGGGGGGAGGCAATGCAAGTAGTCTGGGTAGCCATTTGATTAGTGTCACACTCTGACCATTATTTGCGTTGTTTGTTTCCATGTTTTGTTTGGTCAGGGTGTGATATGAGTGGGCATTCTATGTTGCATGTCTAGTTAGTCCATTTCTATGTGTTTTGGCCTGATATGGTTCTCAATCAGTGGCAGGTGTTTGTCGTTGTCTCTGATTGGGAACCATATCTAGGTAGCCTGTTTTGTATTGTGGTTCGTGGGTTATTGTCTATGTTACGTTGCATGTTAGCAGTCACGGTTGTCTAGTTAGTTAGTTAGTTAGTTAGTTAGTTAGTTAGTTAGTTAGTTAGTTAGTTAGTTAGTTAGTTTACTTCATGTTTTTTCGTCCTTTATTAAAAATCATGCATTCACACCACACTGCGCTTTGGTCTACTCAATACGACAATGGTGACAATTAGATGTTCAGGAGTCTTATGGCTTGGAGGTAGAGTCTGTTTAGAAGCCTCTTGGACCTAGACGCTCCGGTACCGCTTGCCGTGCGGTAACAGAGAAAACAGTCTATGACTAGGGTGGCTGGAGTATTTTACAATTTTGAAGGCCTACCTCGGACACAGCCTAGTATAGAGGTCCTGGATAAAAGGAAGCTTGGCCCCGGTGATATACCGGTGACATACACACTATCCTCTGGAATACAACTTTCCCGAAACGGATCCTTTGTTCAGACCTCCACCCTGGACGTGGGATCTTGTCCCAGAGGCCAATCCAAAACAACGTGGTCGCCGCAGGAGAGGCAGACTGAGCGACCTTCTGGTCAGACTTAGAAGGTGAGCACACCATACACCGCTTCTGAGCATATCACACACCAATGTCCAATCTCTAGACAACAAGGTGGACAAAATTAGGGCACGAGTTGCCTTCCAGAGAAACTTTAGAGATTGTAACATTCTCTGTTTTACGGAAACACGGCTCACCTGATATGTTGTCAGAGTCGACCACCTGGATTCTTCACGCATCGCGCCGACAGAAACAAACATCTCTCTGGTAAGAAGAAAGGCGGGGGTGTATGCCTTATGATTAAAGACTCATGGTGTGACCATAACAGTATACAGGAACTTAGTCCTTTTGTTCACCTGACCTAGAATTCCTTACAATCAAATGCTGACCGCATTATCTTCCAAGATAATTATCTTCGATTATAGTCACAGCCGTGTATATCCCTCCCAAGCAGATACCTCGACGGCCCTGAAAGAACTTCACTGGACTCTATGTAAACTGGAAACCATACATCCTGAGGCTGCATTTATTGTAGCTGGGGATTTTAACAAAGCTAATCTGAGAACAAGGCGTCCTAAATTCTATCAGCATATCGAACGCGCGACACGGGCTGGTAGCATTCTCGACCATTGCAACTCTAACTTCTGTGATGCATGTTGCTCCCAGCCTACAGACAGAAACTAATACAAGAAACACCCGTGCTCAGGTCTGTCCAATGCTGGTCTAACCAATCGGATTCCATGCTTCAAGATTGCTTCGATCACGTGGACTGGGATATGTTCAAGGTAGCCTCAGACAACAACATTGACGTATACGGTGACTCGGTGAGTGAGTTTATGAGCAAGTGCATTGGTGATGTTGTACCCACTGTGACGATTAAAACCTTTCTAAGTAGAAACCGTGGATTGATGGCAGCTTTCGCTCAAAACTGAAAGTGCGAACCACCTCTTTTAATCACGGCAAGGCGACATGACTGAATACAAACAGTGTAGCTACTATTTCCGCAAGGCAATCAAACAAGCAAAGCGTCAGTATAGAGACAAAGTAAAGTTGCAATACAACAGCTCAAACACAAGACGTATGTGGCAGGGTCTACAGTCAATCACGGATTACAAAAATAAAGCCAGCCCCGTCGCGGACACTGACATCTTGCTCCCACAAATTAACCATTTCTTTGCTCGCTTGGAGGGCAATACAGTGCCACTGACACGGCCCGCTACCAAAGCCTCTGGGCTCTCCTTCACTGTGGCCAACATGAGTAAAACATTGAAACCTGTTGACCATCGCAAGGCTGCTGGCTCAGACGACATCCCTAACAGCGTCCTCAGAGCATGCACAGACCAACTGGCTGGTGTGTTTACAGACATGAATCTCTTTCCCAGTCTGCTGTCCCCACATGCTTCAAGATGGCCACCTGTTCACAAGAAAGCTAAGGTGACTAAACTAAATGACTATCACCCCGTAGCACTCACTGCTGTCATCATGAAGAGCTTTGAGAGACTAGTCAAGGATCATATCACCTCCACCCTACCTGATACACTAGACCCACTCCAATTTGCTTACCGCCCCAATAGGTCCGCAGACGATACAATTGCCACTGTCCTATCCCATCTGTACAAGAAGAATTCCCATGTAAGAATGCTGTTTTTTTTTGTGTTATTTCTTACGTGGTTACCCCAGGAAATCTTAGGTCTTATTACATACAGTCGGGAGGAACTATTGGATATAAAAGCAAGGAAACATGGCTCACTCGGGATACATCAGAGTCGGTACAGCCACCTGGTTTCTTCACGCATTGCGCCGACAGAAACAAACATCTCTCTGGTAAGAAGAAGGGTGGGGGTGTGTGCCTTATGATTAACGAGACGTGGTGTGATCATAACAACATACAGGAACTCAAGTCCTTTTGTTCACCTGACTTAGAATTCCTTACGATCAGATGCCGACCGCATTATCTACCAAGAGAAATCTCTTCAATCATAATCACAGTCGTGTATATCCCCCCCAAGCAGACACATTGACAGCCCAGAAAGAACTTAATTTGACTCTATGTAAACTGGAAAGCACATATCCTGTGAGTCTGCATTTATTGTAGCTGGGGATTTTGACAAAGCTAATCTAAAAAAAAGGCTCCCTAAATTTTAACAGCATATTGAATGTTCTAGCAAAACCCTGGATCATTGTTATTCTAACTGCTGCGATGCATATAAAGGCATCCCCCGCCCTCATTTCGGAAAACATGACCACGACTCAATTTTGTTGCTCCCAGCCTATAGACAGAAACTAAAACAGGAAGCGCCCGTGCTCAGGTATGTTCAATGCTGGTCCGACCAATCGGATTCCATGCTTCAAGATTGCTTCGATCACGTGGACTGGGATATGTTCTGCATAGCGTTGGACAATAACATTGATGAATACGCTGATTCTGTGAGCGAGTTTATTAGCAAGTGCATCAGTGATGTTGTACCCACAGCATCTATTAGCTCTCTGCACACGGAACCCGCTAGCGGGCTGAAATTCCACAACATACGGTGATCGCTACATAAATAGTCATATTAAACATTCATGAAAATACAAGTGTCTCACATGTATCGAAAGCCTAGAATCTTGCTAATTCAACTGTGTTGTCAGATTTTAAAAAGGATTTACTGCGAAAGAATACGATGTGATTATCTGAGCATAGAGCCCCATAAAAACATTTTTTTAACCAGCCAAGCGTAACATTATCACAAACTGCATTAAAATAAATTGTTTACCTTTGACGATCTTCGTCTGTTTGCAATTCCAATGCTCATTGTTACACAATTAATGATCTTTTGTTTGATAAAATCCGTTTTTATAGCCTAACACAAAGCATTTTGTGAACTGCTTGTGTCGTGAATTCTGTCTCATTCCAATTTTTGACGACACATTCCAGGTAAATAACCCACACAGAACGTGACTTTTCCAGTCATGTTTGGTTTCACTGCAATCAACTGGTTTGTTTGTAACACAATCAAACCTGATGGGCCATTTCACGGGACGTATTGACTGAAAGAAACCGATTTGAAGACAACAAGTCATGACATCATTGTGCACCAATGATTTGCCCGCTGTTTCGTTGATTGACTGTCTTTTAACCCAATGACCACTGATCGTCTTGAAATCTAGCTGGGTAGATAGCCAATGAGCTGAGGTAAACGGCAATACTCCATGTTTATGTGTTGCAAGACCAACCCATGTAGTAAGCTCCAGCGTAAAGTGAGTCATTCGCTATTGAAGTTTCATACCGGAAGGAGAAACACATATTACGCACTGCATTGTTTGGTAAACGCGCAGATTCAGCTGTTTATATATCAATCATTATGGCGACTAAGTCAGGGAAAGCTAAATCTAAGTCTAGATTTACAGATGTACACACAATTTTAGAATAAATTGATTGGGAAGGTGAGATTGTTGTAGGACGATTCATTTAGCGATTGTGAAGGAATATTTTTTGAATGGGAGAGGACATCGTTTTGGACTGGTAAGTTCTTATCATGCTAATGCCCTTGTTTGAAATGAATAATATAAAATATTATTTGTGATTTTTATTTTTTATTTTAGAAGCAATATATAAACATGAAATGTGAGATGTGTGTCTGCCGCCCCACCCCAACCCACATGAAATAGCCTATTTGAGGCTGTTGAGGAGAGGGCAGGACCACATCAATGGCCAAAGTGAAATGGAGACAGTAGATACAGCTGGTCTGTTGTAATATAACAAAGACAGTAGATCTAGCTGAAATGTCATAATATAAAAGAGCCAGTAGATCTAGCAGGTCATAATAATATATTCAACCTTATGTTCCCTGTACTCTCTATATACAGTGCCTTGCGAAAGTATTCGGCCCCCTTGAACTTTGCGACCTTTTGCCACATTTCAGGCTTCAAACATAAAGATATAAAACTGTATTTTTTTGTGAAGAATCAACAACAAGTGGGACACAATCATGAAGTGGAACGACATTTATTGGATATTTCAAACTTTTTTAACAAATCAAAAACTGAAAAATTGGGCGTGCAAAATTATTCAGCCCCCTTAAGTTAATACTTTGTAGCGCCACCTTTTGCTGCGATTACAGCTGTAAGTCGCTTGGGGTATGTCTCTATCAGTTTTGCACATTGAGAGACTGAAATTTTTTCCCATTCCTCCTTGCAAAACAGCTCGAGCTCAGTGAGTTTGGATGGAGAGCATTTGTGAACAGCAGTTTTCAGTTCTTTCCATAGATTCTCGATTGGATTCAGGTCTGGACTTTGACTTGGCCATTCTAACACCTGGATATGTTTATTTTTGAACCATTCCATTGTAGATTTTGCTTTATGTTTTGGATCATTGTCTTGTTGGAAGACAAATCTCTGTCCCAGTCTCAGGTCTTTTGCAGACTCCATCAGGTTTTCTTCCAGAATGGTCCTGTATTTGGCTCCATCCATCTTCCCATCAATTTTAACCATCTTCCCTGTCCCTGCTGAAGAAAAGCAGGCCCAAACCATGATGCTGCCACCACCATGTTTGACAGTGGGGATGGTGTGTTCAGCTGTGTTGCTTTTACGCCAAACATAACGTTTTGCATTGTTGCCAAAAAGTTCAATTTTGGTTTCATCTGACCAGAGCACCTTCTTCCACATGTTTGGTGTGTCTCCCAGGTGGCTTGTGGCAAACTTTAAATGACACTTTTTATGGATATCTTTAAGAAATGGCTTTCTTCTTGCCACTCTTCCATAAAGGCCAGATTTGTGCAATATACGACTGATTGTTGTCCTATGGACAGAGTCTCCCACCTCAGCTGTAGATCTCTGCAGTTCATCCAGAGTGATCATGGGCCTCTTGGCTGCATCTCTGATCAGTCTTCTCCTTGTATGAGCTGAAAGTTTAGAGGGACGGCCAGGTCTTGGTAGATTTGCAGTGGTCTGATATTCCTTCCATTTCAATATTATCACTTGCACAGTGCTCCTTGGGATGTTTAAAGCTTGGGAAATCTTTTTGTATCCAAATCCGGCTTTAAACTTCTTCACAACAGTATCTCGGACCTGCCTGGTGTGTTCCTTGTTCTTCATGATGCTCTCTGCGCTTTTAACGGACCTCTGAGACTATCACAGTGCAGGGGCATTTATACGGAGACTTGATTACACACAGGTGGATTGTATTTATCATCATTAGTCATTTAGGTCAACATTGGATCATTCAGAGATCCTCACTGAACTTCTGGAGAGAGTTTGCTGCACTGAAAGTAAAGGGGCTGAATAATTTTGCACGCCCAATTTTTCAGTTTTTGATTTGTTAAAAAAGTTTGAAATATCCAATAAATGTCGTTCCACTTCATGATTGTCCCACTTGTTGTTGATTCTTCACAAAAAAATACAGTTTTATATCTTTATGTTTGAAGCCTGAAATGTGGCAAAAGGTCGCAAAGTTCAAGGGGGCCGAATACTTTCGCAAGGCACTGTATATCTGTTTATTATACCTGTTGATACAGGGCTCATATGTGAAACTATTCTAACTGAACATTTTCTTGACAACCGAATGGGAGTCTTATCCGGTGTCCTGTGTGAATTTAAGTATGCTCTCTCTAATTCTCTCTTTCTCTCTCTCGGAGGACCTGAGCCCTAGGACCATAAGTCAGGACTACCTGGCATGATGACTCCCTGCTGTCCACAGTCCACCTGGCCTTGCCGCTGTTCCAGTTTCAACTGTTCTGCCTGCGGCTATGGAACCCTAAACTGTTAATTTTTACTCTTGAGGTGCTGTCCTGTTGCACCCTCTACAACCACTGTGATCTCTACCCGGCACAGCCAGAAGAGGACTGGCCACCCCTCATAGCCTGGTTCCTCTCTAGGTTTCTTCCTAGGTTTTTGTCTTTCCTAGCCACCGTGCTTCTACACCTGCATTGCTTGCTGTTTGGGGTTTTAGGCTGGGGCTATATACTTTGATTTGATAGAGGACTGAGGGTCTTCCAAATATTGAAAGTGTGTAAATAGTTACCCATGTTATTTTGTAAATGTATATATATTTTTTTTTTCACAACTTTTTAATCAATATTTTTTATTTTTCCTTTTTTTTTAAATTGATTTATTTTTCTCAATTTTTTTTTGGGGGGGGGGGGGTATGTGTCAGAATACCATTTTGGTATTTTGTATATAGTTATTTGTTTCAAAATGTATACCTTCACCAATTTGGCCACTTGGGTACATGTGTAGGACACCTGGGTGACTTCATGATAAATGTCATGTAGCACACTCATTTTGGAAGTTATCATTCTGAAACGTTGCACAAGTACTGTTGCCCTCTTGTATTTTTCACTGAAATTATCCCCATCATCCTATCTGAATGTTTGTTTTATCTTGTTCATTTTAAAGATGATGATACAAAAATAAAAATAAAAAACGTATGTTTTTTTTCATTGTTTTATCTAAACCAGATCTATTGTGTTATATTCTCCTACATTCAATTCACATGTACACAAACTTCAGAGTGTTTCCTTTCAAATGGTACCAAGAATATGCATATCCTTGGTTCTGTGCCTGAGCTACAGGCTGTTAGAGTTGGGTATGTCTTCAGGCGGAAATTGCACAAAGTAGGGGGGGAGCTGTAAGATTAAAACATTCCCCAACCAGAAACCGTGGATTGATGGCAGCATTCTTGAAAGCGCGAACCACTGTTTTTGATCAGGCAAGGTGACCGGAAACATGACAGAATACAAACAGTGTAGCTATTCCCACCGCAAGGCAATCAAACAAGATAAACGTCAGTATAGAGACAAAGTAGAGACGCAATTCAACGGCTCAGACACGAGAGATATGTGGCAGGGTCTACAGTCAATCATGGACTACAAAAGGAAAACCACCCCGATTGCGGACCACAATGTCTTGCTCCCAGACAAACTAAACAACTTCTTTGCTCGCTTTGAGGACAATACAGTGCCACTGACACGACACACTACCAAAACCTGCGGGCTCTCCTTCACTGCAGCCAACGTGAGTAAAACATTTAAACGTGTTATCCCTCGCGTCCTCAGCTGGCTGGTGTGTTTACGGACATATTCAATCAATCCTTATCCCAGTCTGCTTTTCCCACATGCTTCATTGTTCCTGTTCTCAAGACAGCTAAGGTAACTGAGCTAAATGACTATCGCCCCGTGGCACTCACTCATGAAGTGCATTGAGAGACTAGACAAGGACCATATCACCTCCACTCTACCTGACCAGACACACTCCAATTTGCTTAACGCCCCAATAGGTCCACAGACGACGCAATCGCAATCACACTGCACACTGCCCTAACCCATCTGGACAAGAGGAATACCTATGTAAGAATGCTGTTCATCAACTACAGCTCAGCGTCTAACACCATAGTACCCTCCAAACTCGTCATTAAGCTCGAGACCCTGGGTCTCGACTCCGCCCTGTGCAACTGGGTACTGGACTTCCTGACTGGCCGCCACCAGGTGGTGAGGGTAGGTAACAACATCTCCACCCTGCTGATCCTCAACACTGGGGTCCCACAAGGAACCTCAGGAGGCTGAAGAAATTTGGCTTGTCACCAAAAACACTCACAAACTTTTACAGATGCAAAATCGAGAGCATCCTGTCGGGCTGTATCACCGCCTGGTACGGCAACTGCTCCGCCCACAACCGCAAGGCTCTCTCGAGTGTAGTGAGGTCTGCACAACACATCACCGGGGGCAAACTACCTGCTCTTCAGGACACCTACACCACTCGATGTCACAGGAAGGCCAAAAAGATCATCAAGGACATCAACCACCCGAGCCACTGCCTGTTCACCCCGCTATCATCCAGAAGGCGAGGTCAGTACAGCTGCATCAAAGCGGGGACCGAGAGACTGAAAAACAGCTTCTATCTCAAGGCCATCAGACTGTTAAACAGCCATCACAAACATAGACTGGCTGCTGCCAACATATTGGCTCATCTCTAGCCACTTTAATAATGAAAAAATTGGTCACTAGCCATTTTAAACAATGCCACTTTATATAATGTTTACATACCCTGCATTACTCATCCCATATGTATATACTGTACTCTATACCATCTACTGCATCTTGCCTGTGCCGTTCAGTCATCGCTCATTCATATATTTTTATTTTTTGTACATATTCTCATTCATTCCTTTACACTTGTGTGTATAAGGTAATTGTTCTGAAATTGTTAGGTTAGATTACTTATTAGATATTACTGCATGGTCGGAACTAGAACCACAAGCATTTCGCTACACTCGCATTAACATCTGCTAACCATGTGTATGTGACAAATAACATTTGATTTGATTTGTTCATTGACTACAGCTCAGCATTTAACACCATAGTGCCCTCCAAACTCACCATTAAGCTTGATACACTGGGTCTCGACCCCGCCCTGTGCAACAGTGTCCTGGAATTTTTGATGGGCCCCCAGGTGGTGAGGGTAGGAAACAACATCCCCACCCCACTGATGCTAAACACTGGGGCCCAACAAGGGTGTGTTCTCAGCCCTTTCCTGTACTCCCTGTTCACCCATGACTGCGTGGCCATGCACGCCTCCAACTCAGTCATCAAGTTTGCAATCGACACTACAGTGGTTGGCTTGATTACCAATGCCGTGTCTTTGGCTATGCCGGATTAAGTGATATGATATGCTATTCTATAAAATAATTTCGCTGTAATTAATATTACCTGATTAAGCAAATCAGGTAAATAATTAACTAGAAAGTCGGGGCACCATGAAAGAATGTTTATAGAGCTGTTATCTTCCGAATAAACTCTTAAAGACCTAGTAATCTTTTACATCAATAGCAGTCAATATTTAATCCTTGCCTTATATCAGTCTCATCTGAAAGTTGTAAATTCTTGGGTATCGTCACAAACCCTGGCTAACAAGTTGAATCAGCAATACACAATTTGGTTTAATTATTTATTTACTAAATACCTAACTAATCACGCAGAATTACATATACACAGAATGAATCATACATTGATGGACCTGGTGAACGGATCCGATATAGCGGATGGTTACACAAAGAAAAGGGGGGGGGGGGGGGGGGGGGGTGTTGAGTGAAAGAGCGGGAAGACTGAGGAACAAAGGGAGAAGCTATTGTATTGTAAATACAGTATCTTGTGCATTCTAAATTACCACCCATTTGGAAAAGGAATATACAATCATCCGGACGTGAAAATACTGCCCCCTACCCAAGAGAGGTTAAATAGGTAAACATTCACAAAGCTGCGAGGCCAGACGGATTACTCAGATTACTCAAAGCATGCGCGGACCAACTGGTAAGTGTCTTCACTGACATTTTCAACCTCTCCCTGACCGAGCCTGTAATACCTACATGTTTCAAGCAGACCACCATAGTCCCTGTGCCCAAGGAATCGAAGTTAACCTGCCTAAATGATTACTGCCCCGAAAGCACTCACGTCGGTAGCCATGAAGTGCTTTGAAGGGCTCGTCATGGCTCACATAAACAGCATCCTCCCAGATACCCTAGACCCACTCCAATTTGCAGACCGCCCCAACAGATCCACAGATGACACAATCTGAATCGCACTCCACACTGCCCTTTCCCACCTGGAAAAAAGGAACACTTATGTGAGAATGCTGTTCATTCACTACAGCTCAGCATTCAACATCATGGTACCCATGAAGCTCATCACTATGCTAAGGACCCTGGGACTAAACACCTCCTTCTGCAACTGGATCCTGGACTTCCTGACGGGGCTGCCACCCAAGGTGGTAAGGGTAGGCAACAACACATCTGCCACGCTGATCCTCAACACTGGGGCCCTCAGGGGTGAGTACTTAGTCCCACCCTGTAATGCCTGTTCACCCATGACTCCTACACCATCATTAAGTTTGCTGACAACACAACAGCGGTAGGCCTGATCAGCGACAGTGATGAGACAGCCTATAGGGAGGAGGTCAGAGACCTGGCAGTGTGGTGCCAGGACAACAACCTCTCCTTCAATGTGAATAAGACAAAGGAGCTTATCATGGAAAGGCAGGCTAATTTAGCCCCCCATTAACATCGATGGGGCTGTAGTGGAGCGGGTCGAGAGTTTCAAGTTCCTTGGTGTCCACATCACTAACGAACTATCATGGTCCAAACACACCAAGACAGTCGTGAAGAGGGCACAACAACACATTTTCCCCCTCAGGAGACTGAAAAGATTTGGCATAGGACCCCAGATCCTCAAAAAGTTCTACATCTGCACCATCAAGAGCATCCTGACCGGTTGTATCACAGCCTGGTATGGCAACTGCTCGGCAACTGACCGTAATGCACTACAGAGGGTAGTACGTACGGCCCAGTACATCACTGGGGCCAAGCTTCCTGCCATTCAGGGCCTATATCCTAGGCGGTGTCAGCGAAAAGCCCCCAAAATTGTCAAAGACTCCAGTTATCCAAGTCAAAGACTGTTCTTCTACCACACGGCAAGCGGTACCGGAGCTGCAAGTCTAGGACCAAGAGGCTCATTAACAGAGTTTATCCCCAAGCTATAAGACTGCTGAACATTTAATCAAATGACCTACGTTGACTATTTACATTGACCCACCCCCCTCCCTTTGTTTTTACACTGCTGCTGCTCTATGTTATTATATATGCATAGTTAATTCTCCCCTATTTGCATGTACAAATTACCTCAACTAACCTGTACCCCTGCACATTGACTCGGTACTCTTCCCCCCTGTATATAGCCTCGTTTTTGTCATTTTATTGTGTTACTTTTTTATTATTTTTTACTTTAGTTTATTTGGTAAATTTTCTTAACTGTCATGACTTCCGCCGAAGTTGGTTCTTATCCTTGTTCGGGCGGCGTTCGGCGGTCGAAGTCGCCAACCTTCTAGCCATCGCTGATCCACTTTTCATCTTCCATTGGTTTTGTCTTGTCTTCCATCACACCTGGTTCCAATTCCATCAATTACATTTGGTGTATTTAACCCTCTGTCCCCCCCATGTCCTTGTTGGTAATTGTTTCTTGTAGTGCTTATGCACGGTATGCTGGTATTTACCGTGTTTTGTTTGACCCATTTATTGTTCTATTGACTGTGGTTTTTGGATATTAAATGACACCGTTGTAAATCAGTTTTCGCTCTCCTGCGCCTGACTTCTCTGCCGCCTGTACGCACCTCACTACATTAACTCTTTCTTGAACTGCCCTGTTGGTAAGGGCTTGTAAGTAAGCATTTCACGATAAGGTCTACACATTTGACAGATAAAGTTTGATTCGATTTGAAAACAGAACTGGAAAGTGTTTTGGAGTAAACCGTTTTGCAACAGACTAAACATTTTGGAATCTGACTAAAGAATACACCACATATTGGTACTGGTCTGAGACAAGGGCTTGCAAACCCTGCCCTCAGCAGAACGGCCTAGGGTTGAGGATCACTTTTGTAAAGAACCAGCTTTGATTACACTAGAAGAGTTTTAGTTTAGCCTTGCTCCTTTAATTGGTTCACTGATGTTCAGACATTAACAACATAGAGGTGTAGATGATAGGTAGAACAGGACATTGTGGCCAGACATACTGGATGTCCCCGCACCAAATCTCACACCAATACAGAAATACATAATGGTCAGAAGAAAGATACTCCTAACTTTCATCTTAATTGTGTTCAGGAGAAAAGCATGGTCTGTATAAAACATTTTTTTTTTTGTACTTCTTTCGTCTGACTTCGTTCATCGACCGAAGCACTGCTTTTATCCCGCTGTTGAGTGAGGCTCATAATGTTACTGTATCTATCGATTTCTCGTTTTTCACACACTTCAATGTGTTATTTGATTCCAGAGATATTTTCTTGTGGGAGCAATCATACCCAAACCAAAAACTGTGTTCTGAAAATCGACCGCACTGAGCCAAACGACCTGGCAATTATTGATGATTGAGTTGCTGCACGCCACGCAACTGCTTTACAGTAGCAATGACCACGGCCCTTATGTTTCACAGCAAACCTCAGGGAAAATTTACAATCTGTCATCTGCCCAGGTGTGCCTGTACTGTACATTAACATGCCTCCCTTGCAGTCAGCATTTCCACAGTGTATGAGAGTGGAGGAGATTAATTTGTTATTACAGTACAGAGTGGCAACTGGAGAGCTCCCTTTGCATCCATCATCATCCTCCCAATGCTCCCATCCATTCCTGTAAATACTAAAGCCTAGTGTGGGGAATGTGCATCGTATTTACATTTGATTGGTTTGTGGTTTGTGCACTGCTAAATGGCCAATGCATGTGGTACACGGTAGCTGGCTGCTATAGGAATGTGATGCAGTTCTGGAGTTGATTGATTTATAAGAGCATCCATTATGTCTCCTTTGGCTGTAGGCTACTGTTCATAATACACATGATACAGTATGTACTGTTCTGTTCTCTGCAGAGGGAATTTATTTACTGTTTGTGATGCAAACAAGCAGAGACTTATCAATGTTCTGTGTTCTGAAATCTAAATGCTAGTCCAGACAAAACGGCACTCCTCTCCTCTACCAGTTGCCGTAAGAATGGCCATGAGCCTGTCAGGGCATGTCTTGTCTAGTGAGTACTGTACATAAGGGTTTTGGCTGAGGTGTGAAGGCTACTAAGACTGAAGCAAGGAGAGCTGATTCTGAATCAGTTGTTAGCAAAATGTGTATTTTGTGTACTTGTGTTGCTGTGGGAACCAGCTTTTGGAGGGTTCTGAGATGACACACAGTTAGGGCTCCTAGCAGGCTCTATTTTATAAGAGGCTAATCAATGCTGTCACTGAAGTTTTGGGTTACCTAGTTGACCCATTAATCGGTTGAGTAATCCACCACCATTCAAATGTATTTCTGGCCATAGACATGACAGACACGTTAGTATCTGCCTATTTTAATTTTTTTTGTTAAATATTTTTATTCATAGAAAATGTAACATAAAACATTAAGGCATTGTACATTTGACCCCTTTTTCTCCCTCCTCTTGGAACTCTGGGGGCGGTATTTCATTTTTGGATAAAAAACGTTCCTGTTTTAAACGGGATATTTTGTCACGACAAGATGCTCGACTATGCATATAATTGACAGCTTTGGATAGAAAACACTCTAATGTTTCCAAAACTGCAAAGATATTGTCTGTGAGTGCAACAGAACTGATGTTACAGGTGAAACGCAGATAAAAATCCAATCAGGAAGTGCCCTATATTTTGAAAGCGCTGCATGCCAATGACTCCTTATATGGCTGTGAATGGGCTACGAATGAGCTTACGCTTTCTACGTATTCCCCAAGGTGTCTGCAGCATTGTGATGTCTTTTTACGCATTTATGTTGAAGAATAGCCGTAAGGGACCACATTGAGCAAGTGGTCACATGATGGCTCCCGCAGAAAATCTTCCGTAAAGTACAGAAGTAGTCATTATTCCAATCGCTTCTAATGAGAAACCAATTGTCCCGGTGGATATATTATCGAATAGATATGTGAAAAACACCCTGACGATTGATTCTAAACAATGTTTGCTATGTTTCTGTCGATATTATGGAGCTAATTTGGAAAAAAGTTTGCCGTTGTAGTGACCGCATTTTTCGTCGATTTCTCAGCCAAACGTGAAGAACAAACGGAGCTATTTCGCCTACAAAATAATATTTTGGGAAAAAAGGAACATTTGCTATCTAACTGGGAGTCTCCTGAGTGAAAACATCTGAAATTCTTCAAATGTAAATTATTACATTTTTTTCGTGAAAATGTTGCCTGCTGCTAGGAGGGCATAATGCCATGCTAGGCTATGATAAACTTACACAAATGCTTGTCTAGCGTTGGCTGAAAAGCATATTTTGAAAATCTGAGATGACAGTGTGATTAACAAAAGGCTAAGCTGTGTCTCAATATATTTCATTTGTGATTTTCATGAATAGGAAGATTTTCTAGGGATATTTATGTCCGCTGCGTTATGCTAATTAGTTTCAAGTGATGATTACGCTCCCGGATCCGGGTTTGAGAGTCGCAAGAAGTTCTCACTCCCCCCACCGATGCTTTCAAACATGAGTTACATATATTTGTTTTAAGTATACAGCATAATGTTACTTAAAGCAAACATACAACAGCCTAACTTTTTCAGTTGATAGGTGATCGATCCTAGCAGTAACCTCAAGGGAAGGGGTGGGGGTGAGGCCTATAGTACTAACCTGGATGAAGTGTTTGGAGATGCTCAAAATAGGATACCATTGGATTCCAGGTGGAATAAAATGTGTTTTGATGCTGGACTGGTATACTTTATTATATATATTTTTTTTAAGAATAGCATCAAATCTTTGAGGCAAAGAGAGGCTAAACGAGGAATGACAGATTTCCAATCGAAGGATCTTTTACACCTCTCTATGCCTATTTCTACTTTCATCAGCACACGCCGATACTTGATCTCTCAAGGTCTTCGGTTGCCCACTTGAAGTGATTTGGAGAACCAACCTCCTGCCAGGCCGTTTTCAACCTTTTTTCTCTGAATAGCCAATTTTGTTACTTAATTGCTCATTTCGGTGTCTGAACCTTTTTTCAGCTTTTTCCCTGGGAAGAATAAGTATATCACGGTGAAGAGTTGAGAGAGCCTAATTTTCTCTGCTGTATTATGGCTGCTGCTGTGGGGTTTGGCTGATGTTGCTAGGAGAAATGTCAAGCTTTGAGATCAAGGTCACACTGAACAGAGGAGAGAGGGGAAAAAAGGGATCCTGAGAGGGGAGCATCTCTCACATTTTGCTAATGATCCGTCTCTCACATTTTTGTTCACGCACACTCAATTCCGCACACTCAAATCCTTTTATTTGGAGGGTCAGATGTCAGTAGTTTGACCTGACAGTGTTGTGAGGCTTTGATCATGGTGCTTTGCGTCACTCTTCCCCTAACCAGGCCAGTGTGTTTGTGGTATTAAACAAACAGATAATTGGTGTGACAGTAGCTTGAATGCCACTTATCTTCCTATCAGCACTGACCTACAGACAGTAATGGGGAGGACAACACAAAGATGTGCACCAGCAAGGACACGCACGCACACACCCAATCTTGTTTGCACATCGACTCAGTACTGGCACTCCCTGTATACCGTGTTATTTTTACTCGTTATTGTTATTTGTTATTCACTGTGTATTATTTATTATTTATATTTTATCTTTAACTCTTTATTGTTAGAAAAGGATGCGTAAGTAAGCATTTCACTGTTACACCTGTACACCTGTTGTTTATGAAAATAGCATTTGATTTGATTTGTTTTTGCTGAAATCACAACTGCAATTGCATTGGTAACATGGCATGATATGGGCTTCAGAGAAACATTTCTTGGAAGTCATCTGTATTGAGCTGGATGGTGATCTTGGAAACCGACCCAGATTCTGACGCCGGATACCTAAGCATATTGTACGGCTCGTCATTTCATGAGCAAACGTTGAAACATGTCAATGTGTCACAGACAGAAAATTAGTGGTTGTGATGGTGGAAAATGGGTTAGGGTATCTTTGTGATGTACACAATGTCCCCTCTCTCCTCCCATTCCTCATACCATTTTGTCATATGCTGTTCTGCTCCTGCAAATGATTTCCCTCTTGTTTATCTCCTGTAGGCTATTTCCTCCAGGAACATGTGTAGCCTGTAAAATATTTTATAGTCTCATCCCCTGTCATTACCGTAATTCAAATCATATAAGCACAGCAGAACTGGGTCAGGCTGTCAATGGTCACCTCCCCATCCATTGCAACATCAAACAACTCTTATGTCCTAGCTACACAAAAATCCTGGCATATCAGTATCTGTCCAGATTATTTTCAACATAAAGAATAATGATTCTGTCCCCAGCCCAGTGTGTTCACATTGTCCTTCCTTGATAAGTTCCAGCAACTATAGAGGAGATGTCAACAAGTTTAAACTACCATAGCCTCTCACTCTACAACTATTTTGAAAGACCCCTCTAGCCACAGATACTGGTTCAGCAGGAGCTTCCTCCCCACAGCCATAAACACCCTCAACAGCTAATGTAAGGAATGACGGTACGGAGAGTTGACATTTTAATTAGGAACGGACATGCAACAGGACAGGAACAGCGTCAGAACTGGGAAACAGAAAGACAGACGACAAACAATGCAGCAGCGGGAACAGAGCTGGGGAACTGACAAATATAGGGGGGGGTAATAAACAGGTGATTGAGTGAGTCCAATATCACTGAAGCGTGTGACAAGGGAAGGCAGGTGTGCGTAAACGATGGTGGCAGGAGTGCGTAATGCAGAGGAAAACCGTTACACCCCTCCCATCACTACTTGTTGGTCTCAACCACCCCATTTACACAGCTTTAATCTAAGCGAAACAGCGGTAGTAGTCTTTGTTTCTAGCTGTTGTCAATGACTTCTAAGAGGAGATAAAAGTGAAAGAGCCTGACTAATATGATTGAGAAACAATAATGAGCTCTCAGAGAACATATATTCTGCTTCTCTGTGAGTAGATAAAGTGTACTACAATAGTGAATACACATTCGAGGACTGAAACCATATTTTGTAACCGAAAATATGATTTCACAAAAAGCTTTTGAAGGTTATAATGAATTATGTAAGAACGATGAAAAGGCTGTGAGTGTGTCGTGATCATGCAGCATGAAAAACAAGTGGTCTCATGTATCATAAAGACACACGCACACAGATGGGCACTCATTTGCTTGTTGAGATGAGAATAGATATTGTATATAAAAAGGTGGCCTGAAAAAAGCATTGTGGATGAGAAATTCATGGTAAAAGTTGCATACGAGTTGTATAAGTTATCTGGGTGCTTTGGGGTATCCTTGTAAGCTACAGTAATAATAGGCTTATTTGTGCTGTTTATGTGTATTTATTATCCTGTTCTTGCAGGTTTTGTCTGATTCCTAGAGGGGTATTACATCGTCTTGATCACCAAGCGGAGGAAGATGGCAGACATTGGTGGTCAATCCATACACAACATGTGTCAACTCATTCTACGGTGGTCCAAGTGTATGAGGGTTTATCGCTACAATCTTGCACTTGATTGGTGAATTAAGGTCACTAATTAGTAAGGAACTCTCTTCACCTGATTGTCTAGGTCTTAATTGAAAAGAAAAAGCAAAAACCTGCAGATACTCGGCACTCCGTGGAATGAGTTTGACACCCCGATACAGAGATCGACAATACCAACGTGATCTACATCCCCAATGACTCAGTGAGGGTGATGCATCCTGATGAGGCCAGGTACAATAGGTTGACAGACAGTTAAATACCCTATACTTCACTGGAGACTTTCTCCTTTCCTTCCACTTTCCTCTTTCCCTAAATGTTTTATCTCACTCAATTTACGCACGCACTACACACACACACACACACACACACCAAGCATCCAATGAGATCATTAGGTAATCAACGTTTCACACATGGCTATGCGGTGTGACGGCTTCACCGACCCATTAACCAAGTGTGGCCAGCAAAGGGATAAGGGTCACTCAGTACATGGGTCTATATATGCAGTGCACAGGAAATTAATGAGGTAAGGATCTTGGTGGCAGTATGTGTCACCTCAAGCACAGTCTATCCAGTTGCCCAATGTCACCACTGGGGCATTGACATAGCTGCAACGTGTGGGTGTATATTCGCATGGAGTATGCCTGACTTTATGTCCTTTCCCTGAATGTTTATTACGTGATACAATATGCCTCTTGGTTTGTTGTAACAAATGTCACAGAGATATATATATATATATATATAACAGAGGTCATACCTCTCTCACATACACACACTTTCAAGACTGAATCTTTCATTGCCGTGGAATTGTGTATGTAGTACTATCCTCCTCATTAAATGTATACACAAATGCAAATTTCATTAAAACAAAAGGTTATCTTGTATTTCCATCCATCCATTGAATTGTATGTATTTTCTTTAATTGAAAAAAACACAATGACATCACTGCCATCTCTGCTTGAGGGAAAGAATAGTTATGTAACATCAAAGTACAGTTGGACTCCTTTCAAAAGTGTCTGTCTGTCTGTCTGTCTGTCTGTCTGTCTGTCAGTCAGTTTGTCTGTTTGCTTAATATTATTAATTTAATTGGTTCTTCAGTCATTCCTCTATATATTATTCTTTCTACCCATCACTCTATTCATCCATCTCATCGATTTACTCTCTGATTAACAACTCTTCTCGCCATCCCCATTGGCCTTTTCACCTATGATCTTTGACCCCCAGCTACAGCTCTGACCCGAGCCATTTCTGCAGTACAACCTGACCCTGCTGCATAGCCCATGCGACCCAGGCACCATGAAGGAGGCGCACATACAGAGCAGCAGGCAGGACAGCTTCAACATCTTTGAGGGCAAGGGCCTGCCCACACAAGGTCAGATGGCACCCGCCCTGTCACACTACACCTCATTTATTTTCCCAGTTTTAACAGTTTCCAAACAGCTGCTTTTACAGTTTCAAAACATGTGAATAGACGGAATGAATACCTTTGTTTCCATTTCTTATCACTAAAAACATTTATTGTATGTTACATTTGGTTCTCTTTCAAATACTAATTTCGGTATCTCACTATGGGGACACGCCCTTCGAGGCGGTATCACCAGAAAGCTCCAATCACACAACGTCTTTCCTAGACAGGAAGCCTGGCGAATAGTGGGGAACCCCACTCCTTATAAGGTGTCACGCTCCTGCCCTCTAACTCATTATCGTTTCTTTATTACGGCGATCACAAGCTGTCTCTAGCTCTTCTCAGCACAACTTGAATTACTGTTGTCCTGCTTAACTGTTCACAGGTGATCCACTAGGATTTGCCACCCAGTTAAGGATTACAGCTTTTCGATTAGAGGATTGAGTACTTTTGCCGAAAGGAAAAGTTTGCTTCTTCTTAGTCTCCAGTTGAAGCTAGCACCACACGGCTATCCTTCGCCCTACTAGCCCACTTAGCTACCAGCTTAGTGCTGCTATTTCCGACCACGCTGGAAGAGAGAAAAGAGCCCCTGGAGATGTGGTTAGCTAGCTCACTGAAGACTTATGCCACATGCTTTTTCTTCAGATAGCGGTGTGCTAGCAATAGCTAGGCTATTAGCCCATGAGTTGAACACTAACTAGTTAACGCCAGTAATAGCTTTTTAGCTATCGTAGGCCGGAACACACTTAGAGCTCATTCTGCTAGTTCTTTCTACCTACACATGGTAGCATTACTTTTCCCCTCATTTAGCTTACCAGAGCCCTCGCTTCCTAAGCTGACTGGTTTTGGGTCTCGTTACTGCAGTCATGGGAGATTTTCAGCCTGTAGCACAATGTGTGCTGTTCTCCATCTAACGAAGTGTTAACTACAGGCTTTAGCCCACTAGGCTACTGCTAGCTAGCTAAGCTTTACAGACCTTTGAGTAGGACATGTATAACCCGGTTGATAGAACCTTTTCACCCGGAGTTACAGCTACTGCTTCCCCGTACTGGGCGAACTAAGCCAGGCACTCGAATATGTGAAAATACTAGCTAAGGATTAACTGACCAGTTACACCGCACGGTAGTATGGTCAAAATAGGCTCTCAAGCCTTCTCTTCAGCTAGCACTGTGCTCAGCTAACATTGTGCTAGGTAACACTGTGCTAGCCTTGGTTTCTCAAATGACTTCCTCGCCTGGTTCACCAACTTCTTCTCAGATAAAGTTTAGTGTGTCAAATCGGAGGGCCTGTTGTCCGGACCTGGCAGTCTGTCAGTCTCTAAGGGTACCACAGGGTTAAATTCTCAGGCAGACCCTTTTCTCTGTAATATATCAATGATGTCGAACTTGCTGCGGGTGATTCCTTGATCCACATCTACGTAGACGACACCATTCTGTATACATCTGGCACTTTTTGGACAGTGTTTAACAAACCTCCAAACGAGCTTCAATGCCATACAAAACTCCTTCCGTGGCCTGTCGTGGAAATTTCCTCTATTTACCAAATCATGAGAGCAAACCACACACAAGTCGCAGTTAGTTATCACAAAGTCCATTTTTAATTATATGAGCTCTATCACAACCCTGTGACTCTCAGATCAATTCAGTGTCTATCAATGAATTCTCTGAGAGCCCCTTCCACATTTCAACTTAGTTCCTTTATAGCAAAGACACACACAGGATAAGACAGCATCGGCATAATTCATCGTTCAGCTTTGTCTCCTAAAACATGTTATTTTCTCAAACTCAGAACCATAAACCAATCCTCCATATCAACAGGCATATATCAAATCCATCCTATCTTGACAAGATCACAGAGACACACTGACTGGCACACAGACATTGTGGAGCCAAGAGATACACGCTTGACCTCTCCCCTCTCTCCGGCCCAAACAACTTAGTCTTGACATAGAACAGATACTGCAACCCTGCCACAGTATTATACAAACACATTTTGATGAGAAGTAACTTACAAACATATGATGAATATAAAATATCTTACCCATGTTACCAACCAATTCTGATTATTCCCCAACAGGCCTCCAACTGCTCTTAAATGCTAGTAAAACTAAATGCATGCTCAACCGATCGCTGCCCGCACCTGCCCGCCCGACTAGCATCACAACTCTGGACAGTTCTGTCTTAGAATATGTGGTCAACTACAAATACCTAGGTGTCTGGCTAGACTGTAAACTCTCCTTCCAGACTCATATTAAGCATTTCCAATCCAAAATTAAATCTGGAATTGGCTTCCTATTTCGCAACAAAGTCTCCTTCACTCACGCTGCCAAACATATCAGTTAGGATCACCACTATTTTAAGAATGTGAAATGTCAGAATAATAGTAGAGAGAATGATTTATTTCAGCTGTTATTCCTTTCATCACATTCCCAGTGGGTCAGAAGTTTAAATACACTAAATTAGTACACTGCTCAAAAAATAAAGGGAACACTAAAATAACACATCCTAGATCTGAATGAATGAAATATTCTTATTAAATACTCTTTTCTTTACATAGTTGAATGTGCTGACAACAAAATCACACAAATTATCAATGGAAATCAAATTTATCAACCCATGGAGGTCTGGATTTGGAGTCACACTCAAAATTAAAGTGGAAAACGACACTACAGGCAGATCCAACTTTGATGTAATGTCCTTAAAACAAGTCAAAATGAGGCTCAGTAGTGTTTGTGGCCTCCACGTGTATGACCTCCCTACAATGCCTGGGCATGCTCCTGATGAGGTGGCGGATGGTCTCCTGAGGGATCTCCTCCCAGACCTGGACTAAAGCATCCTCCAACTCCTGGACAGTCTGTGGTGCAATGTGGCGTTGGTGGATGGAGCGAGACATGATGTCCCAGATGTGCTCAATTGGTTTCAGGTCTGGGGAATGGGCGGGCCAGTCTATAGCATCAATGCCTTCCTCTTGCAGGAACTGCTGACACACTCCAGCCACATGAGGTCTAGCATTGTCTTGCATTAGGAGGAACCCAGGGCCAACCGCACCAGCATATGGTCTCACAAGGGGTCTGAACATCTCATCTCGGTACCTAATGGCAGTCAGGCTACCTCTGGCGAGCACATGGAGGGCTGTGCGACGTCCCAAAGAAATGCCACCCCACACCATGACTGACCCACCGCCAAACCGGTCATGCTGGAGGACGTTCTCCACGGCGTCTCCAGACTGTCACATGTGCTCAGTGTGAACCTGCTTTCATCTGTGAAGAGCACAGGGCGCCAGTGGCGAATTTGCCAATCTTGGTGTTCTCTGGCAAATGCGAAACGTCCTGCACGGTGTTGGGCTGTAAGTACAACCCCCACCTGTGGACGTCGGGCCCTCAGACCACCCTCATGGAGTCTGTTTCTGACCGTTTGAGCAGACACATGCACATTTGTGACCTGCTGGAGGTCATTTTGCAGGGCTCTGGCAGTGCTCCTCCTTCTCCTCCTTGCACAAAGGCGGAGGTAGCGGTCCTGCTGCTGGGTTGTTGCCCTCCTACGGCCTCCTCCACATCTCCTGATGTACTGGCCTGTCTCATGGTAGCGTCTCCATGCTCTGGACACTACGCTGACAGATACAGCAAACCTTCTTGCCACAGCTCGCATTGATGTCCCATCCTGGATGAGCTGCACTACCTGAGCCACTTGTGTGGGTTGTAGACTCCGTCTCATGCTACCACTAGAGTGAAAGCACCGCCAGCATTCAAAAGTGACCAAAACATCAGCCAGGAAGCATAGGAAATGAAGTGGTCTGTGGTTATCACCTGCAGAACCACTCCTTTATTGGGGGTGTCTTGCTAATTGCCCATAATTTCCACCTGTTGTCTATTCCATTTGCACAACAGCATGTGAAATTTATTGTCAATCAGTGTTGCATCCTAAGTGGACAGTTTGATTTCACAGAAGTGTGATTGACTTGGAGTTACATTGTGTTGTTTAAGTGTTCCCTTTATTTTTTTGAGCAGTGTATTTAGTAGCATTCACTTTAAATTGTTTAACTTGGATCAAATGTTTCGGGAAGACTTCCACAAGCTTCCCACAATAAGTTCGGTGAATTCTGGCCCATTCCTCCTGACAGAGCTGGTGTAACTGAGTCAGGTTTGTAGGCCTCCTTGATCGCTCAAGCTTTTTCAATTCTGTCCACAAATTGTCTATAGAATTGAGGTCAGGGCTTTGTGATGGCCACTCCAATACCTTGACTCTGTTGTCCTTAATTTTGCCTTTGGAAGTATGCTTGGGGTCATTGTCCATTTTGAATACCCATTTGTGACCAAGCTTTAACTTCCTGACTGATGTCATGAGATGTTGCTTCAATAAATCCACATAATTTTCCTTCATGGTGCCATCTATTTTGTGAAGTGCACCAGTCCCTCCTGCAGCAAAGCACCTCCACAACATGATGCTGCCACCCCCGTGCTTCACGGTTGGGATGGTGTTCTTCGGCTTGCAAGATTCCCCATTTGTCCTCCAAACATAACGATGGTCATTATGACCAAACAGTTCTATTTTTGTTTCATCAGACCAGAGGACATTTCTCCAAAAAGTACGATCTTTGTCCCCATGTGCAATTGCAAACCGTAGTCTGCTCCCTCTGCTGTTTCCTGAAGTCCACAATCATCTCCTTTGTTTTGTCGACCCCGCCCTGTTTAGCCCGGGGTCTCTAGGTTAATGATGAGTTTGGAAGGTACTATGATGATAAATGCTGAGCTGTTGTAAATGACCAGCATTCTTACAAAGGCAATCCTCTTGTCCAGATGGGATAGGGCTGTGTGCAGTGTGATGGCGATTGCATCATCAGTTGACCTATTGGGGTGGTAAGCAAACTGGAGTGTGTCTAGAGTATCAGGTAGGGTGGAGATGTGGTCCTTGACTCATCTCTCAAAGCACTTCATGATGACAGAAGTGAGTGCAATGGGGAGATTATTTAGTTCAGTTACCTTAGCTTTTTTGGAAACAGGACCAATGGTGGCCATCTTGAAGCATGTGGGGACAACAGACCGGGATGGGGATTGGTTGAATATGTCCATAAACACACCAGTCAGCTGGTCTGCGCAAGCTCTGAGGAAGCAGCTAGGGATGCCTTTTGAGGGTAAACCTGTTGCGACGACCAAACCCGGATCCGGGATTCTATTTATAGACCTAAGCTCATTACCATAACGCAACGTTAACTATTCATGAAAATCGCAAATGAAATGAAATAAATATGCTATCTCTCAAGCTTAGCCTTTTGTTAACAACACTGTCATCTCAGATTTTCAAAATATGCTTTTCAACCATAGGAAAACAATCATTTGTGTAACAGTAGCTAGCTAGCGTAGCATTTAGCGTTAGCATTAGCGTTAGCATTTAGCAGGCAACTATCACAAAAACAAGTAAAGCCTTCAAATAAAATAACTTACCTTTGAAGAACTTCTGATGTTTTCAATGAGGAGACTCTCAGTTAGATAGCAGATGCTCAGTTTTTCCAAAAAGATTCTTTGTGTATTAGAAATAGCTCCGTTTTGTACATCACATTTGGCTACCAAAAAAAAAAAAAAAAAAAAAAAAAACGAAAATTCAGCCCTCAAAACGCGAACTTTTTTCCAAATTAACTCCATAATATCGACTGAAACATGGCAAACGTGGTTTAGAATCAATCCTCAAGGTGTTTTTCCACATATCTCTTCAATGATATATCCTTCCTGGAAGCCTGGTTTCTCCTTGCTCTCAAATGGAAAAATAATTGCACCTGGCTTTACGCTCCAATTTCGACGCAGGGACACCAGGCGGACACTTGGAAAATGTAGTCTCTTATGGTCAATCTTCCAATGATATGCCTACAAATACGTCACAATGCTGCTAACGCCTTGGGAGAACGACAGAAAGTGTAGGCTCATTCCTTGCGCAATCACAGCCATATAAGGAGACAATGGAAAACAGAGCTTCAGAAATCTGCTCATTTCCTGGTTGACACATCATCTTGGTTTCGCCTGTAGAATGAGTTCTGGGGCACTTACAGACAATATCTTTGCAGATTCTGAAACTTCAGAGTGTTTTCTTTCAAAAACTGTCAAGAATATGCATAGTCGAGCATCTTTTCGTGACAAAATATCGCGCTTAAAACGGGAACGTTTTTTATCCAAAAATGAAATAGCGCCCCTAGAGATCAAAGAGGTTAACACATTTAAATGTTTTACTCACGTTAGCCATGGAGAAGGAGAGCCCACGGGCTTTGGTAGCGTGCCGTGTCAGTGGCACTGTATTGTCCTCAAAGCGAGCAAAGAAGTTGTTTAATTTGTGTGGGAGCAAGACTTTGGTGTCCGCGACGGGGCTGGTTTTCCTTTTGTCATCCGTGATTGACTGTGGACCCAGCCACATACCTCTTGTGTTTGTGCCGTTGAATTGCGACTACTTTTTCTCTATACTGACGCTTTGCTTGCTTGTTTGATTGCCTTGCGGAGTGAATTGGTCAGACCAGTGTTGTATTGACCTGGGCACGGGCGTTTCCTGTTTTAGTTTGTCTATAGGCCGAGAGCAACAAATTGGAGTCACGGTCAGATTTGAGTTAAATACACTAAATTAGTATTTAGTAGCATTAACTTTAAATTGTTTAACTTGGATCAAATGTTTCGGGAAGCCTTCCACAACCTACAGAACCCAATGTCACAGGAAGGCCAAAAAGATCCGTATAGATCACTTTCATTCCTGTTTCTGATTATATTCCATTATTTTTTTCAGTTCTGTACCCTGAACTGGTTCCTGCCCTGGCCTGAAGAGGCAGACAAATAGTAGAAAATTCATGGACTGTCTGTTAAAATATACATTTCTCGATGTAGAATATTGCAAAAATACGATCAATGGCTCATTCGAGAGAAGACAACCTCCCACATTATAACATCTGCCATTATTGAAATCTGACATGTATGATAGACATTTTAACCATCTAAAAGTCATATTCCTATTAAAGTCCAATGTAGTCAGAGTGACTTTATCACAAGGCTACGTCATACTGTCCAAATGTCTGTCTGCTTGAACGGCAATAGCTCGCCTACACATCGAAATAATCTCTCTGAGATGCACGATCTTTCCTTTAAATCAGTGGTACCAAAAAAAAAAACATCCTCACAACTCATAAAGCCATTCACCAGCTAAATACAGAGTTGATCAGGACATCACTACTAGCCCAGAAACCAAAGCCTTTACTTAGCTGATCCATCTCTCCTCAAAACAGTTTCCATGTTCTAATCTACTGTATCTGTGATAAACCACCCCCATGGTCTAATCCTGTCCATGTAAACTGATCTGCAGTGTTTTGTGTTCCTCTGTAACGGTTCCATTGCAGTGTTCCACAGCCTCCAGTGTGAACCGTACAGCAAGTACGTGTGATATGGTAAGCTCCTGGAGCTTCTCAAGGACATGGTGCATCCTGATTGGCTAATGTACATCATCCACGGCTTCTGTGGCCAATCTGGTATCCTTTTTGTCCTCTCTGTTTAATTTAGTAGTCAACATGATGTGTTGCAAATGTGCACATGTGTTTGTGTCAGTACTTGGTGCGTTTGCAATGTTCTAGATGTTGGTATCCACTTAGTGGGTCTTGTTGTGTTATATACAGTAGCTTTAGAATCCACCGATTGTGACCATCAGTTACCTGACAATACTTTTATTTTAATTCCCTGGGTTTCTGAAGCACCTTTTAAAGTGCAGCTCAAAGGAATATAATCCACTCCGTCTCCCCAATTATACTTGCCTTTCTTCCCTACCTCCTTCTACCTCCCTCCAAGTCTGTCTCTTGGTCTGTCTGTCCTTTGACAGGCAGCCTTTAGAAGACCAAACTTTTTTCCCGTCGCCTCGACTCCTCCGCTCCCCCTTGTCTGCGTCTGACATGCTGCTTACTGCCTCATCGTTCCACAACACGTGAAATACCCAATTAGCCAGATGCTCGCCCAGCCGCAAAACTGCGTTAAGCTGCATCATAAACTGATGGTTCAATCCCTGAATTCTGATAGACTGAAAACCGTGGTATATGAGACCGTATACCACAGGTATGACCAAAACATTTATTTTTACTGATCTAATTACATTTGTAACCAGTTTATAATATCAATAAGGTACCTCGGGTGTTAGTGGTATATGGCCAACATACCACGGCTAAGGGCTATATCCAGGCACTCTTTGGTGCATCGTGTATAAGAACCGCCCTTAGCCGTGGTATATTGGCCATATACCACATCACCTCATGCCTTCTGATTAATTATTAAGCAATATGTGTTTGTATTCTGGTCTATATAAAAAATATAAAGATTAAGGCAATTAAGGGTTGCTTATCAGGTCTGCAAACAATGAAGTGTTTAATCTGCCCATTTGGTAGAGGAGATGGAGGAGAAAAAAAGAGATGGAGAAAGAGAGATATTTTTAGCATAATATTTGTTCATATTAGCTAGACTGTCCTTCTGTTTGGACGAGGAAACGCAGCTAATGTCTCCACTAAGGCAAAGACAAAATACACTTGAATGCCTGGATTGGTTATATAAACTTACCCTAGTAAAACTGACTATCCTACCGATCCTCGACTTCGGCGATGTCATCTACAAAATAGCTTCCAATGCTCTACTCAGCAAACTGGATGCAGTTTATCACAGTGCCATCCGTTTTGTTACTTAACCACCTTATACCACCCACCACTGCGAACTGTATGCTCTAGTCGGCTGGCCCTCGCTACATATTCGTCGCCAGACCCACTGGCTCCAGGTCATCTACAAGTCCATGCTAGGTAAAGCTCCGCCTCATCTCAGTTCACTGGTCACGATGGCAACACCCACCCGTAACACGCGCTCCAGCAGGTGTATCTCACTGATCATCCCTAAAGCCAACACCTCATTTGGCCGCCTTTCATTCCAGTTCTCTGCTGCCTGTGACTGGAACGAATTGCAAAAATCGCTGAAGTTGGAGACTTTTATCTCCCTCCCCAACTTCAAACATCTGCTATCTGAGCAGCTAACCGATCGCTGCAGCTGTACATAGCCCATCCAATTTACCTACCTCATCCCCATACTGTTTATATTTATTTACTTTTCTGCTCTTTTGCACACCAGTATCTCTACCTGTACATGACCATCTGATCATTTATCACTCCAGTGTTAATCTGCAAAATTGTAATTATTCGCCTACCTCCTCATGCCTTTTGCACACAATGTATATAGACTCTCTTTTATTTCTTTTTTTTCTACTGTGTTATTGACTTGTTAATTGTTTACTCCATGTGTAACTCTGTGTTGTCTGTTCACACTGCTATGCTTTATCCTGGCCAGGTCGCAGTTGTAAATGAGAACTTGTTCTCAACTAGCCTACCTGGTTAAATAAAGGTGAAATAAAAATAAAAATATTGATGCATGGTTTAGTTAAATTGATGCATATTTGAGTGTGGATGCTTGGGTAGAAGTTCTTGAGAAGAACTAAATCTGATTAATTACTGTATGTCCTTCATTTGAAGAACCCTGAACTATTTGTCAGTGCCGATCTTATAAGCAGACATTAAGACATCATAACTATTAATTGAACCAGTGGCGGTTGGTGCCGTTTAAGATGAGGGTGGACATTTTTTCTTCTCATGAGCATGGCCTTATTTCTATTACAGCATATTGGATGACTGCCATTCATTTTCCATTCACCCAGTTCAATGTAACAGCGATAGGTTTAGGCTACTACATGATACTCACATTTTTCCTATACCCATCATGAGGTTGCTAAAACTTAGAGTTTACAACGTAGGTGCACACAGGTCGAGATAAAATTTGAGGTGACACATGGACAGACCGCTTTGCACACTCTTGCCTGCATCTAGCTGATCTAGGGTGTAATCATTAGTTCAACAGTTGCAAGCGAGAGTTTCTATTAGACAAATTCCGGTATGTTTATCTCCTTATCTTTCCGTTTGCTTCCGTTGAAGATTGTATTCCTTCTCACATCTATACGCTCTCCTCCTCACCTTTTCCCTTCGCTTGTGGACTTCAATGCACAACACATCAGGTGTATGTGACCAGGCGACAAAACCTTTCCAAGCCAAACCATATCATACTTGCTACACACACTATATCACTATATTAGCTAAAGTAACGTCATAGTCAACAGATTAGTAAACTCACTACAATCCTGCAGTAATGTCACAATGTAGTCAGTAAGCAGTTTAACACCTACACCGGCTGGCCCCGATGCCAATAAATTAGTAAAACCAAAACCTTACCTTACCTTGAGTTACAGTGTTGTGTTGGATAGTCATAGCCAGCTAGCTAACATAGCATCCCTCTGTTTGAGCAGGTTGTTTGAGAAGGCTAAACTAGCTAGCTGCATTTGCTAGCTAAGCAAGTGAACGTGAAAAAAAGTACTAGTGTTGCTTGAACAAAATGTATTTGTTCAAAACTGTTCAACTATTGTCTTTCTCTCTCTTTGTCACCTACTCACCACATTGTATGCACTGCAATGCTAGCTAGCTGTAGTTTATGCTTTCAGCACTAGATTCATTCTTAGATCCTTTGATTGGGTGGAAAACACGTCAGTTCATGCTGCAAGTGCTCTGATAGATTGGAGGACATCCTTCGGAAGTTGTCATAATTACTGTGTAAGTCTATGGAAGGGGGTGAGAACCAGGAGCCTCCTAGGTTTTGTATTGAAGTCAATGTACCCAGAGGAGGACGGAAGCTAGCTGTCCTCCGGATGCGCCATGGTGCTACCTACAGAGTGCTGTTGAAACTACTGTAGACCTTCATTGCAAAACAGTGCGTTTTAATCAATTATTTGTGACATATTTAGTATAGTTTTATCTAAAAATTATAACTTTTTAAATTTTTACTATTTTTATTTTCATGAAACTCACTTGAGGAGGATGGTCCTCCCCTTCCCCCTCTCAGGAGCCTCCACTACATTGCACCATTTACCATTGAGAGGTTCTTGCTAATTACTTTACTACTTGACTGAAGTTGTTATTGACCTTGTATATGCATGTAGTAATCAATCACCTCCACAGTCATGACATTAATAACTGAACTGGGATCTGTCCTCCGTTATACCCCCCCCCCCCCCCCCCGCTCTCCCAATGAGGGAGAGATGAAAGGGGAAATTGATAGATGCTGTTGTTGACAGCAAACATTGCTGAATAGGACCGGTGTGTGTGTGTGTGTGTGTGTTGTGTGTATATTGAGAGGTAAAGAAGAGAATTGAGAGGTAAGAGAGTGACAAAGGGGTAAAGAAGTGGGAGCAAGAAAGAGATGGAGGGTATAGAGAAGGGAACGATGATTAGCAGGGTTGGGGTTAATGCCATTACAATTCAGGAAGTAAATTCCAATTCAAGAATTTGCAAATTGTTATTAGAAACCATTATTATTTTATGCCTATGTGTTCCACCTTAACCTCTGTTGATCTACAGTATGGTCCTCCGGTTTACGAGTCACCCTCATCGCCAGGCACTTCAGTAAATTCAAGGGCACCCGCTTCCTCAAGAGAGGAGCCAACTGCGAGGTACCCATCCACCACATCCCGTTGCCATGATAACAGGACAAACTCTGGGTGGGTTATGTAGTGGGCATGAGGTTAAAACTTCTTGCTCCTACTTGAGACGCAGATGTCTCAAGTAGACACCTGGAAATGCAAATGCGCTACGCTAAATGCTAAATGTACTCGTTAAAACTCAAACGTTCATCAAAATTCACATGCAGGGTATTGAATTAAAGCTACACTCGTTGTGAACCTAGCCAACAAGTCAGATTTTTAAAATGCTTTTCGGCGAAAGCATGAGAAGCTATTATCTGATAGCATGCAACACCCCAAAATGCCTGAATGCGATGTAAACAAAGATATAGCTTAGCCGGCGCTACACAAAACGCAGAAATAAAATATAAAACATTCATTACCTTTGACAAGCTTCTTTCTTGGCACTCCTATATGCCCCATAAACATCACTATTGGGTCTTTTTTTCGTTTAAATCGGTCCATATATACCCAAAATAGCTTTCTATGGAAGCTGTGTCATTCAGAAAAAAACATTGTTTTTAAACGCTGCGTCATTTTTTAAAATTAAAAAAGTCGACGATAAACTTTCACAAAACACTTCAAAATACTTTTGTAATCCAACTTTAGGTATTAGTAAACGTTTATAATCTATCAAAATGATTACAGGGCGATGTATATTCAATAGCTCCTCGTTTTCAAATCAATGGCTGCCAATGTGCACATTCAAAACATCCTGGTGGAGACCGGAAGAAATTGAATCCAGTTAATGGATTTACCAAGAAAAAAGTCCCTGGAAAATGACGACAATGGCGACATCGTGTGGAATCTGTAGGAATTGCATGCAGGTCGATAATTAATTTTGTGCCCTTTTAACACCCATGAAAGTGACGCATGGAAATCATTTTTAGCTTTCAGAGAGCAGTTTTTCTTGCGCTTTTCGATGAAACACACAATCTGTTATAGTCACAGCCGTGATTTAACCAGTTTTAGAAACTTCAGAGTGTTTTCTATCTACACATACTAATCATATGCATATACTATATTCCTGGCATGAGTAGCAGGACGCTGAAAAGTTGCGCGATTTTTAACAGAATGTTCGAAAAAGGAAGGGGTAGACTTAAGAGGTAACATCTCTGTCTGCATCTCTTTGTGTGTGTGTCGAGTGGTTGATAAATGGGTTCAGAGTCAGTGTGCTGTGTTTTTGAGGTTCAGTGGTGAAGCCTTTTTCCCTCCATGCTGCTAAGCTTAGGCCCATGTTTAGTGTTTTCATTTGGGGATGAGTTTCTCGTTCAGTATACTGTATGGTCCTGACCATGAAACAATTACAGGTCCAAACTTGCACGATTTTATAAAATAAAAATAAATTAATAAATAAAACAATGTGGGGTCATCAAAGAGTATAGTTCTCAAGTAAATTGCCCTCATATGTAGATCAGGAGCTCTTCAAACAGAGGTTAAGGTGGTACAATAAGTATCTTACGTCATATTGGTGGTTTGCTCATCATGCAGAGGAGAGGGTGACGTAGCCAATGAGGTAGAGACAGAGCAGATCATCCATGATGCGTCGGTTATTACATTTACTATGTACACTACATGATACCTAAATCACCTATACGATATAACATTCTATCATCATTACCATGTACACTGTACCGAATCAATAATATCATGTATTCTACTGGTCTCTGGACATAACCCCATCATCCATACACTGTGAGATACGCTCACAGAGGTGCAGTGCTTACAGTAGTAGTTGTACAGTAGTGCTAATATAATGAACTATACACTGCCCAAACAGACCATGCTAGTATGATATGGTAATGTTTTCCATGGCAGAATGACGTGCAACGACCCAAGCAAGAGAGCTGAATAAATGCATAAAAAACTGCTGCTGGTTATCCTGAAGGGCATTTCTCTCTGTACCACTGTGAATGAGATGGAAGAGAAGCCAGGGTGCGTCCCCCCCATCTACTCCTCTTTTCATCCATCTTTCTTTTTCGTTATAACTCCAGCAGGATACAATAAATTCTAGGGTGTGTAAGAAAATGAAATTAGTCTGAGGATGACTGAGAATTAGTGTAGGGGTCTATGGCCCTACTATGATATACCATCTGACTCCATTATCATGTGAACACTATATGCCCATAATCGTACCCAGTGGGTATTGCCAATACTGCAAACCTCACCGCTCGTAATACTATAAGATGCACGTATTTAGGTTCATCATTATGTAAAGAGGCTAAGGAGGCTAAGGGACTAGGAGTTAATATCTTGCAATTGATGTCCTAGCATTAACCCTTGTGTAGTGTTCATGTTTTTGTTATTCACCCAATGTTTGCGGGTTTGATGGACCCACAGCATTATTGGGTTTTTAAAACAATACAGCCATAACAATATGTAAAATATTTCATACTTAGATATTGACTTCTATCAATTACAAGCAATAAAGACAGCATACATGGTTAGTATATGCCATTTACCTCTGCTAGATCACATTTATAAATCAAAAAGTGCTATTTGTTTTTTAAATTAAATTACACTTTTGTAAACAAAAATAAATTATAATCAAGACGGGTGGAATAAATAATGTTTAACTTGAACAAATATAAATGAAACAAGGTTTTCATTACTATTGATGCTTATTGTTTTGAACTGAAGAAATTGGAAGGACAAATTTTACATACAGTATTTTATGGAAATGATAAATGATTAAAAAAAATGTGTATGGTTCCTACCATTGTCAGATTACTCTTGAGGAGCTCCTGTCCCAGCTTGTGCGAAGTAAAACATGTGATGTTGTGGCCACATAGTCCCTGTGTCACATCCAGGCCAACCGCATCCGTTGGTTCTTCTCAGGAGCTCCTTCATCTGGCTTCCCCGTATACACTTGCAAGTCGCACGCATATGATGAAGCAGCATCACTGGCAGCCCAGATCTTGACTCCATATTTTGCGGGTTTTGACGGTATGTAGTGCCTGAAGGGGGAGTGGCTCTAAATGGCATAAGCTGCTCATCAGCAGTAACGTTGGGCCCAGGGTTGTAAAACACCCACTTGTCCCACACTGACCTGATTGCAGCTAGCTTGTCTCTCTGGCGCCGAGCTGGTCTGGTGTATCAGTTTTCAAAGCAGATTATCCTGGAAATAATGTGGAAGTTTTCCAGAGACATTGCTACACAGAAAAGTTCTCTGCCAGTTTCTGCATCCCACAGGGATTCTGTGGATTCCCTATCGGATCTGAAAACACCAGCAAGGATAAGAACCCCAAAGTATGCATGTAAATGAGTTGGGTCCATCTCTCCAAAAACACGTCTTCCTTCCAAATTAGTGCACTCCAGAATGATTTTTGGGATGGTGTCTGGGATGGACATGAGTAAGCACCATCTGCGTCGGCCCTGGTTTTATCCTATCACATTGGCAGCCATGCAGGGTGGCTCATTCCTTGGGCAAGAATACCATTCAATTTCACAATTGTTTTACTTCCATATTTTTCCTCCTGCAGGCTGCTGATGAGCTGGTTACTGATGGGCTGGTCCTGTGGCTGGCTGCTGACGGGCTGGTTCTGGGACTGGCTGAGGGTCAATCTTATCCTCTTCTTCTAACTCACTGTCTGACTCCGAATTGACAGAGACATGATCCTCATATTCAGAAAATTCTTCATCTTCCAAAGTGGAAGACGCTCCTTCCACACTAGCTTCTCTCTCTGCAAAAATAAAAATATATTTCTAAGGCCCTTTGAGCAGAGATGATTTTTGCCATACTGATTGATTGTGGTAAGGAGCCACCAATGCAAACCTATTTATTTGTTGTGTCCCTCCCCCAATTTGCACCTGGATGTGGTAGAATGTGGAAAAATACAACGAAAAACTTCTGTTTCAAAATAATGTATCATGTAACATTGTGCAGGTTCCTGCAAGACATTGTTTAGTTTCACACACTACAAAGGGTAAAGAGTGTGAGAAAAGCGGGAGTCAGGCAGACAGGCAGGGTTGACACACAGGTTCTAGGTGCTATGTTGAAAGAGCAGGCCCAGGGAGGAGGAAGACAGAGTGAAGGCACCCAGCAAACCTTTTTGTTTCATTTTTCCTTGTTTTCACCTACACACACTTTTCCACACGGCTCCTGTGGACCCGAACAACACATATGTAATATAAACGTGTAGGGGGGTGCACATTGTGCACTCAATGAAAATGTGTTATTTTACATGTTCTTCACAGAAAATGGCAAAGGCCAATGAGTCTCAGGTTGAAAAAATAGTTAATTGTTAACATTGAAAATGGGTCCCAAAGACCCAAACAAGGGTTAAATTATTGAGTTAAGCTTAGCTCAGAGATGCAGAGTTAGAGACCAAGCATATATGCTATGTGTATTGTGAGTAACATTTACCATTAGACATTTTACCAAATAATAATTCAAGGAATATTACTTGGAAATGTGAGGACTTCGGTTCGTATCCATTCGAAAAATAATCTGATTTGTTACAGTTACGGAATAAGAATATAATTAACAAGATAAAAATAATACAACATGTTCGAAGTCTTAACAGAATAGAAAAAAGTCATGGAAATTGTCATCAATAATAATGAGAGAGCAAGGTCAATCACCAATCAGGATATTACTTTATTCAAAACTTATTAATAAGGAAAGCGTAGAGTAATTGCTTCTATAATGATGAGGCTGGTGGGCTCAACACTACCAAGTGTTGTGGCGAGTAGCGCTGACATACGAAGAATACAAATATATTTTATAGCAAAGATACTCCCTTTCAGTCTACATGACAAACAGATGCATTGTATTTGCATTTATTATGGATTCACATTATTCTTCCTGGGGTCCAGCAAAATTAAGGCAGTTTATACAATTTAAAAACATTACAATACATTCACAGATTTCACAACACACTGTGTGCCCTCAGATCCCTACTCCACCACTACCACATATCAACAGTACTAAATCCATGTGTACTGTATGTATAGTGCTTATGTTATCGCGTGTCTGTGTGTTTGTGTGTGTGTGTATGCATGCGTTTTTGCCAATGTTTGTCTTGCTTCACAGTCTCTGCTGTTCCATAAGGTGTTTTTTTAATCTGTTTTTAAATCCAATTTTACTGCTTGTGTCAGTTACTTGATTTGGAATAGAGTTCCACGTAGTCATGGCTCTATGTAGTACTGTGTGCCTCCCATAGTCTGTACTGGACTTGGGGACTGTGAAGAGACCTCTTGTGACATGTCTTGTGGGGTATGCATGGGTGTCTGAGCTGTGTGCCAGTAGTTTAGACAGACAGCTCGGTGCATTCAACATACCTCTCATAAATAAAAGTAGTGAAGTCAATCTCTCTTCCACTTTCAGCCAGGAGAGATTGACATGCATATTATTAACATTAGCTCTCTGTGTACATCCAAGGGCCAGCCGTGCTGCCCTATTCTGAGCCTATTGCAATTTTTCTAAGTCCTTTTTTGTGGGACCTGACCACACGACTGAACAGTAGTCAAGGTGCGACAAAACTAGGGCCTGTAGGACCTGCCTTGTTGAAAGTGTTCTTAAGAAGGCAGAGAATCGCTTTATTATAGACAGACTTCTCCCCATCTTAGCTACTACTGCATCAATGTGTTTTGACCATGAAAGTTCACCATCTAGGGTTACTCCAAGCAGTTTAGTCATCTCAACTTGCTCAATTTCCACATGATTTATTACAAAATTTAGTTGACGTTTAGGGTTTAGTGAGTGTTATGTTCCAAACACAACACTTTTAGTTTTAGAAATATTTAGGGCTAACTTAGACCTTGCCATCCACTCTGAAACGAACTGCAGCTCTTTGTTGATTGTTGCAGTCATTTCAGTCACTGTAGTAGCTGACATGTATAGTGTTGAGTCATCTGCATACATAGACACTCTGGCTTTACTCAAAGTCAGTGGCATGTCGTTAGTAAACATTGAAAAAAGCAATGGGCCTAAACGGCTACCCTGGGGAATTCCTGATTCTAATTGGATTATATTTGAGAGGCTTCCATTAAAGAAGGCCCTCTTATGTTTTGTTAGACAATTAACTCTATCGACATTATAGCAGGGGTTGTAAAGCCATAACACATACAATTTCCAGCAGCAGACTACTACTAACAATCATTTTATCATCAATTTCTCTCAGTCAATCATCAGTCATTTGTGTAAGTGCTTTGCTTCTTGAGTGTCCTTTCCTATAAGCATGTAGAAATTGGAATGGGTCACAGGGTGAAACTTGATATATGAGAAAGAAATATCCCACAGCCAGATATCATTTTCTACGAAGACTATTCTTATTGTTCAGAGTCTGGCTTCTAAGACAAGGGTCCAATCTCGTCTCAATTGTCAACTCCAGATACTCCCATCTCAATTAAAACCCCTTCTTGACCACACGCCTGGACAAGCTCACTGAGGGGAGTGAGCCTCTAGGTCATACACTATCCCAGGATAGGTGCAACATCAGAGATGACATACAATGGTTCCAGATACTACCCCACACATCTTGTCTCAGAACTTATCTCCCTCAAGGCCAAAGGAGAGAGTGAATGGCGCACAGACATTGTGGAGACAAGTAGTTGGTTCACCATTAATCACGCCATTCCTTCACATGGTTTAAAAATAGGTAAAGACACATTCACATGTGAAGACAAGTTCCCTCCTGTCCCACTTCTCTTTCTGATATTCTTTCTGATATTCTCCAGGGACATGTGAAAGACAAGCTTGACTTCTCCCCTCTTTGGGCCCCTGGTGACTGAGACCCAGCTGAGGGAGGAAGTGCAACTGCCAACACCAGAGTCCAAAGGGATGCATTCCATTAACAACCATATCATATAAGCATATTATGCACATAAGAAATCTTAATTATCTATGTTACCTAAGTAATTATGATTCTTCCCCCACAAAATTCCCCACTATGACTCCACAATCTAAGTTTAAGCCCAGCTTTTATTCTTCCGTGATCTCCAGATTCCAATATCTCTCATCGTCTAATTAACATCACCAATCAAATGCTGAGGTCCCCCAACCCCTAGAATAGCAGGACCTAAACAAGATGGTGGACTGAACACAGTGGTGCAGATCGCCTCAAGATATCATATGCAAAATCTGTATCTTAGATTAAATATTAGCCTTTACATACTCATGGGTAGTAACCTTCAATCTGGATAACAACACAAAACAAATCATAAGGCTAGAAAAATGTATTGACAAATATTATGAAAACAAGCAACACCCAAACATGACGGAGAGTAAACATGGAGAATGAATCTCCAAAAGAAAACAAGACTCCTCGACGGACACAGACACCACTGGGAATGGTAAGGGTGGAAACCGATCTGTTAAAATCGATACATGACAAACTGGGTATACTTTAATTAGTCAGTAAAGATATAAAGGACCCTCGAGACGAGTGACGATAAAGCTACGGCAATGGAGAAAGAAACAAACAAGCTAAAAGGGACAGTCAAAAAGATTGAAATGGACGTTAATGAACTTTAAAATCTTTCTGAGAGAAGCCTTACTTGACATACAGACTAGATCTATGAGAGAAAAGCTGGTACTTATTTGGATCCAAGAACAATAAGGAGAAGTTCCTGAAAGTGTGATGAAGGAATTCTTTCTTACAGCGCTTCAGATCCCACGCGAAGCTGTCGACAAAATCCAACTCGAACATGTACACCATTTCGGAAAGAGAGGACAGAGATATGAGCGCCCAATCATTGACAAATTTGCTTTCTTTACAGATAAAATAACGGTTAAAAGCCTTGGTAAAAGTCTCGCTGGCACGAAAATGGGCATGAATGATCAGTTCCCGGAGGAAATTGCAGAACGTGGCAAAGTTCTGTACCCAATCTTCAAGGAGAATAGATTCAAAGGGAAATGTGTCGCTCTCGTATTTGATCAACTGAATATTGACAACCAAATGTTCCGAGACACAAAGACTACTCCATGGCTATTTTAAATATTACACAGTTCCCATAGAGGAGTCAAATAATGTAACACCCAATACTAGCCATGGTAGGGATTGTAATAAAATATATATATATAGAAAAGCAATAAAATACAACAATTGTTACAGAAATAAACTACAACTACACTATACCATTCTAGATAGGGAATGTTGGAAAATAATTAGTATTTAACTTTCCATTTATGGTATTTTATAAATGGATAAGACAGCATTAGAAGAAAGGATAACTAGCAAAATAATAGATCTTCAAATATAAGGAACTGGAACACAAAATTATTCAATCAACATGGTAGAGATGAAACACAGCAAACTGAGGACATGGAAGGCACAGAATGTGTGGATGTACTGTGATGGAAGGTGTGGTGTGTGTTTGGAAAAGTGTCCATGAGCCCATGTGTGTTTGTGAGCAGGGGTTGTGAGAGAAAGCTTTCAATTTTGTGCATATATGGGATATACATTTAAAAATAAATTATAAGTATTGTTTATTTATTTATTGTCCTATCATGATGGAACGGTACCCAACCCTATACCCTAGACACCCACCTGAGTGACCCATACACTTAGGAGTCCTTATCTGTTCTATGGGCCTTCTGTAAGTAGCCAATATGCAGCCAAATCAGAAAGGTGAATGCGGTCAGAGACCAACTAAAGCAGCACAGCCCCCTCAAGATTCTGAGCCTGCTTAGCTTGGCAGGGTTGGTCGAACGCAGATCAGGGTGCCTTGTGAGAATTTGTCAGTGAGTGGGTAACCCGCCTCTACCATCCATTCTATTGGCGAACGTGCAATCACTGGAGAATAAACTGGATGAACGCTGTTTGAGACTATCCTAACAATGGGACATAAAAAAAATGTAACATTGTGGCTGAACGATGACGCAGATCATTTACAGTTGGCTGGGTTTTCCATGCATTGTCTATTTGTTATTAACAGCTGGAATGCAATGTATAATATTAAGGTAGTCTCGAGGTATTGCTCACCGGAGGTAGAGTACCTCATGACAAGCTGTAGACCACACTATCTACCAAGAGAATTTTCATCTATATTTTCGTAGCCGTCTATTTACCACCACAATCCGATGCCGGCACTAAGACCGCACTCAAAGAGCTATATATGGCCATAAGCAAACTAGAAAATGCTCATCCAGAGGAGGTGCTCCTAGTGGCCGGGGACTTTAATGTAGGAAAACTTTATTCCGTTTTCCCTCATTTCTACCAGCATGTCACACATGCAACCAGAGGGGAAAAAAAAACTCTAGACCACCTTTACTCCACACACAGAGACGTGTACCTACTGACGCAATACCCGCTTAAACCAGAAGCCAGCCACACTAATGTGTCAGAGGAAACACCGTACACCTGACGACCGTGTCAATGTGCATGTGCCTGGCCTTCCACAGGAGTCGATAGAGTGTGCCAGTCAAATCCTCCCCTAACCCAGACAACGCCCCACAGGTCGGGAGGCTCACCAACACCATCATTAAGTTTTCTGATGACAACGGGGATAGGTCTTATCACCAACAATGATAAGACAGACTATAGGGACGAGGTCAAAGACCTGTCCCTCAATGTGAGCAAGACAAAGGAGATGGTCGTGGACTACAGGAAAAGGAGGGCCGGACATGCCCCTATTCACATCAACAGGGCTGTAGTGGACCGGGTCGAGAGTTTCAAGTTACTTAGTGTCCACATCACCAAAAAACTATCATGGTCCAAACACACAAAGACAGTCGTGAAGAGGGCACGACAATGCCTTTTCCCCCTCGGGAGATTGAAAAGATTTGTTATGGGTCCCCACATCCTCAAAAAGTTCTACAGCTGCACCATCCAGAGCATCCTGACCGGTTACATCACCACCTCGTATGGCAACTGCTCGGCATCCGACCACAAGGCGCTACAGAGGGTAGTGCGTACTGCCCTGTACATCACTGGGGCCAAGCTCCCTGCCATCCAGGACCTACAGTGCCTTGCGAAAGTATTCGGCCCCCTTGAACTTTGCAACCTTTTGCCACATTTCAGGCTTCAAACATAAAGATATAAAACTGTATGTTTTTGTGAAGAATCAGCAACAAGTGGGACACAATCATGAAGTGGAACGACATTTATTGGATATTTCAAACTTTTTTAACAAATCAAAAACTGAAAAATTGGGTGTGCAAAATTATTCAGCCCCCTTAAGTTAAACAACTTCTTATGGAGGTGGTCCCTGTACAGGGACCGCTCAGCGGAAATTTCAGAGCGCCACCTATAGTACTTTACTTAGTACTCAACAAATCTCAAACTTTCATAAAAATACACATGCAAGGTACTGAATTAAAGCTACACTCGTTGTGAATCTAGCCACCAAGTCAGATTTGTAAAATGCTTTTCGGCGAAAGCATGAGAAGCTATTATCTGATAGCATGCACCCCCCAAAATACCAGCACGACACGTAAACAACAGATTTTGCAGTAGCCGGCGCTACCCAAAACGCAGAAATAAAATATAAAACATTCATTACCTTGGACGAGCTTCTTTGTTGGCACTGCTATATGTCCCATAAACATCACAATTGGGTCTTTTTCCCGATTAAATCCGTCATTGTATACCCAAAATGTAATTTGCTGAAGGCCAGTCTGATGCTGCAAAAAGTCAATTTACAAGACGCAACGTAACTTTTTAAAATTACAAAAGTCGCCTATAAACTTTTACAAATCACTTCAAACGACTTTTCTAAACCAACTTTAGGTATTAATAAACGTTAATGATGTATCAAATTGATCACGGGGCGATCTGTATTCGATAGCAGCAAGTCTGGAAATCATCGTCCATTTTTTCAGTTTCACAACATACTGTGGTGCGCCTCAAGAAAGGAGGGGTCTATTCGTGTTGTAACCAATGATACTGTGGAAGCTGTAGGCGTTTACAGGGGATTCGCATATATTTTCTCTCGTCTTAAACAATACATTGAATGGCGGACTAATATTTTTGTTTTTGTTTTTGGTAAACAGTTTTACCAGGGATTTTTACTCCTAAACACGTTCTGTTATAGCCACAGACCCGATTTAACCAGTTTTAGAAACTTCAGAGTGTTTTCTATCCACACATACTTATCATATGCATATACTATATTCCTGGCATGAGTAGCAGGACTTTGAAATGTTGCGCGATTTTTAACAAAAAGCTGTGAAAATTCGCATCATCCATAACAGGTTTTAATACTTTGTAGCGTCACCTTTTGCTGCGATTACAGCTGTAAGTCGCTTGGGGTATGCCTCTATCAGTTTTGCACATCGAGAGACTGACATTTTTTCCCATTCCTCCTTGCAAAACAGCTCGAGCTCAGTGAGGTTGGATGGAGAGCATTTGTGAACAGCAGTTTTCAGTTCTTTCCACAGATTCTCGATTGGATTCAGGTCTGGACTTTGACTTGGCCATTCTAACACCTGGATATGTTTATTTTTGAACCATTCCATTGTAGATTTTGCTTTATGTTTTGGATCATTGTCTTGTTGGAAGACAAATCTCCGTCCCAGTCTCAGGTCTTTTGCAGACTCCATCAGGTTTTCTTCCAGAATGGTCATGTATTTGGCCGTTGCTTTTACGCCAAACATAACGTTTTGCATTGTTGCCAAAAAGTTCAATTTTGGTTTCATCTGACCAGAGCACCTTCTTCCACATGTTTGGTGTGTCTCCCAGGTGGCTTGTGGCAAACTTTAAACAACACTTTTTATGGATATCTTTAAGAAATGGCTTTCTTCTTGCCACTCTTCCATAAAGGCCAGATTTGTGCAATATACGACTGATTGTTGTCCTATGGACAGAGTCTCCCACCTCAGCTGTAGATCTCTGCAGTTCATCCAGAGTGATCATGGGCCTCTTGGCTGCCTCTCTGATCAGTCTTCTCCTTGTATGAGCTGAAAGTTTAGAGGGACGGCCAGGTCTTGGTAGATTTGCAGTGGTCTGATACTCCTTCCATTTCAATATTATCACTTGCACAGTGCTCTTTCGGATGTTTAAAGCTTGGGAAATCTTTTTGTATCCAAATCCGGCTTTAAACTTCTTCACAACAGTATCTCGGACCTGCCTGGTGTGTTCCTTGTTCTTCATGATGCTCTCTGCGCTTTTAACGGACCTCTGAGACTATCACAGTGCAGGTGCATTTATACGGAGACTTGATTACACACAGGTGGATTGTATTCATCCTCATTAGTCATTTAGGTCAACATTGGGTCATTCAGAGATCCTCACTGAACTTCTGGAGAGAGTTTGCTGCACTGAAAGTAAAGGGGCTGAATAATTTTGCACGCCCAATTTTTCAGTTTTTGATTTGTTAAAAAAGTTTGAAATATCCAATAAATGTCGTTCCACTTCATGATTGTGTCCCACTTGTTGTTGATTCTTCACAAAAAAATACAGTTTTATATCTTTATGTTTGAAGCCTGAAATGTGGCAAAAGGTCGCAAAGTTCAAGGGGGCCGAATACTTTCGCAAGGCACTGTATGTTGTCTTGTTTATTTCCAATGAATCTTCAGTGGATCTGGGTCAGGGGCTTTAGAAAGGTATTGAACACCAGAACCAATGGTGGCTGTTGATATTGAAACCTCAAGATGGAGATGATGCCCAACTTTTATCAGCACCTACTATGAGATGTTTTTTTGTTGTTGTTGAGATTCCCTCTCCTCACCTCAGACGGGTGTGTTGAGGAATAACTGTGTGGACTGTCTGTACCGTACTAACTACGCCCAGTTCATAGTGGGGAAGTGTGCTCTTGTCTGTCAGCTCTACTCTCTGGGCATGATTGACAAGCCAAGGTTGCAGTTTGACACAGACTGTGTCAGGTTAAACCCTACCCTACTCCTTATTCTCGCCAGAGATTCATTTAAACATTACTGAAAGCTGACATAAGAACTTAAAGCATTCAGTACATCAAATATACATTGACTTCAGTTCTCTAACCTCTAACCTTGCGGTGCCCCCTGTGTGACCTTTACCCCCATGTAGGCTTTTTGAGAAGCTGTATGAGGACCATGGGGGCCACCCTGTCTCTGCAGTACAGGGGCTCCCAGCTGGGCCACAGGGTCAAGACCTACCGCAAGATAACCCCCTGGACACAGCACTCAAAAGACATCATGCAGACCCTGTCCTGCTACGACAGCAATGCTTTCTCAGGTAGACACCACACACACACACCCCTGCCCTGTAATTATGAGACCACTGCTTAACTTATCCACTAGTGAATTCCTTTCACCCCATCCTCATCCCCTCACTCCCCTCCCCTTCTCCCACTACTGTTGAACCAGTGCTCCCACTACCTCCATGCTCTCTCTGTCAGATAATGGGAGCCCTGCCAATTAATCTGTCTGTCCTTCCACCCACACCTGCCCCCCATGAACCTACCACCCCTGCCTCTCCCCGTTACCATGGAAACACTGATTCGTCATCCAGACCTGAACTCTTGTTACATAACAAGATCCAGCTCTCCCCCATCATCTTTCATTTCCCCAAAGCTTTACATTTCAAAGAAAATCAATGATGAGCTTGTAGACCCAGTGTACGGTGAGCGGCGACCTCTTAATAATATCATACATCAAGTGAATTGTACATACTCTCTCCCACGACCTTGCACACACACACACACGCATGCACATACACACACACTGTGAAGGCACATTGTTAGCATTACAGTGGATACTATGGCTGTAGAGTATTCTGGTAGACAAACACTTTGTAGAGAGCTGGACATTATCCTCATAAATCAACCCTAAATGTACAGTGCATTCAGAAAGTATTCAGATCCCTTGACTTTTTCCACATTTTGTTATGTTACAGCCTTATTCTAAAATGGATTAAATACATTTTTCCCTCATAAATCTACACACAATATCCCATAATGGCAAAGTGAATACAGTTTTTTTTTTTATTGTTGCAAATTTATTAAAAGAAGAACACAGAAATATCTTATTTACATAAGTATTCAGACCCTTTGCTATGAGACTCAAAATGTAAAATCTTTCCAACATGTAACATTTTTCCATGTTTCCATTGATCATCCTCGAGATGTTTCTACAACTTTATTGGAGTCCACCTGCGGTAAATACAATTGATTGGACATAATTTGGATAGGAACACACCTGTCTATATAAGGTCCCACAGTTGACAGTGCATGTCAGAGCGAAAACCAAGCCATGGGGTCGAAGGAAGCTCCGAGACAGGATTATGTCGAGGCACAGATCTGGGGAATGGTACCAACAATTTATGCATAATTGAAGCTCCCTAACAATACAGTGGCCTCCATCATTCTTAAATGTAAGAAGTTTATTTATTTAATCAATTTTAGAATAAGGCTGTAACGTAACAAAATGTGGATAAAGTCAAGGGGTCTGAATACTTTCCAATGCACTGTAAATGTGTCCATTTAGTTATTGATTGCATTTACTGGCACCGTTGTTTGAGGACATATTCTCATTTCCAACAACATTCTAGGGAAGAGTTAAAGTAGAGAGCAGAGGGGTAGAACTCTCCATTGTTGTTGCCTTGGAGTACCTTAGAACAGCCAATATAGAACACAGGGGAAATCTTCAATACAGAGCACTAAGTGTTATGTTCCTGGCTTTATCCCTTTAAATCACAATGGCTCTATATTTCTTACTTCACAGACCTCTGGTATTGTAGAACACTGTAGACACAGAGTTTATTAGAAAAGCTTCCCCTTGTCTCTGTTTCATATCTCTCCTGTTTAGTGGAGGATTTAATAGAGCTGTAGAAATTCCCCCGGGTCTCCCAGATAATTTTCTTCTGAATCACCCTCACACACTCCCACGTGAAAATACTTATTCACACACGCACCACAGAACCCATATCTCCCTTCAGTCACACTGCCATCTTACAGAGGACAAAATGGCTTCTCAGCTCGTTAACCAACACATTATTTCCTACTCAGGACTTTAGTGAGGAATGCGACTCTGAAGTGTTTTACTGGAGGCCTTGATCGATTTACCTCAATCCTAGTGAGTCATGGGATTGATCCACTCAACAGAGATGCCTGATGGGAGAGATGGTAATATTGGATTATAGGGGGAATTGTTTATTTAGATGAGATTATTATCGTTGATGTTATTGCATCATGGTCTTTTCATATTAAAACTTTTGAGGCTCCCTAGGTTGATGTAATTGACTTTGTGTGTTGACTACATACACACAGTGTGTGTCTGTGTGTTTGAGTGTCTGGCTGTGTCTTCTCATCACTATCTGCTCCCTCTGCCCCTATACACACACACACACACACACACACACACACACACACACACACACACACACACACACACACACACACACACACACACACACACACACACACACACACACACACAGGGCTTTGGAGGTGAGTTATCTGATTGTGGTGGTAATGCAACTTTAGTTCAGTGAAATGACATGCACTAGATCCTCAGGGGTCATATAAGATATCCACAAAGAGCTCTGCTGGGGCCTGGCTGGTATGGAGTGAGTGGGAGAAAAAAAATAGGGCTTGAGAAGTGAGTGAGAGAAAAGAGGGGATCAAGGGCCTGAGAGTGTGATGCACTTGAGTTCAGTAAGTGCATTCTCACTGTGTTGTAGCTTCACTGTCTGCTGAGTGAGAGTGGGAATCAGGTTAATGTCCCAGTGTGGTGGCCAGGTCTTCATTAGTGAGCTTAGTGCATTGCGTGTGTGTGTGTCTTTATGTGTGTGTTGGCACGTTCCACACCTCACACTGTCCAATTTACAGTAGCTATTACTGCGGAGAAAATGCCATGCTATTGTTTGAGGAGAGCTCCTAACCACAAAATACTTTTTTCACAGAAATAAGTTTGATAAATTCACCTCTGAAGTTGAAATGTGTACTTACATTCTGAAATCTTGCTCTGATTTATCATCCAAAGGGTCCCAGAGGTAACATGAAGGGTCGTTTTGTTAGATAAAATCCTTTTTCATATCCTAAAAAGGTCCATATAGAGTGCACGATCGATTTTGTATTTCCACTCGTTCAATTTGCAAATAAAGGAATCTGTGAAAATCTAACCCTAAACGTTGTTTCAACCAGTCAAATCACGTTCGTATGTATTCCTCAGAGATCCTAGAACATAACCAGACTTCACTATATAATTAGGGGTGTATCCTATAGGACACCAAATTAGGTCAGAGAGCGACGCCTTCTTGGCACGCCGATGACGCGGCCGGTCTTCATTTGATTGACTGTATCTTTATCAAATAAGCACCAATCGGTGTCAAACAAAGCTAGCTAGATAGCCAATGAGCTGGGCTTTATGGGAGTATCTGGAAACCCTGTATCTGTTGCAAAATGAAGGGGCTAACCTTTTGTGACAGCATGCCTTTTCCTTTTGCACAAAAATGATCAGAATATTCAGAGTTATGAAAATTGATTGTTTTGCAAATGTTGAACTTATAATATGGCTACTAATACTGGAAAGCTAAATCAAAGTCCAGTATACAGATTTGACGATATTCTTGCAGAAAAACGTAATATGAATGCAACTGTCTAGAGACTGTATGCGCACACACACACCAGCTCCACAAATATTTTCTAAATTTTAAGCTTTCACTCCATTTCTCAGTTTTATACCCTAAATAAATGTTATTTGGAGAAGGACAGAAATTGCCTTGACATTACATTGTACTGTACACATGTAATCAATTACATTGGGAGCTGTGGAGGATGTACAGAACAGAGAAACTGCATTGTTTAATTAAAAGAACACAAGCTGTCTCACACACACACACACACACACACAGTTCCCTCACCTGTCTCCCATGTACAATTAACAAACATCGATGACACACCCTAATAATATGACAAAAACATGTTTATTTTCTTCTCATTGACGTATGTGGACTCGTGTGCCTGCGTGTGTACTTCTATTGTTTGACATTAATTCCTATCCCCTGATTTATTGAACAAATCTTCAGCTGAAAATTGCCTGTAGAAATTACCAGGGAGAGAGAGTGAGAGCGTGTAATTGCAGCCAAACACCCTCGCTTAGTGGCTAATTACCCGCCATGGCCATTAGTACATTACCACATGGCTACGGGGCAGAGAGGGAGGTGTATCTTACCAATCACACCTCGCCCCACCGCAAAACATGACACAACATGTGGCACATAGACGCTAAATGCACACACACATGCGCACCTGCACCAACCAAACTATTATCTCTACAGCACCCACCTGCCACACGCCCAAACCGTGTAGTCAGCATCATGATGTAGTCTGGTTTTAATTGTGTTTTCCTTTCAGTGATGCTTTCATCTCAGGAGCCCCTGGAGCTTTTCATGTAGATATAGTTTGATTGGATTATACATCTTCCTTGTCTCTCTCTCTATCCTCATCTTCCATTTCCCATCTTCCATTGGCACCTCAGACCAAGGTCTGATATAAGATCGACATTCAGACGACTGACCACAGCAGAGGCTCAACTGACCAACACTATAGACCAATTTGACTCCCTGTTACACCTCAGTCCCGTGCATATTGTCTCCTTTCTCTTCTGTCTTTTCTTTCTCTCCCTCTGTCTCTCTCCCTCTACCCCCCCCCCCTTCAGTTTCAGACCGGCAGGATGCCATCAACCTGTTTTTGCAGGTGTACCAACCATTAGAGTCTAAGCCTCACCTCTGAGAGCTGCCCACTGACTTCTACCTGCAGCAGAGGAACTCTATGGCAGTGTTTCCCAACCCTGATCCTCGAGTACCCCCAACAGGACACAGTTTAGTTGGCAAACTAGTCCTTGACAAACACACATCATTCAATTCATTGAGGGCTTGATGATTAGCTGACAATTGAATCAGGTGTGCTTGTCCAGGGATACAAAAAAATGTGTACTGTTGGGGGTACTCAAGGACCAGGGTTGGGAAACACCCATGACAGGCGCAGGTACACGCACGCACGCATACAGTACACACGCACACACACACAGTTTTGTACAGCTAACCTTGTGGCAACACAGAATTCAGTCCCATTCAAAATCCGATTTTCCCTAATTCCTTACCTAATGGATACGAATCATCATGGCAAGCACATAAAGTTAGCCTTTTGTAGCAGCTAGAACTGATCACTTGTTTGTCAGTGACAAGTACAGTGCCTTGCGAAAGTATTCGGCCCCCTTGAACTTTGCGACCTTTTGCCACATTTCAGGCTTCAAACATAAAGATATAAAACTGTATTTTTTTGTGAAGAATCAACAACAAGTGGGACACAATCATGAAGTGGAACGACATTTATTGGATATTTCAAACTTTTTTAACAAATCAAAAACTGAAAAATTGGGCCTGCAAAATTATTCAGCCCCTTTACTTTCAGTGCAGCAAACTCTCTCCAGAAGTTCAGTGAGGATCTCTGAATGATCCAATGTTGACCTAAATGACTAATGATGATGAATACAATCCACCTGTGTGTAATCAAGTCTCCGTATAAATGCACCTGCACTGTGATAGTCTCAGAGGTCCGTTAAAAGCGCAGAGAGCATCATGAAGAACAAGGAACACACCAGGCAGGTCCGAGATACTGTTGTGAAGAAGTTTAAAGCCGGATTTGGTTACAAAAAGATTTCCCAAGCTTTAAACATCCCAAGGAGCACTGTGCAAGCGATAATATTGAAATGGAAGGAGTATCAGACCACTGCAAATCTACCAAGACCTGGCCGTCCCTCTAAACTTTCAGCTCATACAAGGAGAAGACTGGTCAGAGATGCAGCCAAGAGGCCCATGATCACTCTGGATGAACTGCAGAGATCTACAGCTGAGGTAGGAGACTCTGTCCATAGGACAACAATCAGTCGTATTTTGCACAAATCTGGCCTTTATGGAAGAGTGGCAAGAAGAAAGCCATTTCTTAAAGATATCCATAAAAAGTGTTGTTTAAAGTTTTCCACAAGCCACCTGGAAGACACACCAAACATGTGGAAGAAGGTGCTCTGGTCAGATGAAACCAAAATTGAACTTTTTGGCAACAATGCAAAACGTTATGTTTGGCGTAAAAGCAACACAGCTCATCACCCTGAACACACCATCCCCACTGTCAAACATTGTGTTGGCAGCATCATGGTTTGGGCCAGCTTTTCTTCAGCAGGGACAGGGAAGATGGTTAAAATTGATGGGAAGATGGATGGAGCCAAATACAGGACCATTCTGGAAGAAAACCTGATGGAGTCTGCAAAAGACCTGAGACTGGGACGGAGATTTGTCTACCAACAAGACAATGATCCAAAACATAAAGCAAAATCTACAATGGAATGGTTCAAAAATAAACATATCCAGGTGTTAGTATGGCCAAGTCAAAGTCCAGACCTGAATCCACTCGAGAATCTGTGGAAAGAACTGAAAACTGCTGTTCACAAATGCTCTCCATCCAACCTCACTGAGCTCGAGCTGTTTTGCAAGGAGGAATGGGAAAAAAATTCAGTCTCTCGATGTGCAAAACTGATAGAGACATACCCCAAGCGACTTACAGCTGTAATCGCAGCAAAAGGTGGCGCTACAAAGTATTAACTCAAGGGGGCTGAATAATTTTGCACGCCCAATTTTTCAGTTTTTGATTTGTTAAAAAAGTTTGAAATATCCAATCAATGTCGTTCCACTTCATGATTGTGTCCCACTTGTTGTTGATTCTTCACAAAAAAAATACAGTTTTATATCTTTATGTTTGAAGCCTGAAATGTGGCAAAAGGTCGCAAAGTTCAAGGGGGCCGAATACTTTCGCAAGGCACTGTAACATGACCAGATCGACCAATACAATTCAATTTCACATATCGCGCCAAAACGGCCCAATCACATCGTAGCAGGATTTTCTAACAGTAAAAAAAAGGTAGCTACATGCCATGACAAAAAAGGTTTCCTAATCAACTTGAAAATGAATGAAGCCTAACGAGGTTGAGCAGGTTCAGGAGACAATACAGACAATACAAACACACAGAGACAGAGCGAGTGGCCGGGTCTTCTGAAGACCACGACAAAGGAAATCCCTGGCCGCATCTCAAAGAACACTTAAGTTTCAAGCAGAGAAGAGGAGACAGTGTAATTATGGAATGTAAGCTCTGCTTACCAAAGAGGGTGGAGGTGGCTGCCTACAATAACTCTGCGTCAAACTTGAGGAAGCATGTAATGGTGCGAAAAGTAAGTTTTAAATATATGTTATTTTGTTGTGTAGGTTATGTAATGTAGCTAACAAAGTGTTGCTACTAGCCAGTTGCATTCAATCTGTAGCATAATGCTAACTTTAGCTAGCTCATCCTGTTGCTAGCTAGATAGAAGCTAACCCTGACCAACGTCTTTACACAGCTGAAGGAACTATAAGCTGTAGTGCGGGCTACTACCGCATTGACATTATGGTGACTAGTAGCTAGCCATCCCCATAGGGTAAGTTGTTGGGGATAGCTAAAAGTTAAATTAAGGAACTTGTGAAGATAAAATAAATAACAAATTTTGAGACCTGGGATTTTAAGGTGTGTGCATTATCTTTTTTTTGCATGCTTATTACCTAACGTAAACTCACTGACTTTTGTACATTGCCTTGGTCCGTACAATTGACCTTATTTTAGCGCCCAAAAAACGTAATACTTCCAGATCAACTGTAATGTCAATACCATTGTAAAGCACAATTTCTCCCCTTTCCAACAGAATTCATGCCGAGATCTTCATGATGCCCATCTCTGCATGATTCAAGAAGGCAATGAGCTCCGTCGGGTCTTTTAAAAAATGGCGGGTGGGGAAGTGAAACTAATGCGTGGTAGTGAGAAGGAGAGATGTCATGTGGGAAAACGGCTTTTTTTCACTCAATCTGTTCAACTTATCACCTTATCACCTCTAAAATGTAAATAAAACACTATAAAGAGTTTATATAATGTGTCATTACATACCTATTTGAAGGTTTGTGTCGAATATGAATCTGGTTTTTAGGGCGGCGCTAAAGTGATCTTCAGAAGTAAACAGCGGCTTTGAGAATCATGATCGCTTGCAGTGATGACACAAAAATGACTAGGTATCCCCCCTTACCCCCGTCACTGTCCATTTCTTGTTTTTAAATTATGAGAGAAGTGCTACACCTGGTGGAGAGAGATTGTAAGACATAAATAGTTGCCTTATGCGTGCTGTACGTTACGGCATGACACGTCACGATGTAATGGAGGGTCCGTTTTTTTCAACTTTTCTCCAATACTATAGAGCCATTGCCATGTCGATCAACGCTTGAATAGAAACGTAGTTCACACCTCAGATTTTCAAGTCAACACAGTCGCTACAGTCCCATTAGTTTTCTTTGCAGCCTCGTTTGAATGTTGCAGTTGCGCACATTTGTACGGAATGGGGTGAGTTTACGTTAGCTGGTTGGATTGTTGGATCACTGGATTTCGAATAATAAGCCAAAAATCATGTTTGCTAAAACTATAGTTCTTGTAACTGGGGAAAAGAAAGAACAATATTCCCCAACATTCGTATGTACTTGGACAGTGACATCATTCAAAACATGCTGTAATTTCTAAATGTTTCATTTTATATGAATAAAAACACATTCTTACAGCTGACAGTCTGCACTTTAACCACATTGTCATTATATATTTTAAAATCCATTGTGTTGGACTACAGAACCAAAACCATTTTTTTGTCATTGCCCAAACACTTACAGATTGCACTTTTTTGCTGGTTTAAGTTAATTTGTATAAAACCAAACTGGTCAGGCTATATACATTTTGCCCAGATTGATGCAATAATTTTGTCCACAGAGGAAACATCCATTAAAGATGACAAACTACAATATGCTCACCTCTGCAACCACAAACAAACGAACCAAGGAACTATCAAACACCTCTTCAACTTACAAGCACGCTAGCGTCCCACCTCGACAACAGCCAGTGAAATTGCAGGGCGCCAAATTCAAACAACAGAAATCCCATTATTATAATCCCTCAAACATACAAGTATTATACACCATTTCAAAGAAAGAATTATTGTAAATCCAACCACAGTGTCCGATTTCAAAAAGGCTTTACGGAGAAAGCACACCATGCGATTATGTTAGGTCAGCGCCTTGTCACAGAAAACCATACAGCCATTTTCCAGCCAAGGAGAGGGCTCACAAAAGAGAAATAGCGTTAAAATGAATCACTTACCTTTGATGATCTTCATCTGGTGGCACTCCCAGGTCTCCATGTTAGACAATAAATGTTTGTTTTGTTCGATAATGTCCTTCTTTATGTCCAAAAACCTCCGCTTTGTTGGTGCGTTTAGTTTAGAAATCCAAAGGCACAATTTGCGCTCTCAACATCAAGACGAAAAGTCAAAACAGTACAATAAAAGTTAGTAGAAACATGTCAAACAATGTTTAAAATCAATCCTCAGGTTGTTTTTGTCATAAATAATCAACCGGACAAAAGCTTCGTCAATGGAAAAGGAGAAACAAGAAAGGTGCCCTCCTGATCACGTTTGGTGAGCAGAGCCATGCAGTCGAGTCAGCAGACCGAGACACAGATGCTGAAGAGCCAGTAGAGCAGGTTGAATACCAAGACACCTATTCCATCCTGGAAAATGACAGTGGCCTAGAACATCAACTCCCTCATTATCAACGGTGTGCATGTCACCTGCTGAACCTCATTGCAACAACAGATTCTGCGTTGGCAGAAACAAATAGTGATGGCTACAAAATGTTGTCCAGGTGGTCTTTTGTCAAATACCAAGCCATGTGGAATAAAACGGGACGGTCAACCTTAGCTGCTGAAGTTGTAGAGAATGAGCGCAATCTATTGTTGACCCGTCCAAATCAAACACGTTGGAACTGAACCTACCTGGCTGTGGAGAGGATCACACATAATCTGCATAATCGACTTGTGCCAGCGGAGGAGAGAGGGGTAAGAAACTCCCCTACCTTGGTTGTTGTGTGGGATAATGTGACATTCCACTACTCTGCTGCAGTCACAGACTGGTTTACTACACATCCCAGGATGTCAGTACTGTTCCTGCCTCCATACTCCCCTTCCTGGAAGTTTTATGACCGCCATCCACAGGGCCAGATGTCCTTACTGGATGCCATGAATGCGGGGTGTGGAGACACTTCTCCTGACGGTTGGATTAAACATTCCAGAAGATACTTTCCAAGATGCATCACCAGAGAAGACATAAGATGTGATGTTGATGAGAACTTCTGGCCAAATGCAGGAGAGAGGGAGAACTAGAACCCTCACAGTACTGTACAGTATGAGTGATTATACTATACGTGTTGATGTTTTTCTTGTAATTATTACTGTAGCCCTAGAATTTAGGATTCGTTTTTTTGTTTAAACTTTATATTTTTCACAAGTAAATTATAAAGGAGAAAAAAATAAAGGCTGTTGAAGCAAATATCTGCATTTATGTGCATTCTCGTGACATATACTTTAGTACAGTCAATAAAGTGAAACGGTGTTATTCTTATTCTAAAATGAAATACTGATTTATGTGAAAAATCATTCAAACTTCAAAGAGAAAAGTGAATAATTTATGTAGTGCTCCCTGTTAGTGTTTTTTTTAGGTCAGTGAGTGACAATATATGCTTTCTGAGTAAGAATGGTGCTACCTGTGTTATGGTCGAACAAGCTTATTTTGAGACATGTATGAAGAGTTTTGGTGGATTGAATGAGTTTTGGAGGTGAGATTAACTGTTTGGCCAAGATGCATGTTGGTAATGCAGACTGTGAGAAGAGTTTTGAAAAAGTGGCTTCAGTATTGACGATGCTTGGTAGCAATTTAAAAAAGTGAATAGTAGTTTTCTTTTAAGGTATCTTTACTTTTACTCAGGTATGACATTTGAGTACACACACACAATACGGTAGATGCACACACACAATACGGTAGATGCGCGCGCACACACACGGAGGCACGGCGGCACACACCTAGAATGTTTTTTTCTTCCTGTGTGTTTTTTTCTACTGGCCTGGTGGGAGATAACTCAGACAAGATTACCAGCAGCACCTGCGTTTCTGTAACAGCTTTTACACCAGAGACTTATAAGGACTTTCCTGCAGCACAGCACTGTGTGTGTGTGTGTGTGTGTGTGTGTGTGTGTGTGTGTGTGTGTGTGTGTGTGTGTGTGTGTGTGTGTGTGTGTGTGTGTGTGTGTGTGTGTGTGTGTGTGTGTGTGTGTGTGTGTGTGTGTGTGTGTGTTTGTGTGTGTGAACGTGTGCTTGTCTGAGAGCACACATGCGCACGTAAGTGCATGTCTACCTCTGTGTAGAAAGCTGTCACACCACCACTGTTCGTGAGCTTTTGTTTGTTTCTGAGCAGACAAAGGGACACTTTTAGGAGCTTACAGACGGACCAATGGGAGTAGAGCAGCATGCAGCAAAGAGCAAGCAGTTTTGCAAGGGACACGGTTCGAGGTACTCACTCCCGTGAGTGGCGCCAATGGATTGGCACTTGAGGCGACAAAATATGAAACTAGTCTTGTTGACCAAGGAACAGACTTAATCTTGTCAACCGATCAAACAATATTTTAACATTGGAGCTGACAACAACCAGGACAGGTGGTCTCTACACACAGTAGGCGGATTTTGTCACAGCTGATTTTACGTTTACCACGGCCAGTTTGTAAGCGCTTTTAGACTTGATGTGTGAACTGAGTCTAGAGAGGCTTTATTCACAGCAGGGAGAGGGCAAAGGGTTAATCTCTGTGGGTACTGTAAATTATGGCTTCCTCTCTATCACCTCTGCTTTATGATAGGAGGAGACATGTCAATTTAAGTCACCCTCACGGGAAATGATCAACTCCCCCCAACCTATCATCTTCTCTGGGGCTTAGAGTGCACCTGGGTTTCTACTCACCTAGCTTTCTCTCTCTCTCTCTCTCTCTCTCTCTCTCTCTCTCTCTCTCTCTCTCTCAAAATTCAATGGGCTTTATTGGCATGGGAAACATGTGTTAACATTGCCAAAGCAAGTGAGGTAGGTAAATATACAAAAGTGAAATAAACAATAAAAATGAACAGTAAACATTACACATACAGAAGTTTCAAAACAATAAAGACATTGTCATATTATGTATATACAGTATACAGTGTTGTAACAATGTACAAATGGTTACAAGTACACAAGGGAAATAAATAAGCATAAATATGGGCTGTATTTACAATGGTGTTTGTTCTTCACTGGTTGCCCTTTTCTTGTGGCAGCAGGTCACAAACCTTGGTGCTGTGATGGCACACTGTGGAATTTCACCCAGTAGATATGGGAGTTTATCAAAATTGGGTTTGTGGATCGAATTCTTTCTTTTCGATTCCTTTGTGGATCTGTGTAATCTGAGGGAAATATGTGTCTCTAATATGGTCATACATTGGGCAGGAGGTTAGGAAGTGCTACTCAGTTTCCACCTCATTTTGTGGGCAGTGTGAATATAGCCTGTTTTCTCTTGAGAGCCATGTCTGCCTACGGCGGCCTTTCTCAATAGCAAGGCTACGCTCACTGAGTCTGTACATAGTCAAAACTTTCCTTAAGTTTGGGTCACTCACAGTGGTCAGGTATTCTGCCACTGTGTACTCTCTGTTTAGGGCCAAATAGCATTCTAGTTTGCTCTGTTTTTTAGTTAATTCTTTCCAACGTGTCAAGTAATTCTCTTTTTGTTTTCTCAGGATTTGGTTGGGTCTAATTGTGCTGCTGTCTTGGGGCTCTGTGGGGTGTGTTTGTGAACAGAGCCCCAGGACCAGCTTGCTTAGGGGACACTTCTCCAGGTTCATCTCTCTGTAGGTGATGGCTTTGTTAAGGAAGGTTTGGGAATCACTTCCTTTTAGGTGGTTGTAGAATTTAACGGCTCTTTTCTGGATTTTGATAATTTGTGGGTATCGGCCTAATTCTGCTCTGCATGCATTATTTGGTGTTCTACGTTGTACACTGAAGATATTTTTGCAGAATTCTGCATGCAGAGTCTCAATTTGGTGTTTTTCCCATTTTGTGAAATCTTGGTTGGTGAGCGGACCCCAGACCTCACAACCATAAAGGGCAATGGGCTCTATGACTGATTCAAGTATTTTTAGCCAGATCCTAATTGGTATGTTGAATTTTATGTTCATTTTGATGGAATAGAATGCCCTTCTTGCCTTGTCTCTCAGATCGTTCACAGCCTTGTGGAAGTTACCTGTGGCGCTGATGTTTAGGTCAAGGTATGTATAGTTTTTTGTGTGCTCTAGGGCAATGGTGTCTAGATGGAATTTGTATTTGTGGTCCTGGCGACTGGACCTTTTTTGGAACACCATTATTTTGGTCTTACTGAGATTTACTGTCAGGGCCCAAGTCTGGCAGAATCTGTGCAGAATATCTAGGTGCTGCTGTAGGCCCTCCTTGGTTGGTGACAGAAGCACAGGAGGGATAGCAAACAGTAGACATTTGACATCAGATTCAAGTAGGGTGAGGCTGGGTGCTGCAGACTTTTCTAGTGCCCGCACCAATTCGTTGATATACAGTGGGGAGAACAAGTATTTGATACACTGCTGATTTTGCAGGTGTTCCTACTTACAAAGCATGTAGAGGTCTGTGATTTTTATCATAGGTACACTTCAACTGTGAGAGACGGAATCTAAAACAAAAATCCAGAAAATCACATTGTATGATTTTTAAGTAATTAATTTGCATTTTATTGCATGACATAAGTATTTGATACATCAGAAAAGTAAAAACGTAATATTTGGTACAGAAACCTTTGTTTGCTGTAGTTCTTGACCAGGTTGGCACACACTGCAGCAGGGATTTTGGCCCACTCCTCCATACATACCTTCTCCAGATCCTTCAGGTTTCGGGGCTGTTGCTGGGCAATACGGACTTTCAGCTCCCTCCAAAGATTTTCTATTGGGTTCAAGTCTGGAGACTGGCTAGGCCCCTCCTCTAGGACCTTGAGATGCTTCTTACGGAGCCACTCTTTAGTTGCCCTGGCTGTGTGTTGCGGGTTGTTTTCATGCTTGAAGACCCAGCCACGACCCATCTTCAATGCTCTTACTGAGGGAAGGAGGTTGTTGGCCAAGATCTTGCTATACATGGCCCCATCCATCCTCCCCTCAATACGGTGCAGTCGTCCTGTCCCCTTTGCAGAAAAGCATCCCCAAAGAATGATGTTTCCACCTCCATGCTTCACGGTTGGGATGGTGTTCTTGGGGTTGTACTCATCCTTCTTCTTCCTCCAAACACGGCGAGTGGAGTTTAGACCAAAAAGCTATATTTTTGTCTCATCAGACCACATGACCTTCTCCCATTCCTCCTCTGGATCATTCAGATGGTCATTGGCAAACTTCAGACGGGCCTGGACATGCGCTGGCTTGACCAGGGGGACCTTGCGTGCGCTGCAGGATTTTAATCCATGACGGCATAGTGTGTTACTAATGGTTTTCTTTGAGACTGTGGTCCCAGCTCTCTTCAGGTCATTGACCAGGTCCTGCCATGTAGTTCTGGGCTGATCCCTCACCTTCCTCATGATCATTGATGCCCCACAAGGTGAGATCTTGCATGGAGCCCCAGACCGAGGGTGATTGACCATCATCTTGAACTTCTTCCATTTTCTAATAATTGCGGCAACAGTTGTTGCCTCTTCACCAAGCTGCTTGCCTATTGTCCTGAAGCCCATCCCAGCCTTGTGCAGGTCTACAATTTTATCCCTGATGTCCTTACACCCTCTCTGGTCTTGGCCATTGTGGAGAGGTTGTAGTCTGTTTGTTTAAGTGTGTGGACAGGTGTCTTTTATACAGGGAACGAGTTCAAACAGGTGCAGTTAATACAGGTAATTAGTGGAGAACAGGAGGGATTCTTAAAAAAAACGAATAGGTCTGTGAGAGCCGGAATTCTTACTCGTTGGTAGGTGATCAAATACTTATGTCATGCAATAAAATGCAAAATAATTGCTTAAAAATCATACAATGTGATTTTTTTGATTTTTGAAGTGCACAGTTGAAGTGCACCTATGATAAAAATTACAGACCTCTACATGCTTTGTAAGTAGGAAAACCTGCAAAATCGTAAGTGTATCAAATACTTGTTCTCCCCACTGTATATGTTGAAGAGGGTGGGGCTTAAGCTGCATCCCTGTCTAACCCCACGGCCCTGTGGGAAGAAAAGTGTGTGTTTTTTGCACACTTGTTTGTGTACATGGATTTTATGTTGTCGTATGTTTTACACCACTTTCCATCCATTTGTATAGAAGACCCTCAGGCCAGATTGAGTCGAAGGCTTTTTTGAAATCAACAAAGTATGAGAAGACTTTGCCTTTGTTTTGATTTGTTTGGTTGTCAATTAGGGTGTGCAGGGTGAATACATGGTCTGTTATACGGTAATTTGGTAAAAAGTCAATTTGACATTTGCTCAGTACATTGTTTTCATTTCATATACGTCTGCTGTTATTGATAATACAGAGGATTTTCCCAAGGTTGCTGTTGATGCATATCCAACGGTAGTTATTGGGGTCAAATTTGTCTCCACTTTTGTGGATTGGGGTGATCAGTCCTTGGTTCCAAATATTGGGGAAGATTCCAGAGCTAAGGACGATGTTAAAGAGTTTTAGTATAGCCAATTGGAATTTGTCGTCTGTATATTTTATCATTTCATTAAGGATACCATCAACACCACATGCCTTTTGGGGTTGGAGGGTTTTTATTTTGTCCTGTAGCTCATTCAAGGTAATTGGAGAATCCAGTGGGTTCTGGTAGTCTTTAATAGTTAATTCTGAGATTTGTATTTTATTCTGTAAATGTTTTTGCTCTTTATCCTTTGTTATAGAGCCACAAAGATTGGAGAAGTGGTTTACCCATACGTCTCCATTTTGGATAGATAATTCTTTGTGTTGTTTAGTGTTTTCCAATTTTCCCAGAAGTGGTTAGAGTCTATCAATTCTTCAATTACATTGAGCTGTTTTCTGACGTGCTGTTCCTTTTTCCGTAGTGTATTTCTGTATTGTTTTAGTGATTCACCATCGTGAAGGTGTAGACTCAGGTTTTCCGGGTCTCTATGTTTTTGGTTGGACAGGTTTCTCAATTTCTTTCTTCGATTTTTGCATTCTTCATCAAACCATTTGTCATTGTTGTTCATTTTCTTCGGTTTTCTATTTGAGATTTTTAGATTTGATAGGGAAGCTGAGAGGTCAAATATACTGTTAAGATTTTCTACTGCCAAGTTTACACCTTCACTATTACAGTGGAACGTTTTACCCAGGAAATTGTCTAAAAGGGATTGAATTTGTTGTTGCCTAATTGTTTTTTGGTTGGTTTCCAAACTGCATTCCTTCCATCTATAGCATTCCTTAATGTTACTCAGTTCCTTTGGCTTTGATGCCTCATGATTGAGTATTGCTCTGTTCAAGTAGACTGTGATGTAGACTGTAGACTGCTGTGGTCTGATAGGGGTGACAGTGGGCTGACTGTGAACGCTCTGAGAGACTCTGGGTTGAGGTCAGTGATAAAGTAGTCTACAGTACTACTGCCAAGAGATAAGCTATAGGTGTACCTACCATAGGTGTCCCCTCGAAGCCTACCATTGACTCTCTCTCTCTCTATCTCTCTCTCATTCAAATCAAAGGGCTTTATTGCCATGGGAAACATACTGTATGTTTACATTGCCAAAGAAAATGAAATAGAGTAATAATACAACATGAACAGTAAACATTACTCACAACATTTTCTAAGGAATAGAGACATTTCAAATGTCATATTAAGTATATGTACAGTGTTATAAAGATGTGCAAATAGTTACAGTATAAAGGGGAAATAAATAAACATAACTATGGGTTGTATTTACCACGTTGTTTGTTCTTTTCTTGTGGCAACAGGTCACAAATCTTGCTTCTGTGATGGTGCAGTGGTATTTCACCCAGAAGATATGGGAGTTTATTAATTCTTTGTAGCTCTGTGTAATCTGAGGGAAATATGTGTCCCAAATATGGTCATACATTTGGCAGGAGGTTAGGAAGTACAGGTCAGTTTCCACCTCATTTTGTGGGCAGTGTGCACATGGCCTGTCTTCTCATGAGAGCCAGGTATGCCCACGCTGGCCTTTCACTGAGTCTATACATAGTCAAAGCTTTCCTTAATTTTGGGTCAGTCACAGTGGTCAGGCATTCTGCTACGGTTTATTCTCTATTTAGGGCCAAATAGCTTTCCAGTTTGCTCAGTTTTTTTGTACATACTTTCCAATAGGTCAAGTAATTGTCTTTTTGTTTTCTCATCATTTGATTGGGTCTAATTGTGTTGCTGTCTTGGGGCTCTGTGGGGCCTGTTTGTGTTTATGAACCAGCTGGTAGAGGGGACTCTTCTCCAGGTTCATCTCTCTTTAGGTGAGGGCTTTGTTATGGAAGGCTTGATAATCACTTGTTTTTATGTAGTTGTAGAATTTAATTGCTCTTTTCTGAATCTTTTTTTATTGCTGTAAGCCCTTTTCTGAGTTTTGATAATTAGTGGGAATCGTCGTAATTCTGCTCTGCATGCATTGTTTGGGGTTTTACGTTGTACACAGAGGATGCTTTTGCAGAATTCTGCAATTTGATGTTTGTCCCTTTCTGTGAATTCTTGGTTGGTGAGTGGACCCCAGACTAGACAACCATAAAGGTTAATGGGTTCTATAACTATAGCTGTAGGCACTCCTTGGTTGGGGACAGAAGCACCCGACCATCTGCAAACATTCAACATTTGACTTCAGAGTAGGGCTGTTATGGTGACTGTATTACCAACACACCGGCAGTCATGGCGGTAGTCAAATTTCATGTGACCGCTTAGTCACGGTAATTAGGCTTCCCCAAGCTTGGATGCTGATGATGGCTAATAGTAGCTTACCAAACTTACCAAACTCAGCATTCTTATTGTCCCTCTAATCACCGGAGTCGCCTCTTCACTCTTCACATTGAGACTGGTGTTTTGCGGGTACTTGTGAGGCGTCTGTTTCTTATAATTTCTTACTTCCCATGAGCCGGTTTGTAACAAAATCTCACCCTCATTCTTATGTTTAATAATAAATGTATTGTATAGTGTGTGTGTGGCAGGCTTACAATGATGGTAAAAACAACATTTGAGAGCACGCTGACCCTGGTGCTAGCTGGAAGTTGAATGTTTGAAGGGGTACGGGACTATAAAAAGTTTGGGATCCACTGCCGTAGAGGTTAAACATTTTGGAGGTGTGTTTTGGATCATTGGCACCAACAAAGCACCCCTACACATCACACCTCCTCCTCCATGCTTTATAGTGGGAACCACACATTTACCTACTCTGCATCTCACAAAGACAAGGTGGTTGGAACCAAAAATCTAAACTTTGGACTCATCAGACCATAGGACAAATTTCCACCAGTCTAATGTCCATTGCTCGTGTTTCTTGGCCCAAGCCAAGAATTTTATTTTATTTTTATTGCTGTTCCATGCGCCATATTTTTATTGCTGTTGCTTTTATTGCTGTCCTTTAGTAGTGGTTTCTTTGTAGCAATTTGACCATGAAGGCCTGATTCACGCTGTCTCCTCTGAACAGTTGATGTTGAGATGTGTCTGTTACTTGAACTCTGTGAAGCATTTATTTGGGAAGCAGTCTGAAGTGCAGTTAACTTTAATGAACTTATCCTTTTCAGCAGAGGTAATTCTGGGTCTTCCTTTCCTGTGGTGGTGCTCATGAGAGCCAGTTTCATCATGACTGAGCTTGAAGAAACGTTCAAAGTTCTTGAAATGTTCCAGGTTGACTGACCTTCATGTCTTAAAGTAATCATGGGATATAGTTTCTCTTTGCTATTTGAGCTCTTCTTGCCGTAATATGGACTTGACCTTTTACCAAACAGGGCTATCTTCTGTATACCACCCTTACCTTGTCACAACACAACTGATTGGCTCAAACGCATTAAGAAGGAAAGAATTTCCACAACTTAACTTTTAGCAAGGCACACCTGTTAATTGAAATGTATTCCAAGTGACTACCTCATGAAGCTGGTTGAGAGAATTCTAAGAGTGTACAAGCTGTCATCAATGCAAAGGGTGGCTACTTTGAAGAACCTCAAATATAAAATATATTTTGATTTGTTTAACAATTTGTTGGTTACTACATGATTCTCCATATGTGTTATTTCATGGTTTTGATGTCTTCACTATTATTCTACAATGTAGAAAATAGTAAAGATTAAGAAAAACCCTGAAAATGAGTAGGTGTGTCCAAACCTTTGACTGGTACTGTATGTTGAAGAGGGTGGGGCTCAAGCTGCATCCCTGTCTCACCATGAGGAAAGACATCTGTGTGTTTTTTTGCCAATTTTAACCACACACTTGTTGTTTTTGTAAATGGATTTTAAAATGTTGTATGTTTTCCCCCCAACACTGCTTTCCATCAACTTATATAGCAGACCCTCGTGCCAAATTGAGTCACAAGCTTTTTTGAAACCAACAAAGCATGAGAAGACTTGGCTTTTGTTTAGTTTGTCAATTTTTATTTATATATTTTTATTTAATCTTTATTAAACTAGGCAAGTCAGTTAAGAACAAATTATTTTTTAGAATGAAGGCCTACCAAAAGGCAAAAGGCCTCTGGGATTAAAATGATATAGATATATATATAAATGAATATCACCATAGCAGCACCCACTCGTAGCACGCACTCCAGCAGGTATATCTCACTGGTCACCACCAAAGTCAATTCCTCCTTTGGTCGTCTTTCCTTCCAGTTCTCTGCTGCCCATGACTGGAACGAATTGCAAAAATCTCTGAAGCTGGAGACTTACATCTCCCTCACTAGCTTTAAGCACCAGCTGTCAGAGCAGCTTACAGATCACTGCACCTGTACATAGCCCATCTGTAAACAGCCCATCTACCTACCTCATCCCCATACTGGTATTGATTTACTTATTTTGCTCCCCAGTATCTCCACCTGCATATTCATCTTCTGCTGATCTACGTCAGTGTTTAATTGCTATATTGTAATTACTTCACCACTATTTATTTTCTTAACTTACCTAATTTGCACTCACTGTATATAGACTTTTTGTTTTATTTTGTTCTAGTGTATTATTGACTGTATGTTTTGTTTATTCCATGTGTAACTCAAGTGTTGTTGTATGTGTCAAATTGCTACGCTTTATCTTGGTCGCAGTCACAAATGAGAACTTGTTCTCAACTAGCCTACCTGGTTAAATAAAGGTGAAATAAATACAAATAAATAAATAGAGGACAAAACACATATCACAACAAGAGAGACACCACAACACTACTTAAATAGAGACCTAATACAACAACATAGCAGGGCAGCAACACGTGACAACACAGCATGGTAGCAACACAACATGGTTGCAGCACAAAACATGGAACAAACATTATTGGGCACAGACAACAGCACAGAGGGCAAGAAGGTAGAGACAAAAATACATCACACAAAGCAGCCACAACTGTCAGTAAGGGTGTCCATGATTGAGTCTTTGAATGAAGAGTTTGAGATATAACTGTCCAGTTTGTATTGGTATTTGTATTTTTTTAGAATCCTCATTAGCTGCTGCCAAAGCACAAGCTCTTCTTCCTGGGGACCAGCAAAATTAAGGCAGTTCATACAATTTTAAAACATCTTATGGATAGGCGCTAGCGGGACACCAGCCGACAACATCCGGTGAAATTGGAGAGCGTGCAATTCAGACATTCATGAACATACAAGTGTCTTATATCATTTTAAAGCTTAAATTCTTGTTAATCTAACTGGGTTGTCCGATTTCAAATAGGCTTCACGGCGAAACATACCATGCGATTGTCTGAGGACGGCGCCCCTAATCAACATATTTTTCAATCTGCACAGGCTTCACAAAATAGTGATTTAAATAAATCACTTATATTTGAAGATCTTCCTCTGTTTGCAATCCCAAGGGTCCCAGCTACAACATGAATGGTCGTTTTGTTAAATAAAATCCTTCTTTATATCCCAAAAAGAAAGTTTAGTTGGCGATTTCAGTAATGCACTCGTTCAACATGCAGACAAAGGAGTCCAAAAAGCTACCACTAAACTTTGTCCAAACAAGTCAAATTACATTTCTATTTAATCCTCAGGAACTCTAAAATGTAAATAAACTATAATATTTCATACGGAAAGTAGTATGTTCAATAGGAAAGCAAAATTAGTAAGCACGCACCCTCTCCCTCGTGCGCCGAAAGACTGATATTGTTCCATGGCTTCTCACCAAAACTCCAAATACTTGTTTGTTTTTCAAAAAACAAGCCTGAAACCTTGAATAAAGACTGTTGACATCTAGTGAAAGCCATAGGAATTTCAATCTGGGAGACGGATTTACATAGAAGTGTCCGGTTGGATTTTCTTCGGATTTTCACCTTCCATATCAATTCTGTTATAGTCTCAGACATTATTTTAACGGTTGTAAAGACCTCAAAGTGTTCTCTATCCAATGCTACCAATTATATGCATATTCTAGCTTCTGGGACGACTGAGTAACAGGCAGTTTACTTTTGGCACGTCAGTCAGGCAGAAAATCAGGAACCTTGACCCTATTCCTAACAAGTTTTAAAAACATTACAATACATTGACAGATTTCACAACACACTGTGTGCCCTCAGGCCCCTATTCCACCACTACCACGTATCTACAGTACTAAATCCATGTGTATCTATAGCGAGGGTGTGTGTGTGTGTGTGTGTGTGTGTGTGTCTGTGCCAATGTTTGTGTTGCTTCACAGTCCCTGCTGTTCCATAAGGTGTTTTTTTTTAAAATCTAATTGTACTGCTTGCATCAGTTACTTGATGTGGAATAGAGTTCCATGTAGTCATGGCTCTATGTAATACTGTGTGCCTCCCATAGTCTGTTCTGGACTTGGGGAATGTGAAGAGACTTCTTGTGGCATGTCTTGTGTGGTATGCATGGGTGTCCGAGGTGTGTGCCAGTAGTTTAGACAGACAGCTTGGTGCATTCAACATGTCAATACCTCTCATGAATAAAAGTAGTGATGAAGTCAATCTGTCCTTCACTTTCAGCCAGTTTGAGTGTTTGTTGCAGCTCCTTCCAGTTGCTCACTGCAGCGACCTGAAAAGAGGACCGACCCAGGGACATATGTGCATTGGGGACCTTTAACCTCTCTGAACCACCCATACCGGATCCGGGATAATTGTCATCAGCAATGCTGAATAGCGCCACAGTCAAATAATATTACTAGAAAATATTCATATTCATTAAATCACAAGTGCAATATTGCGAAACACAGCTTAGCCTTTTGTTAATCCACCTGTCGTCTCAGATTTAGAAATTATGCTTTACAGTGAAAGCAATACAAGCGTTTGTGTAAGTTTATCGATCGCTAGACAAAACAATAATAAGTACACTTAGCATCAGTTAACTTGGTCACGAAAATTAGAAAAGCAATCAAATTAATTGTTTACCTTTGATGATCTTCGGATATTTTCACTCACGAGACTCCCAGTTCGACAACAAATGTTCCTTTTGTTCCATAAAGATATTTTTTATATCCAAACACCTCCGTTAGTTTGGTGCGTTATGCCAGGAATCCACCAGAAAGAGCAGTCACGACAACGCAGACAAAAATTCCAAATTATATCCATAATATCCACAGAAACATGTCAGACATTTTGTATAATCAATCCTCAGGGTGTTTTTCAAATCTATTCGATAATATATCAACCGGGACAGTTGGCTTTTCACTAGGACCGGGAGTAACAATGGCCGCCTTTCTCTTTTGTGCACAATTCATTCTGAGAGCCCCCACCTATCCACTTACGCAATGTGGTCGTTCACGCTCATTCTTCAAAATAAAAGCCTGAAACTATGTCTGAAGATTGTTGAAACCTCGAGGAAGCGATAGGAAAGGGAATCTGGTTGATATCCCTTTAAATGGAGCAATGGGAGGCTATGGAACATGGAGTTTTCAAAATAGAAGCCACTTCCTGGTTAGATTTTTATCAGGGTCTCGCCTGCAATATCAGTTCTGTTATACTCAAAGACAATATTTTGACTGTTCTGGAAACTTTAGAGTGTTTTCTATCCTAAATTGTCAATTATATGCATATTCTAGCATCTGGTCCTGAGAAATGGGCCGTTTACTTTGGGAACGTTATTTTTCCAAACATAAAAATAGCACCCCCTAGCTTCAAAAGGCAGAAGTTATGGCAAGGCGATCCCCGAGGGGAACTCCACCCCCCCATTCAGCTGAAAAGGTGGGCAGGGAATTCAAAAATACTCTTTAGAAATAGTCCAATACAGCAAATGAAAGATAAACATCTTGATCATCTACCCATCATGTCAGATTTTTTAAATGGTTTACAGCGAAAACACAACATATATTTATGTTAGACCACCACCAAATCAAAAAAAAAACACAGCCATTTTTCCAATCCAAAGATAGAGTCACAAAAGCAGGATTAGAGATAAAATGAATCACTAACCTTTTGAAAATCTTCATCAGATGACACTCATATGACATGTTACACAATACATTTATGTTTTGTTCGATAATATGCATATTTATATCCACAAATCTCGGTTTACATTGACGCCATGTTCAGAAATGCCTCCAAAATATCTGGAGGAATTATAGAAAGCTACGCCAGATAACAGAAATACTCATCATAAACGTTGACTAAAGATACATGTTCTACATATAATTAAAGATACACTGGTTCTTAATTAAAACCTGTTAGAGATACTGGTTCCCAGTTGGGAACCTACCCTCCCACGTTCAGCTGGAACGGTGGCGCATGGAACGCAAAAATATTCTTAGAAATATTTAACCTCCACACATTAACAAGTCCAATAGCTCAAATGAAAGATAAACACCTTGTTCATCTAGCCAGCAAGTCAGATTTCTAAAATGTTTTACGGCGAAAACATAGCACATATATATATATGTCAAACCACCACCAGACACAGCTCATTTGAATAGCCAAAACATGCAATCAACAAACGCAGGATTATAAAATAAATCATTCACTAACCTTTTGAAAATCTTCATCAGATGACAGTAATAGGACATGTTACACAGTACATTTTTTTTTTCAATAATATGCCATTTATATCCATAAATGTCCATTTACATTGAATTCATGTTCAGAAAATACTCAAAAATGTCCGCAGGAAATCTAGGTAGCGCGGCAAGATAACGTAAATAGACATCATAAACTTTGACTAAATATACATGTTCTACATATAGTTAGAAAGATACACTGCTTCTTTATGCAATCGCTTTGTTACATTTATTTTTAACGTTACAGAAATCGCACACTATTCAATATTCTGAGACGGCGCTCAGATATAAGTTACATTTCTCCGTAATGTTGGAGTCAACAGAAACACAGATTTCAGCATAAATATTCCCTTACCTTCGATGGTCTTCGTTCAGAATGTTCTGGAAAGGTTCATACTTACCCAATACATTGTTTGGTTTCAAGTCTTGCGTCTTTGTATTAGCTACTGCTAATAACATCAGCTGAAATGCACCCAAAATGTCCTCTGGTCCGGAAAAGTTGCGCATCAAAACTTCAAAATTACATATTATATGTCGACTAAACTGGTCAAACTAAGTGCAGAATCAAGCTTTAGGATGTTATAGACATACAAAACCATTTTCAATTCAACCGGTCATTGTTTGTCCTTCTTCTGAGTGCTGGAACAAATGAATGGCTGTGACCAATTCGCGCCCCAACGCACAACATATTTTCTCATGGCGCACACTAATTTCACTCCCATAGGGCCAATTCCCGCGGGATTTGAACGATTAAAAGCTCTACTGAATGAGGACATCTAGTGGAAGACATAGAAAGTCTCCCCAGATTTATAACTGGTTGGGAAGGGTGGGGGCGATGACGTCAAAGTTGCTCCAACTTTCATGACCACAAAAACTAGTTTGGAAGAATGCCTGCCCTGTGAGTTCTGCTATACTTACAGACATAATTCCAACGGTTTTAGAAGCTTTAGAGTGTTTTCTATCCAATAATAATTATTATATGCATATATTAGCAATTTTTGACAGATTTTTTTTTCAGTTTACTAGGGGTACCCAATTCCTCCAAAGGGGGCATAAGTCTGCCATATCCTCAACAGGTTTTAATGCAACCGCTGTGTTAGATTTTTTTTTAAACGTTACGAAAAAAGCCTACCATGCAATAATCTGAGACAGCGCTCAGACGTAAAAGTATTTCTCCGCCATGTTGGAGTCAACAGAAATACAAAATTACATCATAAATATTCCCTTACCTTTGATGATCTTTCATCAGAATGCAGTGGAAGGAGTCCTAGTTCCACAATAAATTTTTGTTTTGTTCCATAATGTCCAATACTATTGTCCAATTAGCTGCATTTGCTAGCACTTTCAGCTCACGTGCCCAAAAGCTGACGCTGGTACAGGACAACTCGCACGAAAACTTCAAAAATATATATTCCAGGTCGAATAAACTGGTCAAACTAAGTAGAGAATCAATCTTCAGGATGTAAATTTCATATATATCCAATAACGTTCCAACCGGATCATACGTTTTCATCTGCAGCCAAATGGAACGACGGTGGCACCCACAGAGAAATGCGCCACAGGGAAATTGCATTCCAAGACCGTGACTATTCCCCTCCCATTCAGTCAAAGTTCACACCAGAAGCTCCATTCCACGTTCTACTGAATGAGGACATCTAGTGGAAGGCGTAGGAAGTGCTACCAGATCCATATCTTGTTTGGAAAGGAAGGGGCAATGACGTCAAATTTGACCCACATTCAGAATTTGACTTCTTGTTTGGAAGATTGCATGCCCTATGAGTTCTGTTATACTCACAGACATAATTTCAGAGTGTTTTCTATCCAATAGTAATAATAATATGCATATATTAGCAATCTAGGACAGAGTAGGATGCAGTTCACTATGGGCACGCAATTCATCCAAAGTGAAAATACTGCCCCCTATCCCCAACAAGTTTTAAATGAAGGATGAACCGTGGCTGTCAAATAGGAATCCTGACTTAATGAAGTGGTGATTAAAGAGCTCAGTCATGTGCTTCTTGTCAGTAACAACCACATCATCAACTTTAAGGGACATGGGCAGCTGTGAAGAGGAGGGTTTATTCTCCAGGTCTTTAACCGTTTTCCAGAACTTCTTGGGGTTAGACCCACAGAGTGTCACACCCTGGCCATAGAGAGGCTTATGTTTTTCTATTTCTTTGTTTTTGGCCGGGTATGGTTCTCAATCAGGGACAGCTGTGTGCCTCTGATTGAGAACCATACTTAGGCAGCCTGTTTTCCCACTATGGGTTGTGGGTAGTTGTTTTCTGTCTTTGTATTAGTTACCAGATGGAACTATTTTGGTTGTTCTTTTTGTTTACTTTGTATTGTAGTGTTCAGTTCAGTTTAATAAAATGACGAACACTTACCACGCTGCATATTGGTCCGATCCTTCCTACACCGTTACACAGAGAGAGAACTGCTCCTTAAAGTAACTAACTTTGGCCTTCCGGATAGCCTGAGTGCACTTGTTTCTGAACGAGAGCCAGTCAGCCTGAGTATGCTTGTGCCGAGCCTTTTGCCAAATGAAATTCTTGAGGTGGAGTAACTCTACAAGATCACGGTCGAACCAGGGGCTGCACCTGTTCTTTATGGGAGCGTGTTTGTTTACAATACCACTGAAAATATCAAAAAATAAGATCCAAGTGTCTTTGACAGATGGGATCAAGCTGATTCTATACCATTTTACAGAGGCCAGTTAATGAAGGAATGCTTGCTCATTAAAGTTTTTTTGCAAGCGTCTATGAGAAATCAGGACAGGTTGCTTCACTGAGCAGCCATTACAAACACAGACTGTAAAAGAGTGATCAAGGTCATTACAGAAAACACCAGACTGATACCTATCAGGATTATTTGTGATGATAACATCGAGGAGAGTAACCTTTTCTGGGTGTTTGGAGTCATACCTTGTGGGATTGATAATAATCTGAGAAAGATTTAGGGAGTCCCATTGCTTTAGGACTTTGTCAAGTGGTTTAAGCATGTCCCAGTTTAGGTCACCAAATTCAGACTTAGTGTAAGGGGCCAGAAGAGAGCTTAGGGCAGGTAGGATACAGACTACGCCTGATGGGGGATGATAGCACCCAGCTACAGTCAAAGAGCTATTTGAAAGTTTAATGCTTAAAATCAGCAAATCATATTGTTTGGGGACAGACTTGTTGGAGACAACCAAGCACTGAAGGTGATCCTTCAGTCTGCAAGGGTTTGCAGGGTGAATATGTGGTCTGTTGTATGGTAATTTGGCGAAAAAACAACTTCACATTCGTGACACACCACCTGGATTCAGTCGTACGTAGCAAAATGTGAAATGGTGTTTTTTACATTGAATAAAAGGTAGAGACTCAGAGCTAGAAAATGGTATATCATACACGGCATTTGAGGAACAATGGGAAAGTTATTCTGCTTTGAAAGTTGCAACTTGTACACTCACTTTTGAGAAAATTGCCTTTGAATGTTTTGGTATCTAGTGAAGAGCTCTTCTTTGTCTACACCCATTCAGCATTGTTCACACCCCCTTAAACTTTAGATCCACATATCTCTTTTCGCTCTCGGAGTGCATACTTGACGCTCTGGCCGATGAAAACAGCCTAACCAGCTCTGCTGGAAACAATTTCATTGCGCTTTTTAGAAGACATTTACCGAAACTGGCCATATTCAATGGGTGTTGTACACACGTAACGTAACGTTAGCTAACGAGCCAGCCAGCTAATATTAGCTAGTTACACAAAAATGAACAAAGTGCCAACAAAATCTAACATTAGGCTCTAACTAGAAAAGCAACCAGCTCTGGGAAACAAATAATAACCTCTGCTAGGGAGCCAGCCATCTAACGTTAGCTAGCTAGCTAACAGTGCACTTTAGCTTAAGACATATAGCTAGCTAGCTAAACAATAAATGTTGTTTACCGAGCTAGGTTCAAGATCACCCACGTCACGTAACGTTAGCTAAGCTGAGCCAGCCAGCTAACGTTAGCTAGTTAAACAACAATGAACAATGTTCCAACAATGCCACAGTGCTAGGAGCTAACGAACCAGGTCCAATGTTAGCTAGATAACATAAAGCTTTAACTAGAAAAGTAAACGGCTCTGGGAAACAAATAATAATGTCAGCTAGGGAGCCAGCCAGCTAACTTTAGCTAGCTAGCTAACAGTACACTTTAGCTTGAAATGAAAACACTTTCTGTCAAAATTAGAAACATGTCATATCTGAAAATGTAGCTAGCTGACGCTAGACTATCTTACCTGTATACATCATTATGCAAGATGGACTCGTCTACCGGTCATGAATGCCAGACAATGGTTGCCCTTAGTTTTAAGACATAATCCGGAGACAAGTGTTTTCTCCATCTCTTTAGCTATCATACCCTAATTCCACTGACTTCAAAACTTGATCCTCCAGAAAGTGGATAGCAACACTCACGCAGCTCCACTACACAATATATTTAAAAAAAGCCGTGTTCAACAGGATTACCAACGCAGACTGACGAGCTCAAATAGACAGAAGCCTTGAATATGGCAGACCAATCCGAACTCCTCTCTCGGCATATCCAGCACACTCATTATCTCAGCCAATCATGGCTAGTGGGAAGGTTGCTAGCCTTTTCTGTGACTTAACCAACAAGGCTCGTAATTTAACAATTTTATTTGTATTTACAGATGGCATACAAGTTTGTTATTAAGTCACATTAAAGTTCACATGTCCGAGAAGGCATTTCTATATTTTTTTACGTTCAAACGGCTCTCCTGTGAAGTTGTGACGTGCGACATGCACCTAGTTTCCTGAATTGGGTCACATTTGCTCAGGACTTTTTGTCACTGCGGAAATGAAGGATTCTGCTGTTAATGATAATGCAGAGTATTTTCTGTTGCTGTTGACGCATATCCCACGGTAGTTATTGGGGTCAATTTGTCTCTACTTTTGTGGATTGGGATAATCAGTCCTTGGATCCAAATATTGGGGATGATGCCAGAGCTGAGGATGATATTAAAAAGTTTCAGCGTAGCTACTTGGAATTTGTAGTCTGTATATTTTGTCATTTCATTTAGGATACCATCAAAAACAAAGGACTTTTTGGATTGAAGGGTTTGTATTTTGTCAGGTACTGTAGTTCATTCAATTTAATTTGAGAATCCAGAGGGTTCTGGTAGTCTTTAAATCAAATCAAATCAAATGTTATTTGTTACACGCGCCAATACAACAGGTGCTTGGAGTTAATAGAGTTAGTAAAATATTAACTAAATAACTAAAGTAAAATAATCACAAGGTAACACAATAAATGTGGTACCGGTACCACCGGTACTTGGTACCGGTACCTAGTCAATGTGTGGGGTTACAGGTTAATCGAGGTCATTTGCAAAGTGAATATGCATAGATTATAAACAGCGAGCGTTACACCGAGGCCTGTACTCTGGAGCGGGATCGATTTGGAGGTGGAGGTTCCTTCATGGTCTGAGGCGATGTGTCATTGCAGGCAATCTCAACGCTGTGCGTTACAGGGAAGACATCCTCCTCCCTCATGTGGTACCATTCCTGCAGGCTCATCCTGACATGACCCTCCAGAGTGACAATACCACCAGCCATTCTGCTCGTTCTGTGTGTGATTTCCTGCATGTCAGTGTTCTGCCATGGCCAGCAAAGAGCCCAGATCTGAATCTCATTGAGCACGTCTGGGACCTGTTGGATCAGAGGGTGAGGGCTAGGGCCATTCCCCCCAGAAATGTCTGTGAACTTGCAGGTACCTTGGTGGAATAGTGGGGTAACATCTCACAGCAAGAACTGGCAAATCTGGTGCATTCCATGAGGAGGAGATGCACTGCTGTACTTAATGCAGCTGGTGGCCACACCAGATACTGACTGTTCCTTTTGATTTTGACCCCCCTTTTGTTTATGGACACATTATTTCATTTCTGTTAGTCACATGTCTGTGGAACTTGTTCAGTTTATGTCTTAGTTGTTGAATCTTGTTATGTTCATACAAATATTTACACAAGTCTGCTGAAAATAAACACAGTTGACAGTGAGAGGACGTTTCTTTTTTTGCTGAGTTTATTTTAATTGACCATATTAGATTATAATTTTAATTGCGCACACATTGATGTCAGACATGCACCTAACCCAATGCTCGGTTGCTGATGACTGGGATGAATGAAGAAGCAGATTTCAGGAGCAGGACAAGACACCCTCCTTTTGACTGATAACTGATATATGGGCATGTAAGTGATAGGCCTATCTGGCTTATATGATTACGATGGTGATAATGCTTCTTGACAGTGTCATAAAGTGTATTTTCTTAGTCCAAGTAAAGTGACGGGAAATGTGCATTTTCTACAAGCTATTTAAAATATGTAAAGAATTCATAACAACACCAACAAAGGATTTAAGAAACAAACTTTTAAACGAAAGGAAACTTCTTGGCAGGGATTTTTGGGAAGGGGAATAAATGTGGGTTCTGACACTCTGATGTAGGTGTCAGAACCAGCCATAAAATAATGCAATATATGTCACAACAGTTGTAAATATATGGGTCATGACAGTGTTATGACCATATTATGACTGGTAATGACAAGTTATGTCAGCTGTTATGACATATTATGACATGGTTATGACTGTGTCATAACATGTTATGCCACTGAGTGTCAAGTAAAGTGTTACCAAGAATGTGGTGCATTTTTCACAATTTTCCATCAAGCTTGCTTTACGTTGTAATGAATGTGTAATAAAAGTGTGATACTTAATCGTTCTTGATCGTTCCCCCAGTTATTTTAGTTTTTCCTCTAACTTATTCTGTGCCTCTATAGTACAGTGTTATTGCCATCCATCTGTTCTGCTAGTTCCTCCTTTTCCTTTGTTAGGTCCTCTATCTCTTTTGACTTAAAATGTTTTCATTTTAAAGATTAGTATTTATTTGCATGACCTCTGAAGGCACATTTGAAAGTCTCCCATGCAATGAGGGGCTCTGCTGTACCTATGTTATGCAGGAAAAAGTCTGTTATATATTTTTTTGTCTTGGTTAAGAACAGATTGTTATCCAATAGAAAATTACATTTAAAAAATAACTACAGGTTTGGGTCAAATCCAATTCAACACAACACATCCTGAAACCCACTGTATTTTCAAGAATTGTGGTGGCGGCATCATGTTTTTGCGTATGCTTGTCACCAGCAGGGACTGGGGAGTTTGTCAGGATCAAAAGAAATATCAAAGGAGCAAAGCCCAGGTTAGAGGAAAACCTGCTTCAGTCTTCGGAAAACCCTGCCTCAGTCTTCTGAAAACCCTGGGATAGAGTTTTATTTCACAGCTGGACAATAACAAAAAATGTAATGCCAAAGACACACCAGAATAGCTTGCCAAGAGGTGTTGAGTGTTCCTAAGTGGTCCTGGTCCAGTCTCAGTCCTGTCTCAAATGTGCTTAATTAAGGTTTGAATATTGCTCTCCGTCAATGATTCTGAACCAAATTTACTGAGCTTGAGCAATTTTGACAAAGAAATTATGTATGTTGCCCTAAGAGTTGCGCAATGTTGGTAAAATCTTGTTCAGAATTATTCACAGCTCTTAGGGCTGCCAAAGGTGCTTACACCAAGTATTAACTCTGGGGTGTGAAGACATACACAATCAAGGTTTTTAAAATTATTATTCATTTAAAAAATGTTAAAGAAATTGTCATTCACTTTGAAAATGTGGGGTAGAATGTGTAGATCGATATGGAAAATAACGAATAATCCCTTTTAAGATGAAGGCACCGAAATGTGAAGACTTTGCAAGGGGGTATGTAGACTTTCACTATGTAATCCTTCCATTATCACCTTGCTGCTGTAGCTTCACTCACCTCAGTCGATAAACATTCTACAAACACATCAAAATTAGCTGATACATTACGCACTACCTCAGCACCGGGATGGATTAAAAACTCTAGTTTCTTGTCAAGTCAAACAGCAGTTACCTAGCCATCTACAACCATCTTCCACCTCTGCAGTATTTTGAGAAAAAAGTTGCTCTGTTCACTGCAGCTGCGTCAATGTGCTCTCTCAAAGGCATCTAGCCAGACAAACACCCTTCCTGAGCGATTGCGCATGGTCCTAACCAACTGCATTTGCCTTTTAATTGGAATTGGAAAGACTTTGGTAGCCTAATTTAAATTGTTGGTGTTGAGCTAGGGTATGGAGACTTCCATACTCTGCCATACCCAATTGACGCCCCTGAGTTGGAAGACAGGAAGATGCTGAGCGAAGAAAGAAAACAACCCAGGTGCGGCAAAAGAACACTTACAGAGAAACATGTGGCAGTCAAACACGAGGCGCACACTTATTTTCTCATTTTATTCATATACTCATCTCGTATAAAATGTACAATCAAATTGACAACTTAACAAAATTACCCACAGTACTGACAAATACAAAGTAGCCAATAACTCCAACATACAGTATATAGGCCTATGCAATGCTGCTTTGGCATTTCAAATACATTCAATAAAGTGCTAGTTTTTTCATTCTTTGCTCATATAATAATGCCATATTTTTTTTCTTTACAAAAGCTGTTGTTCACAGCATTTCAGACGTACAGTGTCCTTGTCTTCAGTCGCAATAAAGTGCAGATGCTTGTTAGACATACATTTTGTTTAAAGGATTTAATGGTCAACTGAAAGCGAATTGTCGGTTGTCAAAATGCACACGTACACACACACTTACGTTCACTCAGCACCCCTCTAAACTTCACTGGGTGACCTGGAGTGGGTGGCTACGTTGCTTTGAAAGCAGCCGCAGAAGAGGACGTAGAGCGAGCGCTGGATCTCGGCATTACGGTAGGCGTAGATGATTGGGTTGATCATGGAGTTGTAGGTGGCCGGAAGCAGCGTGGCATACGTGTATACCGACGGGTATTCGCGCTCTCCCACCAGGCAGTAGATGGCGAAGGGTAGCCAGCTCGAGCCGAAGGTGCCCAGGATGATGGCGAGCGTGGCCACGCCCTTCTTGGTGGCCACGTAGTGCGATGTGGTGAAGAAGTGCTGTTGAAGAGCGATCTGGTGCGCGTGGCGGCACACGATCTTGCAGATCTTGAAGTAGAGGGTCAGCATGAGTATGAAGATTATGAAGAAAGAGACCGCCAACAATGTCACATTGCTGCGAGTGAGTGGGCGCACGATGCTACACACGCTTGGGTCGTCCAGGCAGTTCCAGCCTAGCACAGGCAGCAGGCCCAGGCACAGAGACACGCCCCATGTGCTCACTAGCATCAGGTGCACGTAGTGGAGCGTCTTCTCTGAGAAATAAGTCAATGCGTTGTATAAAGAGAAGTACCGGTCCACTGTTATAGCCAGCAGGCTGCTTATGGACGCCGTGAAGGAGGCCACTAGGAACCCAACAGTAATAAGGCTAATAGTCTCTGAGGAGAGGACGTACTGGAACACGAAGTTGAGGATTAATCCCATGCCTGCCAGTAAATCCGCTGTGGCTAGGCTTCCTACGAGCACGAACATGGGGGTGCGCAGGGTTGGCGTACAGAAGATGATAGCCACCACGATGGCGTTCTCGCAGGCGATGACAGTGCCCGACATGCAAAGCATGATATCCCACGGGTTGATGGGGAAGTCCAGAGGGGCAGTGGAGAGCCCCAGGCTGACATTGCGCTCTGGAAAGTTGGTCTCCATCCACGGGAGAGCCTCTCCAGCCATCACAACCGTCATTGCGGTGTCGTTACACATGTCTGCTTTCCCCTCCTGAAGAGAGAATGAGAGAGAGAGAGAGATTGTGGTAGTTTCACTAAGGGAAACCATGGCAACCATGACAGAGAGGGAGAAGCGTTCATCCATGTATAGATAGTCTAGCTAGCTCCATTTTTTGATATTATACGTTTCTAATTTTGTCAAAGTAGTTTTCATTGCAAGGTAAAGCGTACTGTTAGCTAGCTAGCTAACGTTAACTGTCTGGTTCACTAGCTAACACTACATGTATGATCTGTGTAGTAATATTATTCGTATTTCAGAGCCATTTGCATTGCTATTTATAGCTAGCTAACATTGAACAGTACCCATAGTTGGTTACCTTTAGCTACCAGCAGATTCAGGTATTAACATTATGAGTTGGGATTATGGTTAATTGTTTAGCTAGGTAACTAACTACATGTCTAAACAAAAGACTCAACTATGCAAGTAACCATTTCACTGTTCCGTTTACACCTTCTGTATCCTGTGCATGTGACAAATAAACTTAGATTTGATTTGATATAGTGTGTGTTTACCAGAGTGAAGAAGAACATGAGCTGCACCACCCTGGTACACTCTGAAATAGGGGTAGATAGCCAGAGGGAATTTACAAATGCATCCTTTGAATTTAGCTAGCTGTTTTAGCTTGCCACCACATCATGTACTGTATATGTTGGATATAATTGAATTGCCAAAGCTAGCTAGTTTATTTTAAATGTTTCTTGCAGTGGAGGGTTGGGTTTCTCTGAGAGCAATATAGCTAGAACTTGCTAACTAGCTAGATTATTTCTATCTAAAAAGGTAGTTGGTCTGGAGCCTCATCTGCCTATGGACAGACCACAGCCAATGTAAGTTAGTCTTTTGTATAATTTAGTTAACTAGTTTCTGAACATTAACCCCTTGTTCTTCATCTTGTGTGGAATAGTTTCACTGACTCTCTGTCTCTGCATTATCCACAGGGTAACTGTCAACTTGTGAGTCTGAAAATGTACCCTGGAGGTTAAGAAATCTGCATTGTAAGTATCAATTTGATGTTCATGAACATTAACCTGGAATTCTTCATCTTGTGTGGAATTTCATTTATCTCATTATCCAGGGTTAACTCAAATAGTTTTTGTAGTTATTTTCTTAGCTATTTATTTGAAATATACACTGAGTGTACAAACATTAGGAACACTTGCTCTTTCCATGACATAGACTGACCAGGTGAATCCAGGTGAAAGCTATGATCCCTTATTGATGTCACCTCTTAAATCCACTTCAACCAATGTTGATGAAGGTGAGGAGACAGGTTAAAGAAGGATTTTTAAGCCTTGAAACGATTGAGACATAGATTGTGTATGTGTGCCATTCAGAGGTTGAATGAGCACAGTCCACCACCCAAAGGACATCCAGCCAACTGTGGGAAGCATTGGAGTCAACATTGGGCAGCATCCCTATGGAAGGCTTTCAACACTGACAAATTGAGGATGGTTCTGTGGGTAAAAGGGGGGGGTTCAAGTCAATATTAGGAAGGTGTTCCTAATGTTTTGTACACTCAGTGTATGTCGCTATATTAAGCTTCTGTATGGGTGGACAGCAAAGTAGGAGCCATCCATGGTGCTGAAACTTGGGCAACTTAATAACTGCAGGGTAAAAACATCAACCCTGATTCATTAAAACCTCACAAAAGACAGATATCTAAAACTGTTATGACAACACGGTAATGTGTCCAAGTTTAGAGACCACAGGAACAGCAGCACTCGAGGAGCTATCCATGGTGCTGAAACTTGAAACTGAGTAATAGGCTATGATCGTGGATAAAACTTCAACCCTGTCCCACTTAACTCTCCAAAACGAAACAAACTGATAAACAATATTATCATAAATCAATTAAGTAGCATACCTTATATTCACCAAGTTTAAGTTTCCATGTAAAAGGACGATGTAGGTTACATTCGTTTCACACAGAGCTTTAGGAGAAAACCGTCTTTATAGAAAATAAAAAAAAACGTTCCTTTCTTCGAAACCGCTGAGGTAAAGCCCTCGTTTTTGTTCTGTTTTCCTCGCATGGGCGAGACACCGAGGGCAGGTGAAGCATTGACGCGCGCGGGGAGAGTGACTGGAGCTCGATAGCCAGAACAGTAAAGACTAACGTCGGTGAGCGGTGGAGCGTTATTAAACCCAAGTGACGTCAGGCCCATTGTAGAGCGCGAGAGAGAGAGATGAGAAGTCCGCCTCGCGATCACATGCTCAAAGAGAACGTCTACACCTGCCTGATGTGTTGATGTGAGGCGATAGATGAGAGAGATTGAATTTGTGGAGAGGGAATACAGCTATGTATTGACTCTCATGGCCCGGGGGAAGATATTTTGGTGTGGGGGTGCTGAGATAATTTCTTTCTCCCTGCGCTGCTGACGACTATGTTTGTACACTCATAGTGTAGTAATAGAGGGTTCAACACATCACCACCACTACTATACCCCCCTTAGTGCTGCTCCACGTGTTACCAGGCCTTAATAACAGGCAGGCTGAAGAGGAATCAGTCAGCAGTCCATCTTTTCTGGACGTAGATCCTGTTATGTTAGTCCTGCACTACCCTCTCCAGTCCACTCCACAAAACAGTTTAAATGGCAAGCGTGGTAACCAACATTTAGACTGGTGTCCAAGCTTACTGTACTACTCATTATGTAATGCAGCGATGAGCAAGTGGCAGCCCCCCTTTTGTCAGCCAGCAGACCAGTCAAAAGTTTCTACTCATTCAAGGGTTTTTCTTTATTTTTTTTACAATTTTCTACATTGTAGAATAGTCGTGAAGACATCAAAACTATGAAATAACACACATGCAATCATGTAGAAATCAAAAAAGTGTTAAACAAATCAAAATATATTTAATAGTTTAGATTCTTCAAAGTAGCCACCCTTTGCCTTGATGACAGCTTTGCACACTCTTGGCATTCTCTCAACCAGGTTTACCTGGAATGTTTTTCCAACGGTCTTGAAGGAGTTGGCTGCTTTTCCTTCACTCTGCGGTCCAACTCATCCCAAACCATCTCAAATGGGTTGAGGTCGGGTGATTGTGGAAGCCAGGTCATTTGATGCAGCACTCCATCACACTCCTTCTTGGTAAAATAGCCCTTATACAGCCTGGAGGTGTGTTGGGTCATTGTCCCGTTGAAAAACAAATGATAGTCCCACTAAGCCCAAACCAGATGGGATGGAGAATCACTGCAGAATGCTGTGGTAGCCATGCTGGTTAAGTGTGCCTTGAATTCTAAATAAATCACAGACAGTGTCACTAGCAAAGCACCCCCACACCCTCACAATGATCTTTGTGAGAGATTATCTCACACGTGGCAGTTGGAACCATAAATCCCAAATTTGGACGCATCAGACCAAAGGACAGATTTACACCGGTCCAATGTCCAATGCTCGTGTTTCTTGGCCCCCGCAAGTCTCTTCTTATTGGTGTCCTTTAGTAGTGGTTTCTTTGCAGCAATTCGAACATAAAGGCCTGATTCACGCAGTCTCCTCTGAACAGATTATGTTGAGATGTGTCTGTTACTTGAACTCAGTGAAACATTTATTTCGCCTGCAATTTCTGAGGCTGGTAACTCTAATGAATGTATTCTCTGCAGCAGAGGTAACCGGGTCTTTCTTTCCTGTGGCGGTCCTCATGAGAGCCAATTTCATCATAGCTCTTGATGTTTTTGTGACTGCACTTGAAGAAACTTGAAACGTTCTTGGAATTTTCCAGATTGACTGACCTTCATGTCTTAAAGTAATGATGGACTGTCATTTCTCTTTGCTTATTTGAGCTGTTCTTGCCATAATATGGACTCGGTCTTTTACCAAATAGGGCAATCTTCTGTATACCACCCATACCTTTGATTGGATCAAACAAATTAACTTTTAACAAGGCACACCTGTTAATTTAAATGCATTCCAGGTGACTACCTAATGAAGCTGGTTGAGAGAATGCCAAGAGTATGCAAAGCTGTCATCAAGGCAAAGGGTATTCTATAATGTAGAAAATAGTTTAAAAAAAAAGACAAACCATGAAATTAGTTTATCCAAACTTTTGACTGGTACTGTATACATACAGTTGAAGTCGGAAATGTATATACACCTTAGCCAAATACATTTAAACTCACTTTTTCACAATTCCTGACATTTAATAAAGTAAAAAAGTCCTGTCTTAGGTCATTTAGGATCACCACTTTATATTAAGAATGTGAAATGTCAGAATAATAGTAGAGAGAATGATTTATTTCAGCTTTTATTTCTTTCATCACATTCCCGGTGGGTCAGAAGTTTACATACTCTCAATTAGTATTTGTTAGCATTGCCTTTAAATTGTTTAACTTGGGTCAAAGGTTTCGGATACAAGCTTCCCACAATAAGTTAGGTGAATTTTGGGCCATCCCTCCTGACAGATCTGGTGTAACTGAGTCAGGTTTGTAGGCCTCCTCGCTCGCATACAAGTTTTCAGTTCTGCCCACAAATGTTCTATAGGATTGAGGTCAGGGCTTTGTGATTACCACTCCAATACCTTGACTTTGTTGTCCTTAGGCCATTTTGCCACAACTTTGGAAGTATGCTTGGGGTCATTGTCCATTTGGAAGACCCATTTGCGACCAAGCTTTAACTTCCTGACTGATGTCTTGAGATGTTGCTTCAATATATCTACATAATTGTCCTGCCTCATATTGTGTGAAGTGCACCAGTCCCTCCTGCAGCAAAGCACCCGCACAATATGATGCTGCCACCCCCTTGCTTTCCGGTTGGGATGGTGTTCTTAGGCTTGCAAGCCTCCCCCTTTTTCCTCCAAACATAACGATGGTCATTATGGTCAAATAGTTATATATTTTTTGTTGTCTCCAAAAGGTACAACCTTTGTCCCCATGTGCAGTTGCAAACCGTAGTCTGGCTTCTTAATGGGGGTTTTGGAGCAGTGGCTTCTTCCTTGCTGAGTGGCTTTTCAGGTTATGTCAATATAGGAATCATTTTACTGTGGATATAGATACTTTTGTATCTTTTCCTCCAGCATCTTCACAAGGTCCTTTGCTGTTGTTCTGGGATTGATTTGCACTTTTCGCACAAAAGTACGTTCATGTCTAGGAGACAGAACAGGTCTCCTTCCTGAGTGTCATGTTGTTATTTTCAATTGTTCAAACTATTAAATATTGGAAGGTGAGAAAAGTGTACAATAGGGTTTTGAACAGTAGCCCTATAGAGCTACCCTATAATCCCCATTAATCATGCAACTGTGATGGCAACGATCCAGTCATCGTGAACTGTGCGCCAGGTTCCAGGTTTAATCTGCTGTACGGTCTGCAGTCCATAATGATTCAAATAGGCTACATGTCCCAAATTATTGCAGAGGTTGTTATACTTTAGCCCAATATCATCCACTTTTGTTAGCGATCCTCATGAACAACCACACGAACATGTCAGAGGAAAGAAAGTTACATTTACAATGTAACTTAATGATGCAAAATGTAAGGAAACAAACACTAAAGTGACAGTTATAAATGTATGTGCGCATAACTAAAAACTAAAGGTGGCTACCAAATGTCATGTTTAACACTATACAAATTGAAAAAAGAAATACAGTAAAAAATGTTGCCATATAATTAAACATTCTAGAAATCAAATCACCTCTGTAGATTTGGTGCTATACGGTCATTTGGACTTCGCTACAAAAGCGTATTGCTTGGTTCTTAAAATGGAACAACGACAAGTTATAAGGCCAGCATTTCATAAACTTTACTGTGGAAAAGTAGATGTGTTGATGCGCTTCAGTTTGCTGTCTCACATTTGTCTCCAGTGATCATAAGGTAAAATAGATCTAAAACATGTCATTTATATTTACAATCCCCTCATCCAAATACTAATTTACCTAGCCCTTATCAATAGCTCTTATCCACTTGTAATTTACAGTGCACGGAGAATGGTGTTATTTCCATCGGAAAGCAATGAAGTAGATGTTGTTCCACTTGGAACCGACAGGTTGCTTGAACTTATTCATCTTTTCACTGAGCGTAAAGTTGGTGGAATTATGTTGGAATTAAGTTAAAGTCAGAGTACAGCATATCTGTAGACACACCTCTGCCACACCTTTATTTATTTGATCTAGCATGCTATTCTCATGCTTAAGAAAAGTGCATAAATAGGGAATTGCGTTCGATTTTAGTGCTTTTAAATGCGATCAGAATTCATCCCTTTTTTGCTTATTTCCAAGTGTTGCAGTCACTGCTATATACTTTAAACACTGTCGGTCTCCTGGTTACCAAGCAACCACAGCCCTTAGATACATCTCTATTCTCTACCAAGATTTGGGGAGAGAGAGAGTGAGAATGGAGGAGAGAGAAGGGGGGGTGTAATAGGTGGAGCAGAGGGAGGGAGAGACATGGATAAAAGGGAGAGAGGGAACGAGAGGAAGATAATCTCCCTTCTATGTGATGATCACAGCAGGTGAATTACCATTAACCATGCTGTCATGACGTGGCCCTTTCTGGGTATAGATCATGGCATCCCCCTCTCTCTCTTTCCTACACCCAGGTTCTGTTATCTCTGGTCAAAAATTCCTGGAGGAGACTCTCTCCCCCTGGCCATGCAGAAAGAGACGCATAGAAGGAACAAGGATTTCACATGGCAAACTACTAAATTCCCAAAATGGGGATTTGATACAAAATGTCCACTTGTGAGATGGTGGGAATGGTCCATGGACACTTAATGGACGGGTATGTTGTATGTTGTGTGTTTCATTTGGTGACCTCAGAGAGGACAGGAAACACACACAACTAGATCTCTCTCAATTACGGGGTTTGCATCTAATTCTTGTATAAAATGAATAACATGATGTATGATGTAAGGTGATGTTAATCCTTTAAAACTTCTTGATCCTACTTGAGACGCAGATGTCTCAACTAGGCACCTGGAAATGCAAATGCGCTACGCTAAATGCTAAATGTACTCGTTAAAACTCAAACGTTCATCAAAATACACATGCAGGGTATTGAATTAAAGCTACACTCGTTGTGAATCTAGCCAACAAGTCAGATTTTTTAAATGCTTTTCGGCGAAAGCATGAGAAGCTATTATCTGATAGCATGCAACACCCCAAAATGCCTGAATGCGACGTAAACAAAAGATTTAGCGTAGCCGGCGCTACACAAAACGCAGAAATAAAATATAAAACATTCATTACCTTTGACGAGCTTCTTTCTTGGCACTCCTATATGCCCCATAAACATCACTATTGGGTCTTTTTTTCGATTAAATCGATCCATATATACCCAAAATAGCCATCTATGGAAGCTGTGTAATTCAGAAAAAAACATTGTTTTAAAACGCTGCGTCATTTTTTAAAATTAAAAAAGTTGACGATAAACTTTCACAAAACACTTCGAAATACTTTTGTAATCCAACTTTAGGTATTAGTAAACGTTTATAATCTATCAAAATGATCGCTTGGCGATGTGTATTCAATAGCTCCTCGTCTTCAAATCAATGGCTGAAAATGTGCACTTCAAAACATCCTGGCGGAGACCGGAAGAAATGGAATCCAGTTAGTTGGATTTACCAACAAAAAACTCCCCGGATAATGACGACAATGGCGACATCGTGTGGAATCTGTAGGAATTGCATGCAGGTCCATAATTAATTTTGTGCCCTTTTAACAATCCATGAAAGTGACGCATGGATATTATTTTTAGCTTTCAGTGAGCAGTTTTTCTTGCGCTTTTTGATGAAACACACGATCTGTTATAGTCACAGCCGTGATTTAACCAGTTTTAGAAACTTCAGAGTGTTTTCTATCCACACATACTAATCATATGCATATACTATATTCCTGGCATGAGTAGCAGGACGCTGAAAAGTTGCGCGATTTTTAACAGAATGTTCGAAAAAGGAGGGGGTAGGCTTAACAGGTTTTTAATGAAAGAGGCCTTTGCCTTTAAAGTGTAACTGCCCCAGTGAGCACAGACATGATCTGGCATCATGGAACAGCCCTTTTCTACTGTTACTAATGAAACCCCCTTCTGAGAAAATCCTCTTTAGACCACGCGTACCTCGATGGACACTGAGGGGTCACAGGTTGAGTTTAGACCACAAAAACCTCAGTGTTCGCTAAGGTTGCAATGGTTGTTGAATTCCTAACCATACCATGTGGAGCATTGGCTACACGGTTGGAAATGGTTAAACTCTGAGACTATCGATCCCTACCGAATAAGAACAAATTTTAGATAATAATTACTAGTCTGCAGCTAGAAATTATGTCAACCTAGGATGCGAAGACTGACAACCGCTGAAACATCTATATATGAGAACATTTCTGAATGGTACTCTGAAGTATCCATTCTAACCACGAAAGACTTCAGGGAAGCAGAGAGAGAGACGCTCTGATGAACGGACTCTCCGCAGACTGACGATTCCAACAGAGATCACAACGACACACTGGACGTAAATATATATTGATTGCAATTGTTCCCGAATGAGTGAGAGTTCATGTGCGAAAGATTAGCATTTCCTTTAATATAATTATCAACTGTATAGTGACTCCTTTGGTCTTTCCCGCCCTTTTCAGTCCACACCCACTTTCCTTTGTCCACCAAGCCGTCATATTAGCTTAGCCCACTAGGTAACCTCCCCTATCATTTCCTTATAACCATATCTACTGTGCTGTTTGTTTATGCATTTCTGTGATTATTTAGTAAGTTAGTAAATAAATTATTAAGGTGTGTGACCAAAACAAATCACTGATTTGACACTTGCTGTTTGGGCCAAAAAAAGAGAGAAAAACAGGTTTATATAAAGACCCTGCTTCTCCTAACTAATTGATTCTCACACACACACGCACACACAGTATGCACACAAATCTATAAATGCCGCACCTTGTTTACCTCGATAAACCTGTGCATGCCTACTAATGCCAACAGCCATTTGCAATGAAGGGAAAAAAAGAAAAAAAGAGGGAAAGGTGAGAAAGAGGATGAACAATGAGAAGAAAGGGTCAGGAGAGTGTTGAGGTAGAAGGATTTAGAGTGGAGCGAAGAATGAAAGGGAAATGGAAGGAGAGGAATTTATGTGGTGGGAGATGGTGAGAGAGAGAGGAATGGAGGGAAAGAAAGAGATGTGGGTGGATAGATAGTGGAAATGAGAGTGGAAATGGGGTTATAGCTGAAGTGCAGTGCAGTTATAGTAAGAACTGGTAGAATTGGAACAATTCAAACCCCCACCTCATGACCCAATACAGATGGATATACTACAAAACAAGATTAAGGAGTTAGCCAGCTAACTTGCCTAAAAATTCTGAAATAACTTGTTCGTTTTTATAAAACTCATTGATTCTGCTTTGTAGTATATACACCATTAGATATGGAAAAGAACAAATCTCTCACAAAAACATGATGACTTATACACACAGGCCTCTCGTCCATAACAAAAAAAAATCACACACACATGCAAGAATTAAGAATTCAGCGTTAGGCGAATTTCCTTGCCTGATGGAGGATGTCGTTTCAGGAGACACGTTTTCCTATGTATATGACACGCTCTCGTGGGATCCGTTTGCTTATGTTCACCAACTGTCTGTTTGTGATATCACTAGAAGAGGAAACCGGAAAGATGTATACATAGACATGTTATAATTGTTGTTTCTCTCTGATGTCTGATTGGCCTTGCTTATCTCTCTAGGCTGTGAGAAGGAGACGCTGGCACACGTTTTCTCTACCTCCATTGTTATTCCGATCTGGTTTAATCTGGGTTTAGGAACAGCTAATAGATGTTCACTCTCTGATTCATTCTCTCTCTTCTACAAGTTGGCATGTGCAGCAGGCCATTTCCCCCACACCGTCTCACACTTTTTTCCACCTTTTTCACCTTTTCTCTCCACCTCTTTCAGTCTCATTCCTGTATTCTCATGCAGAGCCTCACAAGTCACACAGACACAGAGACGGCCAGGGAGAAAGGACCAGCTGCCAGTGTGTATGTTTGTGGGAGTGTGTGTGTGATAACTGATTGCGTGTGGCATATCTGTGAGTGTGAAAGGATGTGATAAGGCCAGTTCCCCTCACATTGTCTGTCTGACACCTGTGGCTGCAAACCTTTCTGAGTCACAATAAAGGGGGAGAAAAAGAGCGAGAGACATACACACACACAGATAGAGAGCTGAAGAGAGAGAGCAATGCATAGACAGAATTGAAGAGAATGAATACGACAATATACAGTACCAGTCAAAAGTTTGGACACACCTACTAATTCCAGGGGTTTTCTTTATTTTTTAACCTGTTGCGACGACCAAACCCGGATCCGGGATTCTATTTATAGACCTAAGCTCATTACCATAACGCAACGTTAACTATTCATGAAAATCGCAAATGAAATGAAATAAATATGCTATCTCTCAAGCTTAGCCTTTTGTTAACAACACTGTCATCTCAGATTTTCAAAATATGCTTTTCAACCATAGGAAAACAATCATTTGTGTAACAGTAGCTAGCTAGCGTAGCATTTAGCGTTAGCATTAGCGTTAGCATTTAGCAGGCAACTATCACAAAAACAAGTAAAGCCTTTGAAGAACTTCTGATGTTTTCAATGAGGAGACTCTCAGTTAGATAGCAGATGCTCAGTTTTTCCAAAAAGATTCTTTGTGTATTAGAAATAGCTCCGTTTTGTACATCACATTTGGCTACCAAAAAAAAAAAAAAAAAAAAAAAAAAAAACGAAAATTCAGCCCTCAAAATGCGAACTTTTTTCCAAATTAACTCCATAATATCGACTGAAACATGGCAAACGTGGTTTAGAATCAATCCTCAAGGTGTTTTTCCACATATCTATTCGATGATATATCCTTCGTGGAAGCCTGGTTTCTCCTTGCTCTCAAATGGAAAAATAATTGTACCTGGCTTTGCGCTCCAATTTCGATGCAGGGACACCAGGCGGACACTTGGAAAATGTAGTCTCTTATGGTCAATCTTCCAATGATATGCCTACAAATACGTCACAATGCTGCAAACACCTTGGGGGAACGACAGAAAGTGTAGGCTCATTCCTTGCGCAATCACAGCCATATAAGGAGACAATGGAAAACAGAGCTTCAGAGATTCTGCTAATTTCCTGCTTGACGTATCATCTTGGTTTCGCCTGTAGAATGAGTTCTGGGGCACTTACAGACAATATCTTTGCAGATTCTGAAACTTCAGAGTGTTTTCTTTCCAAAACGGTCAATAATATGCATAGTCGAGCATCTTTTCGTGACAAAATATTGCGCTTAAAACGGGAACGTTTTTTATCCAAAAATGAAATAGCGCCCCTAGAGATCCAAGAGGTTAAAACTATTTTCTACATTGTAGAATAATAGTGAAGACATCACAACTATGAAATAACACATTTAGTAATCATTTAGTAACCAGAAAATTGTTAATTACTTCTTTGGGATCGGTGCCCCTTCCACGGGACAGTTGAGCTAACGTAGGCTAATGCGATTAGCATGAGGTTGTAGGTAACAAGAACATTTCCAAGGACATAGACATATCTGATATGGGAAGAAAGCTTAAATTATTGTTAATCTAACTGCACTGTCCAATTTACAAATACAAAAGAACGGTTTGTCTTTTCTTAGTATTATCTTTTACCAGATCTATTGTGAAATATTCTACTACATTCCTTTCACATTTCCATAAACTTCAAATAGTTTTCTTTCAAATGGTACCAAGAATATGCATATCCTTGCTTCAGGGCCTGAGCTACAGGCAGATAGATTTGGGTATGTCATTTAGGCGAAAATTGGGGCAAAAAAGGGGCTAAAAAAATGATTTTTTAACTCTTGAGACAATTGAGACATGGATTGTGTATGTGTACCATTCAGAGGGTGAATGGGCAAGATAAAATATTTAAGTGCCTTTGAACGGGGTATGGTAGTAGGTGCCAGGCGCACCGGTTTGAGTGTTAAGAACTGCAATGCTGTTGGGTTTTTCACCCTCAACAGTTTCCCTTGTGTAACAAGAATGGTCCACCACCCAAAGGATATCCAGCCAACTTGACACAACTGTGGGAAGCATTGGAGTCAACATGGGCCAGCATCCCTGTGGAAAGCTTTCAACACCTTGTAGAATCCATGCCCTAACAAATTGAGGTTGTTCTGAGGGCAAAAATATTAGAAAGTGGTTCCTAATGTTTTGTACACTCAGTGCATATTACATAGACGTGTTGGCGTTATTACATAGACGTTACATAGACGTTTTCATGCATTATTAGAATCATCCATGCACTATATGCGTTTTTTGAATTGAGAGTCAAGGACCAGCAGTGAACAGTTTTATCCTTGACATGAGAGGTCCTTGAAACCCACTGTTACTGTGCCCTATAGATTCACAGTTAACCAATTTAGTGGTGTATGCCATTTGGCACCGATTGTAATGGAGGTATATGACAGCTATTTGACAAGACCATAAGGCTCATCAACTAATTTAAATGATGTTTGATAAACTTAAATGTTGTATAGACCTCCTTTATCTTTTCCCATAAAATCATATGGACTTTTGTGAAACGGATAAGCAGAAACTTGATTTTTTTTTTCTTCAAATATGCGAAAACATGCCTTTTGAATTTTGTCTAATGCTAGTAGCTAGTGGCCTAGTCAAGGATGCAGCATGCAAAATATTGGGACAATACACTCTACAGAGACCAAGTGGAACAAAAGTTAACCTTGAATTGGGAGGTTTAAAATATCCCTCTTGGGCCAATTTGACCTGTTTTAAGAAATGCCATTTGTTGGTGGATATAAAGTCTAAGATCTTTGATAGCCTGATGCGGAATTTCCTACAGGAAATAATCACTGCCAACTGGTCAGCTTATTATAGGGCTTAATGTGCCAGGTTATGTAATGAGAAAAGCTAACGTAGCGTTGCAAACAAAAGTGTCAACTTTAAAGTTTAATGTTCGCAAGTATGGACCCATTCTATTCTTATTTACAATCAAAGTGACTCCAAAATGACCCAATACATTATTTACCTTTAATTTCTAATTGAACACAACATAATCTGAAACAATACCAAACCAAAATAAACATACAAATGTTGTTGTCACAAGCTTGATGGTAGCCATTGCACGCTAGGAATATAGGATCAAATACTAAACTTTTGACTACTTTAAAACACATATTGGTGAATTGGTACTTAGGACACCTTAAAATGGGGGGACTAGATGCGTAAAGTGCTTTCATTTCTAAACAGTAAAACAGATGTGTATGAAAATACCCTCAAATAAAAGGTGACATTCTGTACTGTCGCTTTGAGGATAGAACCAAATTAAACGCTTTAGCTTCACTATCCAAATAAATACGTAGGGGAGTGTATTTTGCCCTTTTTGGTTGGATTTTGCTTTTGGTTTACTTGAATATGTTTTGGACAACTGCCTTACTGTAAATACTGCGGGCTATGTAGTGTGTAGCTCCATATTAAACTTGCATATTTATTAAATATAATGTCAATTGAAATGTAAGAAGGTTTTATTGGTCAATGGGAAAGGTTGGTGACTGGTGATAACAATACGGTGGCCTCCCACAGACAGCTATGTAATTGAAAATAAGACCAAGCCATAGTTGACACTTCTTCATAGTCTCTTCTTTCTTTCCTCTCCTCCTTTGCCTGTTTCCATCCTCTACTGCTGTCACTCTAAAATAACTGCACATGACAGTACACAGTGCTCATTTATTGAGAATTATTTATCTGGTAGTGACACTCCAAAATTTGGACACACAGGGCATTCAAGGGTTTTTCGTTATTTTTACAATTTTCTACCTTGTAGAAGGGTAGTGAAGGAATCAAAACTATGAAATAACACATATGGAATCATGTACAGTAATAACTAAAATAACCCATCTTTAAAGTAGCTATCCTTTGCCTTGATGACAGCTTTGCACACTCTTGGCATTCTCTCAATCAGACAGCAGAGTGAAGGAAAAGCAGCCAACAACAGCTCAGCATATGTGGGAACTCCTTCAAGACTGTTGGAAAATCATTCCAGGTGAAGCTGGTTGACAGAATGGTTGGTAGAATCTCACAAATATATTGTTTAATTAACCCGTCTCCTCCCCTTCATCTACACTGAGTGGATTTAACAAGTGACATCAATAAGAGATGGATTTCAACTGGATTCACCTGTATGTCACCTGTATGTACTGTATGTAATGGAAAGAGCAGGTGTTCTTAATGTTTTGTACACTCAGTTTATGTAGGCCTAATACACTTGATTATTATCAGTGTGCTTGTCTACAATGCTGAGGAAAGATGCAACTCAGGAAATATGGGCTATTCTTAATCTTCATTTTCAATGTGTGAGCTGCACTTCCCTACGCAACATACTAACACAATAAATATAATTCTACATTTCAAAGGAAAAACTATATCTCACCTAAGATTCAAATTTGCCTCAAACAGAGAAAATTACCAGGAGCCAGGCTTGATACACTGTGAGTTATTTGTCCAGTCAAAATTTAACATGCTTTAGTAAGTTTGATATTTTTTTTTTACCTTTATTTAACTAGGAAAGTCAGTTAAGAACAAATTCTTACTTACAATGACAGCTTACCCCAGCCAGGACGATGCTGGGCCAATTGTGCACCACCCTATGGGACTCCCAATCACAGCAGGTTGTGATACAGATTGGAATTGAACCAGGGTCTGTGTGACTCCTGGTATCTACTGCTTACATAGTTCCATGTGAGCCACTGGCTTAATCCCATTCTTTAACTTTTAATATTTGGTTGAGTTGGAGACGTGAATCCAACATATAATTTGTTAACTTGTCAACAAGTTAATAGGCTGTTGTATTTCAGAGATGTATCTTCTGCTTGGATAGTTCCAGTTTGTTTTCAAATTAATCATTGACATGTTGGATTCACATCTCCATCTCAACCAAAATTGAAGTGAAAGAAAATGCACTTAAAATAAAGTTTGATTTGATATAGTCCTATTCTTTCACTTAGATTTTTGGATGAGATGGAAAAGTGAATCCAACATATCAATCATTGATTGAAGACAAACTTGATTTAAAGGGGTGTCAGTGTCAGCCTAGTGGTTAGAGCGTTGGACTAGTAACAGAAAGGTTGCAAGTTCAAATCCCTGAGCTGACAAGGTAGAAATCTGTTGTTCTACCCCTGTACAAGGCAGTTAACCCACTGTTCCTAGGCCATTGTGAAAATAAGAATGACTTATTAACTGACTTAAGAATTTGTCCTTAACTGACTTGCCTAGTAAAATAAAATATATTTAAAAAAAGCCAGACTAAGTCAGTGGCACAGATTGGACTGTCAAAGCAGAAGATACAGTACATCTCCTTCAAATGTTGATATTTGGTGTTGACAACCCAACACAATTCAATATCACTAAGTATCATTACATTTGAAATCAAGCAGAGATTATTGTATTGTTTATTTTTAGTTGAATTCTGGGATGAATTGAATGATTACTTGGCAAATACCATATAGGCCTAAATAGCATCACTGATGATATGAGTGATAAAGTATGGTCACATTTCATTTGCTCTGTTAAACCTACCCTTTGGAATGACTTTAGAGAGATTAAAGTAGACGGCACGCGTCAAAATGATTGATTGATGACCTTACGTCATGCTGACCTTTGCGTGTCCGAATATGTGCCCCCTCCCCGTCCCCCCTGTTCCCGTGGTCACGTGTTATTTTGTGTTATTTCAGATCTCTATGTCATCCTTTGAAGTAGTCCAGTTGATGGATGTCTAGGGGCCTGGTTGAACTGGGGGTTGTTGTGTTTGAACTTTTGGACCGGGTATGACCCCCCAGATTTATCGCCCATATGTGTATCTGATGAAGCCGGAATGTCCTGGGCATATGCCTTATAAATGTCCAGAACAAGGTTTGTGAACCAAGAACCGTAAACGCTATTTTTTTAAACATGGATTTTGTGATCAGTGGCAAAGCTGTGATGACTGTAGCAACTGAAGCAGGACCGCGTCTGAAACATAGAGAAAGGGCAAAGTATACAGCCGCAATATACGATGCTCCAAAAAAGCGGTTTCTAAATGTGTATAGAACCCAGATACCGCCCGCAACTGCGTTGAAAGATGAAGTGCCGATGTCTAACGGCCAGCAATGGGGGTATCTGTTTGATTACTTGGCCTGTAGCGTGAAGCTCTATACGGTAGCCGAAGGAGAAGAATATACCGCCCAGACATTAGGAGTGGCCTATGGGGTTGAAGACTGGACTGTTTTTCGCCAGGTTTTGTGTCCCGAACTGAGCCGTCTCACCAAGGGTTACAGCGTGTTCACAGGCTACGAGACCCGTTGGGAAGGTACCCCGGACCCCTCTGGAAGAGTATTTCACCGGGTGAAAATACAGAGAAAGAATGGCCTTCCCTGTGGCTGCGTGGAGTTCTATATCAGCACCGAGGAAATCCGCAAACAAAACATCAGGGATGGCGGTTTGGTCAGTGATTTTAGGCTTCGAATGCTTATTCCCTTTAAAAGTTGGCCTTTATTGGAATTGAAAATGTTGGATGTGTTGGACGCTCTGTTTGTACAGAGCCAACAGCGGCAGAGCATTGTTCGGCTAAAGAAGTGCATAATCTATACGAATCCGGAGGATTACGACTCAAAGCAGCCCCAAGAAGGTACATCGTCAGAATGGGCAGTCCCCGAAGAAAACTAGGTAAGCTGCGTAGTTAACCACGCCCAGATACCCCCGGGGGCTGGTTCAACAATAAAAGGAGGTTCCTTTAAAACCTACAGTTCTTAACCTACGCATTAACCATGGATATTCCTAACGCATACCAGAACTCCGAAACGTCATGGGAGGCCGACACTAAGGACTGTATACAGCGCAGCCCTACATTCTACTCCCCCCTGGCAAGACCCTCAACACCCCCTACATGTACACAGCCTGAGGACGTGTTTGATGGGGTGGTCAGTACTATTTTTGTGGACACCATCAAGGCCTCTGTAGCCACGCTTTTAGACGTGGTGATTGGAGAATATATACGAGAAAAATGCATCGGTTGTGAGATTAATCACCCCAGCCAGCGCCGGCATCCCTGCCTATACGACCCCCCAAGATACTACTTCTTCAACAATTTTGAGGCGCTGGTGAAAAGACTTTGGTCCTGCCGGTTAATACCATCGCTGGTTAAAGCCCTGGAGGCTATGGGCCTTGTGCCGTCTATCCCCAGAGTTTACGGGGTAACCGAGGCATTCCTACACGAACTGAAGGAGGCGATTCACATCCACGAGAAACTAAAAGAAATCCGACACACCCTGGTGGACGATAACAAATACCGGGAGGCTGTGGTGGCTGACGTGATGACTTTCTGGCTCAATAAACCCCAAGAGACCGAGTGACATTTTTGTTATTTAGATGTAGAGCAATGGGTAACTATGTGTATACGAGGTTAGATAGATTAAACACATTTTTTCTTTTGAGAGAACTTACAATTGTTATGCATCAAATTATTGAAAATAAAGTGAACAATGTATCGTTCTACACAACCCACAATTCCGGGACTAATGTAGAGCGGGTGTTGAAAATGGAACAAATCATGAATCATGTACGACATGCGGGCGAGTATCTACAATGGACACAAATGGTAACCCGGCTTGGTGGTGATTCTGAAGAACTAGAAACAACCTTGTCTAAGATTTTACTTTATTTGTTTGAAACACCATTTAATTGTAACATGTATCATATTTGTTGTTTATATACTTTTATAGCGGATGTGTGTGTTGTAAAAATTCAGCGAAACAAACCTGTTAATCTCAACCAAATATACCGGGTTTTGCATGATGCGGTCATTGAGAAAGCGGGGACATGTATCCTGCAACGAATTCTGAATTGTCTGTATGCGTAAGACATGTTTTCTTGAAAATAAAAACCCCCAAAATGAAATTGAACTGTTGTCGTTATTTGAAAGTGGCTCATTAACGTTATTGTACCTCAGAGAGGCAAGAAGGATGGCAGAGCAGATGTTGAAAAACATTTATTATAATCCCTCTAACCCGGGGTCTTATGGGGGTAAGGAACGTTTACAGAGAGCTATAGCCGAAGAAACAGGTAGCCGGTTAAGCGATGCTAAAGTAAATGAGTGGCTATCAGAGCAGGATGCGCACACTCTGCATAAACCCGTAAGAAAACATTTTCCCAGAAATAGAGTTTTTTCTACCCAACCAATGTCCCAATTTCAGGCGGATCTATGTGACATGCAGGCCCTTGCAGATAAAAATGAGGGAAATCTCTACATGCTAACGGTTATAGATATTTTCTCTAAAATAGCTTTTGTCAGGGTCTTAAAAAATAAGGGTGGTGCAGAAGTGACCAGGGCCTTTGAATCTATCTTGAAGGAAGGAGGCGCCCCGAAGAAAGTGCAGACTGATGGCGGAAAATAATTTTTTAATAAGACTTTTCAGAAACTCATGAAGAAGCACAATATAGTACATTTTGCTACTGGCTCAGATTTGAAAGCTTCAGTTGTTGAACGCTTTAACAGAACTCTGAAGGAGCGCATGTGGCGCTATTTTACAGCGCACAACACGCATAGATATATCGATATAGTTCAAGATTTAGTAATAGGGTATAACAATAGTTATCATAAGAGTATAAGGATGAAACCCTCAGAGGTCTCTTCGGAAAACTCATTTCAAGTCTTTAAAAATCTGTATGGTTTGCTCCCCCTTCGCCGTAAGAGAAAAATTTATTTTAAATTCGCTGTGGGGGACTTGGTTCGTATATCCAAGTTGAGGGGTGTTTTCGATAAAAGATACATGCAAGGATACAGTGCCGAGCTTTTCACGATTACAGAATGTCTGCCGCGCATACCCCCGGTCTACACATTAAAAGATTATGACGGGGAAATTATAGAGGGATCTTTTTATGAGAAGGAATTACAGAAGGTACAGGTGGGTAAAGACAAAGTGTTCCACGTGGAGGAGATTCTAGCTCAAAAGAGAGAAAAGGGTCAAAAATGGGTGTTGGTCCGCTGGAAAAACTGGCCCCAAAAATTCAACAGCTGGGTATTAGAGCAGGATGTGGTGGAGGCCTCGGGGTTAATTTAAACCCCCAGGCATGATAAAATACAGCCTCATTCGTGTGTACACCGGAGTGCATAATGGAACACAGCGGCTTCTACCTAACTCTCCCCAGTAATGCGTCCGCACATATATATCGTAATAATCAGAGTTCGAATTATACAACCAATTTTCCAAAGCCTATAGAGTTATCCGAGGCCTGGGAAGTAGGTCTCAGCGAGATTACATACCCCCATAGTTGGTATAATATCAAAGATAAGGACCGTGATTTTTATTTCAAAAAGTTATCGGAACCTGCAAAACTTATTAAGGTTAAAAAAGGGTTCTATAGAACCGTAGACAGGATCGTCTCCGAGTTGAATGAACGCCTATCGCAGAACAGGATGGAAATATTCCTGTTGTACAACCCTATACATAAACGTGTACAAATCTCAGGAGATGCTTCCGGGGGGATAAAGACCGGCGGTAATTTAGCATACATTTTGGGGATGGGTCCCGATAAATGGACGTATGTGACAGATAAATTATTCCCATTCCTGCGGATATACATGCAGGATTTTACAACATATTTGTGTATACCGACATCATATCCTATCAAAGGGTCGGAGACAGCTGTGTGCCACTCCTGAGAACGGTTCATATAGACGGAAAGGATGGGGACATAGTCACTGTCACCTACGACAAGCCACACTACGTACCTGTAAGCAAGAAATATATTGAAAACATTCTTGTTGAGCTTAAAACGGATCAGAACGAAAACATTGAATTTACTTATGGTAAAACGATTGTAAAAATCCACTTTAGACCCACCAAAACCTCTCTACATATATAAGTATTATATATTTTATATAAGACATTTAAATTAAAATTATGGAACACCGACATCTCGACCCTAACCGGTATGTCTCATACTATGTTGATCAGGTGGGTAATGGGTTACCCGGCTATTATGGTTCCCCCACCATGTATGGTTCGGGGATAGGAGGTATATTTCGTAACCTCTTTAGGATGGTTTTACCGTTTATGAAGAGAGGCCTCAGCATAGCCAAACCGCATTTAAAATCAGCAGCAAAAAATATAGTAAGTGAGGTTGTAGCCAATGCTATGACCCGAAGGGCGTCACCAGATGTCGAGAGTCAAGAAGGCTCAGGGTTGATGATGTTGTCTCGAAGAACGAAAAAGAGGCCTCCGGGTATAAGGCGCAGGCCTGCGCCTAAAAAACGGAGGTTAACGGTTGAAAGAAACTCAGTTAGTCAAAGACGGGGTAAAGTGAGGAGGTCTGGACCAAAAACGGTAAAAAGAATACTCTGAAGTATTTTCTAAAAGAACAAGCACCATGGCTCTTTTACACCGCATGTCCTCTGAAGCTATAAAGACAGAGCTCGATCTTTTCACGGCCCCCTTAACCCAACATTCAGTAGAGAGGTCCAGTTATGTGGAGATAGCCCCACTCTCTGCCATTACAGACAACGGACCCATAGAGTTTTTTATACCAGGCCACGGTGACAACTATCTGGACCTCAACAACACCTTGGTGCATTTGCGTCTAAAAGTGACCAAAAGAGACGGTACTGATATTGCAAACGATGCCAAAGTGAGTCTCATTAATTACCCCGTGGCCACCATCTTCTCCCAAGTGGATGTGACTTTGGGGGAACGTCTAATCAGTCAAAGCAGTGCCACATACCCATACCGGGCCATCATGGAATGTTTACTCAACTACTCTGAAGACACTCTCAAGACCCAATTCAGCGCAGGGCTGTTTAGCAAGGATACTGCAGGAGCCTCTATGGAATCGACAGACCCATCCACTTGTGCAAATAAAGGACTGGAGGCACGGGCTCGCTACTGTGCAGAATCTCGAGAGTTTCATCTGCTAGGCCCTATACACTCTGACATTTTCTTTCAAGAACGTTTACTCTTAAATGCGGTTGATTTAAGACTAAAATTAACCAGGGCCAAGGATGAGTTTTGCCAAATGTCTGCAACGGACGGGGACTTTAGCTTAAAAGTGTTGGGGGCCACGCTTTTTATTAAAAAAGTGTCTGTATCTCCGGCCGTTCGTCTGGGTCACTCACAGGCTTTGATGAAAGGAAATGCCCTTTACCCTCTCCAAAGAATTACCATGAAAACCTTTAGCATACCTGTGGGCAGCAGAATCTGCAGTCAAGAAAACCTATTTCTAGGGCCTTTACCGCGTATATGTGGTTATAGGTTTGGTTGATCACGCCTCCAATACGGGCAGCTTAAATAAAAACCCATTTAATTTTCAACACTTCAATGCAGAGTATGTAGCTCTGTGTCAGGACGGACGTCAGGTCCCTGCTAAGGCTTTCCAACCACAATTTAATAACAACATATCTGTGCGAGAATTTTACAATCTATTCCTGGCTACCGGGAGGCATCTAAAAGATCTCTCTTTACCTATTGACAGAAATTATTTTGCAGAGGGTTACACAATGTATGCTTTCAATTTATCCCCAGATGATGACACCTCGGGAAATCTTTCGGTGGTGTCCCAAGGTAACCTCAGGCTGGAGATGCGTTTCCGTACACCTTTAGCCTGTACCGTTAGCATGATTGTTTATGCCTGCTCTGATTCAATCTTGGAGGTGAATAGCCGAAGACAGGTTTTAGTAGATTATTATTAAGGATCGTTGAGCAAAGACATGAATACCCAAGAGTTGGAAGGGCTCATGAGCCGACTGATTGGAAAACAATTTTGCGGAGTGTTGGCTTGTGATGAATTACCTATGGAGAAATGGATGGTGCGGCCTGCCATGTTTATTGTCAATACCCATCCTAAACACATGCCGGGTGAACATTGGCTAGCTGTGACATTAGAAGCGGAAGGAGGAAGAAAAATCTCAACTTTTTTTGATTCCTATGGCTTTCCCCCCGGTTTTTCACATTTTCCTAAATCTATTAAAGAATTTTTGACCAAAAACTGCTCAAAGATATACTACAACACCAAACAGGTGCAAGATAACCTTTCCACAACATGCGGTCAACACTGTGTATTCTACCTATGCCAAAGAGCCCGGGGAGTTTCTTTTGAAGATGTTATGTCTCTTTATAAGGATGATTTAAGAAGTAATGATAAAGTTGTAGCTTGTTTTGTTAGAAAATATCAAAAGTGTTCAAATGTGTATCATTTAAGAACGTGTAATCAAGGCGTATGCTCACGCCAAATGTTTCAAGAATGCCACAAATGTTAAATTGCTTATTTTTTCAAATAAAATTTATTGAATTTAATCATAGTCATTCAAAAGTCGTTCAAAAGTCTAACCACCCAGAGAGATCGGGATTAGGGAAAGGTCCGGAGGCGTTCAGGGGGGTAAATGGGTTATCGTCATTCATTTCATAAGGATGCGAGGGTTTTGGGGCGTCTTTAGGGGTGCTGTATTTCGTTGAAGGTGTGTGTTTTAATGAGTGAATCTGTTGACGAATCTTATAGTTGGGTACACCCGAGAGGGGTATGTTGAGGATGGCCAGGGCCTTAAGAAACTGAAGCCACCCTGGAGGTCTTCTGTCATCAGCAACCTTGTGGGCAGATGTGGTACTTTTAAGCAAGTCCAGCATATGGGAACCCTTGACAACCGAGCCCTGAAGGATAAACTCTCCTTTGTCGTTCCAAGTAGCTGCCCCCTTTGAGTCTTTTAGCTTGTTCATAATGTAGCTAACATTTTTCCTGTTACGTGCCGGAACATGGGTTAACATGTCATGCATAACTTTATCTTCAACAGGCATTTGAGCTTCAGACGGTAAGCTCACAGGTACAGGCATTACAGGGGCGTGGCTCTCGCTAGGCTCGTCATCTTTTAAAGGGTCCTGTAGGGAAATAGTTAAATGGCCTGTCTCTCTCTCCCCTTGTTTCACCAAGGACAAATACCTTTGCAAGAGGTTTGTGTATTTTTGGACCTTATCATAGGGGTTCAATCCTTTTTGATTCAAAATATCCTTCATGGCCGTATCCAAATCATTTTCCGCTGTTCGTCTGATATTTTCGGAACCCTGCACTTGTTTTTTAAGTCTATCCAACTCTTGTTGTGGCACCAGATACATTTTATTGGCCATCACCCTATGTGTTCAACCCCCACGTCGGGCTGCAATAAGGCTGGTGATGAAGGGCACGGCTATACTTAGTAAAGGTAGAAGAAAACCCCCAGACTGTTGTATGCTATGTCGTTTCTTTTGAAGACTGACCCTTTTATTGGCAAAGAGCTTGATCGCGGTCTTTTGTCTCTTTAATTTGTTCAATTGTGTCAGGGTGAGTGGAATGCGTCCTTTGAGAAGATTCAAAGCAATCTCACATAGGGATAATATGAGATCTGAAGAACAGTGACCCAAGATGGCCTTCCGTTCATTAGATGTAGCCCCAACTAGGCTTCTCAAGAGGGGCAAGTTTCTTTTTAAACGCAGAGACATAGCGGTTACTTTTTAGGTATGTACGCAGCCGGCCACTCCCACGGAAACAGACCTGTTCGTAGCCTCAGGTGTTCTGGAGTATTTGCTTTTAAATCCACGATTAAATAAGAAAATGGCGCTTTGGTAGCGTCCTCGTAGCTCTCCATAAAGTAGGATTTCCTTCCCGGGTACATCTGCTGAGCTAGAGTGTTAATTTGTAGTTTGTCTCTAGGATTTTTGAACAAAACCATGTAATTGGCATTCAAACTGATGGTGCGGCTATTTTTACCTTGGTGAAACACATTCTGCACCAAGTAAAGCACAGACAGGTTTCTATGATGAGTATATTGGGTAAACGCTCGGGCAATTTCAGGATGTTCGCTACCTGCAAATAGCATATCGTCCAAAACCAGCAGATTGTTTTTATGAGGAGGTAAAAGTTCATCATCAGACAGGGAATCAGGTATTCCTTCAACAAACTTGATTTTTATTGTCTTCAACAATTCATCATACAGAGGTTGATAACAAGAATAACACCACACAACATTATCAGGCTTTTGAGATAACACATGTTCAGAATTCTCTAAAATACTTTTTACAAAACAAGTTTTACCACTATTCGAAGGCCCTGCGATTAAGGCCGAAAATGGTAGTTGCAACCGGGGGTCATAACCTTCTACAGCAGTCATTATATCTTAAGCTTTAAGACACCCTGTAGCTTGTAGCATAAGTCAGTAGCCAAAGGGGCAATGTGGTCCAGTCAGGCAAAAAGCAGTCTCTCGTCATAGACAACCCTGAAGCTTTTAGTAAGTGGGGCCTTCCTCAGATGGAAGCCCTTTTTTAGACCTAACGATCTTTTTTGTAGGAGCTCAAAATCTCCAAGTCCCTATTCCTGTCATTTAGGAACCACTCGACCAAGCGTGTGATTGATTCAAAGTTTTACACGCGGGGCATTTTCATAGTTTTGAGTCACGCCTGACACACTGCTGCATGTAGCATAAGTCAGTAGCCATAGGGCAATGTGGTCCCGTCAGGCAAAAGCTGTCTCTTGTCATAGACAACCCTGAATATTTTAGTGAGTGGGGCATTCCTCAGATGGAAGCCCTTTTTATCTCTAACAATCTTTTTGTAGGAGCTCAAAATCTCCAAGTCACTATTCCTGTCATTTAGGAACCCCTCGACCAAGCGGGTGATTGATTCCAAGTTTACACGCGGGGCATTTTCATAGTTTTGAGTCACGCCTTTGGCTTTCAAAACCACGTGATTGTCCTTAGTTCTAAAAGCATAGCTTTTAGGACCACAGGAGGACCATTCGGTGATATGGTCACCCTCTGCGAGTTCACTCGTTAAGCCACCCAGATAGTTGCTGAGTGGGGGGATCCAATCCCCCGGTTTGCTTACATAGACCACAGAGTCTGTGTCGTGGTAAAGAACCCGCCTCTGAAGCTGCTCCATGAGCTTGTACAGTTCAAGTCGGCCATAGGCCGTGGTAAATGCTGCAAGAAACACATTTACATTACCCGGAGGTAGAACCCACTTCTTGTTACGTCGCCATTGCACCAAGGCAATGTCTTGACTCAAGAATGAAAAATGTGAAATTTCGTATTGGTCCGAAAAAACAAATTCCAAAAATTCTTCCGGGTCTTTAATAATCGACGTTGTTAGCATATTACACCTCAGCGCTAATTTGCCCCAAAGCGAGTTTAAGTACAATTTCGACACATTTCGTTTGGTTTTGTTGACCTCTATTCTGTCAGGGTCAAGAAGGATGCCTTCTCTGTCGTGATAGTCTTGAATGTACCTGTCTTTACTCTCTTGATCTGTGACCGATGCAGGATAGCCTGAAGCCATTTGCTTACATCTCAAGAAGGTTTTGATGTACTCTTTAAAAAGAGTGTCTGATTTCTTGGTAAAGTTCCATACTTCAAAGATTTTGGCCACACGATACCCCATCTCTAAAGCCTTAGAGAATTCAACTGTGACCCACACCCCTGTCAGGGCTCTTTCTTGATCTGAGTGATCACATGGGGTTTGCTGTATGTTTTCACTGCATGTGCGACAAAGGGGAAAGAAAAGTTTTCCTTGAGGGCCCCTGTAAGGCAACACAGGTATAAACAAACCCCTAGGAGGGTAGACTGTTGCTTTGATCAGACCAAAATAGTTTTGGGGTAAGTCAAAATCACGATGAATAATTTCTGGATGCCCTATAGGATAGCATGAGGAACTCATTACATGAGGATAAAGGGATGTAAAATCAACATAGCCTATTGTCTCGTCGGGTTGCGCTACATACCGCAATGTCAAAGCATTGGTACGGCCGCCATACAAGGCCTGGCGCGGTTCCAGGGGCTCGGGGGTGTCAAAGCTGGAAAGGAAGGCTTGAACATTAGGATCAGACTTTTTGAGGGCTGTCCATTCGTGCTCCCACAAAAGAACCACTTTTAGACCGTAAGTAGCCTGTAAAGAATCAACTTTGTCTTGAAACTCTTGGTACATTTCCCCAAAAGTCTTTTGGGTTAGGACACACATGGTCTGGGGCACAAAGCAAGATTTGCAACCATGGAAGAAACAACCGTTGTACTCATACGCGGTCTCAACCCCGTCAATCTGTGTGTAGCCATCTACATGGTAAGAGCCAAATGCCTTCTCCCCTCGATTCAAAGCATGTTGAATAAAAATGTCTTTATCCTGGGCCATATACTCTAACCATTGAATGGACCCACTAGAGTATGACTTGAATTGGCGTCGGTAGTTGTCAGGCGAGGGAATGGCTATTGAACCGGTCGGCAAATAGTGTGTACAATAGGTTTTCATGCATGCCGATGCAATAGTTGTACAACTCCAGGGGTCAATACCTGCATCATTGATTACCTCTTCTCTGAATCTGAGGCATCCTTCACGAAGTATAACCACATCATTGTCACAGTATGATTCCATCTCTTTATGGAAATAAAAGGTGCCATGTCTTACTGTCTCGTACCACGTCATGAATCTCTCACGCTCTTTGGGAGACATTTGATCACACCCGTACATTTCAGGGCTGGGATATGATCCGACATAATGTAGATTCTCATCAGATGTGAAGAAGTGGGGGAACCAGCCTTTCACAGAGTTTTCAAAACCCAAGGCCTCTGGCATTTGAGCCAATCGCATGGGTAAGAAGCTTACACTGTCAATGTATCTCTGGTTGAAGGCTGGGTCTACAAAACACAAGATTTTACTACCTTGAGCTATGACCCAGGGTGCCACGCCTTGCTGTATCAATGGATTCAGAAGCAGGTAAGAATCGTAGGCTCTAGCATTGTGGGCTATAAACGTGAAGTTTCTGTACTGTGGCTTTCTAAAATGTTTTAGAAAGAGTAGTGCACAATTGGATCCTTCTGCAGACCACTTTTCCCCCTTGAAGGTCATGGTAGATACAAAAATAGGCAAATGAGCCCCCGATTGCTGATTTGTCTCAAAATCATAGAACACATATTTCTCTGAATGTTCATCTTCAGCCAAGGGTTGAATATAACACTCGTGTGGCACTTCTTGAACCACTTCAGCGTCTCTGCTTTTCAAAGGCCCTTTACAGATTGGACAATGAATGATTCCACACACATGTGGTTTAGGGCTATCTATTTTAAGGTTGTAATTGCAATGACATTTTGGGCATTTCTTGTTAATGGCACAAATGCTTACAGATTTACAGGCCTTAGGGTGCCATGTTTCAATTTTGTGTTTAGCGTAACAGTAGGTCGAACGACATGTGCGGTGGCAATCAGCACAGGGTGTCAAGTTTAAGGGTTGCATTGGGCACTCTGCATCCTGACATACCGAACAGTTATAACGGCACGAGTGCCCCCCCTTTCGGGTGTAGCCGGTATGGCATGATGGACACACATAGTGGGCCCCGATGAACGCCGTGATGTTGGTAATGGCGTAGTAATGTTCGTTTTGCACATAAAAATACAGAATCTGCGGGTGCGGTTGGGGGGTGTTTTGGAACTTCAAGAGAGATGCATTAGCTCTACTGTGGTACAAAACCACAATCTTGATATTCAGAAGGTTTTCAAATTTGACTATGTCTGAGAAAGCCACCGCCTCCTGTATACCGAGACCCACCCCCGTTTGGATCTCTCTAGCCTTTTGCAATGCCGTCAGATCAGTACATCCAGGGTTAAGTAAATGCGCTAGGCCTATTGCAAAACATAGCTTATTATCGGGATTGTGAACGTTTATGAGGTAGGCCCTTTTATTGCTTAGGATTTCCGATTGCATTAGGCTATCAAGCTTCCTTCTCTGCCCACCACCACCCTGGGGTTGACGTATTATTTGAACTACAAGCTCGAGGGTTCGATCGGCTATGATGGCTAAATTTGACTGAACAAGTCATTCTAGCAGCGCGGTAAATTGTTCAAGATCTGCTTCGCCATTGGGTAAAATAAGAGATACTGTGTTATGCAGACTATCTCCACAAAGTTCCAACTGTAGAACATCCCGTGGTTCGCCATAATCTCTAGCCGTCTCTAACAGATCGTTCAGAGTGTCCATTATCATCATGTAAAACAACGCATAGTCAAGATTCTGATTTACCCATAGGAAATTGAAAAACTGTCGAATCTCTGTATTGTTGAATTTATTCCGGTACACAACCCGGACACGTCTATCAAGACCATCTCCCGCCAGATGTATTAGACAATTTTCCAATTCCCCAAAAACATCTTGTGGCGTTTCAGACTCTACGGACCTGGGCGATATTGGTTGGTCTATCTCTGTTGGGGTTGCCGGGGCCGAAAATGTCTGACTCTCGTTCAGACGATTAATTAAGGTTATGAGGGCTTCGGGAATCTGTGATAACAGGTTTTCATCTGGCCCCCCTGACTCGTTCATGCGATTAATCATTTCTAGGAGTTCGGCTGGAATCTGGGATAATATGCTTTCATCGCACACCCCAGACTCGTTCATACGTTTAATAACTTCTAAGAGTTCTGGCGGGATCTGCGCTAAGAGGCTTTCAACTGTCTCACCTTGTTTCTGTAGTTCGGCCATTTGGATAATTAAGGATGTGCGTTTTTTGGGTCTTTCGGGAATGATTGGTGGTTACATGTATGATTTTAGCGTCTGTATTTGCGTTTTTATTAATGGGTTTGCTGTTTAACATGCGGGGAATTGTTCTATGCCAGAATAACATATCGTCTCTGTACTGTCTCTCAATTAAATCACCCAGTCGTTTGTATAGCAAAACATTCCTTGATTTCAAAGCCCTGGAAAATAATGTGAAAAACCTTTCTTGTTCTACTGCAGGTACTGATGCCGTAGAATTGACGGGGTCGATAAGGTTGGCCGCATCACAGAAAAGCTGGTCGTCAACATCTGAAATGTCATTAAAAACAGGTCTATCGGTTGTTTCATCGGGAATGTTCGGGGCGCCGGAATCCCCCAGCTCTAGGTGTATGTGTCCGTCTGTGCCGTTTTTCGCCGGGGCTGAGTCTGAATGAAAATAATACATACAAAATTACGTTATTAAATATAAAATATGTTAGATACATAAAATGTCAAATACATTTCAGGTCTAATAATATATATATTAACAATACATCGTTAAAATACCTAGGCTTTTTTGGCGCTTGTTCTGACGAATTGCTGATACCGAGGGCTCTGGGCTTTTTTCAGCTAGCGTTCCCGATTCTGAAGGGTCTGTCTCCGGGCAGTCTGAAAAAACATTATTTGTCCTTGTTTTAACATTTTCTATCAAAAGAGGTATAACTAATAAAAAGACGTATAACTCATAACATAAACGTATAATGGTCTCATACCATGTCCTTGGAGCGCCTGCTCGCGAAGCCTCAAGTTCCCGGCCCAGCCGTACTTTTCGGGTGGGGTTGAATCTGAGCAATGTACTTGGGCCACAGTTGTGAGTTGCCTGTTGGGGTCTGGAATATGTCGTGAGGGGGTGGACGTTCCCGGTGAGTTTGAAAAAACGCGCGTACAGAACGGTAGAATTGCATCCATGTCACGCGTGTCCGCTGTCCATAACGAATCCTTTATCATTCTTGGCGGTATGTCGGCTGTAAATACATAAAATCGTTTTTAAAATAGTACACACTATTTTTTATATATAAATATTCTTGGGTATGTGTTTAATTATAAGGACTTACAACGAAAAAAGTCTGATGGCGACTGACTGCCTGATTTTTGAGAGTGTGTATCCCCCTCATGTTGTTCCAGATCAGGTAAACCGTGTAAAAGCTGCGCAAAGGTTTGGGAACCTAGCCACCGTTAGACAATATTAACCGTTATACGCTATATATACACTTTTTAACACATATTGGCCTTTGGCCTGAAATACCAAAATAACTAGGGGGTTTAATCTTACAATAATATTCAAACAAATCTTAAAATATATTTCTCATTTACTCACCTCCAGAAATATCCATGAGGAGGGCTTTACAGACTATGCTATCTGTCCTGGCAGTTAAATATTCGGGCCTTTGGGTTTGCGCTAAAGCCGTGCTAACCGTGTTAAAAATAGACATTCTGTCCCTAACTTGTTAAAGTACGGAATGAGTTTCGAGAGATAGCCTGTGTGCAACCAACTGTATGTTTGCTTTAGACCAAAAGGCTGTGAATTCAAAGAGCCGTTCTGTCAAGCGGTTTGTTTGGGGGGTCCTGGGGGCGTTGATTAGATATCCAGGTTTAACCCCGGGCGGTCGGCCGATACCTTGACAGGCCATATGCTGGATAGTTCAAACTTTGGGATTTCAAACGATTCTCTACAGATGGGACCCCATGTTGAACCCACACAAACAAACCCTTTGTTTTTTGAAACGCACACACACACACTCCTGCTGCTCCGTCACACGCACACTCATGCACGCACCCTGATTTTCAATGTCTTTTTCTTCGCGACAGAGTTGGCTGAAGATGTGAAATACCGTTTCACATAGTTACGGGTGAGATACAGTTTTTAAAACTCCTTTTATTGAATTCCAAAATATTTCGTACAACCTTTAAGACATGTTTGAATTAAGTAACAACATTTAAATAATATTTAAACATGCATCACGCGTGTTTTATGTAAAAACATTGGAGGCCTGCCGTTGTACATTATTACAAACTTTAATAAAACGTAATGTTCATAACACATCATTGTAGGCAAAGACTATAAACTAATACATGTTTTTTTCAGATATTACAGTTGTCTGCGCCAGACCCTAGCGTGAGAGAAAAGACCGCTCCCCCTTTAGTTAAATGGGTGAGATACATTTTCAAAACCCATGATTTAATTCTAAATATTTAACACCTACATTTTAACACACTTTATAATTCAACATTTTTTACTATTTCTTACAGATATAGGGTCCGGTTAGCCGTGACCATTATCCGTTTCCAATTCCCCGTCGCAAAGTCTTTTGCCCGCTCCATCGAAGCTCTGGCCGTTTTCACTCCAGGGATAGATCCGCCTTCTGCCTTGTGGGTCTTGGGAATGTCTCAACGATAACCGAGGCCATCGCTGTAATTGTTCCCGATTTTCGAAAAGACTGTCCAGCTTATTCATCAGGGTTCTGAAAATATGGTAATCGTGCCATTTAAAACTGAACATTATTTGAAAAAAATGTACATCCTTGCATGCTTTGGAAGATACATGTGATCTGACCGTTTTCGAAGCATTTGCACTATCAAATTGTTCACATGCTAAAATTGTCACTCTGGAGTCCGGGGTATACGCCATTGAAGCGATTCTTAGGGCCATTATATCACTTCGGCCACAGACCTGTTCTTCCAACGCATATCCGGGCAGCCTTGAAACACTCAGGGCACGCTCCATTTGACACAGCGCTAGTCTTATTTTAAGCCATTCTCTCATCCTTAGCGCTGGAGAAAAACTCTCGGGTTCTGCCCGATAAAAGGGTTGGGACACGCTGTCTGTGAATATCTTAACCGTAGATTCCTCCGGGCTAAAGATGTAAGACATATGCCCCTCGCTTGTACACAAAAAGCCCTTAAAACATTCGGGAGCCTCACGCAAAACATCCTCCAGGCTTTTGTCGTTGGATTCTTGACATGAGCTGCAAAGCACTCCGATAATTGCCCTTGTAGACATATTTTAGATGTTTAATATTCAAGTCTTTATTTTAAAAATTGCTTGTTCTGGACATTTATAAGGCATATGCCCAGGACATTCCGGCTTCATCAGATACACATATGGGCGATAAATCTGGGGGGTCATACCCGGTCCAAAAGTTCAAACACAACAACCCCCAGTTCAACCAGGCCCCTAGACATCCATCAACTGGACTACTTCAAAGGATGACATAGAGATCTGAAATAACACAAAATAACACGTGACCACGGGAACAGGGGGGACGGGGAGGGGGCACATATTCGGACACGCAAAGGTCAGCATGACGTAAGGTCATCAATCAATCATTTTGACACGTGCCGTCTACTTTAATCTCT